>NC_090438.1:506448373-507081573 GCF_031143425.1 Pleurodeles waltl | reverse complement strand
AGTTGTATCTTTCAACCAAACCATCCGTTTGGGGATGATATACCGAGGTCTTAATTTGTTTGACTCATAAAGTCTTACAAATATCGGCCATTAAAGAAGACATGAAAGGTGTCCCTTAATCCGTCAGGATTTCATTGGGAAACCCGACCCTGGCAAAGAAGGCGATCATGGCTTGAGCTACATTTCTAGTCGTCATACTAGTAAGAGGTATAGCCTCAGGGTACCTTGTGGCATAGTCAACAAGAACTAAAATATAAGTGTGTCCTTTGGTGGATGGGAGAAGGGGGCCTACTAAGTCCATTGCTATTCTAGAAAATGGGACATCAATGATAGGTAAGGGTTGTAGGGGTGCCTTCCTTTGGGGTCCTGGGTCTACGAGTTGACATCTGGGACACTGGGCGCAATACCGCCGTAGGTGAGCATATACCCCCGGCCAATAAAATCTTCGTAGTAAATATTTGTTGGTTTTTTCCCTCCCATAATGCCCCCCTCCCGGTTGGTTGTGAGCCAAAAAGAGCACTTGGGTACGGTAGTGTTCGGGGACCACTAATTGTCGTTTATCCCCATCGCCTCGTTTGATGACTCAGTAAAGGAGATTTTTTTGTAAAAGGAAATACGGACCCACCTCGTTGGTACTTTCTGTTTTAGCCATTTTCCAAGCATTACGGAGAGACGGGTCCTCCCGTTGACTGGCACAGAAGGAAGGGGAGGGAGGTGGAATAGTGGCCACGACCTTCTCTAAATTCTTTTCTTTCTCTGATGTCCAATAAAGTTGTTTTACTTGTCTTTTCTCCCTTTTGGTGGGTTTATGTCGGTGGGGTTTACTCTCTATATTGGTGTCGGAAAAAGGGACCTCAGCCCACCAGGAGTCTGACAGGATTTGGGATCTCACCCCCCTTAACAGTTCTGGAAAGCGGATATAATCAGTTCCTAGGATACATTCTTCGACCAAACGGTCCATGACACCCACATGTATCAGGTCTTGTTGCCCTTCCCACTCTATCTGTACTGCAATAAGGGGGTAGCTTCTTTTATCCCCGTGTATGCAACATATAGAGACCCATTGGTGTGTCTGTTGTCCTGACAGATTTATCACGTTAGCTCTTATGACGGATTGGCTACATCCTGCATCGATGAGGGCTACGAGAGGTTTTCCGTTTACTTTTATTTCCTGTCTATACCGTGAGTCACCCCCTCCTGTGCATAGGACTCTTCCCATCGTAATTCCGATCTCCATAGGCTCTGGTTTGTCCCCTTTTCGAGGGCATACCCGTGCTATATGTCCCCACTCGCCACAACTGTAACATTGCGGTTGTTGCATAGGTGGGGTTTCTCTTATTTTAGAGGGTCCCATGTCCTCTGAGGTTTTCCGGGGAAGAGATCGAACAGGTACGGGTGATAATCTGGTTGTTGATTTAGGTATTCCGCTCTTAAATTCCGTCGATCGATGGTAGGCACATGCTAGGTCTACAGCCATGGATGTATCGACGTTGGGGTGTTGACGTATCCAACTACGGGTGTGGGAAGGGAGGGACTCGAGATATTGTTCCAAAATTACAGCTTTTGTAACGTCTTCCATCTCTGTCCCTAGAGGGCCTAGCCACTTAAGTCCTAGATCCTTTACTTTATAATATAGTGTTCGGGGATCTTCAGTAGGACCCCATTTTATCTTCCTAAACCGCAGGTGGTAGTATTCCGCGTCATGGCCTACCCTCTCCAGGATGCTCTTTTTAATGTCTTTATACAGGGTTGTACCGTCTGGATTTGCAGCTTGATAGGCAGTTTGGAGCATGCCAGTTAGTAGCGGAGCTACGTATTGACCCCAGCGTTCCTCAGGCCATTGGGCGGAGGAGGCTACTCTTTCAAAGTTGGTAAAAAATGCATCGGGGTCCTCCCCGTCCTGATATTTTTGGAGGACCGAGCTAGGCACATTAGGATGGACCTTGCTAGCTGCAATCGTGTCTGTGAGCTTTTGGAGGGCCGTTTCATGTACTAACTGATTGTTTGCCATGATGGTGGCCTGGCTTTTTAACGCTCTCTGGAGGGCCTCTCAATCTTCTTTAGCTTCTCTCTGTTGGGCCTCCCATACTAGCTGGAGATGACGTTAACCTTCTGCTAACTGCTGAATCATATCTTCCAAGGTGGGGTTTTCCCCCATTTTATCCGTTTGATCTGTCCTCTATCGCTCACTGATCCCACTTCTGACACCACTGTGGCAGTGGGCGTGGTGATAAGAAGGACTACGGTACTCAATCAAGAGGGTGCGTAAACGTGGTTTTATTATATCAAGTTTTAACTGTGGAAACGTCCAATGTGTGTGTCCCGTTGGTTAGTCATTCTATATTGTCCTCTTCTTCCCTCAGGGTTCCAGGTGACTGGAGATGATATTCCTCGATGGTGTTCCAGGTGTACCGGAAAAACAAGAGGAACGTAAATATCGGTGAGTCTGTTTTTTTTTTATATTGTCGCGTATTTTCGTGTAAAGATATAAGAGAGAGAGAGAGAGAGTCCTCTCCCCAGGATATTGTGATGACCGGCAGGTCAGAAATCCAGAGAAGTCACCTCCGTGAGTGATGCTTTTAATCTCTAACTTCTTTCCCTTTTTGTGTTACTTGTGACTATGCTGGTGCCCTTTCCCAGTCCTTCCCTCTTCCCTTCTTGTCCTCCTCCCCTCACCCCTCTCCTCAGCTCCTCTCCCCTCCCACAACTCCCCTCCCTCCCTATCAGCAATCGAAGACTGTCCTGTAAAAAGGACCGTACCTGGTTGAGCCACGTCCCTCCGGGGACGTGGCGGAGTTCACGCTCTTCTGGACTTTCTTTTCCCGTTGTGTTGTCCCCTGGACTGGGGTTTTTCTGTTCTTCCTCCCGTGTTCGTCTTGATCGGTTTGGCATCCCCCCTCCTTTCTCTGCCTCTTCCGCGTCTTCTCCCTCGGCGTCTTCTGTAATTAACGCGCGATGCTAGTGTAGTCCGTTGTTTTTTTCAATCACCTCGGGAACCCGGATATCCGGGTTCCCAGTTAAAGCGCTCTCGTCCTCGTCACCATGGATCTCCGGTAAGGGATCGGGAATCCGCTCATCCGGATTCCCGATATCTTCATTGTCACGGTCACAGGGTTCGGGAAAACGGCACTCCATTCCCGCCTTACCATGCGATGTAGCCGGGGTTTCCAACTCCTGGCTACAAGGTCTCATACCGAAGGTGATGTGCTCCCGAAGATTCGAGGCAGAGAGAACAGTGACTGAACAGGCCTGTTCCCTAGACGGCACCAGAGCAGCCCAAAGAGTGAAGCGAGACGGCTGTGCAGGAGCAGGCAGACCGGGATATCGAGAAAGGAATTTCCTCTCCTTGAAGAGAGGAACGTGGAACAACCACATGGATACTGGGGTAGATAAAAACAACTTGACAGACAGTGAGGGGAGAAGGTTGACGACCAGACAAAAGCCCCGAGATAGGTAGCATTGTAAACAATACTAAAGAGTCTTCAGATGGACTGAGATGGTGTAATAAGAATCCCATATGTGCACCGGGCACCAACCAATGTTAGGGTTTTATATCACTTAAAACAGATAAAGCAGCTAAGTACCAGAAAACAGCACAGAGTTAAATTAACATATGGTGACAAACTAGTAACCTCTGATAAGCATTCAAAGCAATGGGCAAACCACAACTCGACTATCAATCTGTGCTCAGTATTGAAATCCAAAGTAATTAAGAGAAATGGAAGTAGGCAGCGTCAGCACAGACACCCTTGTACGAGATGAAGCAAATCAACAAGACCATCTGACATTACCCTGGAGCCCATGAGGCTCAAGGAAATAAAACTGACCCAGTTATTCCAAACCTGTCTAGGCTTGACGGAATGAGACCGGTACTTTGAATATAGAGAATGGCAAGGGTCGAATTAAAATTTAAGGATTGCTGGACGTCCTGAAAAAAAACTAAGGGGCTCAGTTTGGTGATAACGCGTCCAGCCCTAGATAATTTGCTTTGTCTGGGACTCGTTTTAGGCCAATGAATCTTTTGACCCTGATTGGAGACACCTTAAGACGAGATAACTAATCAGCATGTCAACCAATAGATCGATAACCTCATCAATATTCACAATAGCAAATCAATCAAAATGGTTAGTGACATTAATGAAAACAAGACACCCCATGACCTTTCAGTCATGAATAACCACACACAATTTAGTAAGATTTATGATATTTATTCCCTATTGATTAAACTCTACCAGCAAGTTTATTAGTCTCAAAACCAGAAAACACACCAGCAATGTCACAATATGGTAACTCGAATAAGATTTAATCAGAGCAAAGGTCATAAACATTAGAACAAAGCACGACGTCAACATGGATTAACTGTAGCAGAGTATCATTAGCTCATTATTCAACAAAGCATCGATTCAGTCATTTGTCTATTTGCGTCCGTTTAGTGAACCCCTTAACTAGCTCGAATTAGCATTGGCATGTTGGCCTTCATGCAAACAATTTAGCAACACAAATTTAGAAAACATCTATCTATGGTCTATATCAAAAGAAGAAGTTGGTACCTAGAAAGAAAAGGCAAACAGACAATTACAATTTCATTATCATATAGTTACCCTCCGTTATGGGTCAGCATACAGAGTCAAACTTCGTCCTCAGGACATCAGTTGATTCGCAATCAGCCAGGAAAGTTCAGCAAGACCAGCAATAAGGAACACTTCCCTCATAAGGAGGAAAAGTATAGAACGGGCAAGGCAAGGGTAAGGATGGCTTGATTAGTCAAACAGCAAAGTCTTTAAGACAGAGTGACAAAGTGGCTAGGTGCTAGCAAAGAATGGCACGTAATGGCAAAGGCAAAAAGTGGCTCGGAAAGGCAGATTTCTCCTTGTGACCCGGGGTTATATTAATCCTGTTGTACAGTCTCCTAATTTCCAATTGGGCAAATTTTGGTGCATCCTTATCTCCAACCAATAAGTGGGTTGTCACCCCATTAGGATTTTCACTTTAAAACAGTTCTCACGTAGTTTATTGGTTCCTGTAATTGACGTCTCCAACGGGTAGAATGTCAGGTACAAACTTTTATTCTCGCGGTCCCAGTCAGTAGTTCCATTGTCTTTACCAGTTCAGGCGACCTTGTACCTGTTGCAAGTTTACACTGTTGCATTCAGCAAGAATGTCTCCTTGGGCAAGTCGAGTCTCATGAGAAAGAATTTACTACAATTACACACATCTTCTAGCTTCTGGAAAAGTACAGCTACATGTCCTTCAGCACATTGCACGTTAGAAAAACACATTTAATATGAGACCGGCAGCTAGGCCCCGGCTCATGCTAACTAAGGCCTAGTTGTTAATTTTAGCAAAATCTTAACATATAACTCTTAATACTAATACAAACCACACATTAGTACATCAATAATTCAGTATTAGTCAACTTCATTTATCATCGTATACATTAGTGGCCACTCCCCGTGGGCACATTTCAAACGCACATGTTAAAAGCACATTAATACATTTTCTATGCGACATCATTATACATTAATTTGCAAACATTTCATGTTAATTATTGATTATAATAACTACACTCCAACAATGGTGCTATGCTTGGAGGACTGTTTCACCACATGGGTGGCTCCAGACAAACTCTCCAGGTTTTTCTCTGTGGGGGGGCACATGCAGTCCTGTGAATACCACAGCCCTAATGCCCACAGTGAAAGCACTAGTGGGTGCACTCTCGTAATTATAGGGACCGCAACTGCCTGATGCAAATACTGCATGGAAACAGAACTTATGAATTATAGGAAAGCAAGTTTATTCTCTTCCCACAGACCAGCAACAAAGGAACAAATTCCTGGAAGTAGTAAGTCCCCTGCATGCTGAAGCTAAAATATATGTAAACGATTCCAGTCAAACTGAAAATACAGGATGGCAAAGAAGCAACATTCAACGTAAGAGGCGAAATAGTCAACATGCAAATAGAAATGAATGAAGCGATGGAAGCATACTATATGACACTATGCTCAACACCTCGTTACGCTAAGGCCAAATTAATACATGAATAATTAGGGATAACGTTTGCTCAAACAAATTCAATAATAGATGAGCAGTCGCAATGGAGGAAATAAAGGTGACAATAAAAGAAATACTCGCTAACAAGGCTAATAAGGTAGCAACAGTTTCCCATCAGAATGCTATGTCCCACTCTCTTAACCCCATTGCTGCCAGGCCTTTTCCCCCCAGGTGCCAGGCCTTGTTTTGGGCTATTTGGGGCAGTTCGCCCTTAGGCTCTCATAACGTTTTGTCCACATAAGCTACCCACGCCAAATTTGCATCCTTTTTTTCCAACATCCTAGGGATTCTAGAGGTACCCAGACTTTGTGGGTTCCCCTGATGGAGACCAAGAAATTAGCCAAAATACAGTGAAAACTTCGATTTTTTCAAAACAATGAGAAAAAAGGGCTGCAAAAGATGGCTTGTATTTTTTTTCTCCTGAAAATGGTACCAACAAAGGGTTTGCGATGTTAAAATCACCAACTTCCCAGCTTTCAGGAGCAGGCAGACTTCAATCAGAAAACCCCGTTTTTCAACACAATATTGGCATTTTACTGGGACATACCCCATTTTTACAATTTTTTGTGCTTTCAGCCTCCTTCCAGTAAGTAACAAAAATGGGTGTGAAACCAATGCTGGATCCCAGAAAGCTAAACATTTCTGAATTCAGCAATGGGTAATTTGTGAAGATCCTACAAGGGTTTCCTACAGAAAATAACAGCTGAAATAAACAAAATATTGAAATTGAGGTGAAAAAACCCCAGCCATTTTTCTCAACGTTTTACTCTGTAACTTTTTCCTGCGATGTCAGATTTTTGAAAGCAATATACCGTTACGTCTGCTGGACTTTTCTGGTTGCGGGGATATATAGGGCTTGTAGGTTCATCAACAACCCTAGGTACCCAGAGCCAATAAATGAGCTGCACCTTGCAATGGGTTTTCATTCTATACCAGGTATACAGCAAATAATTTACTGAAATATAATGAGTTAAAAATAGGTATCAAGAAAACCTTTCCAAAATGGGCACAAGATAAGATATTGAGAAGCAGTGGTTATTTGCACATCTCTGAACTCCGGGGTGCCTATACTAGCATGTGAATTACAGGTTATTTCTCAAATAGACGTCTTTGTTTTACACACTGTCTTATATTTGGAAGGAAAAACTGTAGAGAAAGACAAGGGGCAATAACACTTGTTTTGCTATTCTGTGTTCCCCCAAGTCTCCAGATAAAAATGATATGTCACTTGCGTGGGTAGGCCTAAGGCTCGCGACAGGGCAACATGGCACATCACATTTTTACATTGAAATCTGACGTGTTTTTTGCAAAGTGCCTAGCTGTAGATTTTGGCCTATAGCTCAGCCAGCACCCAGGGAAACCTACCAAACCTGCAGATTTTTGAAAACTAGACACAGAGGGAAATCCAAGATGGGGTGACTTGTGGGTCTCTGACCAGGTTCTGTTACCCAGAATCCTTTGCAAACCTCAAACTTTGGCTAAAAAAACACTTTTACCTCACATTTCAGTGACACAACGTTCTGGAATCTGAAAGGAGCCACAAATCTCCTCCCACCCAGCGTTCCCTCAAGCCTCCCGATAAAAATGGTACCTCACTTGTGTAGGTAGGCCTAGCGCCTAGCGCCTGCGACAGGAAATGCCCAAAAACACAACATGGACAAATCACATTTTCTCAAAGAAAACAGAGCTGTTTTTTGCAAAGTGCCTACCTGTGGATTTTGGCCTCTAGCTTAGCCGGCACCTAAGGAAACCTAGCAAACCTGTGCATTTTTTAAAACTAGACACCTAGGGAAATCCAAGATGGGGTGAATTGTCGGGCTCTCATCAGGTTCTGTTACCCAGAATCCTTTGCAAACCTCATAATTTGGCCAAAAAAACACTTTTTCCTCACATTTCGGTGACAGAAAGTTCAGGAATCTGAAAGGAGCCACAAATTTCCTTCCAAACAGCGTTCCCCCAAGTCTCCTGATAAAAATGGTACCTTATTTGTGTGGGTAGGCCTAGTGCCCAGGACAGGAAATGCCCCAAAACACAACATGAACACATCACATTTTCCAAAAGAAAACAGAGCAGTTTTTTGCAAAGTGCCTAGCTATGGATTTAGGCCTCTATTTCAGCTGGAACCTAGGAAACCTACCAAACCTGTGCATTTGTTAAAACTAGACACCTAGGGGAATCCAGAAGGGGTGACTTGCGGGGCTCTCATCAGATTCTGTTACCCAGAATCCTTTGCAAACCTCAAAATTTGGAAAAAAAACCCACCTTTTCTCACATTTTGGTGACAGTAAGTTTTGGAATCTGAAAGGAGACAAGAATTTCCTTCCACCCAGCGTTCCCCCAAGTCTCTACATAAAAATGGTACCTCACTTGTGTGGGTAGGCCTAGTGCCCGCGACAGGAAATGCCCCAAAACACAATGTGGACACATCACATTTTCCCAAAGAAAAGAGCTGTTTTTTGCAAAGTGCCTAGCTGTGGATTTTGGCCTCTAGCTCAGCCGGCACCTAGGGAAACCTACCAAACCTGTGCATTTGTTAAAAGTAGACACCTAGGGAAATCCAAGTTGGTGTAACTTGTGGGGCTCTCACCAGGTTCTGTTACCCAGAATCCTGTGCAAACCTTAAAATGTGGCTAAAAAAACACTTTTTCCTCACATTTCGGTGACAGAAAGTTCTGGAATCTGAGATGAGCCACAAATTTCCTTCCACTCAACGTTCCGCCAAGTCTCCCGATAAAAATGGTACCTCACTTGTGTGGATAGGCCTAGTGCCTGCGAAAGGAAATGCCCCAAAACACTATGTGGACACATCAAAATTATCAAATACAAAACTGTTTTTGCCGGGGGCACTTGCATTTTTCGTCCTGGACTCAGCAGCCATATAGGGAAACCTACCAAACCCAAACATTCCTGAAAACTAGACACCCGAGGAAGTCCAGGGAGGTGTGACTTGTGTTGATCTCCCAGTGCTTTTTTACCCAGAATATATTGCAAACCTCATAATTTGGCTAAAAAAACACTTTTCCCTCACATTTCGGTAACAGAAAATTCTGGAACCTGAGAGGAGCCACAACTTTCCTTCCACCCAGCGTTCCCCCAAGTCTCCTGATAAAAATTATACCTCACTTGGGGGGTTGGCCCAGGTGCCTGCAACAGAAAAAGGCCAACAACCTGTAGAGGTTTTGGGGACAGCACTGCGAGTTGATAAGCACATATTTTTCTTTTATACATTTTTAGGCTGACTCTGCTTTGGGGACACACACAGGTGAGGTATCCTTTTACTTGAGAGGCTTAGGGGAGCGCTGGGTGGTAGAAAATTTGTGCCGGAGCGGTAATCCTACAAAGAAAAGTGAGGAAAATATGCTTTTTTAAGCAAATTTTGAGGTTTGCAGAGGAGTCTGGGTAAGAAAACGTTGAGGGATCCCGGCAAGCCACACCTCCCTGGAATCCTTGGGGTGTCTAGTTTTAAAAAATATATGGGTTTGGTAGGTTTCCCTAGATGAAGGCCGCACCTGGGACCAAAAACATAGGTGCCCCCCCCAAAACACAGGTAGTTTTGCAATAGATCATTTTGATGTGTCCACGTACTTCTGTGATGTTCCAAACACTAAAATTGTGAAAAGAAACACACTTATGTTAAAAAGACCCCTCACCCACCAACCAAGTTGGTGGCATGCTTCGTCATCGGAGTCCCACCTGAGACACCTCGCGTGTCACGGTGTGCTGCAACGCCTGATTACAGCGGAGTAGGTTTTGTAATTTTTACCACACACACTGGTTGGATTTGGCACGAGGGGGAGTGATGGTTCAGTAGATCAAATTTTATTAACAAGAGATTTCACAAAAGTGAAGTGCACTGTTAATTACTAAAAGGCCAAAAAAATGAACCAATGACTCACAACTCGTGAGCTGTAAAGCTGCGTCAAGGCACCAACCGCTTTACAGTCCATTCACACACCTTTCATACATGACATGCAGAAGACCATTCATGCCGCCAGCCGCGGGCCCAGCACATTACAACAATTGCATCAACACTTGCATCAACAGACATCGCCATTTAAGGGCCCATCACTTTCATACACCCACATGCCGGATACAGCAATCACACCAGCTGATAGGAGTGTGTGGATTGGCGTTTGGCTGGCACCGCCAGCCAAGTGCCACTCCACGCACACTACCAGCCAAGCACCACCCCACACACACCGCCAGCCAAGCACCACCCCACACACTGCCAGCCAAAAGCCACCCAATGCACACCGGCAGCCAAGCACCACTCCACCGCCAGCCGAGCGCCACTCCACGCACACCACCAGCCAAGCACCACGCCATGAACATCACCAGTCAAGCACCGCTCCATGCACAACGCCATCACTTTTTTGTTGTTGTTTTTAAACAAAGAAACCACTAACTAATTATAAGTACAAAACTACAAACACGAACGCTCTAACTGAATACATTACAGTAATGCCAACAGTGAAAATGAACATATGAAAATATAAAATGGCAGTTTACGCTCACGGAAGTTCCGAGTAATTCTTCTGTGTGTGGTAACTCCTAGAACAGCCTGCCACACACAGCCTAGGCTTTAAAGGACAGTCTGGGCAGTACATCCGGCTTTCTCTCTGGATACCTCTTCGGGCACAAACTCTACATTTCTTAGCAGGAAAGTCTTTTTTGGGAGTGGGAGGAATCCGATCAGGAAAGTGGCGATATTTCAAACTAGCCACATCCTCCACAACTGCTACTCTAGGAACTCTTGCACGATCCACCATAACAAGGCTCTCTATCACTGACTCCTGAAATTTAACAAATTTCATCCTTGACTCAGGGGAACAATCCTTAAACACAATAAAAGCATTAAAAGTTGCCAGATTGAACAAATGGACGGCCAACTTTTTATACCACACGTAAGACTTACAAACAGCAGTGTAGGGTTCCAACCTCTGATCTACTCTATCAACACCACTCATGTGCTTATTGTAACCTAAAATGAACACAGGTTTGAGCACTTCAGCAACTTGACCCAAACAGCCACAGGTGAAGTACTCCCATCATGGATGGTAGTTAGCATGTACACATCCCTCCTGTCTACAAATTTCAGAGCTAGCAGCTCATCATTCAGCAAGGCACTGCACTGTCCCCTCTCAAGTTTTTTTGACAGACAAGCTCCCTTGAATAGCCTTTCTGATTAGAGCGGATTGTGCCACAAGCAACAGTGTCCACTCTGAACAACTCCTTGAACAACTGAACTCCAGTGTAGAAGTTATCTACATACAAAGGGTGACCTTTGTTAAACAGTCGTCTAACGAGTTCCCTCACAATTTTCTTGCTAACTTTAAATGCAAGTGGACGACCACGGGGGTCAATACTGGAATCCCTACCAGTGTAGACCCGGAAATTATAAACATATCCTGTACTACTTTCAGACAGCATATACAATTTTATTACATACCGTGCCCTCTTGTTGGGAATGTACTGCCTAAAAACCAAATGACCCTTGAACAGGACCAAAGACTTATCCACACTTATTTCTTTGGCTGGCACATGGACCTCGGAAAAGCAATCTACAAAATGATCAAGGACAGGCCCAATCTTAAAAAGACGGTCACAATCGGGGTGATCTCGTTGCAAGGCTAAAGCATCGTCAACAAAATGCAGCATCCGAAGAAGAGGCAAATACCGATTACAAGTCATTGTTGCAGGAAATATAGCCGTTGCCATCAAGGGACTAGTTGACCAATAAGAAGCCAGTGACTGCTTCCTTATAAACCCCGTCAAAAAAGTCAAACCCAAGAACTTTTTCATCTCTTCCAAATTTGTGGGAATCCAATGGGTAGCTCTAGACTGAGGCATAAGTCTGGCAGCGTTGTCCCTCAAATACTGCTCCGCATACAAATTAGTCTGCTCAACAATCTCTTCCAAAAATACATCGTCGATAAACAACTCAAAGAAATTGACAGGCAAAAGGTTTTCTGTATTTACTCTACACCCTGGGAGACTAGTAAAGGCAGGCAACTATGGCTGCTCCATGTTTGGGGAGGCCCAGGCGTCAGGTCTTCCAATGGGAAGCCTCTCAGCCGCTGGCTGCTGCACCACTGGCACATCGATGTCCTCCTCGAAAACAGGCCCTTCATCTGCACTGAGAGTGGCTTCCTCATCAGAAGACTCCTCTTGGACAGAAATCTCACTGCCAGAATCTCTCTCTTCCTCCTCTGCCTCAGATGCAGAGTCTGTCCCATAATCATGGTCAGAAGATGACTCAAAAAGCATGCCAACAACCTGCTGAGCGGTCACTCTGTGGCTAGCCATGATTCTTTCTAAGAAGTGTAAAGTGACAAATGCGCCAACAACAACCAGCACTGTCTAAAATAAGTAATAAACAAAGTGTGGCTTTATTACAAAGAGTTATGTACTCAAAAGCTATACCACTCAAGTGCCTGAAAAAGCTAGACTCACCCGCAACTAATCTGCATAGACTCAGAAATCACCCATGATATCCCGCTAAAAAGAAAAAAGAAAAGCATATTAGACATAAGACAACACAAATATTGTGCACAAATTTAAGGACAATTTCACACACAATCCTGCATTTAGTACACCATCTATAAACATGTCATTCATGCATGGCAACAATACTGCTTTTGAGTAAATTTACTTACCTAAAACATGAAACTGCGCAAACCGCAGGCCAACCACTGCCAAAATGAGCCACAACAAAAGAAGCAAAAGCTTTGAGCTAGAACTAAAAAGAGAAATACACTGCTATAATCAGAAATGCAAACACTTTGCCAGTTGAGGAACACCCCGCCACCAAACAGTTAAAAATTTTCCCTGGAGTCTAGTGGTCTCTGGAGCAGAAGGGCCAAAAAAACCCTAGGCTGATCTGCCCCCAAGGGGGGCAGAAACGGCGTAAAATATTATGCGCCTTTGGGGGAGCGGCCCTTGCCCAAGGGGCCACCCCTGCACAAAAAACACACACACAAAAAGAAAATCCCTGGTGCTTAGTGGATTCGCCCCCCACTTGGAGGCAGATGGGCCACAAAAAAAAAGGCCAAACTGGGCCCAAGGGGGGCAGAACTGCCCAAAAGTGTTTCTCCCCGCAACCCTTGCCCAAGGGGCCTCCCCCCCACACAAAAAAAAAACAAAATAGCAACACTTCCCTGGTGCCATCATGAAATGGCGTAGAAGATTATGCCCTCTTGGGGGAGCGGCCCTTGCCCAAGGGCCCCCGCACAAAATACTCACACACGCACACAAACATAATCCCTGGTGCCTAGTGGGCAGAACTACCTAAAAGTGTTTCTTCCCCTTTGGGGGGGGGGGGTGACCCTTGCCCAAGGGGCTGCCCCCACACAAAAAACTTAAAATAAAACACATACGTGGTGCCATCGTGGCTTCTACCCCCCCAGGGGCACGTCAGCTGAAAAATAATTTGCATTGGATAGAGCACTCAAATAATAGACATTTATCAATATATCATGGTTGTGTATAAACATGAAGAAATCCTGTATATATCCACTTAAGCCATCAAGTGAAATGGATGTGCAACACCTTTCAAATATTAAATTTCAGTGGCAATATGAAACCTTCAAATACTTGGGAGTCCACATATATAGGCAAACAGCAGACTTGCTGGAAGGAAATCTGCTTAGAATCCTCATCAGAGCTAGAGCTTCAACAATGTTCAGCAACTGAAGAATAGCTACAGACAAGGTGCTGCTAGCTCCACACGTTTTATACTTATTTGCCACCATATTGACTCACCTACATAGGCATGTTTTTGCTTACATGGTCACAGTATTGGCAGACCTAATATAGGGGGGACAAAGACAGAGTGCTACTTGCTACATTGCAACTACCCATATCTGAAAGAGGTCTAAGGTCTCCCAACGTAGGAAGTTGTTACCTGGCTGCACAGTTGCAAGATGGGCAAACAAATCACTGCCCCCAAAGAACCTCTGCCTGCAAGAATTCAAAGGCAGGAGCCTACAGCTGTCCAGAATACTCACAAGAAAGATAGGTGAAAGGCACAATAAAATACTCCTGGTGGTAGCCAATTGCTGCATACGAGTACTACAAAAGACCCATACAAGAACGGCCTATGCTCCCATGTTGCCATTATGGTGCCTACCAGAATACTAGTGGATAGCACAAACATCTAACAGAGCACTGGGTAAGTGTTCAAATCACGAAAATAGGGTAAATATGATGGAAAGGGCCACCTCATACTGACAGGTCTATTTCTACCCCTATGTGCACTAACCAAAATAATTAAAAAAACATGAAAACATGTCCAAAAAGCCCCGAAGTCCGATCAACTAACATAGTAATGGAAGTGATATTAACAGAACAATATACTTACCTTTTGTAACACTGTTTCTGGTGGATAAGCTATCTAACAGCAGAGTCCTTGCCTTTAGATTATCTCTAGACAGGATCTGGAAGATTTAAACAGCATTGCTCCCACAAGCTGGTAATGCCCCTGAAGTGACGAAGGAACCACATATTAGCGGCACCTCTACACATCAATGTCAGCTTCGTTTAGAATTTTCTCCATGTCCTCGGATGCATAGTTCAACAATATTCAAGGTACAAGTTTGCAGACTCTAATTTGGGACCTTTTGAAATGGGAAAAGGACACCATTCTACAGAAGAAGGAATAGGGATGGCTGTGAGGAATATGAGGTTAGATAGAATATCCACTAGAAAAAGTTTCACATAAGGTAAGCAACTTGTTCTTAAGGGTACTTTTAACGGCAGACACCCCATCGTTAGAACAGATGCTAAAGCAGTAACTACCAAGATGGTGGGTCTGTGGATTTGCTTAGTCCAAACAGTTCTGCAAGACTGAATGGGTGAAATACCCTTTTCTTTTGACCTGGCTGTCAAGGCAGTGCTAATTTGTGAACATGTATACTGATACCCATGCCACAGCCTCAAAGTTGTCAAGAACAGGCACCCTTTGTACCAGCATAGTGGTAGCAGACTTGGCCCTGTAAATAGAACCTCAACCCCTCAGTAGGCTGCTACTTGGCCAGTGTGTAGAAAACCTTGATGTAATGATAATTGTATTAAACCACTGCTCCATCTTGTCCACTGTTTCCATTTTGTGCTTAACTTAGCTTAAGCCACTAACATGTTAGAGATGCAGAAAGTGCAGGTATTTTTCCACGCACAAGTTATGCGATGTGTTTTTCGCTCTTGTTTTCACTCTCTGTGTTCTCTTCTCACCAAGGGGTAGGACATAATAAGGGGGAGTGAAAGGAAGATAAGGATGTACCAGGAGAATGTTTATGATATGGCAAGGAACAGTTCAGGTTTGAGAATGCACCTTGGGATGTGGGTAGTCTCAACGTGTTTTTTTTTCAAAATTGACCTTAGGTAGCCAGCGTTTGAGCAACAACTCATCAAATGAGGGCGATTTCTAGAATTCTCCTCTTCGGCTTGCTAGATGGCTGTGGAAAAGGATTGAACTCGGGGCAGGAGAGGTCACTCTGCCTGCCATCACTCCCTTGAGGGCAGATGTCTCTCTTTCTCCATGGTTGACTGGGTTCACAACCTGTTGCTGGCAGAGAGAGGAAGCGAGCAAACCCCATGGAAATGTATTCTTTTTGATTATTATTTCTAGCTTTGCATTGTGTACGAATATATAATCACTGTATATGTAGATATATGATCCATGATTAAAGTAGTGTATTTTCAATGTTTTGTTTTTATGAGTATTATTATTATTATTATAGTGCTGTGATTATTTTTTGTGGTGTATTTGTGCTGCTGCATTTGATCTACATAACTCCATTTTGTTTAACCATAAACAGTAGTTTATTACATTATTACTCAGACTAAGAGCTTTGCATTGTTGGAATTCCTTTTATTTGTGTTTCCTCTCAATTTAAAGTAAAGCAGTACACTTGTATCTCACTGTGGTGATTATCTTTGAATGTGCACCCGGGTAGTACACCATTGACCTTTCTATTTAAAGCTTGCAGGGTGCCTTGATAAATGTGTTTCTCGGACTGAGAAGGTTGTATGCCAGAAATTCCTTTCAGCATTCATGTATTTCTTCTTAGTCTGCAGTAAAGCAAAACACTTGATGAAGAGGACTAGCCACACAAGGTCTGTGTACTGCCTTGTTTTTCTTTGCCCCAGAGAACCCCACTAAGGGCTGTTCGTCCACCTGAAGCTCTTTGGTGAGATCTATGTAAAAGCTTAAAGCTCTTTTAGATTCCAGCAGATGTAATCTATTCTCCTCTTTTGAGGGGTAAGGTGAGGCTATGACCTTGAGAAAGAGACAGACTGCCCAACGAGAAAAAGAGTCACAAATTTAGGGGAAAAAGCTGCGTCGGTCCTCAGTACAACTTTGTCTGAGGAAAAAGGTGGTGTAAGGCGGCTGCACCGAAAGAACATGGAGTTCACTCATGTGGCAAACCAAAGTCATCATGACTGGAAACACAGTTTCTAGAGACAGATGGACTGGACAGCTGTGCATGGTTTTGAATCTTATGTACATGAAGAAAGAAGGACCAAATTAGGATCCTACTGTGGAAGCAAAAAGGGCTTGGGGAAAGAAATGAGTCAAAACCTTTTAGAAACCTTGCTGCAGTACTGCATTGCAGTGGTGGTATCTGTGAGAACCTAAACTAGCCTCCCTTTGATGGATGATTGGAAGGTTTTCAGTGCCAGGAGAACTGCACAAAAATCCAAAAGGTTGTTGTAAAGACAAGTCTCCACCAGAGACCAGAGTCCTTGATCTCCATCTCTCCCATATGAACTCCCCATTCCAGCAATGGCCCATCCATCACCGCCGTTAGCTCAGGATGGGGCTTGGAGAACGGTATGCTGCTGGTACTGTTGGGGTTGAGTCATCACTGTAGGTCTTTTGCAGTTTGCTCTGAAACCTCCATGGAATCACAGGTTCCCCATGGTTCTGGGCCCACTGAGACTTCAGGATCCATGGTAGAAACTGCATATTCCCACCTAGCATAGTCAACAAGCAGTATGCAGGATACCAAGCAGAAGCCTTATGGCAACTCTCACCAAGACCCAGCACTGATTAAGAAACATCTGGATCATGGCCCGGATGTCCTGGATTCATGGTGGGGGGAATGGCCAAAACTGTGCCATGTCCACAATGGCTCAAATTAAAGGGAATCTTTGTGAAAGAGTAAGTGTGACTTCAGACATATTGATAGAGGACTCCAATGATGTCAAGAGCCAGTCATTGAGGAAGGGGAAAACTAGAATCCCCAACCTCTGAAGGTGTGCTGTGACCACCGCCATCACTTCAACACCCGTGAGGTACTGGTGAGCCCAAAGCGGAGTACAGGAAATTGAAAAGTAGCGGCTGTGCGTCTGGAGCATGGGTACATGAAAGTAGGCAGGTCCACAACTACCATCCTGTCATCTAGATGTAGAACAGAGTGAATTGGGGCCATTGTGAGCTTCTCTTTTTTTGCATCCCCAAGAAGGTCTCTGTCCTTCTTCTTCACAAGGAAATAGCAGGACAAAGCCTTTTTGGATTATCTGGAGAATCCACATATCAGATGTGTGAGAAAGTAGCCTCTTTCTAGCATGGTTACCTCCACTTTTGGCCTGTTTGTGAGTGTGTATCAGTGTGTTTTTACCGTGCCACTGGGATCCTGCTAACCGGGACCCCAGTGCTCATAGATTAAAAAAAACGATATGTCAGTGCGTTTTGCCTGTCTCACTGGGATCCTACTAGCCAGGACCCCAGTGCTCATAGTTTGTGGCCTAATGTGTGTGTTGTCAGTAGTACTTGACTGTGTCACTGAGGCTCTGCTAATCAGAACCTCAGTGCTTATGCTCTCTATGCTTTTATATTTGTCACTGTAGGCTAGTGACTTCATTTACCAATTTCAGTTGGCACACTGGACCCCCTTATAAGTCCCTAGCATATGGTACCTAGGTACCCAGGGCATTGGGGTTCCAGGAGATCCCTATGGGCTGCAGCATTTCTTTTGCCACCCATGGGGAGCTCAGACACACCCTTGCACAGGCCTGCCATTGCAGCCTGCGTGAAATAACGCACACGTTATTTCACAGCCATTTTCACTGCACTTAAGTAACTTATAAGTCACCTATATGTCTAACCTTCACTTGCTGAAGGTTAGGTGCAAAGTTACTAAGTATGAGGGCACCCTTGCACTAGCAAAGATGCCCCCACATAGTTCAGGGCCATTTCCCGGGACTTTGTGAGTGCGGGGACTCCATTACACGCGTGCACTACATACAGGTCAATACCTATATGTACCTTCACAATGGTAACTCGGAATATGGCTATGTAACATGTCTGAGATCATAGAATTGTCCCCCATTCCAAATCTGGTATTGGGGAGCCAATTCCATGCATCCTGGGGGCTCCACTCTGGACCCCCAGAACTGCCCAACCAGCTCTCTGGGGCTTGCACTGCAGCTACAGCTGCTACCACCTCACAGACAGGGTTCTGCCCTCCTGGGGTCTGAGCAGCTCAGCCCCAGGAAGGCAGAACAAAGAATTTCCTCTGGGAGCAGGGTGTTACACCCTCTCCAAATGGAAGTAGGTGTTACAGGCTGGGGAGGGGTAGCCTCCCCAGCCTCTGAAAATGCCGCAGATAGGGACCTCCTTGCATAAGCCAGTCTACATCGGTTCAGGGACCCCTTGTCCCCTGCTCTGGCGCGAAACTGGACAAAGGAAAGGGGAGTGACCACTCCCTTGTCCATCACCACCGCCCAGAGCTCCTCCAGTGTGTCCCAGACTTAAGCCATCTTGCTTTGCAAGGTGTGGGGGCACTCTGGAGGGCTCTGAGTGGCCAGTGCCAGCAGGTGACGTCAGAGACCCCTCCTGATAGGTCCTTACCTGAAAAGGTAGCCAATACCCCTCTCAGAGCCATTTGGGGTCTCTCCTGAGGTTCTCTTCAGATTCTGCTTGCAAGTTTCCTTCAGGAATCCTCTGCAACTACTACTTCATCCTCTGACATCGAATCAACCAGAGCCTGCTCCAGGAACCGCTGTAACAGCAACAAAGTATCCACAAGGGATACTTTTCTTCTGCAACTTCAGCTCCAGCCAGTAACTGCAACAGTTTCCATGGTGTGCACGCTCTGAGGACTCCCTGTCTTCATCCTGCACCAGAAGGACCGAAGGAATCTCCTGTGGGGTGACGGAGTCACTCCCCTGCTCACGCAGGCACCTTCCAAGATAACGACCGATACCCTTGGACTCCTCTCACAGCGACGAGCATGCTCCTAAGGACACAGAGGGTGGACCCCATCGACATAGACTGTACTGAGGTCCTGCTGATGCAATTTGGAGGAGGTAAGACCTTGCCTTACCCAAGAGCGACAGTACCCCTTTGTACTGCGTCTTCTTCACCTCCTGAGGCCTCTGTGCCCTATTTGGAAAATTCCTTTATGTACAGCCTGGCCCAGGTCCCCAGCACTCCATCCTGCGACGCTCAACTCGCTGAGTTGTTCTCCGGCGGCATGGGACCCTCCTTTGTTGTGCTGCACCAACCGTGTTTTGCACCTCCTTTGTCCCCGTGTCCTGGGACTCCCGTGGGTACTGCCTGGCATCCTGAGGGCTCTCTAAAGTGCCGAGAGCCCCCTCTTCCTCCTCACACAGAGTTGAGGCCCCCCAGTCCCTCCTGGGTCCAGCCAGCGCCATTTTGACGCAAAACGCATATTTGCCGTAACCAAGGCTTGTTGGCGACTTCTAACACGAAATCATGTCTGCATCCATCTTCACGTCGTGGGACATCTTCTGCATCATGAGGAACCTGCCGGCAACTTCCTAGGGTGCATTCCTGCAGTGTTCGTCCAATTGTGACTCTTCTTTTGCACCCTCTTTTGGGTTGGCAGGGGCTCCTGCCCTTCCTGGAACTTCTTACGACTTCTGGACTTGGTCCCCTTCTTTTGCAGGTCTTCAGGTCCAGGAATCCAGCAGTTGTTGTTTGCAGACTTGGTTGGTTGCTGCAAAATCCCAATCATGGTGTGTAGTGTGTCCTAAGGAAACTTGCAGTACTTTACTCCTTCTTTTCTGGGCTCTGGGGTGGGGTAATTTACTTACCTTTCCTGTATTCTTACTCTCCCAGTGATTCTGCACAACCTACACTTGTCTAGGGGGGGAATTTGTGAGTCACATTCCACTTTCTTAGTATATGGTTTGTGTTGCCCCTAGACCTATTTTCTCGCATTGCATTCTATAGCATTTCCTATTGTTTGCACTATCCTATGTCTAATTACTTACCTTATTTTGGTGTCTAGTGTATATATTGTGTATGATAATTACCTCCAGAAGGAGTTTGCCTCTAGGATATTTTTGGTACTGTGTCACCCAAATAAACTACCTTTACTTTGGTAACACTGAGTATTGTCTTTACTTGTGTATAAGTACTGTGTAACTATAAGTGGTATTGCATGAGCTTTGCATGTCTCCTAGTTCAGCCTAAGCTGCTCTGCTATAGCTACCACTATCAGCCTAAGCTGCTAGAACACTACTACTTCACTAATAAGGGATAACTGGACCTGGTATAAGGTGTAAGTACCCAAGGTACCCTCTAGAAACCAGGCCAGCCTCCTACAAGATCCTATATTTTACCACCCTCAGAGGAAACATATGATCCTGCTCCTCAGGCTGGTTGTGTGCTACTAAGGTCAAACTAAACCAGTCTGAAGGCTGTTGCTGTAGGGGAGGGGTACTGAGCAGTTTGCTGGCCCTGATGGTCTGGTCGTTGTCTGCTTGATCCCTGTTGTAGAGCTGAAAAAGGATCGCAGCCAGTTGCTGGAGCGGTGGGCCTTGGCAGGATGCCAGCTCTCTGGAGTTGCCTTCAAAGGGGGAAAACTGTTGAGGATAATGTCTTGCAGGGGTAGAAACGCCTAGGGAATGTGTTGTGACCTGACTTTCTTTTAAAACATTTGAAATGTTGGATCACCCTTCTTGACAAACAGGGGAGATCCATTGAATGGCATGTCCATCAAAGAGGCTTGCATATCCTGAGAAAAGCCTGTGGATCTTACCCAAGCATGTCGCTGAAGGCACCATTCCTATGCCAACAGCCCTGGACAAGAAGACTTTAGTGTCCAGTCCAGAGTGGATAATGTTCCTAGTCTCAAATCATCCAGTATGTTTAGGATGCCACAAATTGGCCTGAAATTGCTCGGGCACTGTTAGCAAGATCTCACCAACCATGTCTCATAAAGCATGGATATACCTCAGCAGGAAACTGCTGGTATTGACTGACTGAAGGACTAGATTGGCCAAGGAAAACTACTGCTTTCCGAATGCCTCAATCTGTTTTGACTCTGTCAGGAGGAGTTGTGGGCACATAATTGAGGTTCACCTTACTGCTGGAAGCCTGAACTACTAAACATTATGGTTTAGAGTGCTACGTCAAGAAATGTGGGTCTTCTGATGCCGACCTGTGTTGTCTGGCAACCGGTCTGTTCACTGGTGGACATGAATAGGGCTAAAGCCAGGTGTCCATAAAGGCACCAATGAGGGCTTCATTAAATCAATTAATCAATCAATTAAGCAGGGATTTGCAAATCACGGCTACTCACCCGTGAGGGCCTCAAGGCACTGGGGGGAGATGGAAGGGGGAGGTGCTGAGGATCAGTCAAAGAGCCAGGTCTTGAGGTCCTTCTTGAACTGTGACAGGGTGGGGGATTGCCTAAGGTGGATGCGGAGGGAGTAAGAAACTGACGCATCGCTTTGCTTTCTGGAGCCTCACCTCCCCTGTGGCATGCATCGTCTTTGTTTTTGATGCATCCCAGGTACTTTGTGCTAAAAAGATACAATCATTAATTCCTATGGATTAAGAGTCATTTCTAATTTTAAAAAGTGATATATTTACTTGTGTATGTTGGATTTTTGTTGTTTGGTCTTGTTTTACTCAGATACATATTGGCTAGTTTTCTAAACTGGTATGGAGAACATTTGTGGTGTTTTCACCATGTTACTGTGTGTGTGTGTGTGTGTATATACAAATACTTTACAATTGCCTCTGAGATAAGCCTGTGGCAAGCTACGAATGGGGTGAGCAGGGTTTATCTTAGGTGTGTGACTCCCTTACCCTGACTAGAGTAAGGGTCTCTACTTGGATAGGGTACGAACCACTGCCAACAAGAGACTCCATTTCTAACAGAGGGGGTACAAAGTTCCTTCCACATTGGAGTGCGGACGGAACATGAAAAAACTCATAAAATTACAAATTTCGGAGCAAGCTCTTGATCTATATACGAAGGCACAGAACAAAAGGAACTCATGTGGATGTGCAGGGGTAACGATTATGTGTGGCTCTATTGTCCAGGGAGGAATGAAATCAACACAGACACATATGATCCCACCTACCGATGCCCAGGAACAATGCTTTTTTAATCTTTCTGTTCATGTCTGGAGACTGGGAGTATTTCAAATGTGAGGAATCAGTGGTTAGAAGTATCCATCAGAAATAGGCAATACTAAAAGGACATTGACAAGAATATATATGCACTGATGCAAATTACCAATGTGAGCCTATAGGGATCCAGAGAAGCATGGGCGACAGACATAACACAACTGCATACAAAAATGTCCTAGATGCCTCATGAACAATGCTGATTCATTACAGATGTTCTGGATGTGCACAAATATACACCAATATTGGCAACAAGTCAGTGAAACAATAAAAGTGACAAAAACACAAATAGAATTCACTGCTAAGGCTCTCACAAAGAAAGCCAAGACCGAAAGCAAATTCGGGGATGTGGCTCTCATCTTGGCCAAAGACTATTAGCCCTTAGAAGGATTTCAAGTACTTCACTGCAAAAAAGAGGAGTGCAAGAAAGAGCTACAAGAATGGGCAGAAGCAGAGAGATTACTTGGGACGGTCAACAGATGTAGACAAATAACTACATTCAAATTATAAACTGGGTTACAATGATTCTGATCCCATCAGGAAAAAACAATGACAGACCACCTTGAAACTAAATGGTGTTGGCACTTTTCTTAGCATTAAAAGGGCTGACTGGATCGGGCCACATGTAATTCCTGAAAGATGTGAGCCTCGAGCACAATTATAAAACCACAGCAAACCCAGATAATCCACATAGGAAAATCCACATGAGGCTAGATTCAGAGTACAAACCATGAAGGCTTATTTAACCTTTAAATAATCATTACAGAAATCAAAAAGTAGATAATTAGTCAATTCATATGAACACCAATCAAATAATAATAGTCAATAAATTTATATAAGCAATATTGGTTTATCCCTAATCTAGTAAATACCCAGAACCAATTATGGTGTAGCACAAGGCAATTAAGAGCAATTTGTCATAAGGACTGCTCAGTTCAAGGCAAATTATAAATCATAAATTCATGAAAAAATCTTAAGTATTGTTAAAATAAACAGGCTAACATGGAGTCTGCTCTCTAACAGGGCCAAAAAAGAACCCGGCTCGCACCCCAAATGCAAAGCTTTTATATGTTTTTAGACAGAAAAATTGTATGGTCACTTTGATGTGATGTATTTGGCAGTACCTGAAAACTAACTGAATTAAATAAATTCTATAAAACATTGAAGGCAACTTGTAGTGCACAAGCAGAGAAACGAGAAAACACACCAATTTTAAAAAGCAAGTGATGTATTAGTAAATTTGAAAACACTGTCCGGCCTACTCATGTCAACTTTAAAACATTTTCACGTTAAAATACAAAACAAACATTACACTGCATCTCATTTATGTTAATTTAAGCATAGAAATATTCATTTAAAATATATGCGGCCACAATGGTAGGTGAACATAACCTGCGCACATGACATATGCATATTTATAATGACCAATATTAACAACATCCAATTAGTTCACAAGGACACCCCTCAGTGTAGCATCTAAACAATTTATAGAACTTTATCACACCCACTCTTTTAGTTCATCCAACTGCAAGATCAGCATATGAATGTATGGTAATCGTTCCTTACCCTTAACGTGGCCTAGGACATGAGAGAGTAGACTAATCACTCTGTGCATATGTCGTGTCTCTCATCTCTAATTAGGGCCTAACACTTTTGTGTCCATGTTCACCAAGATAGATTATTTGTGTAGTGAGAACTGCTATACTGTGTAGGCAGTGGTCGAAGTGGGAGAAATCGGAGGGGCACGACGTGCCAATACTTTTTTAGTTTATGAAAAAACGTTCTCCTACTTTTTATCAAAAGACAGCCATCCAGAGACAGTAAATTCCAATAGTGCATATGTTTCAGCTTAAGTTTCATTCAGGGAGTCCTCTGTGCTGTGAGACCGAGGGAGGGGCAGACAGCTGAACAATAAACAGGCCTTCTTTGCGGGGTGCCTGCTTTCCTAAAAGAAATACAAATGCACACAACTGGTGAATCTGCAAGTAAAGGGGGATTGGGAGCAGGGGCTTGTTTTGGATCAATTATGTTTATTGGTATTTTGGATAAGAAAGAACACAGCTATATGCCTACAACTTTACAGGCCGGCAGTGATAGTAGTGATCAGAAGAAGTGTAATACAGCTTTTGATGCCATACCCCAGGGGTCGGCAGTGTAACCGATCAAAATGAGCACTGCATTTGCAATAACTAACAATTAAAGAACATAGGGGGTCATTCTGACCCTGGCAGTCTAAGACCGCCGGGGCCAGGGTCGGCGGGAGCACCGCCGACAGGCCGGCGGTGCCCCGCAGGGCATTCTGACCGCGGCGGTTCGGCCGCGGTCAGAAGAGGCAAACCGGCGGTCTCCCGCCGGTTTACCGCTGCCCTTAGAATCCCCCATGGCGGCGCAGCTTGCTGCGCCGCCATGGGGGATTCTGACACCCCCTACCGCCATCCTGTTCCTGGCGGTTCGCCCGCCAGGAACAGGATGGCGGTAGGGGGTGCCGCGGGGCCCCTGGGGGCCCCTGCCGTGCCCATGCCAATGGCATGGGCACGGCAGGGGCCCCCGTAAGAGGGCCCCGAAAAGTATTTCAGTGTCTGCTAAGCAGACACTGAAATACGCGACGGTGCAACTGCACCCGTCGCACCCCTGCAACTACGCCGGCTCAATTCTGAGCCGGCGTCCTCGTTGCAGGGGCATTTCCTCTGGGCCGGCGGGCGCTCTTTTGGAGAGCGCCCGCCGGCCCAGAGGAAATGTCTGAATGGCCGCCGCGGTCTTTTGACCGCGGTGCGGTCATTCAGCGGCGGTACCCTGGCGGACGGCCTCCACCGTCCGCCAGGGTCAGAATGAGGCCCATAGTGTAAAACTGGTCTCCTCCTCGCTTTGCCCATGTGAGTGTACCCCTTGTACAATATCCCCAGGTGTTAATTAAAGAATTTGCCAGGTCTTCTCCCCGCTCAGTGGTTAAGTGTGTAGCTTTGGGTGTGAGGTACAAGGTCCATGGTCACCCCAACAGTTGTAAGACTTTTAGGTATGTGGGGCATGTGATTTCATTGAATTCTGTAGACAAGATTTGTATGAAAGGTGCCCATAGGGTGGAAACTTCTGCCAGCTCCGCTGCTAGGGAGAGTTTCTCCATCCCCAGCAGGTACCATAGTTTATGTAGCCGGGAGATGTGGTTTGGGACTCTATCTGTGCCCCAATGTGACAATATAGGGCCAGATGTAGCAACAAACCAAATTGCGAGTTGCAATTTGCGAGTCCATCCGACTTGCAAATTGCAACTCGCAATTTGGTATGCAGTACGGTGTCTCAGACACCGACTGCGACTCGCTATGGGGTCGCAATGACCCACCTCATGAATATTCATGAGGTGGGTCGCAAATTGCGGCCCCATAGCGAGTATAGGCACTCGCAAACATGGAGGCCTGCTGTCGTCAGCAGACCTCCATGTTCGTGACTGCTTTTAAATAAAGCAGTTTTTTTTTTTTTTTAAGTGTAGCCCGTTTTCCTTACAGGAAAAAATATTTTTGGGCCCAGTCACAAACTGGAAGGGGTCCCATGGGGACCCCTTCCAATTTGCGAGTTGGTTACCATCCACTTGAAGTGGATGGTAACTGCGATGCCATTTGCGACCGCATACGCGGTCGCAAATGGTATTGCATCCCACTGCGAGTCGCAAATAGGAAGGGAACACCCCTTCCTATTTGCGAGTCGGAAATGCATTTTGCGAGTCGGTTCCGACTCGCAAAATGCATTTCTGCATAGGAAACTGCGTTTTGCGACTCGCAAACGGCAAATTTTGCCGTTTGCGAGTCGCAAACAGTTTCCTACATCTGGCCCATAGTCTGGTGGGCAGCATTAAAGGCGAGAGCCATTTGACAACCTCTAAGTGATCGTAAAAGAAAGATAAGTGGATTAGGTAAGCCGAATATAACATATGCTGGCAATCTAGGGATCTCTGTGTGAAATGCTTTGTCAACTTCGTCTAGGATGCTACTCCAGTATCGTGTAACAGTGCGTCTGTGTTACCGCATCCTCTCCAGCAAAGTTTGGGCCTGGAAGAGTTCCATTCGTGAACTCTCGCTGGGGTATAATTCCAATACAATGCTATTCTATAGGCTGTTTCAGTGCCTGATGCACTTTAGGCGGTGCTATATTGTATGTCTCCCCATTCCTCCTCTTCTCTCAGGTCTCTCCCTATCTCGGCCTCCCATCTTCGTTGTCCCTTGGTTTTGGGAACTTCTGTAATGGCAGTTAGTGTGTAAAGTTCAGAGATCAATTGCTTATCATCTCTTTTCAGTGTTAACCGTTTCTCAATTGCTGTGAGTGATCTTGCTACTAGTGGTCTGATTGTCGGTTGAAGCACCCAGTCTCTAACCTGTGAATAGTTCATTCTGTCTGCCTCGGTAAGCACATACTCTTCTTTCAGGTGATCGAAAGGGAGGATGGCGTCTAGGTCAAATAGGCTCCCAATCCTCTTGCATCCTCCAGCATGCCGTCTTTCAAAGCGCTCTGAGCTCAGGCAAGTGGCAAAGTCTGGGTTAGTGCATATCAGTGTCATAGGGGATGGGAAGGATGTCAGTCCACTTTTAACCGCCACTGATTCCCAGACCCAGAGTGTTGTGCCAGTGATAGAGGAAGAATGTAGTCCTATAGCCCTATGTCTGCGTTGCAACCCAGGTTCCTTTTAAATATGGGACCCCGTGATTGCTTGATCCATAAAACAAGAGTGCATTTCGGTATACGGGCGACTCCATTTTATTATGGATTGCAGATAGGTAGCCTGATAATATTTCAAAAGGCTTGGGACCACCAATCTCCCTTTCGCCTTGGGGAGATACAGGGTTTGCCTTGGTATACATGAGGGTTTTTGGTCCCACATACATTTCAGTATTGCTGATTGCAGTGTAGGTAGGGTTTTAGTCGGTGGAGGGAGGAGGATCGTTTGAAAAATATATAGAATGCATGGTAGAATCATCATCTTTACTGCTGCCAGCATGACAGCTTGTTTGCTCCAGGTTTCCAGGTCTGCTGTACAGCTTTAGAAAGGACAGCATAGTTTCTATTGGCTGTTCTTGCAGTCGTGTTGAATAGTTCAATATCGAGGTAGGAGACCATATACAGGGGAACCTTCAGCGAAGCTCTGCTTCGTGGATGGGGGTGGGGACTGAGAGATTCAGGATTTTGGATTTTTGCATATTTCTGCCCGAGACATTCCCAAACTCTTGCAGAGCTTCGGTGAGAGCTGGCAATGACACCATTGGGTCAGACAGTGCCAGTATCACGTCATCTACATAAAGACTAATAATATGGTGGTCGCCCCCGAATCTGATGCCAGTTATGAAGGAGTTTGTATGTATTCTCTGGGCCAGAGCTTCCATGTAGAGAGCAAATAGGAGTGGGGATAGGGGGCAACCCTGTTGTGTCACTCGCCAGATCGGGAAAGACTGGGATGACATGCCATTGACCTGGACAGCTCCCTTGGGCTCTTTATAGACACATTATATCCAGTTCAGAAATTTAGGTCCAAGACCATAGCATTCCAGTACTTTGAAGAGGTAGGGCCAGTGCACCCTATCAAACACTTTTTCTGCATCTATAGACAGCAGTAGCACCTGCGCCTATCTCTGTGATCTATGTGTTTTGTCTATAAGGTACAGAAGTCGTTTTGTATTATCACCACATTGCTGGTGTGGGATAAAACCCACCTGATCTGGGTCAACAAGCCCGGGCATGAAAGGATTTAGGCGATGTGCTAAGATGCCGGTGAACAGCTTAGCGTCTATATTAAGAAGTGAGATGGGCCGGTAGGAGCCACACTCCTCTGGGTCTTTGTACGGTTTGGGGATTACAGTGATGGTCACGTCAAGCATGCTAGCTGGGAGGGAGTTGGCCTTTGAGAAGGAGTTGAATAATCTTGTGAGTATCGGTGCTAGTTTGGAGCAGAAGGTTTTATAGAAGAGTGGAGTGTAGCCGTCTGGGCCTGGTGACTATCCAGTTTTCAATCGGGAAAAAGACGATACCACTTCATCTACCTAAATTGGCTTGTCAAGGCAGGTAGCATCTTTAGGTGGGAGCGTAGCAAGGGCACAGTTATCAAAGTATGGGAAGGGGTCTGTGTTGATAGAGGTGTCAGCCGTATATAATACTTGCTAGAATTTGCAGAAAGCGACCGCAATTTGGGGGTATGTATGCGCCTCTCCCGAGGGGGAAGAGCGCACCACTTTAATAGTATTGGCTTGGACATGCGCCCTCAATTTATGGGCTAGGAGTTTTCCGCAGTGATTGCCCCCCACGTAATATTCATATTTGAGTCATACAATGACGTATTCAGCACGATCCCAATCTAAACGCCTCAATTGGAGACAAGTTCTTTCTGACTCCCTCCAGACTCTCAGTGCGTTTGTGAATGCGTTCCCATTCCACCACTTTCTGCTCAAGCTGAATTTGTTGCTCCTTCCGAGCTTTATTCTCTGTTGCAGATACAGAGATCACCTCCGCCCACACCTCTGCCTTAAGGGCGTCCCATATAGTCGCTAATGAGGTATGTTCATTATCGTTTTGGCTAAGGTAGTCTTTAGTCATGCATCTCAAAGTTTCCACTGTGCCCTGTGTCAGGAGTATGGTGTCCTGAAATCTCCAGATAGGAGACCGAAAATTATTTAAATCAAATTGAGCTGTTAATGAAAGGGGAGCATGGTCTGATAGAGATCGAGGCTCAATGGTAATATTTTGATTGTGAGCGCGAAAGACCGAAGAAGCTAGGAAATATTCTATACATGTGTATGTTTTTGTTGCTGCTGAGTAGAAGGTGTAGTCCAGAGAATTTGGATTCATGTCCCTCCATACATCTGTCAAGCCACAGTCCTTAAGCCATTGAAGCCCTGCCGGGGACAGAGTGCCTGTTTGACCATGTCTTTGTCCCGACCGATCTAGGTCATAGTCCATGACTAAATTAATATTGCTTCTCATGAGGATGGCTACATCGGGGGTAGTCAATGTTGGGGTAAGAGCTTGTGTGATGAATGTTTCTTGGTGTATGTTGGGGGCATATTTAGTGGCTAGTGTAAAGTGGAATGAACCTATCCGGTTGAGGAATTCCCCTGGAAATGCTTTGGAGACCAGGATCGCCACCCCATCGTGTTTTGTGTGGGCTGAGGACCAGAACTGTTGAGAAAATAGTTTAGAATGCAATCGGTAGACATCTTTGGACAAGAGGTTTGTTTCCATGCGCTCGAGTAGGGAGAGAATTGCCAGCCTTTTTTCAGGGTTATTGAGCCCCCAGACATTGATGCTCAGACATTTATGTGTCAAGTGTGCTTAGAGATAGGGGAGGCGAGTGTCATCTGCGCATCATAGGTGGTGAGGTATAGGGGGCGATGCTCCATAATGTGCCTATGTTGGGGTTCGCCAGACATGTGATTCCTTCTGTGTCGAGAAGGGGAGGAGAGTAACGCAGTTAACAGTGTAGCATAACAGGTGCTTTACCAAACAAGTAACAAAGTCCCCTGTTCAGGGTAACCCATAAGGAGGGCGTTGATCAAGGCTCAACGGTGTTCAGTGGGGTCAGGTTAAGTCGCCTGCAAGCTCTGCCACTCCAGGCCCCGTTATCACAGCACAGAGGACCGGAACCCAAAGTTCAGCTACTGGATCTATCCTTCATGCTAGTGTTCTCTCTCAGTGTCTATGAATTGGTGCTGGAGGCGATGCTATCCAGGACCGCTTGTCGCTCTTGTGTTCGCTGATCAAATTATGGTCTTGTGTGTTTCTGCCGTCGGCCCGGCCTTTTCCATCTGGGTCAGCCCTCAAGGGGCCCTCCCCCGAGACCCGCGTCTCCGAGTCTGAGGGATCCTCCGAAATGTCCAGAACCGGGTGGGCCTCTTTGATTGTTTTCACTTGTCACAGCTGATTGTCCCAGCAAAATATAAGTCTAAAAGGGTGTCCCCAGCCACAGGAAACATTGTGAGACTGGAGGTGATCAGTGATGGATTTAAACTCCTTGCGCCGTGGCAGGGTGAGCAGAGATAAATCTTGGAATAGGAGCGGGGCGTGTCCCCCGAACTGGATCTGAGGCTGGTTTTGTGCTTGTTAGAAGATGTCCTCCTAAATCAGGAAGTTGTGGACGCACGCTAAGATGTCCGGGGGCCTTGACCCGGTTCCTCATCGGTGAGCAACTCTGTGTACGCAATCCAGCAAAATCTCTACGTTGTCCTTGTATTCCAGGATTGATAGAAACATGGTCCTTGTGTACTCTCTGATGTTTTCACCCTCAGCCCCGTTGGGGGCCCTTCTGACTCGGATGTTCGGATGATGAGAGGGATTTTCAAGGTCCTCTGTCATAATCTGCAGTTGCTCTTGCTGCTCTCGTAATTGACGGATCTCCTGTCGTTTGTTCAACATCTTCATCTCTCGCAATTTCGTTGTGTTCCAGACCCAAGACCTGTTTCCCAATCAAGGAACATAGCTCCCATAGTTCCTGTGAGAGGTCTTTTCACAGGTCTTGGAGATCAGTCTTTAGAGAGTCAAACAGGGAGGTGAGAAATCCTGTAGTGACTGGCGCAAGCTCAGTGTCGACCGGGCCATCGCTGTCCACTATCATTGAAGGTTACGAGGTGTTGCCCATGTGGTTGTTTTGCGCTGGCACGGATCTTGTCAGCATCTCACAGACCGACTGATCCTTTTTATGCTTTGAGGTAGCCATTGTCTAACAGTAGGCCGATTTAGCTCAATGTGGGCCTCCGATTAGGGCGCGTCAGCCCAGTAGGGTGCTTCAGGTTGTGGCCTAGTTAGGTGGCTCATGGTTGTACTTTCTTTCTCCTGTTCCCCGTAGCTTTTTGGAGCCACCTCGAAGTGGGGGTCCCACCAGCTCAGCGCACTCCTGACCAGTCGTCACACAGGCACCCCCCCAGTGTGCAGGATGGCTCTATTTCTTTCTGCGCTGTCCAATGCTCCCTCACCTCTCTTCCAGGATCTTTTATCATGAATCTGCTGTTCCTGTTTCCTGCCAGGCTGTAGATGTCCACCAGGCCGTGCTCACAGTCCAGAGTCGGTGTCTCCCCAGCTGGGTCTGTCTCTTGCTCCAGTCTGCCGCCCTCAGTGTCCTGTGCGGCTTAGAGGAGGCGACTCCTCCGCTCGCACCTGGGAACCAGCCCAAGGCCTCTCCGCCTACTTGCCGTCCTGGGTAATGCTTCATCACGTTCTCCGGCCACAAGGACCAGCTCTTAGGCCCCTACCGCGTCAGTCCACGCCTAGGCCTGCTCCGCACCCCCCAGCAGATGCACACGTCGGAGGGATCTGTGTCACTCACCTCTGGTGCCGGGCCACGGGCACGGTTGCTCCATCGTCTGGGGGGGGGCACTCCGTCAACGCCGCTCACCTGTATCTTGCTGAGGCATGCTCAGGTCTCCGCTGTTTGCAGGACACCTGCCCTCCTTCTGGTGTGCACTCGGCCGCCCGGTCCCGCGTGCTCCTCAACAGGCCACTCCCGCTGGCAGGATCGCCTCCTCACCAACACCCCCTCATCTGGTCTCGTTTTGCCATTTAGGGGGTGTCAGCGGGGGCTCCTGGTACCACAATGTCCTTCTTTTTCAGGCCCGAGTAGCGGAGAACCCCAGCGGCACATCTATTCACACTGCCATCTTGGCCACGCCCCCAGGTGCTTGTTTAATTGATCAAATCACATGAAGTTTTGTGATGACAAAGATTAATTATTTTCCAGTGGTAGTGCAAAGGAGTTAACCGCTGGGCTGTGAAGTGTGTATATAAAAATAAATCATTACATACTGTCTGGATATTGGTATTACTAAAATCTTTATTTGGGAGCACCATTTTATCTGAAACCTTTTTGCATATTTGGTAGTAGTATATCTTATACTGTGTGTAATGCAAGTTTAACCTAATGACTTACATGTTCTCAGTGATTTCTGTCACAGGCTGGGCCCCCGTAGCACTAATAATGTGCAAATCACTATTCTCCTCTGCACCAACCAAGATTTTATTCTGTGGCTTTCTGGATACACACAGACCATTGCAAGACATTGACTAATATAGGTTTTATAATGTGCCATAGTGCATTTTCCACTGATTAAAATGTATTTTTCATTTAAGCAGTGAGTTATTTTATATGTAACTACCTGAAGGTGAAAGGCCAAAAAAACTTACAGAATACATTTTAAGCCACACCATTGACCTCACCCCCATGTTCAATGACCCTGCCCCCATTGCATGCAACATCACAGTTCCTATATTTTTTCTAATGCACGTCGACTGCTGTGTGTAGGTACCGTACTTTTGTGTTTTATGTGTTTTTTTTATCAGCCCTGAAGTAGTCCCAATGTTTTAGGGACACAACGCGTTGGCTATGATTGTCTCATCTTCACATTAAAAGACGGGAATAAAGAATATCACTCTAACTACGCATGAATATATGTTTATTTGAAGTATAGAATATTTGCCTTGAACTTAATATATGACATATCGGACTTCTTCTTGAACAATTTAATGATTGATTACTACTGGTGGAGTGCCTCTCCTATATGTTTTAATTCTCTTGTGGGATTTGTTTTTTTTGTTGGTATGGTTAACCCAGGGCGTGAGGGCACCTGCTTTGTTCTTGGGTGCAGCGACCTATACTATAACCATTCTTTTTTAATTAGATTGTAGATAGTTTTACTAAACTACCATTCCTGCCCGCAGAACCCAGGCTAACAACTAAATCGCTCCTCCAGCATACACACAACTTAAACTCTGCTACCTATTCACATGTAAATGAAACTGATGACATAAAAATAAACAACACATCACATGCAATTAAAGATGTGCTCTTGTGTTCAAACTGGACACAAGTAATGAAGCAGAAAGTTAAGCTGATAATTCTCAAGTTAAATGTTTTAGGTTGGAGGCAATGTTTCGATTCAGAAGACTTACCAAGAACGTAAACAGATATTCTGCCAAGAAATATATGATGATGCAATGTTTACTGTAATGTATTACAAAAACGAATGATAAAGACATTGAAGTAAAGGTACAACTATCAGAGATTTTCTATGCTCCTGTGGAATGCCATTCATTGCACTTAATTGGATGTCAAAATTGAATAACCCATTGTGGTAGAAGAAGTACACACAGCAGTAAAGGCAATGCACTCACAAAAAACATCCAGGTCGGATGCACCGTTCATTCTAGTATATAAAATCTTCCTGTCACACACACATTTAAAATGCACGGAGGACCCTGTTTACTACTTTTACCCAAGATTCGGGGCTAACCTCATTGATGCAAGAAGTTGATATTTTCCTGTTCCCCAAACGATGTAAACATACATCGTAATGCTCATTATGCATTGCGACATACAAAATACAAACACTTTCACCAGAATACAGGCAAATGGGTTGGATAAATTGATTCCCTACTTGCTCGACCCAGACTAAGTGGGATTCTTCAATGGACATGATAACTTCAGAAGAGTGGCGCACCTGGTGGGGAAAACTAAACTGAAAAAGAACCCGGCTGTCCTTGGGTGGAATGCTAATAAAGCATTTGATCATGTCAGTTGGGAGTTCTCAAAGGCAATTTAGGAGCCAAAGGAGTGGGCACTGGAATGATGGGGTGGATAATGGCCAGATTAGGGGACCAAAAGCAAGAATTAGAATAAATTAAAAAAAATGTACTGCAGAGGAGCATGGGTCACCACTTATATATGCTTTGGTAGTAGAGCTGTTAGCAGTCACAACTTGGGTGCAAGAGCTAGCGCCTTGTGGACAAGACAGAGAACTTGCTATAGATATTGTGGTAGCACCCTAAATTGTGAGAGCACGGAGTAGAGGGTACAGTACTTGACTAAGAGACCGTAGCTTAGATCATATACCATTTAGCTGTACTCTCATCTGGCTGTGTCGTGAGGTTAGTCATTAGACACATACCAACCCTTATTTTAGCTTAGGTCTGAGGCCTGTGGCCCTTCACTGAGTCACTTGCCATTCTATTCCTTTTATTATTTTAGCGAGGCATCATTTTAGTGGTGATTTGTTATTATTCTTATCTATTGTCCTGTGCAGAATTTTGTTATTCATTGCTTTGCATTTCATTCTGTGCTCACATCAAGGTTACATAAGATGCCTCTGCTTGTCTGTGGAATACATGTCTGGGTCAGGACCAGGTATTGCCGGTCCAGAGAGTACAGTGTCTATCTTACGCAGAAAGGGCAGTTCTTAGAATAACACAATGTTTATTATAAAAATTCGGGCTGCCTTAGTATCCTTAGAGGGGACATTCCAGTCAAATCACCATCTTGTGCTGTACGTCGCCTTTGCAGTTTCAGCTGAAACGTGGCATTTCCTCTTCTGTCATGGAGGAGGATTTCCAGCAGACTAACTGACCTCTCCTTTCCCCTCAACACCGGTATTGGCCGTGGTCTACACTCCCGGGACTAGATGGGAGGGTAGGGCTATCACTGCTATTTTTTCTCAAGTAGGAATCTTAGTAGTGCATGTAGGAATATTGGTAATGCTATTGTGACAAATATGGTGGGACTGTTTCTATGTTTCACATTCTTGGACACCGTTGTGATAGTGTCTGGTTTCATCATCCTTATAATCGCATTTCATGCCTTTTCACGTAGAATGCATTTGCTTCAATAAATCCTATTGAAGCAAGTTATGCTTCTGCCTGTCATTACATGTGTGAGACTTGAACGAGATATGATCTGTTTCCACCACAACTTCCTGAGGAGTCTAAGAGTGTCATGCGATAGGCTGCCACAAGTCACTTTTACCTATGGTATCTGTGAGGTGCTCTTAGCTGCCCGAAGGGTTCGGCCAACAGCTGCCATGCGGTTTGGGATCAGACGCAGTACCCCATACTCAGTAGTGCTGCTGCCCAAAACTCAGCAGTCTCATTACTTTGACAAGAGTCTTACGACAGCTGTGTAATATTTTGTTTTGCTGTGTTAATGAAGTACTTTATTTTACTAAACATAAACACTGGACCTGACATTTATTGTGTATATTGTTTGAGTGCTGAGTCTGTACCTCTCCACACTACCTCCTGGAAAGGTCTATGACTGCCCACCTTGCTGTCCTTAGAATCAGGCGTGGAAGGGGTGTTATCTGACACAGTTTGAAGACTCATAGTAGGACAGACTCCAGGACACATGTGGTAAATAACCCTCAATTATCACCAATGTGAACCAGTAGCCCCTGCCTCACCTGTGCTTTGCTGTGATATTAAAGTGCTATATTTTACCAAAGATAAGCAGTAGACCAGGCAGTTATTTATTGTGTCTATTGTTTGAGTGCTAAATTTGTACATACCCACACTAACTTCCGGAGAAGTCTCTCACTGCTCACCTAGCTGTCCTACGAATCAATCAATCACTCAATCAATTAGGATTTGTGGAGCACGGCCAATTACCAGTAAGGGTACCCAATCGCTAGGATTCTGCTGCGATCAGTCCAAAAGCCAAGTCTTGACTCCTTTCCTGAATTCTGTGACAGAGGGCGCTCTATGGAGGTGATGGGGAAGGTTGTTGACTTTGGCGGTGAGGTAGGAAAAGGAGTGTCCTCCGCTGTGGCTTCGACAGATACGGGGAGTGGGAGTGAGGGCAAGGGAGGTGGAGTGCAGGGGTCTGGTGGTAATTCAGGTGGTGGTTAATGCATGCTGGTCCTTGGTTGTGAAGGGCATTGTAGGCGTGTATCAGTATCTTGAAGTGGCATGTTTTCTTGACGGGGAGGCATTGGAGGTTCCTGAAGTGGGGGTGATATGGGTCCACTTGGGGAGGTTAATGATGAGTCTGGGAGCCGAGTTCTGTAGTCTCTCCAAGAGTTGGGTGGTAATTCCTGCATATAGTATATTTCTGTAGTCGAGTTAGCTGATGACTAGGCCTTGGGTGACGGTTCATCTGGTGTCGATGGGGAGCCATCTGAAGATGTTTTGGATGTTTTGCGAAGGGTGTGGAAGCACGCGGAGGTGACTGCATTGATCATATGCTTCATGGTGAACTTGCTGTCCAGGATAATGCCAAAATTGTGAGCATGGTCCGTTGGTGTGGGAGTGGGTCTGAGCTTGAAGGGGACACCAGGTGTTCTTTCTACATAGAGGTGTTGTTTTCAAAGATCAGCACTTCTGTCTTGTCCATGTTAAGCTTCAGACAGTTGCTCTTCATACATTCAGAGACACTCGTAATGCAGTTGTGGAAGTTGGACCCGGTGGTGAGCGGTTCTCCTGAAAGAGGAAGGATTAGCTGGATGTTGTCTGTGTAGGAAATGATGCTGAGGCCATGGGTTTTAACCATTTTGTTCAGGCGCGTCATGTAGGTGTTAAACAGATTGGTGCTAAGGGATAACCTTGCAGGACACTGCAGATGATGCTCGTTGGTTCCAACAAGAATGGTGGTTGGCAGTCTCTGGGTTTGTTCTGTGAGGAAGGATGTGATCCATTTGATGGCGTCTTCCTGGACCCCGATGTGGCAGAGTCTTTTGATGAGGGTGTGGTGGGATACGGTGTCGAACGCTGCTGAGAGATCGAGGAGGATCAAGCTGCAGTGTTTCCTTGGTCTAGGAGGGTTCTGATGTTGTTGATGGCAGCAATCAGGGCAGCCTTGGTGCTGTGGTTGGCGCAGAAGCCAGTCTGGGAGGAGTCCAGATGTTCAGTGAGTTGTTGGTTGATGGCCTTCTTGAGGACTTTGTTGGGGAAGTGGAGCAGAGAGATGGGGCGGTAATCCTTGAGATATCTCAGGTTGGCAGAGTTTTTTTTTTTTTTTTTGAGGAGGGGGTTTGACCTATGCATGCGGAAGGGGTGTCATGTGACACAGTCTACAGATCCATAATGAAACAGACCCCAGGACATCTGTGACTAATGACCCTCAACCTTCACAGTTGTGGACCAGTGTAGGAAGGTAGCCTCTTTCTAGCCTTGTTACCCCCACTTTTGGCCTGTTTGTGAGTATATGTCAGTGTGTTTTTACTGTCTCACTGGGATCCTGCTAGCCAGGACCCAGTGCTCATAGTGAAAACCCTATGTTGTCAGTGTGTTTGATATGTGTCCCTGGGATCCTGCTAGCCAGGACCCAGTGCTCATAGTGAAAACCCTATGTTGTCAGTGTGTTTGATATGTGTCCCTGGGATCCTGCTAGCCAAGACCCCAGTGCTCATAAGTTTGTGGCCTATATCTGTTCCCTGTGTGGTGCCTAACTGTATCACTGAGGCTCTGCTAACCAGAACCTCAGTGTTTATGCTCTCTCTGCTTTTAAAATTGTCACTACAGGCTAGTGACTAATTTTACCAATTCTCATTGGCACACTGGAACACCCATATAATTCCCTTGTATATGGTACCTAGGTACCCAGGGTATTGGGGTTCCAAGAGATCCCTATGGGCTGCAGCATTTCTTTTGCCACCCATAGGGAGCTCAGACAATTCTTACACAGGACTGCCACTGCAGCCTGAGTGAAATAACATCCACGTTATTTCACAGCCATTTTCACTGCACATAAGTAACTTATAAGTCACCTACATGTCTAGCCCTCACTTGGTGAAGGTTAGGTGGCACGTTACTTAGTGTGTGGGCACACTGGCACTAGCCAAGGAGCCCCACATTGTTCAGGGCAAATCCCCGGACTTTGTGAGTGCGGGGACACCATTACACGTGTGCACTGCATATAGGTCAATACCTACATGTAGCCTCACAATGGTAACTCTGAACATGGCCATGTAACATGTCTAGGATCATGGAATTGTCACCCCAATAACAGTCTGGTATTGGGGGGACAGTTCCATGCATCCCCGGGTCTCTAGCACAGAACCCGGGTACTGCCAAACTGCCTTTCCGGGGTCTCCACTGCAGCTGTTGCTGCTGTCAACCCCTCAGACAGGTTCCTGCCCCCCTGGGGCCTAGGCAGCCCAGTCCCAGGAAGGCAGAACAAAGGATTTCCTCTGAGAGAGGGTGTTACACCCTCTCCCTTTGGAAATAGGTGTGAAGGGCTGGGGAGGAGTAGCCTCCCCCACCCTCTGGAAATGCCTTGATGGGCACAGATGGTGCCCATCTCTGCATAAGCCAGTCTACACCGGTTCAGGGATCCCCCCGCCCTGCTCTGGCGCGAAACTGGACAAAGGAAAGGGGAGTGACCACTCCCCTGACCAGCACCTCCCAGGGGAGGTGCCCAGAGCTCCTCCAGTGTGTCCCAGAGCTCTGCCATCTTGGATTCAGAGGTGTTGGGACACAATGGACAGCTCTGAGTGGCCAGTGCCAGCAGGTGACGTCAGAGACCCCTCCTGATAGATGCTTACCTCTTTCAGTAGCCAAGCCTCCTTTTAGTAGCCAAACCTCCTTTTTGGGCTATTTAGGGTCTCTCCTCTGGACTATTCCTCAGATAACGAATGCAAGAGCTCTCCAGAGTTCCTCTGCAATTCCCTCTTTGACTTCTGCCAAGGATCGACCGCTGACTGCTCCAGGACGCCTGCAAAACTGCAACAAAGTAGCAAGACGACTACCAGCAACATTGTAGCGCCTCATCCTGCTGGATTTCTCGACTGTTTCCTGGTGGTGCATGCTCTGAGGGCTGTCTGCCTTCACCCTGCACTGGAAGCCAAGAAAAAATCTCCAGTGGGTCGACGGAATCTTCCCCCTGCCAACGCAGGCACCAAACTTCTGCATCACCGCTCCTCTGGGTCCCCTCTCATCCTAACGAGCGTGGTCCCTGGAACACAGGAGCTGGGTCCAAGTATCTCCCACAGTCCAAATTTGGTGGAGGTAAGTCCTTGCCTCCCCACGCCAGACAGCAAACCTGTGTACTGCGTGATTTGCAGCTGCTCTGGCTTCTGTGCACTTTTCCAGAACTTCCTTTGTGCACAGCCTAGCCTGGGTCCCCAGCACTCCGTCCTGCATTGCCCAACGTGCTGAGTTGGACTCCGACATCGTGGGACCCTCCTTTGTGACTCTGAGTCGACCGCTGTCCTCAGATCTTCTAAGTGTCTGTTCTGGTACTTCTGCGGGTGCTGCCTGCTTCTGTGGGGGCTCTCTGAATTGCTGAGTACCCCCTCTGTCTCCTCCTCCAAGGGGGGTCATCCTGGTCCTTCCTGGTGCCCAGCAGCACCCAAAATCCTCAACTGTGACTCTTGCAGCTAGCACGGCTTGTTTGCAGTCTTTCTGCATGGAAACACTTCTGCATCCTCCAGCATGCCGTGGGACACCTTCTCACCAAAGGGGAAGTTCCTGGCACCTTCCGTTGTTGCAGAATCTTCAGCTTCTTCCACCCAGAGGCAGCCCTTTTGCACCTTTATCTGGGGTTTAGTGGGCTCCTGCCCCCCCCCGGACACTTGCATGACTCTTGGACTTGGTCCCCTTCCTTTAAAAGGTCCTCAGGTCCAGGAATCCATCTTCAGTGCTTTGGTAGCAGTTGTGGTTCTTGCAGAATCACCTATCACGACTATACTGTCTTTCTGGGGTGGTAGGGTAACTTTACTCCTACTTTTCAGGGTCTTGGGGTGGGGTATTTTGGATACCCTTACTGTTTTCTTCCAGGCCTAGCGACCCTCTACAACCTCCCATAGGCCTGGGGTCCAATTGTGATTCGCATTCCACTTTTGGAGTATATGGTTTGGGTTGCCCCTAGGCCTATGTCTACCTATTGCATCCTATTGTGATTATACATTGTTTCCACTACTTTTCTTACTGTTACTTACCTGTTTTGGGTTTGTGTACATATAATTTGTGTATATTACTTATCTCCTAAGTGAGGGTATCCTCCGAGATACTTTTGGCACATTGTCACTGAAATAAAGTACCTTTATTTTTAGTAACTGAGTATTATGTTTTCTTATGATATTGTGCTATATGATATAAGTGGTATAGTAGGAGCTTTGCATGTCTCCTAGTTCAGCCTAAGCTGCTTTGCCATAGCTACCTCTAACAGCCTAAGCTTCTAGAAACACCTCTATTCTACTAATAAGGGATAACTGGACCTGGCACAAGGTGTAATTACCACAAGGTACCCACTATAAGCCAGGCCAGCCTCCTACAACCAGTAGCCCAATTTTGACCTATACCCCCGTGTGTCTGACAAAACCTGAAGACTAAATTTTGCAAAGTAAAAAAAAAAAAGTAGTACTGTCTCTTGCAAAGTTCATTGGTCCACCTGGCTCTAAAAGCACCAAACACAAAGCCTCTTCTACTTGATGGCGTAAGATGAGAGTGGGTCTGGTGTTTTTACTTCCTTCAAGATCTTCATGGAGTCATCAAGAATATTCAAATGGCTGTACCACAGGTACTCTGGAGTAGGTAGCCAAGTTCAGAGTGGAATGCAATATTCTGCCCAACATCCTGGATAAAGGATTCTGCTTGAGTGCAAGTATCATCTTGCACTGCACCATTTTGATGATGACTTAGGGAGCATTGCCCTCAGATCTAGACTTTGGAAATATAGACGTGAAGGGCTGGCATCTTGCATTTTTTACCTGTCGCAAAAAGTGCCCCATTTGTGAATGGTGTTTTTCAGAATGCCATTGTGAAGCACCTATTTGTGCTGCTCTAGAAAATACCAGCTCAATTCCATTTCTGTATTTCTGACAGTACTGCAGTGAAGGAAATGTTTCTCACCAGTGAACAGTGTCAAATATTGACTGTACTTCCCTTGACAGGGCTCTTGTTTCACAATGTTTGTTGATATAGTATGTTTGTTGTGTTGTCCCTTTGAAACAGAACTGTAGCAGAAATGGACGAATGGAAAGCCTTCAGATCCAGATGAACGGTCTTTCAAGTATGTTGATATGAAAAAGTTTCTCTCTTGGAAGCAATCTGCCCTCAGCACACATCTCCCCACGTGCGTTTTCCAGCATTCTAATGATGTATACGTGATGATTGAGACAGGAGTGTAAGTTTCTGGAACAGGACTACCTGTTGCACCACCAACTGAGAGCTGTCATGGCACAGCTGGTGAGGATGCTAATCTCTTCCCTATTAGCAGTCTTATAATATTATGTAACATCAAGACATAGGCCCTCATTATGAGTTTGGCGGGTGGAAATTCGTACCACCAGCTGACAGCCAGTGTAGCCAGAATACTGCTGTCCCTATTACGAGTTCACTGCAGGGTTGTTTCTGCCCACCGGCCCTGCGGTGAACAGGGCCTTAACATTGACGCCGGCTTGTAATCGAGCCGGTGTCAATGTGGCAGTGCAGCGGATGCAGCAGCACCCGTTGGGCTTTCCACTACCTGTTATTAGGACAGTGGAAAGCACAACGGGGCTATCCATGGGGACTCCGAAGCCCCCATTATGCCAGCCTTTCCATGGCTGTCCAACTGCCATGAAAATGCTGGCAGAATAGGGAGTCGTAATACCCAGAGCGGCGCTGAATGCAGTGCCAGCCTGGTGGATTACAACCGCCAAGACAGCCATGCTGTCAACTGGTGTCAACCGTGGCGGCTCCGCCATGGTCATAATGTGGCAGCCAGACTGCCATGAGCACGGCAGTCCAAAAGCTACTGCGAGTCTGGTGGTCTTAAGACCGCCAGACTCGTAAGGAGGGCCATAGTCTGGCACTTGGGATTAGAAAAATGCATAACAAACTGCCAGAAGATATGAGATGTGTGACAGACAGGGTTATTGTTGCTTTCAGTGAAATAATCTTTGAATGTAAGGGTCATAGTCTGTCCTTAAAAAAACCCACTTTTGTTTGTACTGTGTCTGTTCTGCCCCCTAGGAACAGAAATCTGTGCACTGGGTGTAGAACCCATTTTGATGAGTTTACCTTTAGACCTAGATTGTGCAGGAGTGACAGGATAGTATCCATGTCCTTTTGAAGTTTTAATGTGGAATTGTATTTTACCAGCCATGTCTATCAATCAACCTTTCTAGCACAAGTGGGAGGATTTGATGTGGATGAGTGTGACCTGCTCAAAAGCAGACAAACCTCGGATGTGACTTGCAGCATAGAATTTGAAAATATGCATCTTGTATATTTACCGACGCCTTCCAATCGCCTTGGTGAAGGTGACAAAGCATGTGATGTGTGGAATATTTATGCTTTTGACCTATTTGTTTGCATATTTTTGGTCCAGGCTGGGACAAAGCTCCAAGTTCTGCATTTTTTCCTTAACCAAAAGGTAGCAGGAGTAAATTCCCTCATCATTTTGCTAATCGGAGACTTTCACAATGGCACCTCTGAGGAGAGCATTTTCACTTTCTGAGTAATTTGTTTTAAATGTAGCGTTTGATACTTTCAGATCAATGGAAGGTGGAGAAGAATGGAATTTGATTTAGTAACCAGGTTGCAAATTAAATCGGGATCCAACTGTCTTTTGTTATCTTTTGCAATGGGGGAAAATGGTTTGAAAGACACTCCCCCCACCCGACACCACAGTGTGGCACTGGAGAGTGATGGTAGAGAGGTCAAGACATTGCATTGCTAAAGGAGCCTTTCCCACAACCTTTTCAGACTACTGAGATCCTATTGCCACTAATAAAACTGTATTTTATTCTTGAAACTGCCAAAAGAAAAAATAGGACCGCTGTTGACCTCTCCCATAGACCTAGAACTGGACCATGGGAATAGCCTTTTTCCAAGCTGATTGATTTGAATAATTCTGACTCTGTTCTCATGCATTGGCATGAGATCCAAAGAGAAAAAGACACACCCAGTTTTTTTGCTGAGCCTGAGGAATCAAAGAGGAAAGCCTCACCCATGAACTGTGTTGCATAGATATGCTGTTGCATATACTTTGTGCTACCAAATCAGCAGTGTACTTAGCAGCACTGTAAGGAAAGAGGCTATTGCAGGTTTACCCCTACCTTTTGCCCCCATTTTTGACTGGTGTTAGGAACTGGTGTAATGGTTTTGGAATGGCCTAAGCCCTGCTAAGCATGACTCAGTGGAGCTGCTCTGACCTCCCCAACTGGCATAGTCTAAGTTGCTAATATGTCCCTAGTATATGATACAGGGCTATCCAGGCCCTGTAGGTTAGAGTGTCCCCACAGGGACTGCAGCACTTGTTGTTCCACCCTGAATGGGACAAGGTAAAACATAGCTCCTAGTCTGCCACTGCAGACTGCAAGTGCAGTTTTAAACTGCCTACTCGACTTTGCCATTTAAAGTAATGGCAAAACCCAGACCTCCCTTTTTAACATATGTATGCCACCCTAAACGACTCCATCCAGTGGCGTCTCTATCCAGACCTGGTTCTTCACATCTTCTGGATGTGGGGATTTCCACAGATAGACCTTTTGCCACTCAGAAGAACACACACTGCCTGTCGTTCTGATGCCTCCAGTATCCAGTGCAGGGGGTGTTGGGGAATGCATTACAGATGTCTTGGTGCGACCAGTTGCTTTACGCATTTCCCCCCATACCTTTAATTCCTTGAGTTCTGAGGAAGATTTGCCAAGATCGGGCTCAAGTCATTTTAATTGCCCAAGATTGGCCAAGAAGGGTGTGGTACACAGACCTTCTCCAACTCTTACTGTGCCTGACGCTCCGTCTCTCTTACAGGGTAGACCTCCTCTCGCAGTGGCAGGTTCTACACCCGCACCTCCACATGCCTGGAGATTGAACGGGGCAATCTGAGTTCTTTTTCTCTCCCTCCAGAAGTGGTGGATGTTCTCTTATGAGCCAGGCCACACTCCACCAAGACGATCTATGCTGGCAGATGGGCGAAATTTTCTGCTTGGTGTGGAGAGAGACAAATTGATCCCTTGAAGGCCCATTTGTCCGATAATTTCCTTTTTGCTCTTTCCCTGGCACTGGGGGCGGGGGGGGGTAGTGCAGTGGCGACAGTGAATGGCTATTTGTCCGCACTGTCAGCCTTTCTTTCCCTTCCTGATCAGCCTTGCCTATTTAAGTCCCGTTTAGTTCTTAGGTTCCTTAAAGGATTAACTAACAAGTTTCCTCCCACTCCGTTTGTAATGCCTCAGTGGGATTTGAATTTAGGTCTTACTTTTTTAATAGGGTCACTGTTTGAGCCTACGCATTCTTGCCCATTGAGACTTTTAGTTTTAAAACCAGTTTTCCTCACAGCGATCACGTCTGCTTCAGGCTCTTAGTGTTAAACCTCCTTTTACAACCTTTCATGCTGACAAGGTAGTGCTGAGAACCAGGGCGGCTTTCCTTCCTAAAGTAGTCACTCCCTTTCACCCGAGACAATCTATAACACTCTTGTCCTTTTATTTTCCTCCCCATCCATCAGAGGAGGAGGAAAGACTGCACCGCTTGGATCCAAGAAGGGCTCTGAGTTTCTACATTGAGAGGACAAGAGACTTTAGAACTGATGATCAAATCTTTGTTGAATATGTCGGCAATATGAAGGGCAAAGCCGTCCACAAGAGAACCCTTTCAAGGTGGGTCATTCTTTGCATAAAGATTTGTTATTGGCTAGCAAAGAAGGTTCCTCCTAAAGGTATTAGGGCCCATTCCACCAGGGCTAAGTCTGCCACTTCGGCTTTAGCTAGACGTGTATCAGTTGTTGATATTTGTAAGGTAGCAACTTGGGCTTCTCTCCACACTTTCGCAAAGCATTATTGCTTAGACTCGGAAGTTAGGAGGGATGGCCATTTTGCACGTTCTGTTTGCAGGACTTCCTAGTTTGACCAGTTGGGCACCCAGCTCTGAGTGCGGGACTGCTTTGGGATTCTATTCATAAGGTGAGGAATCCACAGGTAGTTGTATCCATCAGAAGAACAAGTTGCTTACCTTCGGTAACGCTTTATCTGGTGGATACAGTAGCTACCTGTGGATTCCTCACAGTCCCACCCGCCTCCCTGTTGCCTGTCTGGTCATACCAAGACTTCTTTTATTATAAATGTATATATGTTTTTGGTGTTTCTATATAACAGATAGTGTGATTTATATTTGTATTTGGATTGGCATATATTGTTCTTGTGAGGTCTGTATTCACCTGTTTGCCTCGAAGGCACGTAAAAATGGTGAAATTGACGTCAGCACACTGGCGAGGACTTCTTATTGCCACAGTGACGTCAGATGGAGTCCCGTGCGGAGCCGTGCAATTGTGACGTCCTTGTCGACGTGGGGAGCTAGGAAGAAAATTCCCATCGAATGCTGGCCCATTGGGAGAATTCATAAGGTGAGGAATCCACAGGTAGCTACTGTATCCACCAGAAAAAGCATTACCAAAGGTAAGTAACTTGTTCATTTAGGGTTTTTACAGATTGGACATGTAAAAGTACATGTTCCACATGTTCCACTTTTTAACATATAGCACACTTCCTTAGGGCTCGTTTAGGGTGACATACATATGTTAAAAAGGGAGGTTTGGGTTTTGCCATTACTTTAAATGGCAAAATTGAGTAACAGTTTAAAACTGCCCTTCCAGTCTGCAGTGGCAGACTAGGAGCTATGTTTTACCTTGTCTCACGCCGGGTGGCACAACAAGTGCTGATGTCCCTGTGGGGACAATCTAACCTACAGGGCCTGGGTACCCGTGTACCATATACTAGGGGCATATTAGCAAGTTAGACTATGCCAGTTGGGGACAATCCAAATAAACATGCACCATTTTAAAGGTCAGAGCAACTCCACTGAGTCATGCTTAGCAGGGCTTAGGACATTCCAAAACCATTACACCAGTTCCTAATACCAGTCAAAATGGTGGAAAAAGGTGGGGATAAACCTGCAATAGCCTCTTTCCTGACAGTGCTCCTAAGTATACTGCTGATTTGGTAGCACAAAATATATCCAACCGCATAGGTAGTTGTATCCATTAGAATGTTGTTTTTACTGTGGAAAGGCCATTAGCGAGTAGAGAGTTACAGGCTAACATCTCAGCCCTGCTAACTTCTGAATGGGACTACTAAAGTTGGTATTGTAGTGTATCAAAAGAATCAATGCAAACCAGGAGGAAGGTTAAAATAGCAGACATGTTCTAGGAATGCTCCCAGACCTCCTCCACCATCAGCACCCATCCTGTACCCAGTGCCCCTTACAAGACTCCAAACCACTGGTGCAAATTCCTGGTACGCACCCCCGACACAAGAACTGTGCAGGGACCCAAGAGCCTGGAGCGACCCCGATCATGACAGAGCTGGGACAAGATACCATCAGCTGCCCAATCAAATATGGGGACCCTCCACCGAGAGAGACTGGGTCTCCAGCTATGCAGCCCTGGGATCGAAGAGCCTGACTTGGGAGAGGTTGGAACATGAGGGAAAGGGGTTGCAGGACTGCTGCAGCTACATCCACCTGTGGCAGTCAGAGAAGCAGGTGTGGAGTGGCCGGAGTAGATCTCCCAGCGTGACAGCAGAGAGAAAGCCTGCCAGGAGAAACTGACAGTGGCGAAGTGACCTCCAGCTCCGGTCCTTGCTCCAAGGGCGGTGCGAGCCACTGTGACAGAGGCGCCGACGAAGGACCTGTCTTGGAGTGCACATCAGCATCAAGGGGGCACAGGAGGGGTGTGGATAACGGCAAAGCCACAGCCAAGTGAGGGGGCCCCCAGATGCCTCTCTTTAGACTTGTGAGGAAAGCAAGCCGGGGGGTGGTGACTAACTGGTGTACCTCCCAGGTTGTTGGATCTCTTGTGGGTTCCTGCGCCTCTCCCTGCAGAATGTGTGAAGACCAGAGGGGGACAAAACAAAGAGTTTCTTGACTGCAGCGCATAAGAAGAGCATTCAGCCTTGGAGGCAAACGGGTCGAAAAGCACCCAGACTCCTCTCTCTGCTTTCCCAGAATTAAACCCTGGGCAGTCCAGGAGCCTAATGGATCCAACCTTCCTATTGGTCTTTGGGGCTGCTGTGAAAGCTTTTGATAGGCCGGACGCAGTAGACTGGTGTGGGAGGGCCCTCAGGATATCTGGACAGAGGGTCTAAAATGGGTCTGGGTGTGTTCAGGGCACCTCAAAGATACAAAAAAATAGGTGCAAATAGACCCCCCATTCCAGTTTTCACTTGAACCAACTAGGCATGCAACTCACAATGGGGAAAAGATAGAGGCCTCCCACTCGCAAACACAGCCAAAAATAAACAAGTATACCTCCCCCTCCTCGGGCCTTTGAAGCCTCCTGTTCCATCTACAGTAAATCGGGGTAATTTGGAGTCGTGAGGAGTCTGCAGGCGATCCAGACATCTTAGGAAGCAGTCAAAACTGAGACTGGGAAGGTGGAGGAGATCTCACTCTTCTTCGTCAGGATCTTTGAAACGTGGTGGAAAAGTCACGCAGGCGGAGGGAAGGGTCACCACTCTAGAGGGTGAAGTGGCAGATCTCAAGGCGAAGGTGACCAACTGGTTTCTACCGCCCATACCTTGGAGTAGGGCTGAAGATGCGGAAAACCAGTCCCATCGTAACAACTTTTACTTTGTAGGCTTCCCAGTGTGAGTGAATGCCACAGCTCCAGAGACATTCTTGGAGGCATGCAGTTCCTGGGACACCAGCACAGGCTCCCCATGCAATCCTGGCACTGCTCTGATGCAATACCTAGCATGAGAGCAGTGCTAGGATTGTTCTGAATGGGGTGGTCTGCCGCTCAGACAGTGCATTGGAGTCTGTGCAGTTTCTCCAACCCAGCTGTGCAACACCGCCAGGTTGGAAAAACCTAAGACGGCCAGACAAACTGACATGCACACTTGGGTACTCCACTCCACTCCACTCCTCCTCCCCCCCTTTCCATGGCCCAGCCCCACCCCTCCCAGTGCATGCTGGCTTTGCCAGCAGCTGAAAAATAAAACAATAGTAAAATATTGTTTTATTTGTAAGCTGCTGGCTTTGAGCCAGTGGGGCGAGCTCCTGCTCTAACACATGCTCTTTATGAATTAATTTTAAGTAAGATCTTGGAACGTCAGTGGCTTTTTTAATCAAGTTAAACATACTGCAGTCTTCTGGTTCACCAAGATGCTCATACCAGCAGTACTATTACTACAAGAAACCTACATACTGGACACTAATTGCCCTTTCCTCTGAAGATTAGGCTATGACAGGTACTTCCATGCAGGATTCACTAGAGGGTCCAGAGGAGTGGCCATACTCTTCCACAGACACTTTCCATTAGCCATGACACGGATCCTCCATTACCCATGACAAGGTCAGCACGTGGGTGTGGAGGAGCTATTAGAGGGAAAGCAATACAAGATCCTTAGCATCTATATACCATCCCAAGTACCTGCACAAACCCTAGATGAATTAACAGGCACAGTGGCAAGACTCCCCACAGGGATCACAATCCTGGGGAGTGCCTTTAATACTGCGCCTGAACTCGAGATAGATACAACAGGCACCCCCATAAGACATCGAATGGAGAGAGCTAAAATACTCAGAGCCTGAATAGATTCCCTAGGGCTTGTTATGCATTCTCCTTGAACCTGACTTCACCAGCAGCCCCTTTCCATAGGCCAATTTCTTTTGTATGGTGTGGCAGTGTCCAGTGATCCAGTCCTGGAAGCTAACTGGCCAATCCCTAAGTAGGGTTTTAGACAGAACAGTAGGTCTGACACCGAAGGTGGCCTTTTTGGGCCTCTTAGATGAGTTTGAGGGGGCTAGGGGTGATCAAACATTGGTGAGTCTAGCCACAATGACTGCCAAGAGAGGCACAGTATGCAAATAGAAAACCTAGGCATCCCCCGGCACTGGCTGAATGGAGACCCAGCATTGAATGGTGTGGCAAAGAAGGGGAGCCAATCTACTTTGCTATGTGCTGTACACAAAAGTTTCATAAGATTTGAGGCAAGTAGTGGGAATATAATGGCCTGACAAATTCGGCAGAAGGTTTGTCCACCCAGGGTTGTGATCCTCCGTGATTTGTTGGGGAATGGGGTGTGGGGTGGGGTGATATGATATTGACTGTAAAGCATTTTCTTGTTAATTTTGTTGATGTATTTCATCTTTCAAAATCCAATAAAATGTGTTTATTAAAAAATAAAACTGACATAAATTGTTTTGCTATGGTCCTGGTGAACAGACTCCAATGAGTTCTACACACCCTAGTACAACCAGACCAATGCGGCTTCATACCTGACCGTAGCACCCATCACTGTATAAAACAAGTAAATGCAGCACGTGCTCAGGTCAATATCCTACCAGAGCCTGATGCACTTCGACTTGTTGACTCTGAAAAAGCCTTTGATACAGTGGACTGAACTCACTTAGATAGGGTCATTCTTAGTCTGGGGTTCTGTCTGTGCTAAGTACTGGAATATGTCCGGCTGTTAAATCAAGAGCCCTCAGTGCAGGTCCTTATAAATGGGGTGCTCTCACACATCTGTTTCCAATCTGATGAGGAACCAGGCAGAGCTGCCCTTTATCACCCTTCTTTTCATACTTGCTATAGAACCCGTAGCTAAACACATCCGCTGTGACGCACAGGTGCAGAGATGGAACTGGGGAGGGTCAATAGAAGATAAGATAGTCTTGTATGCGGCTGATGTACTTATCTTTTTTTCCAACCCCCAGGCATCAGGACCCCATATCCTAGAGATCACAAAGGTATATGAGGAGGCCTCGGGTCTCTGTCCCAACTGAACCATGTCTCGCTTAGTCCCATTAAAGGGTAATAATGAGATACTTACCTGGCAATCAAACATACCGACTAGCTGACAAAGTTTAGAATACCTGGGGGGTAAACATATCAGTAGTGCCTGAACTCACTTGACACCTTAATCTCACTCCCTTCTAAACAAAATCAAGATAGGTCTCCATAAGTGGAAGAAACTCCCACTGTACATTCTGGAACGAGAGGCCTTTGTCAAAATGATGATAGTGCTGCGCGTCCTGTGTGTACTTCATAATTTACCACTTTTTATCCTCAACACTTGGTTTATAGATGTAACAGCCTTGATATCGTCTTTTTTGCGGATGGGCCAACAATCCTCCCCCAACACATGGCCCTAGACAAATGCTAGCAATTGACTTATGACAATGCCTTGAGAGCAGCTTATATCAAGCTTTACTACTGGGTCTCCCACACAGCTAGAAGGATCTGGGAAGTGAGAATACCACTCACTTTTACAAATACTTACAACTCCGACATTAATTAACTGGATATCATGAACAGCTTACCAACCTACCACAGTTTAGCCCAATGGAGGCCAAGTTATTGCAATGTTGCATGTGCGGCAGTGGAATACTATATTGCTGACTGATTTGCAATTCACTTAATACATTTCAAAGTCTTAAGCAGGGATGGGAAGAGTAGGTGGGCACTCTAGAAGAGATGGAATAGAGGTTAGCATGCATGGCCCCTCAGGAGATTGCCATTTCCTTCCTTCTTGAGCTGATTCAACTATACTACTTGCACATGACATTACTTATGCCACAGCTTCTCAGCCAAGCTGGTATACTATGTAATGCTAAATGCGAGCACCCAGAGGCAGATTTCTTTCACATAGTTTGGCAATGCCCTAGCATTTCTAAGTACTGGCAAAAGACTGCAAAGATCCTTACACGGGTGTTGGAGAAACCAACAGATCGGTCATCCAAGATGGTTTTGCTGGGCCTGATGGATAAAATGGGAGGCACCAGCGGGGACCATATGCTGTTGCATTTGGCAACAGTAGTAGCCGAAAGGGACATTGCACTTCATTGGAAATCCCTGCACCCACTTACACTTTCAGTTTGGAAACCTGCAATGGACTGGTGTGGTCAACAGGAGGCACCTATTTATAAGGCCAGCAGCTGTCCCAAGAAACACTCGAAGAAATGGCGATAGGAATTCTATGGATAGATGAATATGTCAGAAGATTCACTCCCTTCTGAGAGGGATTCTTAAGAGAGGACAGGAGGAGAGAGGTGTTGGGTGGTTGCGCCATTCTTATGTTTTTTATGTTGCATTGATATACACGCCTATAGTAAAACTAATAAAATGCGATTATAAAACAAAAGAAGAATCAGTACTTTAAATCCTATTTAATGGCTAGACCGAATTTAATGTCACTGGTTGGCAAAGTTTTGATTTCCAGGACCGGAGTCAATAAGGGTCTGCACGAGAGAGAGAGGTGTTACCTTCCTCTTGCAGGAAGCCACACAGGTGTTAGCCCAAAAGATGAGTTTCATGGGAGACACCGCATTTGAAGCACAAATAGCCAACACTTGAAAGAGGGAGAGCCACACTGGTTAGGGCAATGTAGCTGATAACCAGCAAGGAGAAGGGAAACCTGTTGTCAAATCTTTTTACAGGGACATGTAGTCCCCTTAGTAGCCATACCTCTGGTTTGGGCTAGGGAGCTGTGGATATAGAGAGAAGGGAGAAAGTTGCATCCTGTGAAAGCCAAATGCCACACTTCCCAGGAATTGGTGATCAGAAGAGAGGGAACCTAGTAGTCTATTGGCTACTAACCACATCTAACCTGAGGGCATGTTCTAAGCATAAATAAGCCACCCTGGTACCCAGAACTTGGATCTTGACTAGGCTAGAAGAAGGACCAAAGGAGAGCTCTCCTGCAACACCATGGAACCGGCAAAGAGAGGCTGCATCGGTGTGTACTGCCCCTGCTGAACCTGGTGGACAGTAAAGAAGAGGGACTGTGCCTGCTGTGTCCTGCTCCAGGAGAAGATGTCTCCAGAGCGCAGCCAAATGAAAGAGACTCCAAGGGACAGCTGACTGTCATCCTGGTCACAGCACAGGGCCACAATAGCTGAGTTGCCTGGTGGGGCTAGTTGGCAGCCCAGAATCTTCAAGCCACCACTAACCTCTGTCGTGCAGCACCAGAGACCAGGACCCAATACACAAAGTTGTACTCAAGTTTGCTGAGCCCAGGAGAGTCACTGAAGTGCAGCTCGGCTGCCCAAAAACCCAGGGAAGGATTTAGCTGGGACTGCAATACCGTGCAACTTGTAGCCCAGTGGCAACTGAACATCTACTGGCACCAAGAGGCCTTCAAGGGACATCAACCCTGGGACCAGGACTGCCTCACCCCATCATAAACTGAGGAGTAACCTCATGAAAATCCCTGTCGACCGCACTGAGTCCACAGCATCCTGGAGCATCTTCAGCATACTTCATCCTTTGCATCAGGACCTCTTCCATAGGAATCCTTTTCAAAGGGGATAAAGTGCCTGAAACTGCCTGGAGACTTCTTCACCTGTAAAGGTAACGGATTCTGAGTACCTTGCTGGTTCCACTGACTGGCTTCCTACTGGAGTTGGACACCAACTCCAAGAGACCGCAAGGCAACTAGCCCAACATTTTGGTTAAAAAGTTTCTAAGTGCCCAATTAGTGGAATTTGCCAAGGCTTGCTCGTGATTGAGGGACATTCTTTGATTTACTGTACCTTATAAATTCTATATATCCGGAACCTTTCGGTCGATGTTATTTGTTGTGGTGTCTAAAAATACATAAAAATACAATTCATTTTCATAAATAGGTGTTGGATTTGTTTGCTGCCTTGTCAAATTCTATTTCAGTTGTTTGGTGCTGCTTAAAGGATTTACACTTGTTTCTTTGTGGACGCCTGGCTGCTCAGAATCACAGCTATCTAGGGTTGAGCTAAAGGTTTGACAAATTAAACCTACTGGTCCACAAGAGGGTTGGTAAGTGTATTACATGGTGGGGTTGCACAGCCACTGTATGTAATACTCCCCATTTCCTCATAAGGACTTACATTCTGGCCTGAAGAAATCATACCTTCTTGTAGTATGCCTTTAAATTTCCCCGATCTTTAGCTGGCACTAAATAAATGTCTCAAAAGTGTTCCAGCTTTCCTATAATATCTGCCTAAAAGTGTTGTGATGCTTGTGACCCTCAAAGCTGTAGTCAAGATGGTACAAGTTTACATTCCTACAGCATCCTTTTTTAGTTTTTTCTGTCTTTTTCAGGAGGATCTGAAGCATTGTAGTACTTCCTGGTGGCACACACAACCAAAAACCAAAATGTGGCATTTCCTTCATAAAAGAGGAACTGAGCCTATAAGTCTATTTTTGTCTTCACAATGGTCAACCAATTTGATGAAGGCTGAAGGCAGGAAGGGCTGCTTTGGGGGTTCCAAGACACCCAAAACCATACATGTTGTGGCTCTCGCCTGTGGTTTAGGGAGTAGTAGTTTCAACAGGCATTTGGAAAGCTAATACATTTCAAGAGCTATTGGCTTTGGCAGTGCATTTTAGCCATGTTATACACCAGTGTGACAGCTGTTCAGTATGGCTAAATGTTAGAGAGGTGGAGTGGGGTGGGGGTAGGGTAGGGTAGGGTAGGGAGTGTATAGTGGGGTGTCTTGGGGTAGACTGGTGTGGGGTAGATTGGAGTGGGGTAGATGGGAGTAGGGTAGAGTGGGGTCGACTGGAGTGGGGTAGCCTGGTATAAATGATAGTGGATGGAAGTGGGGTAGACTGGATTAGGGTAGAATGGGATAGAGCGGAGTGGGATAGATTGGGGTAGACTGGAGTTGGGTAGAGTGGGGTGAGGTAGGCCGGGGTGGAGTGGAATAGACTGGACTGGGTAGATTAGAGTAGAGTGGGGTTGATTGGAGTGGGGTAGATTGGGGTACACTGCATTGAATTGGGGTAGACTGGAGTGAGTTGAGAGGGTAGAGTAGAGTGGGGTAGATTAGGGTAGAATGCAGTAGGTTGGAGTGGGGTGGCGTAGATTTGGACAGAGTGGAGGTAGGATGGTGCATACTAGGATATATTTTAGGGTAGTGGAGTGGGGTAGATTGGGGTAGTATGGAGAGGTAGGTTGAGAGGTGTAGACGGGGGTGGGTTAGTTTGAGATACAATGGAGAAGGATACCATGGGGTAAACTTATTTGAGGTAGAGTGGGAATTGCTTGGAGAGTGGTAGAGTCAGTAAGAGTGGGGCTGATTGGTGGTTGGGCAGACTGGTGTAGAGTGGAGTGGGTTAGATTGGAATAGCCTGGGGCAGATTAGAGTGGGGTAGACTGGAATGGGGTAGAGTGGAATTGGGGAGCTTGGGGTAGGAGAGACTGGGGTAGAGTGGAGTGGAGTGGATTAAGGTAGAGTGGGGTAGACTGGAGTGGGGTATATTGGGTACAGTGGGGTAGATTTGAGTGGGGTAGATTAAGGTAGAGTTTAGAAAGATATACTTGGGGAGTTTGTGGTGGGTAGATTGGGGAGAGTGGAGTGGGGTAGATTGGGGTACTCTGGAATGTAGTAGACTGGAGTGGGGTAGACTGAAGTGGAGTAGGGTAGATTAGAGTGGGGTAGATTGGGGTAGAGTGGCGAAGAGAGGGGTAGAGTGGGGTTGAGTTTATTAAGGAATATTGAGGTAAAGTAGGATAGATTGGTAGATTATTATCGTTTTCTTGTAAAGGTTTTTGCAGCTGCTGGAAGAGTTCAAATTTTGAATTGTGTGCCAGTCCGGTGGACATTTCAAGCACTGACAGGAACTGCCGTATAGGAGGTTCCTGGCAATGTATTGCAACTTTACCACACAGCCCAGTCAAACATAATGTAGCTGACCGGAAAAGTTACGATTGTTTTTTTTTTTCTTAAAAAAATAATAATTCCCAAAGCAGAATTTTCCTTTTAAAAACAATGAGAGTTTCCTCTCATAGTAAAGGGTGCATTGAGGACTTTTCAGTGCCCCTTACGGCCAGGTTTCTCCTGTAAGTGATGGGCATTAAAACACAGCTACATGTTCGTCCATCCAAATTAGGTGGCTAGAAATGCAGCAAATCTCCAATGGCATTACTTCGTTGAGTCATCAGAGGAGTTTGACCACAGTGGAGACAAAGTGGTCTCCGCTGTCCTCAAACTATGGTACGCCCAAATCAAAATCAGGTAGGCAGACCATAATGTTGGCGGGGAGGGGCTGCGACAAAGTTTCTTCTCCACCAACATTTAAATCAAGCCCTAAATCTGTATGCTATTACAATAAAGTGGGTATTAAGTCATACATTTGTTTTTTTTTTTACTCTTGCCACAATAACTTGAAAGACAAATGAAGGGGCAGTACTCCAAGACTCCACCTACTAGATATATTAAGAGTGTACGTATTGGAAATTTGCCATCTTTTGGCAGGTATTACTCCAGGTTTTTGCCTTGATTTTTACTGGCTGTGGAGCTCTGTGCACTTTACCTCTGCTAACAGGAAATAACGTGTTCATGCTCCCCTTTCAACATGATGGACATGGCATCCCTCTCACTGGCATATTTAACATACTTATAAGTCCCTTATATATGGTACAAATTTGTGCTCAGAGCCTGTAATCTAAATGCCACTAATGGACTACAGGTCACATTGTCCCATTCACTACAGTGGCAGTGCAAAAAATGACTGCAAGTCTGCTATCTGTAAAATAGCTATGCAAGTTTAAACTGCAAATATGTCCTGTCAAAATAACCCATTTGATAGACTTAAACCTTTCATTTAAATATTAATAAGCCACATCTAAGTAGGCCTTACTGCCCTTAAGTCAGGGTGCATGGTATTTAAAAGTAAGACATGTGTCTCCCATGAGGTCCGAGAGGGCTTTGGAAGTGTTTCAACTTTTTTGTTTTTTTAACAGTTTATAACTACAGTGGATTGGTACTTAAAGGACTTAAGCCAGAAGGTAAAATCCTAGTTGGATAAACCTGGTTAGTGTATTTAACCCACGCTCCATCACATTCAGCCTTAAAGTCCTGTTCTACTGTGACGATTATCATTGACACTTTGCGCTTCTTGGCACTATTTCTACTTAAAACTTAAAAAATGCATATTTCCTGCTCCCCTAGGTGGATATTTGTCATCTTGGTGCCATTTTGTTACTAACGTTATTCTATTTAACTCTGGGATTTTTATTTGTTTGCATTTGCAACTTTATTACTGTTTTAGCACCGCATAAATACTTCACACATTGCCTCTAAATTAAGCCTATGTGCTCTGTGCCACAGTTACCAGGGAGCTGAGCTCAAATTTATTTAGTAACTTTAGTGGTTCACCCGGACAAGGATTTTGATTATTACTTGAGGTGGATACTTACCCTCCTGAACTAATAAGCCAATTTCCCAAACGGTATTTTGCCCAAAAATGTAAACTCCTGCAAGAAGGCTAAATTTCCAGGAGGAATATAAGGAAAAACATCCAGGAAGCACCATGTTAAATCCGATTCCATCAATCAATCAATCAATCAATCATAGTATTTATAAAGCGCGCTATGTACCCGTCAGGGTTTCGAGGCGCTGAGAGGGGGGGGGGGGGAGCGCTGCTGATTTAGCGGTCGAAGAGCCAGGTCTTGAGGAGCCTTCTGAATGCGAGGAGGTCCTGGGTCTGGCGAAGAGATGTGGGGAGAGAGTTCCAGGTCTTGGTGGCGAGGAAGGAGAAGGATCGTGCTATGCTATGCCTTCAGAATGTAACAATCCCAGTTATTTCCCCACTCTGAAATGAACAGGACCTCCGGTAATGGTCACTTATAATGTGTGCCATAATAAGGGTTTAAGCTCAAGACTTGAACTGAACACCGTTTTGCCCACAGCCATAACTATCAGTGGTCGTCTTATTAGCAGTGCATGCAGGTGGCCAGTGGTTGGTTCCAATAAACTTTGTAGTTAATCTCTGTTTTTAGTGTGTAGAATAAACGTAAAACCACACAACTTTCAACACACAAAAGAGGTAGTGTGTCCTACTGCTGCACCATGATCTGCACAGTTGCTACCTCCATCTCCCTTTTTCCCCATGTGTTTAGAAAAAAGCACTTATGAGACTGATATGAAGCTCAGGCTTGCTACCCATTCTCCACACCTCCAGACTGACAGGACTGAAATCTCATCGTCTTTTGTCAAATGGAAAAAGTCAAAGCAAAAGTAAAAAAAAAATAAAGATTAGTATTCCCATGTATGTAACTTACTAACCACAATGAGGAATATGGGGCCAGATGTACAAATGTTTTTTCTGTCGCAAACAGCTCGACTCGCAGAATCGACAAGAAAAATAGCATTTCCTAATGTGCAAACCCAATTTTGCGAATCAGTAATCTATTTACGGAATCACAAAAAGGGGTTGCAAGTTGCAATTAGGAAGGTGCGTTCCAAAGGCGTCCCTTTCTAACTGCGAGTTGCAGTGGTATGTAAGATTGTTTTGTAACCGTGAATGCGGTCGCAAAACAATTGCAGTTAACACCAATTTCAAATTGGTGCTAACCTCTTCACAAATAGGAAGGGGGTCCCCAAGGGACCCCTTCCCCTTTGTGAATGGACGCAAAAATATTTTTTCAGAGCAGGTAGTGATTCCACAGACCACTGTCTACTCTCAAAAAATGAAAAGAAAACCTCTCATTTTTTTGTTTGAAATGCATCCTGATTTCCCTTAAGGAAAATGGGCTATATTTCAAAACCAAAAAACTGATGTATTTAAAAGCAGTCACAGGTGGCCTGCTTTCCCCAGCAGGCCACCATCCCTGTGAGTGCAGCCATTTCCAATCGGGTCGTGAATTGCAACCTACCTCCTGAATATTGATGAGGTAGGTCATTTGCGACCCCATTGGGAATCGCAAACAGTGTACTTAACACTGCTGTACATTTTGTTTTGCGACTCACAATTTGCGATTCCAAAACAGATCCTAAATTGTGAGTCGTAAATCAAAAGGTCGTACAGCTGGCCCACAGATTGTAAATGCCTGACCAACATAGCCCACCACAAATTCAATGTCACAGATACCTCCACAGTGCTCAAATATAAACAAAAAACAAAAAAAAAGGAGTTCTTTCAGGGCTATTCAGGTTGTTCCTTAATAGCAATATAGACTCATTTCCAATTGTATCTATTGTTACTTTAATTTTCTTTTCTGATTATTCCTTACCAGAAAATAGATTCTTCAAAGACAATAATTAACCAAAACATTTTGCCAACATTCGTATAGGCTCTTCAGGGCTATAATCACAAAATACTGCAAAAATATAATCCTTTTGAAAGACTTGTTTTTACATTTCTTTAGAATTAACTATATATTTACTTTATTACTAAAGCCTTTTCAAAGTTCTAACGATTATATTCTCTTTATAGGTCAGCTTGTAAATTATAAGTCAGCTTGTAAGTATTACTTTTCGCTTCAAGCATCCTCAAATTCAACGGTATTGTCCACACCTTAGGAATAAATGTAACATGGAAACTGCAACAAAAGAATGGTTGAATAAGGTCTGACTTATAGTTTGTATACAAATATTTGACTAGGTGTATCATATTCAATATATCTATCTTTTTTTCCACGAAACATTGTAGACATCACCTTTAAATATTCTTGAATTGCATTTCATTGTGAAATGTTTCCTATATAAATCGAAGACAAACCAAAACCTCAATAGTAAACCTGTTTAATGAAAAAAATATTAGTTCTGAAGGATGATGAGAATGTTATCAGGGCTAAGTCTAAACTTGAGGTAGTGCATCCAAGGACTGGAATCGCAAGACAAGGCTTGATCTTTGTGAATGCTTTCCAGATCTTCAAGGCCAGGTCTGTTTTTATGATACTGAATCGATTCACCCTAGGTTAGATCTTATCAAGTTTAACAGTGTACAGACATAGATAACACTTCCTCAGTATCTTCAATGCATCCAGTCTGAAATGCGCTCTGACACAGGTTCAGCCAGCTAATGCTTATGGTGTATATATTGATGACATGCTCTTCAGTGATGCTTTATTTGTCCTTACAGCCTAGATACAGTGATGTGGCTGAATGGCACACCAGGCCTCTTTCGTCAGTTTTGCAACATGCATACCAACACAAGACCATATAGAGAAAGTGGTCAAGATTGGGGCAGAAAACTATCTTCAGTAAAACCTTAAAAATCTCGTTGTCATGTTTCTGCTTGTGAACATCTGACCGTCAGTAATGGAAATTGATAATTTAAGCACTGATATTGGACTCCTAAACATGAATGGGGTTGAAAGTTATCTGACTGATATCTCCTATATTACCTGTTTAAGTTTGTTCTTCTTGAATATTTCAATGTAGGATTAATGATGCTTCTGCTGGAGCTCAATAAATCTCTTCCCTGGGCAATTACAGAGGACCAAAAGGCTGATTCCTCTGAAAAGTAAATTAGACCTTAACAAGTGATTCCCTTTATATTCTGACATGTATTCCTTTTTAATTCTGTTCAGTTTCATGTATGAAAAGTATTTGAAAAATACACCACAGCATTTATAAATATTAAAAACATGTAATTCGAAGTATCTGTATAAGATGTGCTTTCTTTTTCTCCAGTATTTTTCTTTTTTTCTTTTTCTTTTTTTAAGCAATACTTTACAGGTAAACAATGACAAAGCCAACAGCTTAGCATTCACATTATAAATGGTGAGACATATTGGCTTTGGTAGTGCTTGTTCTTTAATATGACTTGGGAGATGGAGGGAGCTATTATTAACAGACCACACACTCTGACATGTAAAAACCTTAAAGCAATCACTTGGCTATGTCTAAACACAAGGATTGCGGAAGAGGCAACAACGTTTCTAAAGACTTAAAAAGACAGACTTGTATGGTTAACTAGTATGGCAATACTTTTTAGGGGCTGCTTAATGAATATGCTCTGTTAAATAAAAACACCAAGAGGAGGAATGTTAGCTGCCGCAGGTATTCCTCTGCCGAGCTAAAGAAATCTCACACTAGGGTTAGGAGTGTTGAGAGGAGGTAGCCTAAAACACAGTCATTAGTCCTTAATAGTATTGCAAATAGAAGTTTAAAATCTATTTAAAAAAGGCAATCTGCGATCTAAAAAATAGTGACAATGTTGTGATTTGCAGAAAGGTGATGTGAGACTATTCAAAATGAACAAGTTACTTACCTTCAGTATCGCCTTTTCTGGTGGATACACTAGCTACCTGTGGATTCCTCACCTAATGAATTCTTCCAATGCGCCAGCATTCAACGGAAATTTTCTTCCTAGCTCTGCACGACGACGAGGACGTCACAATTGCCCGACTCCCACGCGACGCCATCTTTTTCGATTCTCTGTCTGATGGGGCCCCAGGGAAGGACCCAGGAGCTGTGCGTGAAGACCCGAAGGCCTGCACCACCAGACTCCCCGGTGTTGGGGGCCTTGAAAGGAAACCTGGATCCCCATGAGCCACTCGGTATCTCCTCGCCACAGATCTATTCACTGCAGACGAAGATACTGGCTTTCTCCACACCTCCATGATCCGTTCCGTGAGCGCCTCGTTAAAGGGGAGGAGCGGCTCCGCCGCAGCTGAAGCAGGATGCAATACCTCTGTGAGGATGTTAGTTTTGACCTCAGCTGCAGGAAGCAGAAGATCTAGAAAATCCGACGCCTTCCTCACCACTGAATGGAACGAGGCAGCCTCCTCAGTATACTGCCCAGGAGATGCCAAATCCCACTCCGGGGAAGTGTCAAGACCGCTAGTGGAATCCAAGACCTGAAGGTCTCCTAGGGGCTCCACGACCTCTCCTTCCTCCAGGAGCTGCCTTCTATATTCCTGCTCCTCTAACAGTCTCAGAACCTTCCTCCTGGAGTGCAACCTGGCCTCTATTCTTGGCCTCGACAAGGAGTTAGCTGATGTCGAAGACCTCGGATGACGTAGATCTTCGGATTCGCCCGACACAGGATCTATCGGTGCCGTGGACAGGCAGGCCCTCTTTACCGGCGTCGACTGGAGCTGTGGCGAAGTCAACGGAGCTGGGGCAGCAGAAGCTATCGGCGTCGCAGGTCTTCTTTGTGACGTTAACGGTACCGGTGCTGAACCAGCACCTTCTACCGGACAGAAGGGCATGAAAGGCGTTGGCCTGTGTGAAGCTGGAACACCCAAATTAAAGGCCAAGGGACCTGAAGGACCAGCCGGTGCACCGCCAGGGGCCATGGAAGCGAAGATACTGAACATCGCATTAAAAAATTAGGCCGGATCTGCACCCGGAGCCGGGAACACCGGATACCCCTGCCGCGTCGGATACCCTTGCGGCATTGGTGCCGTGAACTCCTGTGGAGCCGGCGTCAGATCAGGCACCTCCGATTCCGCCGGCGAGAAGCCAGGGCTCTGTTGAGGGTCGAGTTCAAAGACCGACAGCGTCAGAGAAGCCCGAGGGCTCTGCGTCGTCACTGTCGGGCTGATCTCCCACATCGAACGACGCCGAGCTGATGGAGACCTTCAACGAGACCTGTCCCTCCCTGACCGACGTCGGGAATCATGACGGTGTCGGGAGTCATGACAACGTCGCTTATGGGTCTTTGAAGATTTGGAAGATGACCTCCGATGTCGGCGCTTATCCTTTTTCTTCGAATTAGCCAAAAACAACTTGGCTTCACGTTCTTTGAGCGCCTTCGGATTCATTTGTTGGCACGAACCGCACTCCTCCACATCGTGCTTGGAGCTTAAACACCACAAGCAGTCATTATGCGGGTCCGTCACTGACATACAGACCCCGCACTCCCTACAGGGCTTAAACCCGGATTTCCTAGGAGGAGACATAATATACAAAGTATCACCTTCTGAGAAACAGTTGCTCCCTAGAACTTGAAGAAAAAAACATTACTTGAAGGCACGGAAAAATGGGAACTGACATCAGCACGCCGGCGAGGACCTCTTATTGCCTCGATGACATCAGACGGTATCGCATGGGAGTTGGGCAATTGTGACGTCCTCGTCGACGTGCAGAGCTAGGAAGAAAATTTCCGTCGAATGCTGGCGCATTGGGAGAATTCATTAGGTGAGGAATCCACAGGTAGTTGTATCCATCAGAAATGTTTATTCTAAAGTTATAGATAAAAGCACAATGTTGCTCTTCACAGTAAGAATCCCTCACGGTTTGAGTAAAATGGGCCCAAGCCACATTTTCTCTTTTAAATGTATCAGCCTGGAAAAGATTCAGGGCCTGATTTAGAGATTGGCGGATGGGTTACTCCATCACAATGGTGACGGATATCCTGTCCGCTGAAATCTAAATCCCATTATTTTACTATGGGATTTAGATTTCAGCAGCTGGGATATCTGTCACCATTGTGAAGGAGTAACCCATCCATCAACATCTAAATTAGGACTTTAGGCTTGCAAAGTACACCAAGTCCACTGTCTAATGATCTATGGCCTGCTATTACAAAACAAGGTCTTTAACATGCTTCATCATTTATCCGTCATACCATACACCACTATTTTAGGACCAGTCATATATCTGAAGCTTTGAAGAGGCATGGGTTACACGCTTCATAATTACACTCTTGGTAGGTTTGATCCTAAAAACTGTACACCTATTCCTAAAGTCCCTTGGCTGCTGAAAGTGTAGGAAAGGGCAGCTGCCCCACTCTTTTAGGAAGAGAATGGCAAGTTATTAGTAAACCGTTCTGACTTCTGCCCTTACCCAGGCACTAAGACAGCATTATGGGATATTCAAAATGTTATCTGTGATATAATTGGCAGGGTTGGCCCAGCCTTATGCATGCTTCTAAGTACACCCTGATTATTCAATACTGTTGAATTGGACAACAAAGACTATCAGGATTACAGCAACCGGTTGGAATAATTCCTCTGTGCCAAGAAAGTTACAGTGATGGCAGGTCTTGGGAGGGCGCGAGTGAATACATTTCAAAATGGAGTTCCACAGGGATCATGTTTATCTCATATGCTATTCAATCTATATAGGCAGACCCTTTGCATGCTTCTATCAGATCCTGACTTAAGATTCACAATTCTGCTTGTTATACAGTTACTACGGGTTTAGCACGACTGTGTATAGGCCAACAAGAACTTCACAATATAGACACTCAGTCTACATATATCATCAGTAAACGTTGGTTTGTTTAGGCTAGCTGACAGTACCACATCCAACCCTCTACCCATTCCAACGTAATAAATGTTATGGGTAACCTCGAACATGAACACTCTGAATCCCAAGGAATCTGTGGGAACAGATCTAACCTTCTCGTTTGTTACTCTCACATGTCCAAGGTATATGCAAGAAAGACACAAAAACATTTTCAAAACATTATTTGAAATTATTGTATTCTTACAAAGAAATCATGAGCTGGGATTGTAAAGACAGATGAGACACATTACTGTAATCAGCAGGATGAAAAATACAAACAGTTCAACAGTGTTAATTGTTACTAATGTTATTCTACTTGTGTCTGTCTGTAGCACAAATACTAAAGAAAGTATAGCAGGAGTACCATCTACTAGATCAGTTGGGATAGTTTAACCCCCATAACTTAGTCTTAGTTGATAGGAAGCCAGTCTAAGTGTACAGGTTATCTTCCTTCGCAGGATGAAATTTGGAGTCAGCAGGGCTGCATCTCAGTCACAGTTCACAGCAGTTCCATGATAATCCCAGCATGAAGTGTCCTCTCACTAAGCCTAGCATGGACACTAGTTTACATACTAAAACACTATGCTTATCGCTCTGTGACAGAGGTTTAGAACAATTACTTTGGTTCGTCTAGCATTAAAGGGTTGTTTCCTAACGAGTACAGAAAAAAAGGACATCGCGTTTTGATTGTACAATCCTGGATTAAATGTACAGACTACAAGGTGACAATGCCTATCAAGAATAATTGCATATGCAGCACTTTCTTAGGTTCGTGGAAAATATATAAAAAGTTACCATTACAAAAAGATGTCAAGCTACAACAGAAAACTAAAATGGAGACTAAGTGCAGACCCTACAACATGCCGAGGCACACATCTAGTTCAAAACTCTATTGATGGTCAAAGGAGGGTTTCTGAGTTATTTGATAAAATAAGGATCAGGGTTATGGAAAGTGGATAATGTGGATAAGCCTCAGTGCCTTTACGATTTTGGGTCCATCAACCCACACTAGGTCTGTAAACCTCTAATGATCTGACGGCTGGCCGCATCATAGATACAAATGTTGCTGCTGCCATTACTGGAAGTGAAGACTGATAACATGTATCCCAGAAAAGAAAAATGAAATCAACCACAAGGCTGATTTTGCCTTGAGGTTCAAGGGCACAAAGATGATGGATCTGTATGAAATTTGCCATGCCAAACCCAAAATGGATGTACTTGTTTGGAAAGTTCTGTGCCCATTCACTGAATGGCGCTAAAATTATTAAGAAATTTCGAAAAGTCATTTTAATGGAAACCTGATGTAACTGTACGTAGAGATGGACACATAAATAATATAGGTGTATGGCCTCAGAGTATAGTATGCTATTACTTTTGTTGAGAGTGGGAATGAGTCGCAACTCATGAGCGGCACATCCTAAAGGGAGTCCATGTTTTCCCTTGCCTCTGTCACTAACGGTATTAAACATTGTATTATGCTGCTATTTGCATACATAGTTTATGCCCTCCTAGCATGTTTACTATCACCGTTTTCCCTCCATCTCTTCATTATAGCAAGCATTCTGTAAGACAGTAAGCAGTGTTTTCACACGTCACTTACATTGTACTGTTGAAATGTGTTTATTGGTACACATGCTCCGAATATGTTATTGGGCCACATTTATTTTCAGTTGCCTGAATACATATGTAAGTATATAAATAAATAACATACCTGAAAATTAATGTCCCCTAGGATGCAGGGACTCCTTATATAAAGGTTATTAAACTTGCCTGTAAACTAGCCGGTCGTAAGGTAATTCTGCAGGGCTTAACCTCGGAGACGGAACATATCCTAAGTTTTACATGTGGGAAGATTGTGTTACATATGTGTTACATATTCTGCTGCGGGCTAAAGAGGTTATGCTGGTAAATTGGGCATATGGCGGTCGTGTCATTGGTTGAGGCATTTTGACAACATATTTGGTAGCTCTGGAGATGGACAAAATAAGCGAAGTGGCCTTGCTTTCCCAAAATAATGGTTCATAATTCTTTCTTAGCCAGTGCTGAATACCCACAGAGATTGAGGGTATTATATATTTGGAACACTCTGAGCTGGGAAGCATCCCAGATGCAGAGATGACTGAGGATCCACTTTTTCGTAAAACCAGGCTAGAATAGCTCTATAGTTTGAAACCTGGGAGTAAAGTTTACTGCTATCAAGAAGGGCAAATGTTTATTGTTGCCCAGGAGAGGGCTGGGGCTCTTGTGATGAATTATGTATTACTGTTTAGACCTTCTTATGGCCTCTTTTCTTATCATTTGTTAAAACCCGAATAACACATATCTGAAACTCCACCTTACCTGAGATCTAAATACCCCTCATGTTGTAGATCCAATGTAGTTGCAGTACACAGTTCCAGACATCTCTACAAATGCTATCTTCATCTATGGTAAAGAGAACTTGTACACTCTCATTAGTGTAACACAGCACCAAGGTCACATTGCTGGCAAAAAAGTTATCAAAGCAACAGCACTGCTATACACCACCAACAAGCACAATAAACTACTCTAATAAAAGCAACATAATTATACCATACATTCGTATGCACCAAACAACACTACAATTCTTACCCTTGATGGTGACTGTGATGCACACATGGAATTCACTTTTACTCTGGAAGAGTAATGGACAACCAACCACCCAAAATAAATAAATAAAAAAAAGTAACCAAAACACGTCCTTCAGCACACCTACCCATACACATAAAAACTACAGAGATCTTAAAATGTCAAATTCATTTTACTTTCACACTACCCCGCAAAAGGCAACTCTAAAATAAACATTGAGGGGGGCGTGGCCAAGATGGTGGCGTGAGCGGACGCGTTGGTCCGTGCTCCGCCGCCTAGGCCCTGATCCGGCTGCTCGACCCCGACTGGAGAGGCCCGTGGGGTCCCGGCTGGGTGCCTAGCGCTGTCGGGCGCCGGGGGCCCGTGCATTAAAGGCGCCCGAGATTGATCGGCTGCACCCGCGGGCCGCGTCTGCTGAGCAGTGCTGGTGGCTGGTAGGGGCGCCGGACCGTGGCCCGTTCGGGGAGGTGGGCCCGGAGCGGAGAGGTGAGCCAGGAGACGGCGGTGGTGTGGCGGGGCCCATAGCTGGGGACAAGACCCCCTGAAGCACGGGCTGGTGGCTGGACCTTTTTGGTGGGCACGGCACCAGTGAGGGGAGACGGCGTGGCCCGCTGGTTTGGGCCCTGAGAGCTGGCCCCTAAGAGAAGACGACGGCGGGGCGAGGACCCCCCTGGGGGGCTCTGCTTGGCGGCGGTGGCGACGCTTGGGGCCCCGGACACCAGCCGGAGGCGTGGACGGCCTGTGGTGACCCTGCCTGGCGCGGAGGCGAGCTGCTTTTGGGAGTGGCCCGGTGGAGTGTACGGTGGAGAAGAGGCTGACGCCTGCGGGTGAGGGGCCCGTCTTGGGGGCACGGAGCCCGGTGTTGGTGCGCAGGGGCCTGGCTGAATTCCTGGGCAGTAGCTGTTATCGGTCATAGATATGGCGGCCTCCAAGCCAAAGCGAGACCGGACAGTAAGAGAAATGCTGACAGGGGGGCGCCCGGCGCTGGGGGGGCCCTGAAGATCCCCCAGCCGCGGTGTCCCCTGAAGCAAGGAAGGAGACGCCGGAGGAGGACGCAGCACCGGTCACAAAGGGCTTCCTAGCCTCCCTGTTTGAATCGCTCCGCGGGGACCTGCAGGAACTCCGTAAAGATATATCACAGGAGGTGAAGGAGCTGCGGGTAGAGCTCTCATCCCTGGGTGAGCGGATAGCCCTGGTTGAGGATGGGGAGGCGGCCCGAGGCGAGGAGGTAGCGGTCTTGCAGCAGGAGGTTCTGCGCTTGTGGGAGCAGCAGGACCTTCTTCAGATGACAGTGGAGGACTTGGAGAACCGCTCGCGCCGACATAATATCCGCATTAGAGGTGCGCCGATTGGAGCGGAGAAAGATTACATTAGAGACTTTGTGGTGGCGGTGTTTCGTTCAGTGCTGGACCTGGAAGCTTCCCAGGAGATTGTCCTGGACAGAGTACATCGCGTGGGCCGCGTAGGGGGAGTTGGGGACCGCCCGCTGGACATCCTTGCTTGCGTCCATAATTACGGACTGAAAGAAAACATTTTGCAGCGGATACGCAATACCCCGCAGGTCCACTTCAGAGGTCATCAATTGCAGTTATACCAGGACCTGTCGGTTCGGACCCTACAGCGGTGGCGGGAGTTCAAGCCTATCACAGAGCACTTACGGGCACATGCTGTATACATGGGGACACCCGTTCTGCCTTGTTTTCCGCTAGGAGGACCAGCTTCGCCAGGTGAAGACGGTATCGGAGGCTTGCCGGATCCTGAGCTTGGAGGGAGACTCTCGGGGCTCAGACACGAGTCTTGGGCCGACGGAAGGAGATCGCCCGCGCTGGAGGAGGAAGGAGAGAAGGAGGAACCAGCGCGCCCCATGGAGTCGGAATGGATTTTGGAACGTCAGTCGGCAGTGAGCAGTGTAGCAGCTGGGACAAGTGCCTTGGCGCGGAAGAACGGGGTGCCATTGTTTAACAAGGGGTCGCTTATTGCGGGCTTGTGCTCTTATGGGTGGGCCTAGGCGGCGGAGGCGGTGGACCTAACGGGCGGTCTGGTGTGGTTCTACGGCCCTGTGGAGACTTTTCCTCTTGGGAATGGATGTGAGAGGACCTTTTTGTTATGAGCACCTGTTGTGCGTTTTAGATATATGTTTGTATGCTTCCCTGCGGGTTTGGTCATCATGGGCTCTAATGGGTCGGTCATGTTACTTGGGGCGGTGGAGATGCTGTTGTGAGTTCTGGCCCCTCAGTGGTTTCTCTCCCCCCCTGAGCGATCTCCTCCCCTTGATGGTATGACAATTAAGTGCTTAAGTTTGAATGTCCGTGGGCTTAACAACCTAACCAAGCGGTTAGCGATATTGTCCGCTCTGGAGAAATCAGGGAGCCATATCTGTCTATTACAAGAGACTCATTTGTTAGTTAAGGATATGTTCCACATGCGATCCAGATGGTTCCCTAGGCAGCTCTGGTCCTCAGTAACCACAAAACATGTGGGAGTGGCAATATTACTCTCGAGGACATTTGCTGGGGAGATAGTGGGGAAGGTACATGAAGTCCCAGGTAGGTTCCTGGCTATTAGAATTAGACTTGGGGCCTTCTCTTTTACCATTGCTTCCCTCTATGCGCCGAATTCCCAGCAGGAGACCTTCCTGAGACAGTCAGTTTCCCCTATACTTAGTTCGCCTGATAGTGCCATTTTGGTAGGGGGAGATTTTAATCTGGTGATGGATAACGAGTTTGACCGCTCGGGCCAGCGCTTTGGGCAGATTGGAGCGTTGTCGGAGATAGGGCGTCAATGGCTGGCGGAGTGTGGGCTGGAGGACGTATGGAGGAAGTCGCATCCCACACTCCGGGATTACTCCTTTTACTAAGCTGCGACCAAGACATATGCACGGCTCGATCTCTTTCTGGCCTCGCATGAGTTTATGTCCAGGGTTAGGGAGGCTACGATTGAGCCCAGGGCCATGACGGATCATGCCCCTATCACGGTCGAGCTGGCCATGGAGATAGAGCACGTAGGCACCCCGAGCTGGCGCTTTAGGGACTCCCTGCTTCAGAGTGAGATATCGGTGGACTCGCTTCGTCGTGCGATTAGGGAGTATATCAGCTTCAACGATGAGGGGAGAACTTCTGTGGAGATGGTGTGGGAGGCGCTGAAGGCGGTAGTGCGGGGCGAGGTGATGGCATTGTCGGCGAGGGATAATAGAGCGAGAAGGGAGATGAGGGAGAGGCTAGAGCAGAGGGTAGCTGTTCTGGAGCGTTCCCATAAATCCACTGGCGTGCCTAAAATTTGGCGCGAATTAGAGAAGGTACGGCATCAGCTGAAACGACTGGACTGGGATAGGGCGGAGTACGCGGTAGCACGACTTAAGCACAAATACTATATCGGGAGCAATAGATGTGGAAAGCTACTGGCGCATCGGTTACGAGCGCAGCGTGGGCGGTTAAATTGATCCGTTCTTCTTCGGGCGAAGAGGTCTGCACGAGCGATCAGATTGCAGAGGCATTCACGGGATTTTACCGGGGGTTGTACGCAGCGGATGAGCAGGATGATGCGGCCCTGGATTTTTATTTAGAGGGCATAGCAATTACTCCTCTTGGTGAGCGAGAGGCGTCCCTGCTGGACCAACCGATAAGGCTGGAGGAGGTTATATCGGCTATCTCCCGCTTAAAGAGCGGGAAGTCCCCTGGACCTGACGGGTTCACGGCACTGTTTTATAAAACCTTTTGTGTCGAGCTCGCCCCTCTTCTTGTGAGGCTTTTTAACTCCTTTCGGACGACGGGAACCCTGACGTCGAGTATGCTGGATGCCACTATTACTGTTATTCCTAAACCGGGAAAAAAGACCCAGAGGAATGCGCTTCATATAGGCCGATCTCGCTTCTGAATATTGACGCTAAGATATTTAAGGGGATCCTTGCTCACTGCCTTAATCCTTATATGCCGGGTCTTATTGATCCGGATCAGTCTGGTTTTATCCCGAATCGACAGTGTGGCGACAATACGAAGCGCCTTCTGCATTTGCTAGATAAAATTGAGAGATCCCGCAGAGAGGTGCTTTTTCTCTCTGTCGACGCAGAAAAGGCGTTCAACAGGGTTCATTGGCCATACTTATTCCGGGTCCTGGAGCGTTTCGGTATGGGCCCGGGCTTTAGATCTTGGATCCAGTGTGCCTATCGGTCAACTAGAGCGGTGGTCAGAGTTAATGGCGTACTTTCTAGGCCGTTCTTGGTGGGGCGTGGGACCAGGCAGGGGTACCTGCTTTCTCCCCTTCTGTTTGCGTTATATATGGAGCCCCTCGCACAGCATTTGCGAGATAGTCCCTTGATTTCTGGGGTGAGATTTGGCAGAGACCACCATCTTATTACTTTATATGCGGACGATGTTATTCTTACACTTGCGGAGCCTGCGACCTCTTTGCCTGCGCTCATGGAGAAATTAGTTGAATTTAGCCAGGTTTCGGGATTTAAAGTGAATATGCAGAAATCTCAGGTCCTTGGTTTGTCTTTGAGCTCTGATCACGAGGAGGATCTGAAGGCTCGATACCCCTTTATTTGGACGTCTTCACGCCTTTCCTATCTCGGGGTTGAACTGTCGACGTCTGCCGTTAAAACGGCGAGTGTGAACTACACTAAGTTGGTTTGCGATGTACGGCGGGACCTGGAGTTGTGGGGGAGCCATAAACTGTCTTGGCTGGGTAGGGTGGCTGCGGTCAAGATGACAGTCTTGCCGCGAATACTGTATATGTTTCAGGCGCTCCCGCTACCACCACCTCCTCGGACGATTGCCACCCTTCAGTCGGCGGTCCTGAGATTTATATGGGAGAGTCGTTTGGCACGTTTACCACGGCAGGTTCTATATCGTCCCAAGGGCAGTGGGGGCTTGGCGATACCATGTCTCCTGAGATATTTTCAGGCTACACAGCTGTGCTTTCTTGTGGAGTGGAGTCGCCCACTTACGGAGAAACACTGGTGTTTTATGGACCAAGCGGTGGCGGGCTCTCATATATGGAAGGAGCCCTGGCTCCGGCGCCGGCATAGGGCCTTTATTCTTCCCCAATTACTGGAACAACGTTACGTGTATGGGATGCGGTTGCTTGCTGTCTAGGGCTGACTTCCTTTCCGTCCCCTATGACCCCCATAGGTGCGAACCCTGACTTTGAGCCCGGACTTTGTCTGGAGGGCCTGAGACGTTGGTATGAAGGGGGCTGTAGGAGAGTAGGGAGTCTTTTTGATGAACAAGGGGTGTTGTCCTTCGATCAGATGCGTGAGGCCTACGGCCTAGAGGAGGCGGATAGATTAATGTATTATCAGGTTCGACACTGGGCACTCTTTCCGGCGAACAGAGCTCTGATAGACAGGCCTTTTACGCCATTTGAGAAATGGTTGTTCCTAAAGAAGGATGATAAGAGAATCATCTCAAAGCTTTATCGGCTATTGCAAGGGGAAGGCCGCCCGCCTAATTCAAAAGGGCAGTTGCGATGGGAGAGCGAACTGGAGAGAGAACTCTCAGATGAGGAATGGGATAGCATATTCTCTAGAGTACACAACACAGCATACAATGCAGCCGGAACGAAGACATCATATAAAGTCGCCTCATATTGGTATTACACTCCAGTGCAGGTGCATGCATATAAGCGGGATAAGTCGGATCTTTGCTGGAGGGGGTGTGGAGCTACGGGTACGCTCACGCATTTGCTTTGGCACTGCCCCAAGCTACATCGCTATTGGGAAAGCATATTAGATGATATTGATGCAGGGTTCCAAGTTAAAATCCCGAGACTTCCATCGTACATCTTACTGGGGTTGCCTAATTCCCTTACTTTTCCTTTACGGTCCTTAAAAGTGAGACAGATGGCTTTAGCACTTAACGAAGCTGCAATTGATCCTAGCTCTCTGGGGTAAAGATAGAGTCCTGACACGTATCTCATGGCTCCAGAAGCTGTGGTTTATCTTGGCTATAGAGAAAATCACGCTAGCCTCTCAGCAGCGGGCAGGAGACTTGGGCTAATTGTGGAAGCCGTTCCTTTGGATTCTTTCAGCAGAATTTACAGAGCTGACATGTCCGTTATACCTGAGAGTCTTGAGGCTGATTTGAATTCCTGGTTAGAAGGCTGGGGAGGAGGTCGGATGAGGTAGATGTGCCTGGATGATGCAATGGCTCGAGATGAGGAGTGATAGGAAGATGACATGGTTTCTCGGAGGAAGGCATAGTTGAAATGTTTATGTTTGTATGTTTACGTGTTCTCATCTGTGGGATTGGTACCTCAGAGGATTATTGGGTAACGCCGATGGACACATGATTCTGCACTGAGAAGACTGACTGGGTGGTCTTGCGGGGTGTGATCCTCTGACTACGAGAGAGATTTCTGTCTGAAGATTTGGGATTGCTATTGTGCTGAAATCTTGTATTTATGTCCCTTGATGAGCTATGTTTGTACGTTTATTTTTGTCCTTTAAACACAATAAACAGATTTGATCCATAAAATAAACATTGATTAAACTCTGCTACCATCACACAAAAAACACCAGGAAGCACAAACACTTTGTGAATTCATCTGTTAGAAAAATTATGAAGATGTCAGGTATGCCCCATCGTCTCTAGATTCACTGAAAATGTAGTGCTCAGTATTATTCAAAAATTATTTTTTTCACTGGAGGGCTGGGTTTCTACACTAAAACCTTGGTGTGTATCCAGGAAGGTTACATTTCAAAGAGATTAAGTAGTGAAAGAGTTGACTAATAAAGTATGACCATCACCCTTTTTCGAACTCGCATAGTTTTGTGGGTTTCCGAACATACAATAAACCACAGAAATGAGTTATTTTTCACTGTTGGCTTCAAAATGTGTCACTTACATTCATATAGTTGCATAAGGGACAGTTTTTAAACTCATAGCAGCTTCTTCTTTCACTTCATAGATATGCTGTTAAATTATACCAATCTTTCGGATTGCACAGATTGACAGTTTAGTTATGATTTTATCCTTTTTATCAGCAAAAACATTTTAGTTCTGATCTTAAGGTTCAGTGATCACGTAGTGTTTTAAACACTAGATTACAAAAAGCTGTTGATTATTATAAAAAAAACAGCATTTTAATATTGGATTTGATAATAAGTAAACATAATTGTTTGTGGAATTGCTCAGGGCTGAGCATTGTCCATATTTGGATATCTTAATTACATGGTGTCTGTATCACCAAATTCCTGAAAGGATGATTCTTCTAATAGAAGTGCTGTCAAGTTGTGAAAAGTTTATAATTTGATCTTAAAGTAACTTTACACCTAATAAAAACTTTAGAGTCATAAAGGAAAAATCATAGTTGATGATTCAACTACAGAGCTCTACTATGTGTTTGAAAGGTACCCTAGACAATCCAATTGACTTCAAGTCACATAAGTGTTGCACTAGACACCTTCCAGATTCACTGCAACCACACATCACAGATTTCTATAAAAGACATTAGCATTTAGGGATCTTTAAGTGTTTTATTACAATAGTAGATTTAAATAGAGCTTACAATACTGACAATAACCACACACAAAGTGAAATCACCTCTGACCACTTATTATTAGAGTCAGATGAAAAACACGTTTATTAAAAGTATCAAGAAAGCATATAACATTTAAAAATGATTGGGCTTTTGATAAAAGACAATTAGGGATTTACCTAAGATAAACAAAAATACATCTTTGAGATTCGACGCTAGAGACCATTATCCTGCAGAAAATGATGAGCAATCTAAGAATAGTTGAGGTAGTTCGTTGAGGTAGTTCAAATGAATGCCACTTGCTGCATGAATATGCTGTCAGGAGTACTGTGAACCTTTTCCGAAATTCACTGTTAGAGTTTAAGTTTACTCTGCTGCCAGGTTCGCCAATCGTAGTACGAAGTACTGCCACATGTTCTTCACCATTCCTCAAATGGTTTGATTTTAGGTAGTGTTGCATTCCAACCAATTTGATTTATCCAGAGTTTATAAAGAGTTAGCATCCTCCTTAAAATGCATCAACCGTTTTTGTGTAGTTTCAAATAGCGCAAATTCGACCCACAGGTATTGGAGGTTTTTTTCATGAGCACCAGTTACATCACACACAGTCAAATTCATAGGTGTACCACTCTCACTTTCATAGACTTTTCTGTTACAGCACCTGAAGGAAGATATGTTTGCATATGCCAAATAACATATAACATGTCATATTCAATCAGAAGGAATCTCAAAACACTGGATGCATTTTTTTTTGAGTGACACATCTGAACTCTCAGTCTTCCATTTTGTATGCTGCACAGTGTGATAAACGTATGCAAAAATATATGTTCAGTCTCCATTCCTTCTTGGTCGTACATGATGCACATTTAACTACGCATTTGTGCCGATTTCTGAATTTGGACTTCTTAGGTTAGTCTCCTTTTCCTAGGGTTTGAAAACAAGACACCGTGTGCCCCAGTTTGATTATTATATCACTCACCAGCACATCTGTGTTAACTGGATATTGCACCTTGAAATTTCCAACTCAGCCACTACACCAGGACATGCATATAAGAATATATTTGCTGCTGGAAGAAGGCCTACGTGTATACTACATACGTAAACTAAAAATAGTAAAAATAATTAGTGTAAAAAAATGTCATACTGCCCACTGCATACATGTATGTACAAACTGAAAATATACATTACAGATTATATAGCAAATGTAACCTCTGTACATTAACTACAGCAATGGTTGATGCACCTATATGTGTCTGCCTTCCCTTCCCCCAAAAATGTCTCCTCCATCTGTGTTAAGGGGTTTCTTGACAGACACGGGGAACAATCTTTCACAGATGCACAGTTCCTCTACAAATGGAATTTGCATTTATAATCTAACATGCAGTCTTTGAATTTCGACATTTCAGTCTCTTCCCAAAATGCCAGGGGATTCACTATACACAAAAATGCTGGTGAAAGAGGAACAATCAATTCCATACAAGTAGAGCAGGGAATGTACATATTTAGGACTTGCATAACTCCTTCTGAAGCTTTAAGTTTACGGTGGGGGGGAGGGAAGGGAGGCAAGGTATGACCAGTAAAGGAGTCGGTTGCACAGCGCTCATGCTCCGATACTCTGTTGGCCGCACCAGCATCTAAAGGCACATTAAGGGAAACGGAGACCCCCACAATTGCTCTTCCCTGCACGCCTGCGCCCTTCACTGGTTGCCCGACTTGCTAATCCCGGCAGCGTTTAGCTGGGGGCCACCGATTGCAGGCCCAGAGACAGAGGGGCGCCTTCCATCTTTCCTGGACAACGCAGCCCGTTGGTTGTAACCGCGGAGGTCCAGAGGCCTCCCACACGCTGTGACCCACAGCAACTTCTGCCAGCTGACCTCTAACCTGGCCCGCCAAACTTCTTACAACAGCCATGCTGTTGGTGCAACTTGTAGGTCTATTCCTGGGTCTCAGCCCGTGGATGAGGGACTCGCCCTCTCTATCAGATATCCCACTTGCAGTGAAGAGATCCCAGCCTGTACCCCCCTGCCAGCCAAAACCCCAACAACACGCACCAGCTGCCCGTCCCACGGACTCTCCTGACGACTGGTGGGGTGTGCTCGAGGTTGAACCTAGGGGCGAGCTGCCTCCAACCATTTTCGTGGGAGGGGAACATTACGCCCCCCCCCCCCCCAGGCGTGTCCCTGAGGGACATGGACCCTAACTAACTAACCTTGGTGGCGCCGCCTGTTTTTCATCCAACACCACGACCACTATCTGAAGCGGGACCCCTACCCATGAGAGCTGAGCAGGAGCCGCCTTCCACTGTCTAATGGCATGGGGCCTATGAACCTGACCGCATACAGGTCGAGACAGTGGGCAACACAAGAAACTTTGGCCTACTTGCGCTTGTGAGGACCCGCATGGCCTCACGCCCAGGGGGCACACTGGCTAGGATCCAGCGTTGCTACAACATCGAAGGGACCTGGAGAAACCAAGCACTATGAGACGGCACTAACAAGCAAAGAGGTGATGGGTGGGCGCATTGTGATTGCCGACCTGCATAGCTGGATGCGCGTGGTAGACAGGGGAAGGCCTCCCAACTGCACTATCCTACTGTATGTGACTCTCAGTGCCCCACCTGTCATCGTTCAGTCCCAGACTTCACATCACGGTTCTACATGAGGGGATGACCCAAAACTGGGAGGGCTTACTGGCCCTGTGTTCTGCCATACCTGCCCCCCAATGTGTTGGGGAGAAAGCCCTTGCTCAAGTGGGACTATCCAGCAGAGGGACTAAGCACAGGGGCTCCTGTGGACTCCTCTCTCCCCCTGTCCCCAATGCCTAGACTCTGACAGACGCTTTAGCCATCTACTGTAGCCACCTTTGATTCAGTGTCTCACCACACACTATGCGTCAGATTCCACGCAGCAGGCCCTTCGATGGATACACTCCTTCCAGAAAGGCAGAACACAGTCAGGCCCCACCACACCTGTCAGAACCAACGGACATCAGCTGTGGAGTACCCCAAGGGTCATCGCTGAGCCCCACGCTGTTCAACATCTACATGATCCCACTCACCCCCATCGTCAAGAACCATGGTATGAATAACATCTCCCACGCTGATGACACCCAGCTGATCATCTCCCTGACTGAGAACCCTTCAACAGCCAAGAAGAATTTCAGTGACGGGATGGATGCAGTCGCCACCTGGATAAGGGAGAGCTGCCTCAAGCTGAACTCCGACAAAACCGAGATCCTCATCCTGGGACCCTCCTCATCAGCCTGGGACAACTCCTGGTGGCTCTCAACACTCAGCAGCTCCCCCCACCCCTACAGACCACGCACGAAAGTTCGGCGTCACCCTCGACTCAACACTCACCATGACCAGACAGGTCAATTCTGTCACCTCCACCTGTTTCCACACCCTCCTAATCCTACGAAAGAGCTTCATATGGATACCAACTGACTGCCGGAAAACCGTGATACGCACCCTAATCACGAGCAGACTTGAGTACCGCAATGCCCTCTAAGCCACAACTTCCAAGAAGAACCTGAACAAGCTGCAACAAATTCAAAAAAGCTGCCGCCAGACTAGTCCCAGACATACCCAGCCGAGAACATATCACAGGACACCTGAAAAACTTCCACTAACTCACCGTCGAGAAGAGGATCAATTTCAAACTCTTTGTGCACGCCTACAGAGCCTTCCATGACAGCAGGCCCAGCTACCTCAACCACCACAGACCTCTACGCTTGTCCCAGCAGTCGCTCGCCAATGTACCCAGCATAAATAAGTCCTCAACTGGAGGATGATCTTTCTCATACCTGGCAGCAAAAGGTTGGAACACCTTATCTCCTCACCTCAGACAGTCGCTGCCTCAGTTTAGGAAGGACCTCAAGACCTGGCTCTTCAACTGATCACTGAGGACACACCCCTCAGTGCCTTGAGACCCTATGGGTGAGTAGTACGCTCTAAAATACATGATTGATTGACTAAACAACAGGTTTGAGGGGCCCAAGTGATGTATGACTTGCTGCCCCACCCCCCCTTTGAATGCCTTCTGAGGACTCTCCTCTGCACTGTTGTGTGAAAATATATCTCTACCTCCTATACAGACTACCAAATAACCTCTTGACTCAAAAGAGCGAGTTTGAACACCCACCTCAACAGCCTCTGGGGCCCTCTTGACCCGGTCGACATACCACATGGCAAGGCCGCTGAAAGCAACTCTGTGATTACATTGTGGTCTAAGTCACCTATGCAGACATGAGCAACAAGGCAGAAGAACCTGCTCCTTCTGACTCCTCCCCTTGGGTCCGGACATCAGACAAGACTTCCTGGAGAGATTCCTCAGTGACATCAAGCAGTAGATAACATTGGTTAAATATGACTTCAAAAGCTGCCTTCATGACCTGTGGAGACATCACAGGCATAGGATATAGGGTGGATGATCTGGAGCATCCCTTTGATGCTTGTGCAGAGGATCAAGAGGCCTTATGGAGACATGTTAACTCTCTAGAGGAACAGCACATGGAATTGCAGGCGAAACATGAAGATTTTAAGAACCGGGGCAGATGTAATAACCAGCGCACAAGAGGAATAACAAAGGGAGCGGACAGCAATCACATACTGGCCTTCACCCAAAAACGCTTACAGGCTTTCCGGGGTGAAGAAGGCCAGGGGTCAACCCCTTGTCCTGGATATGGCCCACAGTGTGTCACCCGCACTGAACCACTCCAATTCCCCCTGGACATCCTCATATGTGTACACCTTTTCCATTAAAAAAACCCATCTTCAAAGCAGCTCAGGGGCAGGCAAACATTGTGTTTCGAGGCCACACGATTCAGATCTTCCAAGATCTCTCCCCTCTGACACTTAAAAAACACAGCAACACTTTCAACCGGTTACAGTAGCCCTATGGGAGAAAGGAATTAAATATCAATGGCTGCACCTCTTTTGCCTAGCCTTGTATTGGAATGATGAGAGACCAATAGCCCAGTCTCTCTCTTGATGCAAAGCGTATCCTGGGCATACCTAATGACTCACAGGGTGACGACCGCCGAGCGCCAATGGTGGACGAATGGCCTGGCGATCTATATTGGGGAAGTCCTCAGGTCCCGCAAAAGCAGTGGAAGCCTCCACAAAAGAAGCCATCATTGATCACCTACAAAGCCTGAAACAAGAATCCTCACTGTTGGCCTCTGCTGACCCATAGACCGCTAATAGACTCCGACTATCTCTGGCCACTCCTACACTTCACACATCGCACAATGGGATCAATGAGACACCGCTGCTTCCCACCGCAGGGCCCACGGACCAGAGACCGAGCTATTCACCAAATTACTTCACTACAATTTTACACTGTCTTGTTCTTTCCATACAGGTTACCTCCCACCACCCCCCTATTGGGTCAACACTCCCCCTTACCGGGGCAGTCCCTACATGGGATGACACCCCAAGGAGATTTGGCAGGATCCCCTGCCGGGTCCCAGATGGAGAACGCAACTATGTTAGGCCCTGTTGGCCTTGTATTACCTCCCCCATACTTCTTGTTTAGCCACCTAGCCTTGACCACCTAATTTGAAGGGCACTATCACCTCAAGCCCCTAGATGCCTACACTTAACACCCACGACACATAATGGAGATCACCTCCCCTACTAAACTTGTCTCCCTCAATGTTCGAGGGCTCAACTCCACAAATGGCGACAGGTGTGGCGCTACCTGATTCACCTCAACATTATTTCTTATTTTTGCAAGAGACCCAGTTAACACGAAACAACTGCTATCACATGACACATACCAAGTACCCTAGTCAATACTTGGTCTCTGCATCCCCTAAAACTTTGGGAGTTGCTATTCTCCTTAAGAGGATCTCTTCATCCAAAGTAATTAAAGTCACTAAGGAACCGGAGGGCAGGTTCATAAAATGGATATTGAAGAAAGTCCACACTAACACTTCTTAATCTTTACGCCAGAATTAGTCTCAAGACATTTTCCTTAAACATGTCCTTAGAAAACAGCTTTGATGAGCCTCTGGGGAACTCATTGTAGGAGAAGATTCAATTGAGTTTACGATGCTATCTCAGTCAGAAGCACACCACACCTCCAAGGCACGGGCACCATGATCATCTCACTCATAACAGAGATCACTCTTACTGGCCTGGTGGACGCCTGGCACTACCTTCACCATGATGTCGAAGACTACTCTTTCTATTCACATGTGCACCTGTCTTACTCACGCACAGACTATTTATTTGCATCCCACTCTCTCCTCAAAACTCTAACTATTCATATTTCTGATATCTCTATTTGAAATCACGCACATATAGAATTCATCTGGATGCAGTGCTCAGGAAATACCTGCACCATTCCGTGCTTACCCCCCAGCTTCTTCGCGCCCCCATAGAGCCGCTATTGCAGATGCTATCACTGATTACCTTACACTCAATGCCCTACCGGACATCCCATTTCACAAACTCTTAGATGGCTTCAAGTCCACTATCCGAGGAACTATTTCCACCATATTCATTGCTAGAGCTCGAGAGGCTTGTCTCCTTGAGGATAACCTTACAGGGGAAATCCAATATCTCGAACACACAGATAAGTTACATTCCACTACACAAATGAAAAGACAATTGGCCCTTCTGTAGGGACAACTCCGTGTACTTCGCACCAACAAGGCTGAATGATCCTTGCTCACACTCAAACAGAAATTCTGCGATGACGGGGCCAAAGTGGGCACCCTTCTAGCCTGCAGACTTTGACATAACTACTAAGGTTCGTACTCAGGGGGATAGTGGGGCTATTTCAGAACAGGATAAACAAGAAACCTTTTGGACTTTCTACCAACACATACACTGCCAGGGGAGAGGGCCCACAGGCTATACAAGCATATATTAAAGAGTGCCTGGGGCAACCCCTGGCATTAGCAGTCGCTAAAGACTTGGAGGACCTTATTAATAGGGATGAACTACGTCAAGCTCTTAAAATGCTCAAACAGGGGAAAGCACCTGGCCCTGATGACCTTACACCCACATTAGACAGGACTTCTTTTCCCAACTGTGCGACCACCCACTAGCACTTTTCAATTCTTTCTCCAGCTCCATTGGCCTCATGCCAAACATGTCCACACTGAAATCACTTTTATTCTGAAACCTGGTAAGGCCCTCACTCTCTGTCCCTCCTATTGCCCAATAGCCCTGCTCAATACTGATGCGAAAATCTACACAAAAATTATGGCAAATTGCCAAGAAGCCCTCCTCCCTGGCCATATAGATCCTGACCAAGTGGGCTTTATCAACCACAGGCAAGGCCCAGACAACATCCGCCGGCTTCCTCACCTGGTGGAAAAAGCTCGCAGACACAACATCCCAGCCTTGGTCTTATCACTGGATGCGGAAAACACCTTTGACAGGATGAGTTGGCATTTTCTACATCCTTGTCTAAACAGGACTCGGTCCCAACATAATCAGCAGAATTATAGTACCTTATGACTCACCCACATCAATGATCCGCATTAATGGTCATTCCTCCTTGCCCTTTTGCATCTTTAGAGGTACTAGGCAGGGGTGCCCCCTTTTGCCCAATTTCCCCCGACTATTTGCCTTGGCAGCTGGGCCCCTAGCCATCCGTTTTCGCCAGGACCCGGACATAACTGGCATCGCCTTTGGAGGGTAGGACCACAAGGCCTAGCTCTGTGCGGATGACCTGCTCCTGGCCTTGACCAACCCACTTACATCCCTCCCTGCTGCAGTCCAAGCACTCCAAGCCTTTGCAACTGTATCCAGCTATAGAACCCATATTTCCAAAGATAACTCCATTCCATCTGGGTCTCACCATCACTAATTACCTTTTCACATCGACACGCTCGAATTGGAGCCCCTCTCTGTAACAGCATTTTAGAGGACCTCTGCAAATAGAGGCTGCTTAACGTCGCTGGCTTCAATATAACTTTCAACCACTTCCCACACCCTTCACGACACCCAACCTTCAAGGAGATCACATCCGCACATTTATAGGTAAGGGTAATGGCCCCACATATCAAATGCGCTGCTTAGGCTACCTAGAAACAGAGGAGGCCTGCCCTGCCCTAATCTCCAGGATTGCTATTGGGCTGCCCACTTTAAATTAATTTCAGAATGGGTAGTCAGAGAGAGTGAAAAAAACTGGGTACATATGGACTGAGCAGTAGCTTGTAAGCCACTATGGGACCTGGTGTGGCTTCTGAAACACTCACAACCCCACAGCGCCTATATAGCAACCCCAACGCGAGTGGTGTAGGACATATGGGATAGAATTGCACCAAGCAGAAATCTTACAAAATTCCCCTCCAAAAACACTCCTATAGCATGCAATCCAGACTTCACACCTGTGCATGCGCGAGACTCCTTCTCAGAGTGGATTAAGGGCTAATGCAGGATCTCTTTCAGGAGAACACCAACAAGACCTTTGAACAATGCAAAATGCTATTCCACCTACCTGAAACATTGCACCTGCAGTATTACCAGTTGCGCCAATGGGGGCTGCAACCCACCAATATGAAAGCAGCTACTCACCCACTCACTCTTTGAACCATTAGTCCAAAATTTTAAAAGCACACGTGGCCTCTTCTCCAAGGCATATGCAGATCTCCAACAATCCTGCACTGTCCCGAGCCATCCATTTCAGAGACAATGAGAATCCACCCATGCACAAGGCTTCACAAGAAACAGTGGGAAACTCTATGATGAGATATACCAAAAACATTTTGCAGCGTTTCCCAACAAGAAATGTCTTATAAACTTCTGACGCAATGGTACTACACCCCGGCTTACCTACACACTTCTACCAAACATCGTCCTCTGCATGTTGGAGATGTTGGGCACCACAAGGACATTTTCTCCATATACGGTGGACACATTAAATACACACTAGGGTACAACATTCACATGGGCTAGCATACAATCATCTTAGGATTGCGCCCACTGTTGCTACATGCAGTGACACATGCCGACTTGTACCTGATACAGCACATGACTAGAGCGGCAAAGCAGCTTATTGCCCTTGCCAGGAAATACCTTAAAGCCCCTCCCATCGCAACCTGGTTCATAAAATTGTGGCACATCTTGGCGATGGGTCATATGACTCACAAACTGTCCTGCTCTGATAAACAATTCTTGCGACTGTGGCAACTTCTTATTGACCACATGTCCCGGATGGAATACCTTGTATTTCAACCACCTCGAATACGTGCCCTACATTTATTCGATCGAATCGGCAAACCCATCTCCCAGTTCATTCCTCACTCCCTCCTCAAAGGATTATACACCTGAATCCCAAGGCAGGATTACCTCCTCCCCAGCCATGTCTCACACTTGTACCATACGGATGCGACCTACATACCATACCTACATACCATGAGCAAACTTGCTTCCTCAGTTCTTGCCCTCTCTCCCCACTCCCTTCATTTAATACCTCTGTTCCTTATCTGGACATACCATCACCCTTCCCTTTAACGCCACATGTTGGGACACTTTTTTCATGATCCCTTTACCTTGGCAATTAGCAGCGAAGTTTCTTGTCTTTCCAGCACCTATCACTGCTTACGGTCTATTAATCACAACTTAATAATCGTAACCCTTTTTTGTTCCCTGACTGTTGTTTTTTATGATGTGTTACTTTGTAGGATGTGAACTTTGGCCTCTTATACTTTTCTTAGTGTGGACTCATAATGCATAACAGAATGTCCATATATTGCTTGTTAATTGCAATCTATAATCTTGTGAAAACTGTAATAAACAGAGTTTGAGCAAACAAAAAAAGTGTATGGTAAGTGGTCAATTCCCCAACCCTTAACGTACCTCAGAGAAATTCAAACTATGCGAATTGAATGTGATAATACATCAGAGATAAAACATCATGGTTTAAAAAGAACATAAATGTGCCAATTTTACTTATGATTTGTTATATTTGACAGAAAAGAACAAAACAGCTCCTCACCTCCTCTTACCTTGGGTAAGGATTCTCTTATTAGACAGCACAAAAATCTCTTTCTGCTCATATTTTTTCTAGACTCATACAGTTGCTCACAGTTAGCAGAAATGTTGGAATACTTAGAAATTCAAAAGAACCAATCTTAATTTTCTACACTATACCTTTTTGAACAAATACAGCAAAAAGCTGATTCATTTAGACGAAGTGGTCAGATTAAAAGGTACTCAAATATATGAAGAGATATCAGCTATGGCTGTAAATTATAGAAGCAACCATATTTGTCCTACAATTTAAAACATTTTAATTTTATTATATAGATTACATTACTGACGGCTCTACCTAAATTGAGACATATCCCAAGTTTTAAAACAGACTCATCCATGTAGTGATGAGGAATTTTCCAGAGGCCACTGTCAGCAAGTAGCCAATACAATGTTATGTGGGAGAGTATATTCTTTCTACATCAATAATTGCAAAATATGTGGATTATTTGTGTGTGTTGTTAAATACACCCAGACTGCCAGCAGAGAAGTACTTGTGACAGGCTCTTTAGTTTGTCGGAGAAAAACTCACACTAAATGGGCATAAAAGTCATTACAAGTAAAAATATGAGGCTTGGTATATACAAATCCATGTTTTTAACTGTCAAAACTTTGTGGCGACTCTGCAAACATACAAAAAAAAAAATTTTGAACCAGTGTTTTATTATTCTAAAAGTCACTTACTTTTCATTGATATTTATCTTTTTGAAGTTTTCTTCTAGTATGTGCAACATTCCGCAAAAATCATTAGGTATATGCTTGATTTCCAAATTATTCCTTAGCTGGATCTGAGTACATAAAACATAGTGCAAACTACCATTGTTTTCAGGCCTGAAAGGAGACATATTTAAATGGCCTCAAAGAATGTGGATGTCTAGTCGGAAAAATTGATAATACCTATAAATATATACTACACATGTTTATTGCTGTTAGAGAGGAGGGGATGGAGGAGGGGAAAAAACGGGAGGGAGGAAGGAAGGGTAAAAGAAAAGGGAAGTCGCATTACTGAATGTTGTTCTGATAATGGCAGATGATGATAATGGCACTGTTTGTTTATAGACCCTTGCCTTTGTAATATTGCATGCTGCAATTGTTGACCTCCATTTATTATGATGAATGACTGCCAGTTTATTCGTAGTGGTAATCAAAAACGAATAAAATGTTATTATACAGAATAAAGAGGGAGTACAATCCTGACAGTTTTCATGCATGTTTAATACACATGGCTAAAATCCATGGTCTGTGTAGTTATTGCAGGGGACATTTCAATGTCTTCTTCAGAAAAGGGAGCTGCTCTTAAACAGTTTCTTCCTAAACGAGCTCACGAGTGAAGTTGTGGCCAATAATGCACTTGTTTAGAGTGGATTATCATATGTTGTGAATGATACAATGCAAACAAAAATGTTCTCCACTTTTGGATACAGAAGGGATCTCCCGTTCATCTACAATAGTAAAGTGACTTTCTTTCCTATTAAATGTTTTGCATTATATCAGCATGTAAACGCAATTGTTATTGTGTATTTTTCACATTTAAATTGGCCAAAGCTAATGTAGGCCCATGTTTAAAATGGCTAGCATTAGTTGCCATCTTGCTTCATTACACCCGAAATTTTACTTCTAGACAAGGTGAATTTCAATTCTTTTTAATATGGTGTTATGTTTCTTACTTTCTCATGAAAAGGAATGTTATTTTTGTAACCGTTTTGGAATGGGATAATTGATATCGAATCAGAGAAAGCACCTGCAAAGTACAGGCTGGTCCAACCTGCTTTGTTTTGTTGCAGAAAAATGTAGGCTTGACGAATGTTAAGAGAAGCTGTACCGTCGAGAAGCTCAAGACTGTGGAGGTCATTCTGACCCTGGCGGCCGGTGACCGCCAGGGTCACCGACCACGGGAGCACCGCCAACAGGCTGGCGGTGCTCCCGAGGGCATTCTGACCGCGGCGGTTCAGCCGCGGCCAGAAAGGGTAAACCGGCGGTCTCCCGCCGGTTTACCACTGCCCTTGTGAATCCTCCATGGCTGCGGAGCGCGCTCCGCAGCCATGGGGATTCTGACACCCCCTACCGCCATCCTGTTCCTGGCGGGTCTCCCGCCAGGAACAGGATGGCGGTAGGGGGTGCCGCGGGGCCCCTGGGGGCCCCTGCAGTGCCCATGCCCATGGCATGGGCACTGCAGGGGCCCCCGTAAGAGGGCCCCGCAAAGTATTTCAGTGTCTGCTAAGCAGACACTGAAATACGCGACGGGTGCAACTGCACCCGTCGCACCCCTGCAACTACGCCGGCTCAATTCTGAGCCGGCGTCCTCGTTGCAGGGGCATTTCCTCTGGGCCGGCGGGCGCTCTTTTGGAGAGCGCCCGCCGGCCCAGAGGAAATGTCTGAATGGCCGCCGCGGTCTTTTGACCGCGGTGCGGTCATTCAGCGGCGGTACCTTGGCGAACGGCCTTTGCCGTCCGCCAAGGTCAAAATGACCCCCTGTATCTTTTCACTCTGGATTGGATCATTTTATGGAAAATATTTGTAGGTTTAGAAAATGTTAACATTGTATGATTTAAGCTAGTGTAATAAGATTAAGGGCAGATTTAGCAGAAAATATTTGTTCACTTTTGAGATACCTTAGAGAAGAGTACAGTACTCTCTTTAAGGAAGAACTCATTTTACTTAACTTTTACTTTAAGGTGATTTTAATGATAGTTCGACCTCTTATCACTTTGATTTGAACTTCATATCAACTAATGCACTCATTTATTAATTATTGATTGACGCTAACTTGATTGTACATTCAGTAAACTTTTAACCTTTTATTAATCTTCATGGTTTGAAATTGTAATAATTCTATATTTTCCTTGTGGAGTGTAATGTGCTTCACCTTATTTAAATGTATTGATTTGTTGACCAGCCTGAGTTGCAAAATTTGATATCTCTTTATGGGCCCTCCGTCTGCACAAAAAAGTGCTATCAATAGTATTATTTCAACTGTGGCATACACCCATCAAATGCCCCTGTTAAGTCTTCTTAAACCTCAAAGTCTAGAAGTATATGCCACTTCCCAAGTAACAAACAGCACAAGGCTGAGCATATCTTTCACTGTTCACTCTATTATATGAATGCAGTTCAGAGATCCTTAAAGGGTTCTGATGTTTAATATTTCTATCCTGTACTTAATGTGTGGAGATTCAAGTACACACAGATGTCACAAGTTGATGGACTACACTCATTGTGAATTACCGTATAATATATAATAGGAGCCCAGGAGCGCTGTGCTCTATACTTTAATGGTGATTGAGGTGCTTTATTTATTACTGGTTGCATTTCATGCCCTGATTTTATAATGTATGTCATTTTAAGGTTGAGCATAAGCATTCGACGTGTTGTTCCAGCAATTTCATTTGTTGGTTGCAGTGTCCTTTAAAAATCCTTGCTTGCTAGTGGTCAGTTCTGCCTCTTTGTCCTGCCTTTTTTAATTTGGGAGCAGCACCAACTACTGTATAATTACGCTATGTCCTGTTTATGTGTTCTGTAGGGTACCTTTTTTTTTTGTTGCATTTGCCTGTTCGTCTTACACTGTGGGTGCGTGTTCAGTCCCTCCTTCCCACCAGTTCCCTCTGCAAACATAAAAACAACAGCAAAGGGGTGCTTTTCCAGGGCCTGCTTGCCCTCATTTTAATTTGCAACAAGCACTTCCCACAAATGAGTGTTTCATTTCCTTTGATCAGAGGGGTGACCACTTCATGGCCGCCGTGCTTCCTCTGCTATCTGTGCATGTTTCTCTGTTTTGTTAGTCTCCTGCTCGTCTTTATGAGCTCTTGTTTTTTCCTACTAGAACAAATAGTCTTTACGAAATGACCCGGGATAGCGATCTTATATTATCTCCTTAAAAGCAGGTGTTTACTTTGTCTCTTATCTCCTTAATGAATCAGGGCTTGTTCAAACCTGACAATAAAATTAGTGGATGGAGCTTGAATAATTAATAACCTGAAACTGAAAGGCAGCCCTGGGCCCCACAAGGCTATAACTGGCATTGCCTCTTTAAGGGGTCTCTTGAAACCGCCCTCACTCTCTACATGTTATCCTACTTGTCCTCCCATCCCTGTTGTTTATCTTCATTATTCCACTCTGAAGCATTCTTCCCGGTAAGCCCGGTTGTTGTACTGCACCTATTGCCCTTTTTATTTCCCTTACGACGGAGTTTATTCTGATTTAAACAAATGTTTTTTACATCCATGTTTTTTGCTTTTCGGTTTTGATGAATGTTACCGTGTGTCCTTTGACAAAAAGGAATCGCACATAGTTTTTCATTTAACCGATTAACGTGCACCAATGCTTGGGTGCCTGTTGGATTTTATGATAAACAGGCGAATAGTTAGTGCAGCATTTCATTCTTTAAAGCATCCGCATTGTAGTGGCAGCCATCGGTTTGCTTATGTGAAACTGTTTTCCTTTACATTTTCGGTTTATGTGGCAAGAAAAGTCCGGTTACGAGTTTACAACGCTAATAGCTTCTTTTTTTATCAGCTGCTTTCCTTTTGGATGATGTTTTTGACTTTCAGCTCCTCCTTACTGATCTGATATCAAGGAAACACCAGACATTTTAGTTTTTTACTTATCCTGAAAAGCAACAACTGACTAAGACATGCTTTTGGGTGGTGTACAGTGTGAACTGTTTAGAACGAGGTGCTAAACCAGCACATAACATACTTCTAGGGACTTTTTTATCTCTGTTAAAAAATGTTGGACCCCTTGAGGTGTTTTCTATGTGCTTCAATCACAGTTGGGAATGCACTTTGACTGAGCTTTAGATATCGCCCAGGGAGCCAGAGAGCAGCACTTTTGCTAGGTTTTGGGGCCTCGTTACAGGCTGTCTGTGTCACAGCATCCAATGGGGAGCCAGTGCCCCAGAAGGGATAATGTTTGGGTTTGTGCTTGTGTCTACAGCATTCCGTGTCTGATTTCAGTGCCAGTTTTCAGGGTTGGCCACACTGCTCAGTGCTATAGCAGGCTGGAAACCGCACACTCTGTCTTTATTTTATTTCCACCAAAACCTGGGAAATAAATATTAATGCCATTTTGGTTCAAGGCACGGAGGATTCTGTTTCTAAAACAGCTGCTCACAAAAGGCTTGTTAATCAAGCAGTCCACAAAGTACAAAACAGAGAGCCCAGCTGGCTCACTGAAACCGCAGAACTAATTGTAATGTGAGATTTTAGCCACTGTTTCAATGGCTCACTCTCTTCTGCTTATTGGCAGTCGTTTTTCAACAAGCATGTTTTTAGACACTGAACAAAAGGAGTTAGCAGACCTTGTTAGGAAGAAACAAAACCTGAACAGCTTCAGTTATCATAATCCTTTATTTGATTGGAGGAGTTTGTGACAATTGAGTGCCTCGCGCATTTCTCACTTGTTCTGCATGATGAGCCTATGTTATGAACTTTGAAGAAGCAGGAAACTAGCCATGGGTGTTACAGCTTTTTCACGGTTCGCAGGACAGACTCACTTCATTTAGGAGCGAGAGCTCGGATTCTATTCATGGGAAGAGGGCATTACCACAGACCATTCACTATGGGATAGCCACCTTTTCTCCAAGGTTCAGTGTTTCGTTAGGCTTAAACCCCAGGAAGATAGAATTCTGCTGGATAGAGATAAAGATAGAGGAAGAAGGTAAATGGAAGTGCTTTAGTTATATGCAGGGTCACTGGAATTCTGTGGCAGAGATGACCAATTATGTGGCAGGGTTGGCCAGTATATGTGGCAAGACAAGTCCAGTTATGCATTTACACACCAATAGCTCTAACTCAAACAAATGCAAGACCTATTGCATTGCAAATGCTTGTTTATTTTTGTGTGGGCAGGATAACGAGTACTATTTCAGTAATGGCATATTATGCACAGTTTTCATGTTTGGTCTATGATTTATATACAGTACAGTATATGTATATATAACATTGTGTGGAGTCTCTTGTGGTGTATTTATTGTGTAACTGGAGTGTGTTGCCTGTGGGATAAATAAGCCTGACTGCTCTGGCCAAGCTACCAAGGGGGTGAGAAGGGATATATTGGGTGTGTAACTCCCTTACCCTGACTAGAATGGTGGATTCTGCCGGCTTAGGTGCATACCCTAGAAACCCCATTTCTAAAATAGGTGTTTTCATTAAAGGTCATTTATGTTTCTGAACTACCACACTTAAATGATCTGATATTCTTCCATTACTTTTAAGTTGTCACAAGCCTGATTTCAACACTGACTCACACATAGGATTGTTGGAAGTTTAGCTTTTAAACAGCTCTTTTGTATTTCACACTTTACTAACCCTTAATAAAGAATTGCTTTTTAGAGAGTGGTTTATAGCTTCAACCTCATCACATTCATACATTCACAGGCTCTAGTGTTTTCTTTTTTTTTTTTTTTTAAAGCTTTAATGTGAGCATCAACGATGGATCTTTGTGTAATGCAACCCAAATTTAAAGTCATCCATTGAGCCACAATACCCCACGAGTAGTCGCTACATTAGACTTTAGTTTTCACAGTATTTTGCTCTCATGATTAAACTGATGAGTATGACCTTATCATTTTGGTGTAGAAGAGAGCACTTTGTTTCCATCAAGAAGGGTGAGGATGTACACAGAGGATTGCTGTAACTGCTTTCTTGTGAAGCATGTGTTGTTCTGGTTTCTAATAACAGATTGGCAGACTGTAAGAAATTGGGTTGAGGGGGTGAACCCCTACTGAATCAACGCCACAATCCTTGTCAGGGCGAACCACATTTGCTTAACCCTGTGGTAGTTTGGCACAAAACCAGAAAGGCTTAACCTACAGGCCCTGTGTTAAGTATTTATGCAGCACACGAACAGTAATAAAGTGAAACACAAAACAAGAAAATACCAAATCAATTTAGAAAAATAGAGAAAAATGTAACAAATAAAAATAAGACAAGACGATAGAAATGTAATCTGTAGAATCAGAGATATAGTATTTTAAAGATTCAAGTGAAAATAGCCCCAAGAAGCAGAAAGCGCCACTCACGGTTATTGGATCACACCAGACCAGGTGACGGTCACAAGTTCAGGCCGACTGCAATGAAGCGAGGACCAGGTACAGCAACCAGGTTAGTCCAGTTGAAAATTTACCTTCTCAAGACTGGCGGGAAGAGTTTTATTCATGTTGGAGGAGGCTTTTCATGGGAACAGCAAGTCGGGCATCATGAAGAGCCCAAACATCAGGATTTTCACCTTTTTCTTGAAGAGGAGTACACTCTGATGCTGCCAAAGAACCTCTTGCGGATTGGGAACTCACTTTAGCAGAGGCCAGGAGGGGTCAGACAGGTCCAGTTGCAGCAGGGCAAGCCTCTGGAGCTTGTTGTGCCCATGTAGTTCAGAACAGGAGGTCAGCCAACTGACCCTTGGAGTCACTTAATTTAGTCTGGGATGAAGGGAGCAGGTCCAGTCTATCTTATCAGAGTGCAGGACAGGCCTCAAGCAGCAGGTTATCCCTCTGCTGAACAACAGAGGCCTCAAGCAGCAGAGCAGGTCTCTGAGGAACATGGCAGTCCTTCTTCGCATTGTTCACAGATCCAGGAGTGTACTGAGGAGTGGCACAGGAGGCCCAACATTTATACCTGATCTCATCCTTTGAAGTGGGGGAAATTTCTAGGCTACCCCCACATCTCGTTCCGGAAAGTCCTTTCCTTCCCCTGCTAAGGCTCCATGAAGTCTGGGGTGACAAAAGACTAGTGTCAGGTTCCTTTGAGTGTGTGCTGGAGGGAAGCCCTTTGAAATGTAGGTGGGGCAGGGAACAGCTCCTCACCTAATCATCCTGGCAGGATGGCCCATCCTGCCCACACTTAGGGCCAGATGTAGCAACCGTTTTGCATGGCGCAAACTGCGAAATTTGCGCCATGCAAAACGGGTATTGCGATGCACACTCCCATTTTGCGAGTCGGTACCGACTCGCAAAATGGGAATGCGACTCGCAAATAGTAAGGGGTGTTCCCTTCCTATTTGCGATTCGCACCGCGATGCAGAATTGCGTTGTGACCGCGAACGTGGTCGCAAAGCAATTCGCAGTTAGCACCCATGTCAAGTGGGTGCTTAACTCATTCGCAAAAGGAAAGGGGTCCCCATGGGACCCCTTCCCCTTTGTGAATGTCGCCAAAACTATTTTTTCAGAGCAGGCAGTGGTCCAATGGACCACTGCCTACTCTTAAAAAATGAAACCAAATGGTTTCATTTTTTCTTTTGTATTGCAACTCGTTTTCCTTTAAGGAAAACGGGCTGCAAAACAAAAACAAAAAAAAACTGCTTCATTAAAAAAGCAGACACGGAGGTCTGCTGTCTCCAGCAGGCCACCATCCCTGTGAGTGCAGGGAATCGCAAGGGGGTCGCAAACTGAAACCCACCTCATTAATATTAATGAGGTGGGTCTTTGCGACCCCCTTGCGATTCGCAGATGGTGTCATGGACACCATTCTGCATATGATTTTGCGACTCGCAAATTGCGAGTCGCTCTGACTCGCAATTTCCGAGTCGCAAAATCATCTCTACCTACATCTGTCCCTTAGTTCCCTACTATTCACTGTTTGGGTTCAATATGTATCCTTAATGGGGTAGCCATTAACAGGCCGCGGCAACTGGAAACTCCTGCCAGGCCTTCTAAACTTTTAGGCAGGAAAATGCCTAATTTAAAACTACAATCCGACTTCCCCATTAAAGAGGATTTTAAATGACAACTTGAGTGTAAACAGTGTCTTCCTACCTGCTCCCAATCAAAAGTTAGCACTTATTAAATGTAATAATTTGTCAATGTCACCTAATGTGAGAGATGAGCCTTACAATAGTGAAAAACAGATTTAGGAGCTTTGCAATACCTGGACATGTGCAACTTTAAAAAACATGTCCTACTATTGAAATAGAATGCACCCTGCCCTCTAGGCCTTTAGGGCCTACCTTAGGGGTGTCATGTGTATTAGAAATGAAGGTTCAGGCCTAGAAAAAGGTGTAGTTTGCCAGGTCGAAATGTCAGTTTTAAAACTGCACTACAGGATACAATGGCAGGCCTGAGACATGTTTTAAACAGCTACTTAAGTGGGTGGCACAATGAATGCTGTAGTCCCACTAACAGCATTTAATTTACAGGCTCTGGGAACCCATGTTACCATATATTAGGGACTTACAAGTAAATTAAATGTACCAATCAGTAGTAGGGCAATTGTACCATGTTTTAGACACAGCGATTTAGTACTGGTTATCAGTGGTATAGTGCACAGAGCACTAAGAGCTAACAAAAAAGGTTACAGCAAAGTAAGGGAGTGATAGCAAAAAGTTTGGGGTGACCCTGGAAGGAGGGCCAGGTCCTCAAAGATATAGGTGGTAGGCGTGAGGTAAGAGAAAAGCAAGATACATTCTTCAAAGCGGTGTGGCCCTCCTGCATATCTGGACCTGTTACTGTGTCACTATTGTGATATTTGCAAATGAGCATATGAAATTCCATGTTGCTTCTTTGCAAACATCTGTGAAAGGGATTTCAGCCCATATATAGGAAGGCATTCTACATTTCCGAACGGTGTGAATCGCTATTTCGGACCTTTAGGAAATGCAAAATGCCATTTTGGTATGTACAAAAGGCACTTGTGGTGGTGCAAAATGCAATTTCTACTTAGTAGAAATCACATTTTGGAAATCGCAAAATAGGAAATCCCAAATCAGAATTTCATAGTTGCGAATCGCTAACTGCATGTAAAAAGGATTTCCTAATTGTGACCAGACGCAAAATGGCCATTTAGACAATGCAATTACCTGATTCAGATCTGGTGGTAACCAGGAGCAAACTATAAAAAGGTACCCAAAACGCATCAGGCTCTTTCACAACTGCGGCACTGTACATTCTGCAAGGAGGATGAGAATGTTGGCAGAGGCTGAGGAGGAGGATGAGACAGGAGGGGATATTTAGGGTTAGGGCGACACTGTTTGGACAGACAGAGAGAAGAAGATACCATCAGAGGTATAGACTCAGTAGTCAGGTGATGATTTAATTGCTGAGTTACAACCTCAGCTACAGGCCCCAACACTCAGAAGCAACACAATCCCACCACATGTGCAGGTATTGTGCTGCCTACATCTCTTAGCCTCTGGCAGTTACCAGGGGTCATAGCAGTTGTGGGGGGATTATCACAAAGTGCCCAGTCCAGGTTCTTTTGCAGGTTACTAGACAGCATGGTGATCAAAATCAACCATTATATATCATTTCCCAGTACCCCTCAATCATTGCAAACAAAACTGATGTTCTACAGGGCAGTGCAGGTCCTCAATGTTATAGGCTGTGTTGATGGCACACATATTTCCATATGTCCCCCCTCAGCTACTGAATTCCTTTACAGGAAAAAGAAAACATCACACTCACTCAATATGCAGGTAGTGTGTGATAAATCCTGTATCATAACAAACCTTGTGGCCGGATTCCCAGGCAGCACCCATGAGTCATTCATGATCCTCCACAGTGGAATACATACCCGACTGGCAAAGGGTAAATTTGGCGATGGCTTCCTACTAAGAAAGAGAATTGTGCAGTGGGCAGGACGGTGTGAGTCATGTGACTTAACAGTACACCTTCTTATGCCCTTAAGGTGACAGTGCATTTGCATTTACACCACTGGATCTTCACCCCGTACCAGACTCCACGCACAGGACAACACGCTCTAACACAAAGAGGACCATTGGGATCATGAAGTCCTGCATCTGCTGCCTATAAAAACCAGTGGGGCACTACTACAGAGACCGGATACAGGCTGCAAGATCATCACCACATGTGCTATACTGCACAATATTGCAATGTGGATGGGTCTGCACGACATCCCCAGAGAGCCTGAGTCCGACTATGATGATGAGTTACCACCACTACAGATGCAGCAGGAGGTTACACCTGCAGCAGAGGGCGGTGCACAACGTACAGAGATAACCAACAACTATTTATGAGGTAAGAGATTTGAAAACCTCCTAAAAATGAGACATCACAAATGATGGTATTGCTTTTTGCACAACTGAGTGACCACTTTTTATTTAGGTGGCTACAACATTGTTGCAAGCAAGGATTAACTGCATCCTTGTGGATGATACACTGTTAACATAAGAACAAAAAAGTAAATAGGGTGGGGAAAAAAGGCAAAGCATCCTACTGAGTGTCTGGAGAGTCACTTCTTACAGCCCCTTGGGTTGGGTACTTTGTCATCAGCACTGGGTTGTAGGACTGACGTCAAGTCATTGCCAGATGTATGGCGGTGGCAACACCTGGTACTGCATGGCTCGGGAACAGATATGCTACTGAGGCTGGAGCTTTCCTCTCTCTCAGATGGGGCCGAGATGGTGGGGATGCAGAGGTTGTGGGTCTGCATTTTCTCCAGTGCAGTGGTGACTTGCACTAGCCCACGTGCAACGTTCTGGAAGCAGTGCGCCCTGTCTGTCTGGATATTGACAGTCTGCCTTTCCAGTGTTGATGTTGCATATGCTAGCTGATCAATGGAGAAGGTGAATGTGTTAATATGTGGCAGGTACTGCCTGTGCCACTGACGCTCCACACGGTGCGCCCTCTCCATTGCTGCTAGCCACCATTTCTGCCCTTTCTCCATATTGTGCAGAGACTTCGAAATACGTTGCAGTTGCCTACTCACTGTATTGAATTTGTCTACTAATGCCTTGTGGAGATGATTGATATGTCCAGACCACCATACACAGGGTGTGCATCCAACATGTCTTCTTACAGTCTCTGGACAGCCTGATGAGGTTTGGCTCTGTCTTCACTGTGCCCTGTTCTCAGATGTTGTGAGGTCCCTGCTTTGCAACTGTCCCTAATCGCTGTCCTGACACTGGCGAGATGGTGGCTCTCCTGCCAGTTGGTGATAGGCTGAGGCGATGGAGGTGATGTGACCTCAAGGACCACCTCACTGTCAGTAGCCAGGGTCCTGACACGTCTGGGCTGTGATCTACAGATATGCATGTATATAGTTAGTGTTTATAAAAATGCCCCGTTTGGTCACAATATTGTGACTCTGCTGCTTCTGTTTGTGACATGTTTGTGTTGTACAGATATGTTTTGTGTGGTCATCAGCACCCCCTACAGCATGGTAATGATGTGTACAACTCCGTGATTAATTGCCTGGGGTGGCTAAGCACTTCAATGGAGTAATTCATGCTGTGTATTTTGTTATGTGGATTTGCTAACATTATGTTAAATATGGTACATAAAGGGAAGATGACTTACCCTGCCTGGTGCCTGTTGGATTGTTCCAGGGTCCTCTCTATGAGGCTCTCAATGAGAGTCGTCAGAGGTGTGTGAGGATCCTCCACCAGTACCATGTCCCTCTGCCATCCTGCTGTCCAGCTTGTCCTTTGTACGGGACCTCGGGTTATACCACCTCTTGCGGATGTCTGGGATGGTTCTCTGGGTGATTTTTAGGGAGTAGACTTTCTCCAGAATGGTGGTCCAGATCTGTGTTTATTGTGTCTCAGATACTGTGAAGGAGGCCATCCCAAAGAGTGGTCCATGTGGGAGACACATTCCTTAGTCAAGACCTTTCTTTTCCTGCTCCCTGCATCCTTGTCCTCATCTTCTTTTGACATAGTGTTGTCCAGGGATTGCCAAAAACACTGTAGGTAGTAATCCAGATGCACTCCTCACTTCCAGCAGCTTCAGGGTACTGACCACACACTATATTTGTAAACGTCCTGATCTGACATCATTCTGCATCAGAAATGCAGCGTTTCCTAATCTGCGATTTCCTACTAGGAAATCGCACTTTTGCAATTTCCAAAATTGTGATTTCCTACTAGCTAACGCGAATACATAGAGAACGCTAATAGGGGTATCATTGTGCATGTACATACCGTTTTGCGATTAACAAATAGTGACTTCTATGGATTCAAAACTGAAATTTTGTACATATGGCCTTCAATGCATAAACACGGTTGCTAACCCTCAAAGTCTTTGAGGAACTTATGATGATCTGTAACAATTGCCTTGAACTTTTCAAACATGTTTGAATGAATGAAACAATCTAATTGACAAAAATATATTTATGGACTGCTGTTGAACTGTTTTTCTTCCCATATGATATAAAGAACTGTTTACAGTTTGTATTCTCCTTGAATGCAAATAGGGAGTAAATAGCTGCTTTGCTAACACGCAATAGCATAGTGATCTAAGCTCTAGTCTTTTTGATATAATTCTTTTCATTGGTTCTCATAAATATGAAAACATTGGCATATGAGAACAATGCAATGTATATGCCAGCACTGGCTGTGAGTACTACCTATGGCCTAGCATTAACAGCAAACTGGAGAACAAACCCAACAGGAGAAATTGAAAGGGGGTACATGGGAAGAAAAGGGAGCTGGTGAGGTCCTGTATAGGTATTGAGGTGGTGGGGGAATGGGTGGATGACAGTTATGGCCCGCAATACTGATGTTTGTAGCTGCCGGCAGGTAGTCTGAACTAGTGTTGTGTGGTGAGTAGAGTGTTAGGGCCTGGTGTGAAGGCACCCCAGATGTTGGTTGTTCACCTCTATATCTGCAGTAACCTGGGGGAGTCCCACTTCCACTCTGGTTCCATGTATGTCTGGAGGGGTTTGGAGTGTTTCACCCTCTTGACCTCAGTCGGGAAGCTGCAGGGAGAGCAACTGTTGTGGTATGAAAGAATGGAATTATAGCATTGTCATATGGTTCAAGAGGGGTTGCGATATACATATGAATTTTCGGTCTAAGTATGTCAGTGAACGAGTACTCTTTACCATGGCAAACGCCACATTTTGCTAAATCAGAGCGACACTAGTGGAGCCTCTTTTTTTCCTTAAAAGTGAGATAAGTTGCTTAGCTCCCATGTCTTGTGCTGAATAAGGTTTTTGTCTGCGCTGGCTATTCCTCTCATGTTGGAAAGCATAATTTCTAGAAGGGTTGTGGGTGGTTGTGCCGGGATGGGACACCTGTAAGTGTCTTTGATATGATCAGGATCTCCTTCCAGAATGTCTGTACGAGGGTACAATCCTACCATATATACAAGGAAGCTCTTCCTGCCCACATCTCCAACATCTCATAGAAACCTTGGGGAACATTTTATGCTTGTGAACTGGGCTAAGATACCATTAAATCATGATTTTATAGGCTGGGTCTCCTGGGGCAGGCTTCTTAAGAATCAAAGTATATCATGCCAGAGTTGGTCCCGGTCGGTATGGCTTCCTGGAGGTCTATTTCCAAGTGGGCTTGGTAAGGGTGCAGGGTTAGAGGTTTTGAGGCCTTTAATACCTTGTAGGTTCTAGAGATTAAACCCTTTGTGCCTGAGTAGTTAGGTATCATGGCTTTAAAAGACATTAGTTTGCAAACTGCAACTGGGCATTGGTGGGATGTAGGGTCCATTGTGTGTGCTGATAACACTGGAGTCTAGAGGACTCTGAGATTTAATACTCCTGTCTGCGCTGCTTAAGTGGTTTAATATTGCTGCCCTGGATTAGATCCTGTAGTAAAAGCAGGTTCTTGTGCGATCGGTGTGCTTAGGGATGGGAACGTTTTGAGGCCTCTCTTGGCAGTCAAGTGATTCCATATAACAAGGATGGTTTTGTGGTTGTGGCTGCATAAGCGCTCTTTGGCTGTGCTGATCAAAGGAGTCACGCAAAATCCCACAGGGTCTGTATGCGTCAACCCCATCCACGTGGAACCAGTGCCATTCGCTCTCTCTCAGAGTCCTCTCTGAGATAAATCATAGGCGGGTGGCCCGTAATATTCAAGGAGGTTTGGGCATGCAAGGCACAGTTTATCCCCAGGGAGCATGGGAAGTTTGGTCGATATACGCAGTTGTTTTCCATTCAACACAAAAGAACATACTTTTGTTTGCAGACTAGTAATGTCCACGTACTGATAGATTTGGGGACTAACTGGAAGAGGTAGAGACGTCGGGGTAGGATGTTCTTTTTTATAATGTTAATCCTTCCCAACCATGATAAAATATAGGGGTCTCCATCTCCTGAGGTCCTCCAGGATGTCTTTGCAGCACAGGGCACTTTTTATCCTGGTCCATTCTTCCAAGTCGGGGCTAATCAGGAGGTCGAGATATCAATTATATGTTAAAGCCCACTGAAAGGGTGACTGTGCTCTCACAGCTGGCACGTCCTGGGGAACAATCATAAAACTGAGCATGCTTGATTTGTCTTTGGTTATTTTAAATCCTGACACTGCTTCAAATCTGTCTAGAGTCTACATTAATGCTGGCAGAGAGCCACGAAGGTAAGGAGAATAAAGAACAGACTGATTTTGTGTTCTCTGCCCCCAAATACCTGTAATGGGTTTGGTCTGTCATATGGTTATTGCTAGGGGTTCTACTACCAGGGCAAACAGGAGAGTGCGCAGCTCTGTCTTATCCCCCTGGTGAGTCAGAACAGAGGCGTGTGTCCCCCATTAAACCTCTCCATAGTGAGTAGGATGAAAAATACCCACTGGAAGTGTGACCGTGGATCACATGGTCTCTTTGTCCATTGATTCTCATCTGATAAGCAGTCCTGTATCAGGTAGTGTATGGGACAGGAGAAATAATAGCTGTGATAGTCATTGTCTCTGGTCCTGTTAATCACTGTATCCACCCGGTCAGAGCGGTAGCCCCTTACCTGGTGGAGTTTAGGTCTGTGACCCTTCTATGCCCTAGGGTCCCTCTGTTCATCTGGAGGCAGTAGGGAGAACTCCCTGCATCAATTTGAGGAGGTGGGAAATAATGTTTGCCTTTGTGTCTTCTATGTGTGTCGTTGGGGTGTTGCCACCCAGGGTTTCTTTTCACCGTCTGGCTTTCCGGACGGAGACCCAGGGCCTGATTACAACTTTGGAGGAGGTGTTAATCTGTCCCAAATGTGACGGATATACCACCAGCCGTATTACAAGTTCCATAGGATATAATGGACTCGTAATACGGCTGGTGGTATATCCGTCACTTCACCACCACTTTTGGGACGGATTAACACCTCTTCCAAAGTTGTAATCAGGCCCACAGACTTTTCTGGTGGGGGTTTTCCTGGAGAGGGTCCCTCTCCCTATTCAGGGTAGACCCAGTATGGCTTGCGCCTCTGAGAGAGATCAGATGCTAGCGTACCTCACTGCTCACTGGAACACAATGCTAAAGGCAAAGTCCCATTGGTATTTGATCGTCAGGAATTCTGTAATAGGGCAAAACTCTCTATGGTGGCAGAATGTGGAGGCAGCTAGGTCCTGAAATAAACAAATAGTGTGACCTCTAAAAAACAGATCTGCCTTTACCCTAGCTTTCTGCATAATGTCCTCCTTCTCTTTGAAGAAATGCACTTTTGTTAGAATGTCTGGTGTGAAGTATTTCCTATGAGTACTAGTGGGAAGTCTATAAGCTCTATCGAGTTGACGTGCTGGTCGGTCTGGGTAATACATGATTGCTTGCAATAGCTCCTTAGTGAAAGTTATTATGTCAGGGCCCTCTGCCCCCGCCGGTACCCTCAATATGTATGTTGTTGTGCATGCTACATTTCTCCAGATCTTCTTGCTTCATCTGCAGATACACTGTGTGTTGAATTTGCTACCACATCATCTCCTGCTCTTCAGTCATTGTGTTCACCATATGTTCTACGTTGTCTACTCGCTTCCCCATTTCGGCTATTTCCTTTATTAGCTCCTGTATACAAGTTTTAAAAACGATGCGCAGGAGGCTGATAACTGACCTGACTTTGGTTGGAAGTGTTCCATGTAGCTTTGTGTGATTTGGGCCGTTGAGAACAGCACTGTTTGCGGGGTGGTCTTGTTTTTAAGCTCCTTCCCTTTCACGGTTCCACATGTCAGCCACGGAGTTCTCTTTATGGTGTTTTCTTTTGACCACCGTGCTGGCCTGTTGAGCCTGATGACGGTTGGTGGTGGAAACCACTGTGGTGCATGGGGTTCTTGCTCTGGAGATTGTTTCAATCCATTCTCCTACCCACCAGTCCGACGAGGCCTGACCCACTTCAACTTTGTGTTGTTGGATCGCCAGACCTAGGATGCGGGTGGAGATCGCGTGGTGAGAATGGGCAATATACAACAGGTAGTTTGGGCTGTGTCTGTTAAGGGAGTATGGACGTGGTCAGTATCTCTGCTTTTTGTCCTCTTGCTGGCTTTACATCCTGCTGTCAGTGCCCATTCCCTTTTCCACCTCTGTGCTCACCGTATAGTCTTCAGGTTGCGTGTTCTTGGTGGTGTGCCTTAACGGACACTCAGACCTCCTCGTAGGCCCCAGTGGCCCCTGCCGTGCAGTCCTTGGGCCCTTTCTATTTGCTATCTCCAGTGAGTGGGCTTGATGCCCCCACGGTGTGCGCTACTTCCGCTGGTGTTGTGAACAGGCTGTTCCCTCAGGATGTTGGTGCCTTCCTGCCGTCTCGCTGGACTGTCACAAACGCAGCCTGAGCTGTGCCACCACAGAGTCACTAAGTGGGGCCCGGTTCCCTGCTCCCCGACCACAGGGCCGCCTCAGAAAGTGTCTGCACTGGGCCCTCTGGGACTGGGGTGCTTCCCTGCCACAGGAGGCCACCAATGAGCAATAGCCTTGGCTGCCCCTGCAGGCAAGATGGCAGCAGGAGTGTGGCTTGAGCCCAGCCAGTACCCACATGCCCCTCCACCAGCAATCAGGCCCACTTCAGCACCCAGGGCACACTGACTCCAAGGACAGTCTCCAGACAGGGGTGCTTTGCAGGGGCTTTGGCGGGCAGGAAGGAGCAGAGCTCTTTTAGCACACACCCATCTCCATACCTGGCTAGGCCACGCCTCTCTGCTCTGGTCTTTTCAGGAGGACTGGCAAGTGACTGGTTTAACATTAAAAAAAGGAAATCACGTCTGGTATACATATAAGATGAACATGTAAGATCCTTTCTGAATGAATATATTACCTTTTCCCAAGACTTGCAATTCACATAACTTTTCATTTTGTGTGAGCCAAAGCACATTTACACATTGTTCAAAAGGTTGTCCAGGTAGTTGAGATAGTACACTATTAAAATCCTGTGTTGTTATGGATGTCTCAGTTTGTCTTGTTTTTAGGCCCTCCAAGAAGGAAGTACAGAGTCTAAGATCTTTCAATGTAATGTGTTTATTTGTGGCCTTCACCATGAAATTCTTGGGTGACATAATTTCTTGATAACATAATACTAACTGCTTTCAATTAAACATGTAGCACTTTTTATGCTCTTTGTGATGCACATGTTCATTTTTCAGATTGATTTAGGTATCCGTGAATTCAGGAGTCATGCTACAAAGTTAATTGACTCTAGGTATGTGTAACTGCTCCTTTATTTTTGGTCATTTCGTCTGACCTCCTTATGATGTGACGGGCTAGGTCTGAGGTGCCCACATTGATGTTATGAGATTCAGTCATCCAGGTTTTCTCTATCTTCAAATGACTTGTTGATACAGTGGAACTGGAGGAAAGCATAACCAAATGCATTGTACAAGTTTATTTTTAGGGCATTCACTGGTAACCATACATATAATTTTGGCATACCGGTCACTGACAACATTGTTCCTCTAATGCATCTTCATCTAGTTCCTATTTGTTTGTCTTGGTAATAGTGCAGCTTAAAATAATCTACCACGCTGATTCCTCTAGGTAATGATTCCAGACTGTTTAAGCTATGTAACGTTCAACACCCCATGTATATTTGTGATATATAATGTGCACTTCTGTTTCAGATTAATTAATCTTTCGATTGATTGCTGTAATCTGTACCATCATGTTCTGTATGAACATCAAAATGATTGTCTGCTAGTTGCACTGTCCATGGCACCAACACATTTATTTACAACTGTGCTTCTGCAAAAGTCAATCTTCGGCACATGAACTGCAATGGTGGTCACTCGAGGTTGTCATTTTGTGATTGACCTCTTCGCTGGGAATTTTGTGTTGTACCCTTTTATGGATGTGACCACCTTTATTGGAACAGTCAGTCCCCATTTAACTGTGACCATTTCTTGTGTAATCACTCCTCTAGTAGTCATGTATGTAATTTGCTATTAAGAACTAGCTACACCGAGTGTACCATTATCCATGGAGATTTTGTAACTTCTCTCATTGTTTGAGTTTGACGTCTGTTTGGGGAGAAATCTCGGCAGGAATATTCTATAATATACAGTAACTTACTGTCCCTTAGGACTACCTTCATAATGGCTCACAGAAAGCGATTTCTCTGTGCTGGTTTTAATCAAGATTTAGTCATGTTGAAATTGAACCCAGTCGATGCAACTATTTCACTGTTCAGTCTGTAAAACTTTGGCAGGCAAGAGCGAGTTCTCTGAGGAAATGCCAGCCGTGCAACTGAGGATACAAACATGGAATCCCTCCTGAAATGAACAGCTCACACTGAGAGACCCTTTGTAAAATCTTGTGAAGCATATTCCAACCCAAAAGGCAGAGCAATGAACTGATAATTATTTTGACCTATTGCATAGCATGAGTATTTATGCAATCTAGTATTGCAATGAAGTCGGAGTCCAAAACAAGAGGTATGACGTCTTGACATAAAATCATGTAAAGTTTTGTTTCGTACCATGAGCTATCTAAATAGATCTGAAGCCTAATATAGGTGTGAATATCCTACCCTTCTGTATAAGAAAAAATATTTACTCCTTGCCTCCACTCCAATGTGAAAATTCTTTGATTACTGTTTGAAAGTCACTGTTCCTATGAGCCAACATATGTTCCACTGTGCCTCATACTTTAAATGCATTTTTGTAATCAGTCCCCAAAACAGAAAGCCTTGAATATGAAAGGACTTGCTTAAAGGTAAAGGGCTTTTGGGTTATAACAGAATCAGATCTTTTGGCGTCTCAAGTTCTGTTGTTGTTAAATGCATGTTAGCAGTTGGGGCGTAAGGTAGTGAGCCTTGCTGTGGCCCCGTTTGTTGGATCTCAAAGTTTGCAATTGTAGCACAAAGTGTTTGTCAGGGAAGTTTTCACCTCAGGTGTACAAGTGCTTATGTGTTTATGTGAGTGAGGTTGTTTGGCATTTTCTCAGTGCAAAAGAGCAGCCGATTATAATGGAGGTCGGTGACCACTGAGCAAACCGGCAGCGCTGCTACAGGCTTTGGAAACGTTTGGCATGCAGTGAAACAAGGATCAGAGTCAAAGGAGTGGTGCACTTGCTGGCAGCAACAGTTGTGGCCTAAGACCATTAAGCTGCGAACTGGCCATGAGGTGAGAGAGAACAGAGCACCATTGGTGGGAACCTCTGGAAAGGTAAGAGCAGCACAGAGGGGTAGTAGGCGCTATATGTATCCAAATGCAATTGTAGTTGCAATGAAGCATCTTAAGGAAAAACAGTAGGGTGAATTTCTCTGGCATGCAGATGCATTTCCCTTTGGCATCTCAGACTGTCACAATACTGAAGGGTATTTCTAAGGGGGTGACAGTTTTTCAAAGTGAGCTTCTTGCTGCATTCACCGTTCCTTTCTTTACTTTGTGTTCTGGATTTCATATATATCAGCACTATCTTGTAATTCGCACTGCTGGTGTTTCACCTGCATCGCTGAACCCTATTTGTGCATGGCAGCAAGTTTATGATCTGTTGCCTCAAACGGAGGAGTGTTTTTTCTGCACCACTTGCCCTGAAGTCATTATTATTTGAAGGTGCTCTGATGTATCATGGTGATTGATGGGTGGTGGGTTTAGGCTCAGTGAAGTGGATTGTTTGCCTAGCATCACATGGTTTAGTGGGGCAGAGAAGCCAAGATTTTCCCAGAATTTTTATTTTCACACTGTGCAGTTTGGTCACTAGGATACGTGTCTTTTTTCTGACATCAAAGCTTGGTTCTTCATTGTTGATTCGTGGAGAATGGGATTGATGCGTTGGTTGGGAAACACAGACACTATTGTGGCACAGGATATTTCCTCCTATTCGGGGCTACTTCCCCATTTTGCATGGTTGGTAGCTGTGTCCACTGGCCCACATTGCCACCTGTGTTTTTGGACATGAACTGAAGACATGCCCCCTCACTAAACCCCCTCCACGACCACCCAGATGGTGAGCTGGTGGTAGGTGACGTCTGTTGTGTTGCACACACTGTGTGGCCTAGATTCTTGTTAAACGTGAAGCAACGTTATAGTCTACTGGATCAAATATAGGTGATGTTCGCTGAGGAGGTGTACTTTCCTACGATCACACAGTTTGGTCGCAAAAATGGGGGCTGGGATTGGTGCTAGTTTTTCCGCTTCCACATTTTGCGGTTCGGCCACTGGATGGGTGTCCCTTGCACCTGTTTTGCATTCTGGGGTTGTGTTTTCTGTTTTATTCTTGGCGCATGGGGTTGGAGGTGGCAGGCAAGGGCCATGTGGGGGCTTGGTTTATTTGGGCTAGAGGATCAAAGAGGACCTCCAGCTGAATCAAGCATCTAACTCAGGCCTGCAATGGATCACCCACTGCCTGTATTTTCAGATCAATGTGTGAAATGATTGTGCTGTGGTTTTTTTCTATATTTTTTTGGATGGAGAGCTCTGTCAAGGTCATGGACTTCGGTTGAGCCCCACCACTTTCTAGATTCAAGAGCCACTAAAGGGTGGTTGCACGGGTCATTGTAGAGCACTGGCAAAGTGAGGATGGAGACAACGAAAACTAATTGAAAAAAGTACTTTTGTGCCTAAACCCTGGATGGCAAAAGTATTCAAAATTGTAAAATGTTTAATTTTGTTCGCCTCAAACCCTCTGTGCTAAAACAGTGTGTAAGAACACTATGAAGCATATTCTTCCAAAGGCACATCAATCTATAGATCTCTCTAGAAAAATGTTGGCAATAAAAAATGGTAACCTAATCTAAACGTGGATTATAGTTGGTGAATGTTTTAAAGTGTACGTAAAATTGATCACACTTCTAATAAGAATATTATAATGAATTCTAATTCCAGCTGCTGTTTAAGAATCCACCATGAAACTTCTTGCAAGAATTGAACTTTACTGGCATGTAAAAACCTTTTGGAAGGCAACTAAAAGTTACTTTACCCAGAAGGGTAGCTTTAGCAACACGGCCAGTCAATGGATCGCCAGGAACTTTGCTGCACATGCAATTTTAAGTTATACAAGTTGTGGAGCAAAGGATATACACAGTGAAACGTCTTTATGAAGTATGTGATCATATTTGGACTGTACAGAAAACCAATTAAGATTCAAAATACGATTGATTACCTAATGAAAGACTATTTTTCAGCTATGTTGTATTCAAAAACAACTTTTATGTATTTACTTTTTTCCGTGTTGGACCAATAGCATACACTCCAACATTAGAATGTTGGAAAGAGGGACATTTTTTAAATGCATCTATGTCCCACATGAAACTGTTGGTTATGAAGTAGTTCTATGGATAGCGTACTATTATCGATTTACATGACAGACTTGTTTATTATTGGCAAGTTTGTGAAGTGAAGCCAGGGGATTGTGATGGAAGAAACAATCATCTTCTATTATGAATAATGAGGCATGACTGTCAGTGAAAATTAACTTGAGTTAAATTGTCAGCAGCCACAAGCCTCTACAACAGGAAAAACTGTACTACTAATTAGGCACATGGAAACACATTTCTAAGGAATATTTGTATGCCATTAGAGACTAGTCCCCTGGAAGGTCTCACTCTGATCTTAATTTTCTTCCAATTTTAACACAAGGTAACTGCAGCAGTTGGACATTTTTATTTCATTGGGCGAAGTCCCATAATATAGATTTAAGGAGAGAGTTCACGAACCCTACGTAAAGCTTTTCATGGGACAGAAACTATTCTGGTAAAATGAGGACCTGGGACACTCTGTAAAAAGTTAAGCTACCACAAGAAGCACAAGCAAAGCTTTGTATTTCCATTTGTCATACATACAAAGCCTGTGACACGTTTGCTTTGAATATCTTACACATAATGCATCAAGCAACGGTGTGTAAGGAAAGATATTCAAAAGATGTTTGTCTCCACCAGTTCTTGGAACAATGTAGCAACAGCCTGAATGTGTGCATAACTGCCATGCAAGATTCTTTCTAAAAGGGAGTCAAAATGCAATCCTGCCACTGGGCACTTGCATGTATCATTACATAACACATGTTGTCTAAACTAGGAAACCAAAATCAAATCACAAGACAAACATGATCATGGTCCATCAGCCTAAACAGTCAATACAAATTTGATTAATGAGATTTTGAATGGGCACATCTGCATGGCAACAGATAAAGAAACAAAATGTGGCTCATGATAGGTAGCAGCACCTGTGAAGAAAACCAGGTTTGTCGTCCAGATGGAAGAGCAAAACAGCTCTGAGCTGTTGGTTATTTCTATCCGTGTACATTGTGATAGAAAGAAGACAAGGGGTTGTTGGACTGAGAAGACCTTCCTCCTCGTTGCACTCTGCAAGTCTACCAGCCATGCTTCTGGAGGTCATAAAAACCTGGATCGTTAACTATTATTCATTTATTCTTCTTCTTTTAAAAAGAAGGTAACATAATTTCCTAAACCAAATTTGACAGCTGGGGCAAGTAGATCAATCCTCGATAATAGTGTATTGCTGAAAGATAATAGCCCAAACTCGACAATGAGGGAACTGTTAATTGACGTTAGCTGTAGTAATTTCCCCTGGTACTCAAATCCTATTCAGTCAACAGCAGAATGCTAAATACAGGCAGGTTTTTAAACATAATGACATATACAAAAAAATAGATATGACCATTATAGAACAGATACGTTTGAGTTTTGTAACTGCGTTGCACTATAACTGTTCTGCATTGTGCTTTGCAGATTTGTATGGAGGCTTTTATGGTAGAGGTTTGAGTTGTCACGGAAGGCGATGTCACATTCATTCCTTTGACGTGGACTACCTCCTGTGTGCGTTTGTAGATGTGCATTAAGATCAGACATATGGCAGAAGCTTTTATCACAAATATTGCAGTCATACTTTTTCTCTTGCTGAGTTAACATCTCCAGATTAGGTTTTACGTCATCACTGGAATGATACTGTATCTGGTGTCTTACCAGGTTGGATTTCCGACTGAATATTTTCTTACATTCATTACAAGTATACGCCTGGTCTCCTATATGTATTTTCTGATGTTTGTGAAGATCTGCTAACCTATCAAACCTTGACTCACATTCACAACATTTAAATACTCTCTCTGTTGAGTGTGTTCTCTGGTGTCGAACAAGATTAGACTTCTTGTTAAAGGTTTTATCACACAGATTACAACAATAAGGCCGGTCCCCTGTGTGTGTGGTACGATGTCTTATTAGATTTGATTTCTTATTGAAGCACTTGAGACATTCAGGGCATGAAAAATATTCTACGGCTCCAGGTGATGCCAGTGTAGTGATGCTTTCACTTTTCTTGCTGGAGGTTTTCTTGGAATCATTTCCTTTGCAAGGTTTCTCCCATGACTGGCCACTTTCCTGTTCTTCAGAGTCACTATCTTTGGAATCGCCCACTCCATCCCTTGAAGGGGCTTTCTGTTTGTAAGCAGGATTGTGCCCTCTATTGCGGCTTTTATCGTCAGATACTTTGACAAAATCCCCTTTTACATTTTTTGTAACCTGTTTCAGTTGCTCTTGAGCTTCATTATAGCCTTCCATCACGGTTCCATAATACCAGTCATGATACTGGGTGACAGGTCTGTCATCTGTTTGATTTAAAAGATAATTAAATTACTATAAAAGCATTTTAGGCTACGCAATACCAACGCATAACAATATTTCACTGCTGCAAGGTAGAGTTCCACTCAACTCTTAATAATCTCACTTGATGTGCTGTTACGTCAGTTAATCTTGTTTTAATCCAGATCACAAAGGATGTACTTTCTTTCAGAAAACACAAAGTGACAGTTTCAGGTCTCAGAATTAGGGAGAAGGCGATAGAGTGGGTGCCTATAACATACCAAGTGAGCTGGAATGAACGTTCTATTTAAATACATCCATACATACAGATTTATCTGTTACCATTCCCTTCTCTTAAATCACCATTAAGAATTTTGCGGAGTGATTTAACGTAACAATATTGAAAATAAGCTGTGGAAGAGGGATAGTTAATTTTAGGGATTTACTTTTGATGGCTAGATGGAACGATAGCAAAGTTCTAACAATTATTTCAGGAGTTATTTAACCATACAATTTATTCTATGACCACTAATTCATTATGATTCTTGTGGTTATGAAAGTGGCTGTAAATGATTAGTCTGAGGAGTCAGATTAAAAGGATTTGCACATCACACATAATTAATCGCTGACAGAGAGGACTCGCATTAAATGTGCAGCCTGCTTTCTGTCGTATCCTTCCCTTTTCAAACCTCTCCAATTGCAAGGTGTTTAGAGTCCTTTCAAATAACAGGTTAGAAAATAAGTTGTAATGGAAAAAAGAAAATTTAATTCCGAGGTTAAATTTCGATTCATATGATGAATAATAGGTTGCTTATATAAAGCAAAGTTCAAACCGATAACTTAGGCGTAGTTTAGTCATAACACATGTTTTAGCCATTAATTCATATTGCCTCGTGTGAAAACAATTTCTAACTAGCGAGCTCAGTTACTGATATTAACTTAATATTTTAGTGTAGCCTACAAAGTATATTTGCACTGAAATCACAAGCTCTCGTGGCTTGCATCACTGCAATCTATGTGAAAACTGAGTGTACATTAGATATTTTGAGTGGGGTTATCATGAAATAAACATAAATCACCGCCCGCGCTAATATTGAGGAATGGAAAATCTTCCTTTACAATGTTAAATTCGTTTTTTAATGTGAAAAATGATGGAAATTGAATTTGCCCCAACAGCAAGTGAAATCTGTTTGAGATTTTTTTGAAAACTTTCACACATTTTATTATAATTTTGGGAAAGACAAAACTCAAGGAAAGCTATAAAAATGAAAAACGAAGAATAGAACAGAAAACAAATCTCACAGTCCATTCATAGGCCACACAAAAAGTATCACACAGTAAAGGGCACTATACCAAATAAAGAAGCAGAACAATATGTAGAATGATGAGCACATGTGCTCTCGTTACAATAAAGGCCCTTCAGTCAGATACACAAAGAAAGAAAGAAGATAATACTTGCTTAAACACTTTTTACAGGATTAAGAGGAAAGGTATGAAGTATATAGATCTATAGTGTCCAGAGTATTTGATAAAAATTAATGGAACGAGGAATTTACTAAGGGGGTCAGTGGGAAAGACTGGCAATTACTGGACAAGAGCACAATGTACGTAGATTAGTGTAATGTGATTCAGTAAGTTGGGGGTAGTTACCTGTTTACCAAGAATGCATACAGTCAAATGAATATACCTTTAACGAGTATTGACTGTGGAAAGGCCCATCAGGTAAGTATCTTACCTGTGGAGTGTGATTTTGATCCCTAAAGCCAAGAAGTGGCCCAGTAACATTCAATCTCTCCCGAGTCCGTTAGGCTGGGTATGCCATAGTGGCCTAGGCAGGCCACAATAGGGTTAAGTGAAAGGTCAGATTCAAAATGTCTTTCATTTATTTGTGATTTCAATTCATAGTGAAAGCATAGACTGACACTCACACATTATTTGTGAGAAATCTCCACTGGGTTTCTTACAGTTCCAACAGGTATGTATTGGGCACTAATGCAAGAATAGCATCTGTTGAATACTAGTAACTAATGGCTCTTACGCGAAACTGCTAATTGAAATTTGAGTTGTTTTTCATTTTCAAAGCAATCTGACTTGCCTCCATGTTGTTATTTTGTGGCAGTCTAAGGTGCTCAGAGGGTAAACCATTGAGCACAAACTTCGAACCATGCTACATCCAAAATGTGAAGGGTCCTTTCAACATCACGGATGGGTTTGGAAAAAGAGGGAAGAAGCTCCACATTCATAAAAGTATCCGATAGAATCTGTGGGAAAACACCTTGTTTTTATGTCACTGTAGAAGACTTATCAAAAGGCAGAGACTGAAATCACTGATCACCCAGGTTTGTATACTTTCCAGACTGGTGGCTGTGGAGGTCAGACATTTAACATCATTGTTGGCCTTCGATTCTTTTAAAAACCAAAGTGAATGGTGTTGCTAAACAAAGTGAAATAAAACAAAGAAACCATATCGAGGTGTCATTCCCCAACCAACTACTGCCTATCAAAACCTTCCCTTTCATACTCCCTTAAGATGACAATTATAACCCCCTAGGAAATAGATGAGAAGATCTGTATACCATGACCTAGAAAAGCGCAAGTTAAATGACAGAACGTTATGCTTTGTTATGTTATGGGTGAGACATAGAGTACAACCTGGAAAACTTTCATAAACGGCCTGTCATTTTTCAGTTTGAAGTGGATAGCACTAGCTAATCCTGTGCCTAAAGACTTTGCTGCAAGAACAGAAAAGTGCTTTGTCGCTTTTCTTGCTCGGCATGGATAGCAATTTGCTACTCCTATGCTTTAAAATCCTATTTGAGGAGAGTGATTTAGATTGTTGCTGGTGTTGCAGATGTGGTCCACCACGAAGAGATCTCTACCTAAATTTGGGAACTACCCCTAGTTAATTTCTTTGTGCTTATATATATATATATATTTTCCTCCGCCAATGGTCCCATCCAGGCACGCTCTATTGCCGGTGCCAGCGTCAGGGAAGGACCAATTCCCTGAAAAACATTCTCCAACGAAATCACTCTCAGTCATATTCTATTTTTATTGCAAAATGACTCGAATACAACTGGGTTGTATTTGAGTCATTTTGCAATAAAAATAGAATTTCCAATCGTGTGCCGTGTATGACGGAGAGTAATTTAGTTGGCTAGAGGTGGAGAATAAGGGTTTCTTCAAATGTAATTCCTGTAAAGCATGTAAAATAGGACAATCAATGAAAAAAATCAAATTATCAAACGGACAGGAATGGCTCATTAAACACAAAATTACATGTGACACAAAATATGTAATTTACATTATAGAATGTCATTGTGGCCTAAAATACATTGGGAGTACAATTTGTGCGCTTAAGAAAAGAATCCTTGAACATATCAGAGCTATTACTCATAGAGACTACACATATGCAACAGCTAGACATCTACAGACACATACATCAAATGATTGGAAAACACTGAGATATTATGGCATAGATCATATCCCAGATCATGAAAGAGGAGGGGATCGAGTGAGAAAGTTGAGGCAATTAGAATCGAGATTTATAATTTGGATGAAAACAAAGGCCCCTTTTGGGATGAACAATGATGAAGAACTTTATGTTCATTTATGAGTGCATAATCCAAATAAAACTTATAATAAATCTGAATTGTTAAGTGAAGTTTTGATCGGTTAAGACTTTTAATTAATTAATAATTGTCTTAATTATCTTGTGAGCATTGGATAGACATTTTCTTTCTTTTTTAAGCAAGTCCTGATTCACACGAGATTTAAATTTGGAATAATATCTTGATTATTTATTAAAGTCATATTCATTATAACACTGCTGGAAAAAGTAGGCTATATATATAAAAAATGATAGTATAAAGTCAATTGAATTAATGGTGAGAATAACAGAATTTGAGTTGTAGATGACAAATGAAGTGAATTTGTTGTTTGGCTATTTCTTTACAGAATGTTAGAATTTCAATATGATTGTATTCTCCCCTAGAAAAATTGATTTGTGAAATTATGCTTTAAAATTACTTAATTATGTTTAAAACTATAACCCCCAGCATGCATCATGTTGGTATAATACTTTTCACTATAAAAGAAATTTGCAGTGTGAACTGGATGTTTGAACTCGAGAAAGACTATACGGTCGAAACGCGTTGTTCTGTTTCCTTGCTTCAAATAAAATCAAGAATTATTCGTACCTTGGTGGAGTGCACTGCTAAATATGAAAAAATAAAATAAAATATATATATATATATATATATATATATATATATATATATATATATATATATATATATAGTCACAAATCATGTCAAAATTTCTTCAGCACAGAAACTCACACGCCAATACAGGTTCAAGGGTTCAAGAAGATTTAGTGCGGCAATGCGTTTCAATCAGTCGATCTTCTTCACGGCAATTAACAACAAAGAAGTGCACCGTTACCTCTAAATTAATATATGATTATGAGTGGAACTTGCACCCGTTGTTCACACCAACCCTGCTAGGTGGAGAAGAGCAGGTTTTGCAAGATAGTTTCTTAAAAAAAAATTAATAATAATAATATATATTCACTGAAAAAAATAAAGGTTACAGGGACGTTATAGTTAGGTTCTGAATTTACTTGTACAAAACCATAGAAATTCAGCAGTTAGAGTTCTTTCAAGTAACTATAACTCACACTCTTGCCATGAACAGTTGTCTCATCTAAAATTTTATTGCAAATATTGCAGTGAGAATATGAAAGATGGCATAGAACATGTCATTCATGATATCATACGTGGATTAATTAGCTGTGCATGGCGAAGGCGCAAGTTATAGTTACCTTAGGGTGGAAGCTTTAGGTACTTGAGAGAACTCAAACTAAAGCTGCTGAATTTCCATGGTTTTGTATGAGTAAATTCCGAATCTAACTATAACATCCCTGTAACCTTTGTTTTTTTCAGTGATTGTCTATGGTTTATTTAACGTATAGTAATTTTCATTGCTATATTTGAATCCAACCACCGCCTGGCCACTGGCCAACCCTCTATAAGTACCGAACCTTGCACCGGGCACAGCCTTTTCCTGTGCGCCGTAAGGGTTGCCTGCAAGGGCTGGCCTGCAGCCAGTCCCTGGGGCCAATCCCACTAACCATCCAACCTGATGCTGTGCATGGCCCTTTGCGCATGCACAGCGAAAGGTGGCCCCGGCCTATCCGGTTGCGAGAAAAGGTGTGAGAGGCTGTATCTGGAGGCAAGAGTGGCTGCGTGTCTATCTGGGTGTGAAAGTGGATACATCAGTATTTTAGTGGGTGTGACAGTATGTGTGCTGGTCTCTGAGTGGGTGTCTCAGGTGTCAGTGGGTCTGTGAGTTGGTGTGTGATGGTCTGAGTGGGTGTGTAACTGAGTGAGTCTGAGTGGGTGCGTGAGGGTCTGACTGGGGCTCTGAGTGAGTGCATGAGGGTCTGAGTGGCTCTGTGAGTGGGTGCGTCAGTGTCTGAGTGGGTGTGGGTGTGTGAATGGGACAACTGATTGAAAGAGAAACAGTGAAAGCAAAAGAAAGTGAGGGGGAAAGAGAGTGAGTTTTTTAGGTTTTTATGTCTGGTATACTTAGAATGAGATTTTGGCTCCAATTTGAAATAAAACATGAACTTGATTTTTTTTTTTTAATATAATAATTTAAAAAATGAATGCATAAATAAATAAAAAAAATAGAAATGAGCCCAGCTGGACTCAAACCCCCAAAGCTCAGTGTGAAGGTATGCAACCTTCAAACTGAGCTATGGGTTTTACAAAAAAAAAAAAAAAAAAAAATCAGCCTTTTATTGGTTGTCTGGGACCGCGAGGGAGCCCGCACAACACACTTCCCTAGTTGATAAGGTGAGCTGTTACTTACCAACATTGTGTATTTTAACTCTCTGCTATATGCAGATGCTGCAGTCCATAAGAAAGAAGGTTTATTCCTCTGGTGCATGAATTCTTGTCTTTCAGACATTGTTTTCTTATTTTGCTGACACATAAAGTAAATTTTACATGTGTTATTTATGTGCACACTCCCCTACTACATATTAAGGTACGCTTTTATCAACCTACATCTATATCACCGTAATCTGCTGATTCATACACTGGGATTATCTTCTCTCCTTTACGGAATACATTTTAATGGCTATGTTGAGCACCTACCCCTGGTAACAAGGTTGGGCTGTAAGGAAGTCTTTTTCATGGTCCAGTGGTCACTTTTAACCATGTCAAGTAGTCTGTTTTCCTTTTCCTGTATACAGTGCTAATTTTTAAATACATGTTCCAATTAATCACACTTAGTTGAATTTGTGTTTTCCTGGCAAAGTATTTTATTATGTTTCAGTTTCCTTTATTAGGGTTAACCCACCCCATCTCCTGTGCTACTGATGGCATGTACGATGATATGAACCATATATTTACAGAGTTGTGCACATGCGCAAGCAGTGATGTATTTGCTCCAAGACTCCAGGGCAAATGCGAACAGAGGAAGTACAGTTCTTGGCATCATGAGGGCATTTTTGCATAGCTTTCTGTACAGTCAAAAACATTTTCTGCATAGGGTCATAATTACATTTTCCTTCTGTAGCCTCTGCATCAGACAGCATTGAGGATTTTTACCCATTTCAACATCGACAATGGGTAAATTCAACTTCTGCTAACAGTGACATGCTTGCCACATCCCAGGGACTAGCCCTTGAGCCTTTTCTTGAATATTTCTAATGATATCCCTCACCTCCCTCCTTTTACATGCAGAATTAAACCCTGCAGTATTCTCAAGTTGGGTAAAACCCATGTTCTCATGTATCCATTATTTAGTAGGTAACTCTGTCCCATTTTTAAAGTTTGTCATGTTTTATTTTTACAGTTAGGGTGGTTACATTCCACACTGTTCCTAAGGTGCCTCAGTCTTATCCTGATGAACACCCTGTCCTATTCATCACATGCTATGGGGTAGACTCTTTGGCTCTACAGACGTTGGACTGAATCATACGTATTCACTATGTATTGAAGGCCACAAATATCATAAACCTTTTAACTTTAAGTTGTTAGTAGCAGACAAGGGTATTACTTTGTTGGAGTTTGTTACCAGTATTTGATCTTTTGACCATCACCCTCCACTTGCAATATTGCTTCTTCGCTTGGGTAGCTTTGGAGCATCCTATTGAGTCAAAGTTATGTGAATTATAAAATACTTGTCCTAACCGATGTGCCTATTGTGGACTTTGAGCTCTTGTATCAATTCATTTTAGGAGAGATTTTTATGAACCCTTCCATTATTGTTATATGATTGTATTCAAACAAATCTGTGAAAATCATTGTTGTATTGCTTTGCATGTTTTAACTCTGGAAGAAAAAGCAGTGCTGGGGGTGGAGTTTTATTTTTGTCCAGATGAGGAATTTGATTGTGGTGCCAAACAGATTAAATTAGCTTTATGTGTGACGAAATTAAAACTTAAGCTGCACGGATTGACCAGAGGTAAATGAAGTAACCTTAGGTTCCCAAGGTAAAGTATATGAGTGGTATATGCAACAGTGATATGGACTGCACAATGTCTTTATATGAACCTGATGAGAATGAGAATTTGGAAGTGGATGATGAACAATCCTATTACATATTGGGTTGGATATTGATTTTCCTCAGTAGAAGTAGTGTTAAAACTAAACCAAAGTGCAAACCAGCTTTACCACATGATAACACAGATACATTTCATACAATGGGTGTGAAGGATTTAGTGACACTACGTATGGTCAGGAATTATATAACACATAATAATTTAACTGTGGAACACAAAGGCAAGGCATTCAGACACCTAGAGATGACACCACTATCATTACAAAGGGTTCTGATATGGAAGGAAGTGCATGATTAAGATTATCAATCACTACAGATCTGAGCCACACTGACAAGTTACAGAGTCAAAGGAATACCTGAGAACTGTTAAGAGGCACCATGAGTGATTACGAGAATGGAAGAAGAAAGGCTTATTAGATTTTGATGAATATTATTTTCTGTAAAATGATGTCCCCATGTTCCCTTGCTTCTGTTTGTTACACAAATTCCACAAGCATCCCACAATCCCACCAGGGTGACATTTAGGGCCTGATTATGAGTTTAACGGTTGAAAAACCTGACCGCCAGAGTTGTGGTGAGCTGGCGGTCTCGCCACCGGCCCTATTACGAGTTTTCCACTGGGCTGACCTTGGAAAACGTGGAGTGGGTACTGGACTCGGCTCCACATGGAACTGAGTCCAATAGGTTGCACAGCCCCTGCCCCCCCCCCCCCCACTCCCCACATCCTCAGAATGAGCACTGTCTGCACATCAGACAGTGCGCTTTCAGAGGATGCTTGGGAGGGGGGCCCTGCACTTGTTCTCCAGTTCAACCGCCGTGAAAAAGCTGGCAGAGAACATGGTTGTAATCAGTGACTGGTTACAACCAGGACTGCTGTCATCCAGTCGGGATCAAAGATCCTGGCAGAGACGTCAGTCTTTTGAAGGCACCTACTGCCAATCTTGTAATATGGTGGTCGGACAGCCAGAGCACCGGCAGTCCAAACTCCACTGCAAGTCTGGAGGTCTTTGGACCTTCCAACTCATAATCGAGCCCTTAGTCACTTCAAATGAAAGCCTATTGGAAAATGCAACCCTATGGTTCCTTTTGTGTTAGCACAGTTTTGTAAACAAAGTCCTTTTTTTAAATTAAAATGGCAGATCTTAACGGGAACTCTATTTAACAACCCTCTTGGTAGTGGGCTAGTTGTATACAACACAAGAAGGCCTGAATTACACTTGAGATGAAAGCATTTCCGAGCGATTGCCGCCTTGGAAACTCCAGTGTGCAAAACGGCTGTGTTCTCGGGGGAGGCAAATAGATCTAACCAAGGCTCTCCCCACTAATAAAAGAGACCTTGCACCCCTTGAGATAGGAGATGCCATTTGTTATCCGCTAGGCATTTTTGGCTGAGTTCATCCGCTCTGGCATTCAGGGTGATGTTGAACCATCAGGGATATGCCATGATGTTCCAGCCGTGTCCACAGGTGCAGAGCCTCCTGAAATAGGGTCCATTTCACCACCTCGACCCTGCTTTTTGCAGAACCACATGGCAGGGGGTGTTTTCCATGAAGACGTACACTAGCTTTCCCTTGATAGAGGGAAGAAAGGCTTTTAATGCCAGCCGGGTCGCATGGAGAAATAGCATGTTTATGTAGGGTCCGGCTTCCGCCGAAGACATGATTCCTTTTATCGCCACCTCTTCCAGATGGCTGTCCCATCCCAGGAGGGACACATCTGTCACTTCTGTCAGCTCTGGTTGGAAAGGAAGAGGGATCTACCTCTGTCCCAATCGCAGTTCGTTAACCACCACTGCAGATCTTTCATAGTTTTCTCCGCGATCTGGACCATGTCAGAGAGAGTCCCCTGATGCTGAGCCCAATGGAACTTCAGGTCCCACTGCAGAGCCTGCATATGCTATCAGGCATGTGTCACCAGCAGGATGCAGGAGACCATGAGGCTCAGCAGTCTCAGAGTCATTCTCATTGAAATCCAGGATAGAGGCTGAAACATCAGTAGCATTGACTGAATATCCTGGACTCGCTGCTTGGGAGGATAAGCCTGAAATTGCACTGTGTCCAGAAAAGCTCCAATGATACTGATTGTCTGAGAGGCAGTCAGGTGTGACTTTGGCACATTTATAGCGAACATCAGCAAGTGCAGGACATCCACCATAGTCTGGAGGTGCGAGACGACAGCCTGGGGAAAGCCCACCTTCAACAGCCAGTCTTCAAGATAGGGGAACACTGATACCTCTGATCTCCGCAGATGAGCTGCAACCACCGCCATCGCCTTGGTGAACACTCAAGGGGATTTGGTAAGGCCAAAGGGGAGCACGGTGCACTGAAAGTGCTTGTGGCCTACTGTGAACCGCAACTAACGTCTGTGGGAAGGCAGGACAGGGATGTGAAAATAAGTGTCCTGCAGGTCCAACACTACTATCTAGTCTCTTGAGTCCAGGGCAGACAAGACCTGAGCCAATATGAGCATCTTGCACTTCTCCTTTTTGAGAAAGAGACAGGGGGGCTCATGGGTATAGGATAGGGTGAAGGCCCTTGTCCTTTTTGGGGACTAGAAAGTAGCGGCAATAGCGACCTACTTCTGGCACCGGAACCCTCTCTATGGCTCCCTTTCCCAAAGGGGCCACAACTTCTTTGCGGAGAAGGGATTAATGATCCTCCATCATCTGGTTGTAAGATGGTGGCAAAAATGGAGGGGTAGTCTCGAAGGGGAGGGAATAGCCCCTTCGGACTATCTGAAAAACCCACCTGTCTGAAGTAATGGATTGCCAGTGGGGCAGATGATGGCGAATCCAGCCGCAAACTGGGTGTCCTTGGTTGGGGACAGGCTGACTAGGAGGGTTTAGAGGCTGCTGCAGAGGGAGGGGGGCAGTGACCGACCAGACTGCTGGCCACCTGACCCATGAGGTTAGTGGCTCTAGCGCCCTCAGCCACGTAGAAGCTGGGCAGCTTGTGCCCTATGGTGGCTGGACAAGAATTGGCACAGTAGCTGCGAAAGGCAGACTGGGGAATTAGGGACCACCGGGAGGCCCAAGGACCTGGCTTTAGCACAAGAATCCTTGAAGCACTTGATCGCCGAATCTGCCTCGTCTCTGAAGAGACAGGTGCCAACGAAGTGCATGTCCATCAGGGATACTTGGACATCCCCCAAGCGTGGTGGCAAAGGGCCACTGTTGTAGAAACTGCTCTACCTAGTGAGTCGGTCGTGTCCAGTCTTCAATGGATCGTGAACTTTGCTGTGTCTCTCCAGTAGACAAGAGCCTGAAAGATTCCAGCCCGGACCTCCTCTGGGACCTGTGGCAGCATTACACAACCATATCCCACAGAGTGTGGGAATAATGGCCCAAAAGGAATGCACTGTTCACAGACCGCAGTGCAAGGCAGGCAGAAGAAAACATCTTCCCAAATTAATCCAACCTCTTGGATTCCCTATCTGCGGGGAGTGGTAGGGAACAGACCAAGTGAAGGCTTGGACCACCAAGCTCTCAGGGGTGGAGTGTTATATCAGGAAACTTGGGTCACTAGGTGCGGGGTGATGGTAGCAGGCAATCGTACTATTCACAGCAGCCCCTGTGCTGGGTTTGGACCAGGTATTCAGAAGGACGTCTGTGAGGGCATCATTGAACGGGAGCAGGGGATCTGAGGTGGAAGCTCGCATCTGCAGCACCTCTGTCAAGAGATTAGTCTTAATGGTCACTGAGGATAGCTTAAAGTCCAGGACCTCAGCCACCCTCCTAAACACCATAGCATAAGAGGCTCCCTCCTCCGTAGCCAGTGGTGAAAGCATACCAGTATCTGGAGATGTGTCCAGCCCACTGCCTTAGCTCAAGTCCTCAGTCCATTTCTTCTTCATATGGCTGGTATTCTAAAGGGTCCAGTGACCCTCCCATTCTCCTCTGAGAACTAGCCTAGCAGAACAGGGCTCAGGATCCGAACCAGGGGGCAAAGCTCCTGCCTGCGTCGGAGTCGGGCGACACCCATCAGACTCAATGACAAAGTCGGGGATGACAATGGGGATGGTGCTTCCGGGAGCAACAGCACAGGGGAAGGTCCAGTTAGTACAACCAGTCTAGATTTAGAACCCTGAGATCCCTGAGAGCACAACATTGCCAAAGCCGCCTGTGCAGAACCTGATGGGGCCTCCTCTGACACAGCTGGGCCGAAAGGTGCTTCTGCAAGGTCGGACAGCCCAAAAATGAGGTGCATGGCTTCACAAAATTCTTTCAGTGAGCAGGGGATGCTCCAGCTCCTTGATATTCCGCCCAGGCACAGGTTTAGAAAAATGAGGTCTAGAATGATGATGCTCCGACAGACCAACTAGTGAGGAGAAGTCGAAAAGCACTCAGACTTCTTACCTTCTTCTTGTGTCTCGGTTTACGTGATTGCCCTGCGAACTATGAGTGGAACGATGATGACTTTGGAATCTGAGATCGGTCCCAGGACCTTCCTCCTGACCTGTGCAGAGTTGCATGCCTGACCGCCATAAGCTTTAGGGGCTCCCTCAACTTCGGGTCGTGGTCGCACTCCAGACACCACAAGCACACGAGATGCAGATCAGTCACAGGCATCACCCAATGACAGGAAAGCAGGGCTTGAAACCTGTCTTCAGAGACGACATCCCTCAACAGATCAGAAGTGATCTAAAAAAAGAATTTGACAAAAAGTTGAAAAAGAACAGTCAAAAAGGGACTGAGGGGTAGCTCTCTTTAGAGCACCACTGGCTGGCGTGGATAGAAGTGATGTTGGCGCGCCTTGGTGGTGCCTATATAGGAACTGCAACATCATTTCGGCACGGATGGTGATGGACACAGAGCCGATCAACGCCACCAACTGGCAAGCAGGGTTACTGCTCACAAAAGTCTTCCGGATCCAGCCTGATGCGTGGGGAGAATTCAAAGGTAAGGAATCTCCAGCTAGAAGTCTCTATCAGATGGTGAATGTCGTCAGCCACCACAAGAACAGAGCCAAAATGTGCACATTTGCTGTGCTGAGAACGAGGCTTAGGGCATTGCTTCAGGGACTGCTGCACAGCCTTGTTATTGGTGTAGTCATCAAAACAACAAGCCAGAATCTGCTGCATGGCATCTAGGGAGTGTGCAAATATATTTCCTTTTTTTAGTACTCATGGCACCAGGACCAGAAATGGGTCATTGTGTGGTTAAGGAATTGCCCTTCTGCCAGAGTGAGACAGAAAAGTCAGGTGAAGACCACACATGAATAGATACCCATGCAATGCCATCCTTGGTGGTGGGCTGTGAACCAAGATCATACTAGGAAGTCCTGCAGGACCGAACGACCTAAGTAGCTGTCCCGACGGACCTGACTGTCCAGGCAGTAGTGTTTAGCAAGAGTGTGCAGGGACGCCCACATAGCTGCCTGGCAGATATCCATTACAGGAACTCTGCGTGCCAACGCAGTGGAAGCAGCAGTTGCTCTGGTGGAATAAGCACGCACAACCTCAGGGGGTTGCTTCTTGGCCAAAGCATAGCACATCTTGATGCACAGAAGTACCCATCAAGAGGTGGTACGTTTTTGCACTGCCTTCCTTTTTTTCACACCCACATACCTGACAAAGAGTTGATCGTCCACCCGGAAATCTTTTGTATGATTAAGATAGAACACCAACGCTCTTTTTGGGTCAAGACGGTGGATTCTCTCCTCCACATGGGAAGGATGTGGGGGTGCATAGAAAGTAGGCAGGGTGATGGAGTGGCCCACATGAAAAGGCGTAACCACCTTCGGAAGGAAGGAAGCCTTAGTGCACAACACCACTTTGTCAGGGTGCACAGACAAGTATGGAGGTTTGGACAAAAGGGCCTGAAGCTCACTCACCCTGTGAGCAGAGGAGATGGCAACAAGAAAGATAGTTTTGATGGTGAGGAGCTGTAAGGGGCAATTGTGAATCGGCTCAAAGAGAGTACACATTAAATAAGTAAGGACAAGATTGAGGTCCCACTGAGGCATGATAAATGGAGTGGGAGGAAATAAATGGGTGAGACCTTTTAGGAATCTACTCACAATAGGAGATTTAAAAAGTGAAGGCTGATCAGGTAACCTAAGAAAGGCCGAAATGGCAGATAAATACCCTTTATGGGTGTCCAAAGCAGAGCCCTGCTGGGCCAAAGAAAGAATGAACAAAAGAACGTCAGATAGAGGGGCAGAGAGGGGATCAACAGATTTGTTGGTGCACCATACCACAAATTTATGTCAACGAAAGGCGTATACCATTTTGGTGGAGGGACGCCTGGCTGCCAAGAAAACACCAGACTTTAGGTGGAAGATCAAAAGTCATCAACTGTCGCCGTTCAATCTCCACGCACGAAGGTGGAGACTGGACAGGTTCGGGCGGAGAACCGTTTCCTGTAGCTGTGACAGAAGATCCGCCCGAAGAGGCAGTCCAGAGTGGAGGATCGATGGCCATACTCAATAGCTCTGGATACCATACTCTCTGTGCCCAGTCTGGAGCCACCAAGAAAACTTGGGCCTGGTCGTTCCTGATCTTCTTGAGAACTCTGGGCAGAAGTGGTATAGGAGTAAAGGCATAAAGGAGGCCAGAGTTCCACTGAAGCCGAAAAGAGTCTCTGAGCGAGTGCTGCATTGGAAACTCCAACGCGCAAAACAGCTAACATTGCGCGTTCTCTGTGGAGGCGAACAGATCTAACCAAGGCTCTCCCCACTCCTGAAAGACACCGTGCGCCAACCCCTGGATGGAGACGCCATTCATGATCGGCTGTGCATCAATGGCTGAGTTCATCCGCTCTGGCATTGAGAGAACCCGCCAGATGTTGAACTGCCAGGGTAATACCTTGATGTTCCAGCCATGTCCAGAGAAAAAGTGTCTCTTGACAAAGGGTCCAGGACCCTACTCTGCCCTGTTTGTTGCAGTACCACATGGCAGTAGTATTGTCCGTGAACACCTGCATTACTTTCCCTTTCAAAGAGGGAAAAAATGCTTTCAACACAAGCCTGATCGCCTGGAGATCCAGAAGACTGATATGGAGCCCAGACTCTGACGCAGACCAGAGGCCTCTGATCTCCGCCTCTTCCATGTGGCCACCCCAACCCAGAAGTGACACATCTGTAACTATAGATAGATCTGGTTGGGGAAGGGAGAGGGCTCTGCAGTGGACCCAATGCAGATTCAAAAGCCACCCCTGCAGGTCTTTCGCAGTCCCCTCCGTGATATGGACCATGCCGGAGAGATGCCCCTGGTGCTGCGCCCACTGGAAGTTCAAGTCCCACTGCAGAGCCCGCATATGCCATCTGGCATGTGTCACTAGCAGGATGCAGGAAGCCATGAGGTCCAGCAGCCTCAGAGTCAGTCTCACGAAACCCAAGACAGAGGCCGAAAGATCGGAATCATAATATCTTGGACTCGCTTTTCGTGAGGATAAGCCCAAAACTGCACTGTGTCCAGAACAGCTCCGATGAAACGGAGCGTCTGATAGGGAGTCAGGTGTGACTTCGGCATGTTTATAGTAAACCCCAGCATGTGCAGGAGGTTTGCCGTGGTCTGAAGGTGGGAGATGACTTTCTGTGCAAGTCTGCCTTCAACAGCCAGTAGTCAAGGTAAGGGAAGACTGAGACCCCTAACCTGCGCAGATGAGCTGCATCCACCGCCATCACTTTAGTGAACACCCGAGGGGTACTGGTAAGGCCGAAGGGGAGCACAGTAAACAGTAAATCTGTGGGCAGGCAGAATGGGGATGTGGAAATAAGCATCCTGCAAGTCCAACTCAACCATCCAGTCTCCTGGGTCTAAGGCAGACAGAACCTGAGCCAGGATAAGCATTTTGAATTTCTCCTTCTTGAGGAAGTAGCTGAGGTCCTGAAGGTCTAGGATAGGACGTAAGCTCTTGTCCTTTTTTGGACCAGAAAGTAGCAGGAATAACAACCACGACCTAATTTGGGCAAAGGGACCTTCTCTATAGCTCCCTTGGCCAAGAGAGCTGTGACTTCCTGGCGGAGAAGTGCCAAATGATCCTCCAGGAGTTGGCTGAGTGATGGAGGCATGGCTGGTGGGGCATATTCGAAAGGGAGGGAGTAGCCCTTTCGAACGATCTGCAAAACCCACCTGTCTGTAGTGATGGATTCCCAGTGGGGCAGGTGATGGTGATTCCTGCCGCCAACTAGATGGGAGTGAGGGGACGGACTAGGAGGGTTTGGAGGCTGCAGCGGGGCAGAGGTGGACTGGGCAGACTTCTGGTTCCCTTTCCCACATCCAAGTGGAATTCCATGTCCCTGGCCACACTGTGGCTGAACAGCATGGGTGGCACGGTGGCTGTGTGGGGGACGCGACAGGGAGCCCCTTCCGTGGCCACAAAAGGGACGGAAAGCGGACTGCGGGGGTGAGGGGCAGAGGAAAGACCAAGGGAACGAGCCATAGCACGGGAATCCTTGAATCTCTCCAAGGCCGCGTCCGCTTTGTCTCCAAAGTGACAGGAGTTATCAAAGGGCATGTCCATGAGAGACTGTAGGACATCCCCAGAAAAACCATAAGAACGCAACCAGGCTTGGTGTCTCAAGGCCACTGTCGTAGCAACCGATCTGTCCAGAGAGTCAGTCGTGTCTAGCCCACATCGTATTGTGAGCTTTGCCGCATCTCTCCCATCGTTGACAGCTTAGGAGATGATGGCACGGCCTCCTCCGGTATAACTGCGGCAGGACTTGTGCAACCATATCCCACAGAGAGTGGGTATAGCGGCCCAAAAGGCATGTGGTGTTCACAGACTGCAGTGTGAGACTGGAGGAAGAAAACAACTTCTTCCCAAATTGTTCCAGCCTTTTTGATTCCCTATCCGGGGGTGCGGAAGGGAATGCGCCTGAAGAAGAGGAAGCCTGGATAACAAGACTCTCAGGCATGGGGTGTTGGGACAGGAGTTTAGGGTCGTTCGGAGTGGGCCAATGGCCTGCAATATTCCTATTCACAGGAGCCCCTGTGTTGGGTTTGTACCCAAAAGGACATTGATGAGGGCTTCACTGAACGGTAAAAGGGGCTCAGATGTGGAAGCCCCTGGCTGAAGCACCTCCATCATGAGGTTAGACCGGACCTCTACAATAGGTAGCTCAAGGCCAAGGACCTCGGCCACCCTACTGACCACCATACCATAAGTCGCTCCCTCCGGTGCAGCCACGGTAGGAGACAGCATGCCAACGTCTAGAGAAGTGTCCAGTCAACTGGCGTCGCCCAATTTGTGTGCCCAGTCCAAAGTTGGGTCATGCTGGTATTCAGAAGGGTCCAGGGACCCCTTTAATCCTTTCCCGAATTTGTACCCATAGGAAAAAGGGTCCAAATCCGACCTGGGGTGAATAGGCCCAATTGAAGACATAGGTAGCAGCAGCCGGCGCCACTCCGACTCCGAGTCGTCGGGGATAAGGATCGTGTCGATGTTGATTGTGGGTACTGCCGACATCAGGAGCGTCGACAATGGACCCGGCACCAGGGATGGTCTCAATGGTCCTCGCACGGCTTGAACCCGGTCTTAGGGGACATCCTCGACGCACCAAAAGCTCACTAAAAACACAACAAAACAGTCGAAATTGGTCAAAAAGAGACCAGGGTAGCTCTCTCCGGATCAGCGCGAAAAGAACTGACACCACTGGGCTGAGGTGGCATCTATGTACTAGTCCTGATGTCATCACAGTGACTAAGACGCAAAGGTCGCCCATGGAGTCGACCGATGCCACGTACCGACGCGCAAGGGTATTGCTGGAAGAAAAATCTCTGAATCCAGTCTAACACCTGGGGGAAATTCGAAGGTAAGGAATCTGCAACTAGAGTTCTCTATCAGATATTCCATTATTGTTCCATTAGTTGGTGTATGATTGTTGAGCTTAAAAAAAAAAGAAACGGATGCAGGGTATAAATTCTTTGACCCCCTAGCCTTGGTGCTAGGGACTCCTTGGAACCCTGCAAAAGCAAAAAAGCATTTTTTTAAAATCTTTGCCACTAATTTGCGGCAAACTCGTGGCAAAGAAAAAAATATAATAACATAAGTGTGGGTTCCCACGCTTGTTTTCAAAGAAAGCCTCCAGATCAGCCAGGTCCCTGGAGAATACCCATATCTATAAAGGAAAAGGAGAGGGTGCACAGGGGCACATGGGGTCCCTCTTCTAGGGTTCTTAAGAGCCCCAGGGACCACCACCTACCCAGGGCTTAGTAAACATTTTGGAGGAGGGGCTGAGTGGACTCTCCTCCATGGGCTCAAATGAGCCCTGATGATCCCCCACCTCCCTAGGGTTATATGAAAATTAGTGCTGGGTCTGCATGGACTCCCCCCACACACCAGGGACCACCTCCCTGGTCCCATTTACATTTTGGCTCCTCTCTCCTGGTCCATGCACGGCCCCGGGGACCACCACCTTCCCTGGACTGACTCATGCCAATTAAAGGAGGGGGCCATGTAGCCCAGCTCCTGGGGCAATTAATGGCCCTGGGGTCTGCCTCTCCCCAGGGCCAGCTTCTGCTATGTCCCAACGAACCCACCCATGAGAGATAGCTGTTTGCTTTTGCTTGGCTGGAGCTGTGGGTGCCCTGGGTGGGGCTTGGGGACCCAGGAGGATGTGGCTGGGCATGGGGGGATGGGGTCACTAGGGCCAAAATTGGCCTGGGAGGGGGCATGTGTGCCACCCCCCAACTTAAATTCAGAGTTTGGCCTCAGAGAGGTGGTGGTTCCCATGTTCCCTCCCCCAGCAGCTAGTGTTTATCTTGCCCCGGCAAGGTGGCAGTCCCCAGAGGTCCCCTCCTTTACTCAGTAAAGCTCCATAGAGATGGTGATCCCTGGGCTAACTCAGCCCAGTGGAGGGGGGCCCTGGGTAAGTGGTGGTCCCTGGGGCAAAAAAAGAGCACTAGGAGAGAAGCCCCTCTCCAGCATGTTTACAATTACCCTGATGCCCCTGGGACCTGGCCCACCGGGTGCGTTTTTGTAGACAAGTGCAGAGACCATGCATTTAAAAAAAAAAAGGTGCAGAGGATTTGAGAATCAGCCCCAAGTTTGAAGCAATTATTTTTTTACTCAAAAAAAACCTTTTTTCGTCCAAGCAGGGTGCCAGGGGAACCCCAGCACCAAGTCTAGGGAGTTAGGGTCCAGAACAGCTCCAACGGAAGGGATCATCTGAGAAGGAATCAGGTGTGACTGTGGGATGTTTATAGTAAGCCCCAGCAAATGCAAGAGGTCTGCTGCAGTCTGAAGTGGGGGGGAGACAACAGCCAGGGACAAGCCCGTTGTCAACAGCCAGTTGTCGGGATAAGTGAAGACTGAAACTCCTGATCTGGGGGGATGAGCTGCGACCACCGCCATCACCTTTGTGAACACCGGAGGGGCGCTAGTAAGGCCAAAGGGAAGCACAGTAAACTGAAAGTGCTCGTGGCCTACCTTGAACTGCAGATAATGCCTGTGGGCAGACAAGATGGGGATGAGAAAATACGCATCTTGCAAGTCCAAAGATACCAACCAGTCTCCTTGGTCTAGGGCAGGCAAGACCTGAGCCAAAGTGAGCATCCTGAATTTCTCCTCTTTGAGGAAAAGATAGACGGCTCGGAGGTCCAGAATCAGGCAAAGACCCTTGTCCTTTTTGGGAATCTGAAAGTAGCGGGAATAGCAACCCCTGCCTACTTCTGATATTAGAACCCTCCGTATAGATCTCTTGGCCAAGCAAGCTGTACCCTCCTCTTGGAGCAAAGACAGATGATCCTCTGACAGCCGTTCTTGTATTGGCAGTACTGGGGTAGGAAAAGATTGGAAAGGGAGGGAGTAGCCCCCAGAATGATCTGTAAGACTCATTTGTCCGATATAATGGGCCGCTAGTGGAGGAGATGATGTTGGATTCTCTCTCCAACTGGGCACCCATGGTCTTGCAGAAACAAACTAGAGGAATTAGAGGCTGCAGCTGCCGGTGGGGGTTGGTGGTGGATGACCTCTGGCTACCAGACCCACGGAGTCGGAATGCACTGCATCCACTTCTTTACACATCTTGGGAAGCTTGCGCAGGACGATGGCTGGCATGGTGGCACCTTCCGCAGCAATGAAAGAGGTGAAAGGCAGTCTGGGGGCCAGGAGTCACTGAGAGGCCCAAGGACTTGGCTGTAACCCGCAAGACCTTGAAGCGCTCTAGCGCTGAGTCCGCCTTTTCTCCGAAGAGACGAGTCCCTGTCGAAGGGCATGTCCATGAGGTTGGCCTGGGCATCAGACGAAAAGCCAGACGTTTTCAGCCAGGCTTGGTGCCTCAAGTCCACTGTTGATGAAACCGCTCAGGCCAGCGAGTCAGCTGTGTCCAAACCACACGTAATGGTGAACTTTGCTACGTCTCCCCTGTGTTACACTGCTTGGGAGAGGATGGCCTGGGTCTCCTCCGGGACCTTTGGCAGCACTTGTGCAACCATATCCCACAAGGTATGGGAATAACAGCCCAACAGACATGCAGTGTTCACCGACTGCAATGCCAGGCTGGTGGAAGAAAACAATTTCTTACCTAAGGTATCCAGCCTCTTGGATTTCCCTGTCTGGGGGAGCGGCAGGGAACATGCCATAGGAAGTTGAGGCTTGGACTATCAAGCACTCAGGGGTGAGGTGTTTGGTGAGGAAACTAGGATCACCTAAGGCAGGGTGATGGTGGCGGGCAATTGTCCTATTTACAGGAGCCCTTGTGCTGGGCTTGGATCAAATTCCCAGTAGGACACCAGTCAGTGCTTCATTAAAGGGCAATAGGGGTTAGGATGAGGAAGCCCTGTTGGCACTGGAATCGGTGTTGAACAATAAAGTTCCAAGTCATCGGGATGAGAATAGGGCAAAAGTCTTCAGTCAAATTAAACTTGGGCTCTGAGGGCTAGGTATGTGTGTTTGTGGCTGGAGGGGGAGGGAGGAGTGTACTATGGTAATTCTAGAACCCTCCGGCATCTAATACTGAATTCCAATTTGCAGAAGGCACTGTGCTCACAACAAACCTGGTCTGGTAGAACAAAAGCAGCGTCCTCCAGCAATTAGACAGTGGATAAACAAGAACTGCCTTGGCATCCTGTTGTCTCCATGTTGTGCCCCAAGTGGGACATGACTCAATGGAGTTCCAAGAAGTCATCTACACCAATTGGGGTCAGCCTAATGTTTGCTCCTGGAAGGCATTTCAGAATTATTCAAAACTAATAGCTGCCTATGCTACTGCTGGAGAGCTAAAGCAAACTACCCTCCAAGAACTTCAGACAGGGAATATGTAACTTTCAAAAAGTTACTTTTTCTTTAATATTTATTAAATATCTGACTTTACAATTGAATTGGATTTTTAAGTATTAAAAATAGTTGTTTAATATTTATTTAGCTAATCCCATTCCTGAGACACAGTATAAGTATTTTAATCTGTATTCTGGTTTTCTACATAGAAAAGCTAGGCCTGCCACAGTCAACATGACCTTTTTGGGCTGTGTCACTGTAGAGATATAGAAATATTACTTTTCTACATGTTACACTTTTAAATACCATGATCCTTATCTTGTGGGCTACACTGGTCACACAGGGAGTTTTTTTGCCTGTAAAAAGGAACTGTTTTGACGTTGCAGTGCATGTTTTGCTCTGTTACAGTCAGGCTACAGAGGAAGGCCTGAAGCCATGATTGCACTTGCACTGCCGCTATAGTGGATGGCACAACAGATGCTACAGTCCACTATTGGCATTTAACTTCAAGGTCCTGGGTACATCTTGTACCATATAGTAAGGATTCACAGGCAAGTTCAATTTACCAACTAGAAGGCAACAGTGTAAAATAAGCACAGGTCCCAAAAAATCAGTCCCAGTGCCCATCAACTGCAATCACCAGCACACAATCAGAGGCTTGCTGGGTGAACAATGGTGTGTGCTAAATAAATCATTGGTTTTAGGTCTGACTTGACACTGCAAATGTCTGCAAGGTGTATTATATCTATGCATGATAGACATAAACATTCACTTAAAAAAACACTTGTGGTTAGCCCAAGTAACTATAACTGGTGCCCTCACCATGCACAGTTTTCTGCTCAATAATTTTACTACAAATTGTACACTGATATTATCAATGATGCTATCAAAGATGTCATGAGTCATATAATATGTGGGGATTTTGCCATGCATGCCGAGGAAGTGAGTTATATTTACCTCAGGGCACGAGTTATAGTTACTTGAGCTGACCATAACTATAACTGCTGAACTTCTATGGTTTTGTGCAAGTAAATTCAGTACCCAACTATAACGTGCCTGTAACCTTAGTTTTTTTAAGTGAATTTCTATTGGTTTTAATTCCATTTTCTAACTATAACATCCCTGTAACCTTTTTTTTTCCAGTGAATTTCCATGGGTTTTTAATTCCATTTTCTAACTATAACATCCCTGTAACCTTTGTTTTTTTCAGTGAATTTAAGCCAAACCCCTATAATCACCCAAGTCCACACCACGCACTCCCTTTGGCAGTGCGCGGCAAAGGTTAGCTGCAGGGACTGGCCTGTGACCAGGCCCGAGGCCTACCCCACAACACTCATGAAGTGCTTCTTTGTTTGGCGGAGATGTAATCATATTTCTCTCCATCAAGAACGTGTCTCCAAAATTGTCAGGAAACACGCTCAGGGGGTCCTTTTAGTACGCTGCCCATCTTACTGGGAAAATGATGGGAGATGGGGAACGGGACTTTGCATAAGACTAATGTATTTTGGGTAGGGCCAAAAGGGCAGGCTTCTATGCCTTTTTAATACTTGTAGTTTTTAAAAGGGAGAACAGGATCTCTGGTCTCAGCAGCAGATGACAAGAAAGAACATACTCGTCACAGTCACTACAGGATATTCTGCTAAAAAAACAAGATTGCAAACACCCCTATCAAGGTTTACAGACAACTTATCAAGATGGAAGTGCACACAAAAAACACTTTCTTTGCCTTGCCCATACGCAACAAATTAAGATGATTATTATTACAGAAGTGGAAATTGAACTTGGGCACCTGCTTTGTTTATATCTGTAAGTTCTTCCTTTGGAAGTTTGATTTCTGTGAAGTAACCATCAGGCCAGAATGAATCCTGCCCTGCATATTTATCCAAGAACAGGCCACTGTTTTGTGCAGAAGGTCTACCAAACTGGAGTATTTTTTACTGACTAATTAGAAGGGGCTACATCGTTGGTAAAATATATAGTGCATCTCCTACACTTCAGCTATTAAAGGATCCCAAGGAAATGTCTCCAGAGCCCTGGTGTGTCTGTAATTTCGCCAATGTGATTTTTCCTTAAGCGTTTTTGGAAGATAACTTTCTTCTCTGCAGTTGCACCTTGAAAAGTTTTCTTTTAATTTTTCTTGGGGACCGTGGGGGGAGCCACAAGGCCCCTGTGACCACAGCCAGATCCATGCCTTTTGTGGAAGGCGGCATTGAGTGTTTACTTTTGCTTGGTGGGAGCTCTGTGTAGCTCCCCCCAGATAGTTACTGAGTATAGCCCTGGGAAAGTGGTGGTACCCAAGCCTTCTAAAAGCCCCAGAAGGGGGGGGCCTTGTACAACCCCCCTTCTTGTTTATTAATTTGCACATGCCCCCGGGGAAAAAAATGTATTAGAAGCACAGAAGATTGCAGTTTTTTTTTTTTTTTTTTTTTTAGTTTTCAGCAAAATCCGCAAATCCACTCACAGATTTTGCTGAAAATGTTTTAAAAAAAACTTTGTTGCACTGGCAGGGTTCCAGAGGGAACCCAGGACCAAGACTAGGGAGTTAGGTTATTCCTACACCGCCCCCTTTTCTTTCTTTTTGTGCCTTTTTGTGGGTGCTGGTAGGCAATCAGATATCACCATGGGAATTGTTGGATTTGCAAGTATCCGTGTCCCTAGATAGCTATATTTTTTTAACCTTTAATACCTCCAAAACTACTGAATGGATTTACACCAAGTAACAAAAAACACAATCTGCACGCCAAGATCTAGCTTTCTGCCCAATTTGGTGTCATTCCGGTTCAGAGGTTTGGGCTGTAGGCATGTCTAAAGAAAATGAATGGGGAAAACAAGTTTTGGGATCCCCCCTTTTTCCGGGCCCCCGCTTAACGGATCATCCGGAAATTTTCAAGACAGCAGCTGAAGTGACAGTGGTATTCATTTTGAAATTTCCGTGAAGATTCGTCAAACGGTGCCAAAGTTAGTGGCAAAACAAAAAACTAGTTTCCTATGTAAACTAGGTCCTAACTATAACTATTAGCGAGTGTGTGTGCGCGTGTGTGTGTGTGTGTGAGAGAGAGAAAGAGAGAGAGAGAGAGAGAGAGATCGTCCAGGGGAGTATTACTGTTTCACATGCTGCTGGCTATTTGGCTAAGGAGTGTTTGCTTTTAAGGGATTAGGGATTATTTTACATATTTCTTGGAGTGCTGGTAAATACCCTTCAGCAATACAGCAGCCCTCCTGACTCCTGTTGCTGCCTTTCTAACTGGCTTGCGAATTGAGCAGAATGGAGAGAATCATACTGGCAGTACTCATGGACACTTGCACAGCTGTGCTTCACTCTACTTTTTCCTTTCACAAGGCACAATTGTAGTGCACAGGCAATTACATTCCAGCAGACAGGCACATGTTCTCATTCTAACATCTTATCTGCAGGGACGTGTTCAAGCAACTTAAGCAGTGATGGATCCTTCCGCCTTTCTCCATTCTACATTCAGACTGTGACTACTACAGTGCTGTAATGGCTTTAGATTTAACCTATCAAGCCACACACAGCTGCTGCTAAAGCGTACATGCCCAGCCAAAAAATACTGCACCCCATTTAGCACACCCACTGCTGCAAACTTCCAATAAAACATGTGGAACGGGGCGCTTTGCCAGTCGGTGTTGCTGCTTTCTCAAAATGATGATTGGTGTTAATACTCCTGGGAGTAGGGACCGCAAACCATCGCCTCATGCCAGTTGGGAGTTTGGCACGACTGCTGCAGCACAAACATGCAGAAGATCTAACTAGGCCTCTGATCTGTTGTTGGGTGATACCCCCTAGGTGTGCTCAGTTGTCAGTATCTGGAGGTGGCGGCAAGCAGGACAGTGCCTATTGTTGATCTTGAATGTGACAGTCTGAATGACATGCATGCACACTGAAGTAAGAAAACGAATTTACTCAACATTTCATGGGGGCTATCCCAACTAACTAGTATTGTACTTGCCTGGTGCCTGCATTCTTGTGGAGGTCATGCTCGCTTGGCAAACCAGAAATTATTTCACATATTGTGTGAATTTTCCTTTAGAAATGACTAAGAATTATTGCATGTTAATCAATTTATTAAATACATTTTCTAGAACATGCACGATTTGAACTATTTTTTTTAAATGTTCTTGGGTGGACATCTTTTCTGAACTTCCCTGGGGACACTAGTGCATACTACTTTGTCCAGATAAATTCATGGTTTGGTCATGTGCCCGACCACTTCCAAAGGTCATTAGTTATCACTGGAGTTTGGCAAACACCAAGAGAACATGAGTGGATGCTAGACAACAATAAAGTCAAAGATGCCAGTATGGAGTTTCCAGACCATTTACATATTTTACAAAGGAAAAGGCAAATGCAAAAAATAGGTCTTCAGGTTCCCTGAACATAGGTCCATACAGTATGCTCATTTGGTAAGCTGGTCCGAGTTATTTTTGTTTGCCTTTCCTTTAATTTTCTGCAAAATGATAAGCATGCAGAAATAGTACAGAACTAGATGGTACTCTTTGCTTATGCTTGGCCTTATTGGTGATATTACCTGGATCTTCTTCATCTGTTCATTCAGCCACACAAGAAGCTTCCATCCAGCATGAAAATCCAGGTTAAGGAGTAGAGCAAACTCCCCCATCACTGCTTACCAAAGCAAAGTTAGACTACCTGTCTCCTGTGTACTGTCAACACAGGAATTTGAGATTCTGAAATGACTATAGGAACAACCAGAAGGAAGCCTAACTATCTGGCTTGCAAGACCAGCTTATTGTCCCAAACAGTGGAAGTTAGAATCAGGCCAACCAGTCACTCAGAGCAGGAGCAGCACTGGACATTTGGTGGAACTAAAAGAGTTCATATATATTCTTGCTCATGTACAGCTGAGGCACATAGTAACGGGCATTGGATAATGTGTTTGGTGTCTCCAATTTCTTGGGGATGGCAGAAATCCAATAATAAAACTAGTAAATATGTATCTGTCTCAGACAACTCTCCAAAAAATGAGTCAGTGTTTCCGAGCCTCACCATTCTGCTGCAAGAGAGAGAGAGAGAGAAAGAGAGAGAGAGAGAGAGAGAGAGAGAGAGAGATTGGGGGGGGGGGGGGGGGGGGGGGGGAGGTAAGGGTCTTTTGTCCAGTAATTGTGCATGAAACTTGCCACATTCTTTATTGAATTATTTCTTATTTGCAGAATACAGGCTGACCTGGCCAAACTGGTCTGATCCCAAGAGATGAGCAAAGTGCTTCACTGCTCTATAATTTTTGGTAATCAAAATCTCACAATGGATACAACGACATAAGCAAGGAGGTGTGACATGAATAAGCAATGCCATGTCATGAAGGGGAATAAGGGAGACAAATAACAAGTAGGCCTACAAAGTTTAACTAGGTAAACCACATTTTGGAAGAGACACACACCTCAATAGATATCCTCCAGAAGTTCAAGAGCAGGTAAAAAGGCCTGTACGCTAGAACTATAAATCAGATGTCAATAAGAACTGGACATGCGAATGCCATGGTCAGGATATGAGGCCCTTTGCTACCCATGTTAAAAGGCAGCCAAAGCTGGATGATGTCCTTTACCAGCACAATTAGATACTTTCCCCTTGAACCATTTATTCTAGAAAAAAGTGTGTGGAAGAACATTTGTGGCACAAGTCTGCTGGGCAGGATAACTAACTGAGTCAGACATTTTGACATGAGGAGCATGGTGGCACATGGCTACTAATTCCAGGGAGTCGCCAGGATTCCCAGTGCAACCTCTTTGCTTTATGATTCTGTATATTCAATTAGTTACACACTAACATGGTTGAGTTATAAGTTAACCACAACATTTGAATATTTATGAATAGCAGAGGGTCTCCCCATCATAAAATTTAATTTAATTGTAATCCTAGTTCTGAATCATGGGGCTATCTGAGACTGTGTAAAATTCCACCCATGTCCCCTTCTGATACATACTGCAGCAATGGCTTTGTAAAGTGCAGTTTTGTAAATTGTGAAGAAACACTGCAAGTAATCACTGATGAAGAGGGTAGGTTTCTCTTTGTGACTCAATTGTCACAACGTGAGAAGTGATACTGCCTTGACTTCACTTCAGAACTAAGACTGCAACTGTAAACGTTCTGAGAGGAGAGCAAAAACTGCTGATTCTGAAGTCAGACCAGAATACTATTTCTGTTGATCTGTGTGTAGTGTTGTTTGGAATGGATTCACCTGTAGGAGAGGAAAAACAAAATACATGTTGTACAGACATCCCTTTTTGCATACCCCTTCAACAAGACAATTCAGCTACAAAAAGGATGCTGCCCCTAGCGTATGAATATGTGTGGCTGTGCCAATAACGTTCACCAGCCATATAAAACTTATGTTCCTCCAATTATGCACATAAAAGAATCTGAACAGTAAATGTTTGAAGATACAATGTACTGGTTATAGAAATCACAACCATATAGAGTGCTGAAAAAGATGGGCCACAGCACACCTCAATTCCAGAGGCACCTCACCTCCTTTGAAGGCGCCCTCAAACGATTCCTTATACAGGGTACTGTTTGATAAGTGTGCACTATATTTTCCCGATATTCATATATATTTACAATTTGCACACCAAGGCAAAATCTCAGGACGGTCCTATTAGAATGATGAAGACTTAACAGATTCATCTAAAAGGAATTACAACATAATTCAAAGGTCCAAGAAGGATTTTAAAAGACTGGTTACCTTACCTATATTTGTATGCTTTTGTAGCATTACCTCCCAGCGACTGTGGCCTTTCTGAACTTTCTGAAAAAATATGATATGTCCAACCCTTTTCAGGATTGTTGTAGTGCAGTATCTGTATGGATGGATGTGTCACAGTACAGTGCTAATCAATTTGTCCACACAGGTTCAGTGCCTCACCTGATAAGGCTGTTTTCTTGAGTTGGTTTCTTAATTATACAGCTTTGATGCAAGGCTGTGCGGTTGTGGTCTAGTTATGCTTGTGACCTAGCTGGTACCAAGATGTATGTATGATGGTCTGTCGAGTGTATGGCTGGGGACCATGTCTGCAAAAGAGTGCCAGGAGATCTGTCTAACAGGGTCTATTATGGTAGAGCGATTTCTTACTATATATAGACAGGAATGATTGTTATGCATTGTTGAATATTAACTGGTAACTGTTTTGGGAGTCCTCTGCTGGCCAACATAAACATGTTTTTTTGTAGTATTCTTTGACGTTGAGTGTTGCTGGGAGTATTTTGATAACTGTCTAGAAGCTAGATGTGTGCCTTGTTAGATGCATGCAAAATGTTCAACCTCATGTTATAATACATTCAGGAAGAAAGAAGACTGCTAGGAAAGCCTTAAAGCTGAGGAACATACCAGAGTGTCCAGGAGCAGATAAAAGGTGTTATAAGGTTTATGTTTTGGCAATGGAAAAACCACGCTGTCAAAGCCAATATGTATCTTTTACAGAATTAAGGCATAGCTGCACTCTGTAACCAGACCTAAAAATGACAGTTGAGCAGGCACAAAAACTGTAAATATGTCAAACACAGGCACCTTTCATTGATTGAGTTAACAGTGGGGGGGTGAGATTCTGAATCTTATATTTTTTTTGTATTAGTTACCTGCATGAAGAGACTAGTTTGAACAAAAGCCACAAGCTCAGCAACTAGCTAGGTGGACATGCTTTATCTCAATTGCTTGACATAAGTGAGGATTTCCTGTTTTTGGAGAGACTGGGGTTTTAGGAAGGGTGTAAAAGTGGCATCTTGAAGATAAACAAGCTAACTGAATTGTGTGTGGATATGTTCCCAAAGGAAGTCATGAATGTGTTGTGCACACCAACTTTCTTCAGAAACTGGAGTGAATAGGAACACATCGCTGTAAGGGTGGAAAAACTATGGTCTGCAGTACGAACTGGACTGCAAATACAGCTGCCTTTTGCCAGTGCTTTTGAGCTGCTTAGACCATGGATGTCCAGTGCACATACAAGTGGACTGGATCCATGCAAGATAATCAGGATAAAGTCTACCAGTTCCCAATTAGTATAACTTTATGTAAAACTATTCTATTGATATTTGAAAAACTTGGCAAAGCAGGACTTTTCCTAAACCTGTGTGGCACACTCATGGTCCCAAACACTTAGGTCAACAAGACAACAGAGTAAGGAATGAAGCAGTAGGCAGAGATGCAGAGGGAGAAGATCAGGGAAAAATGGGCACATTTTGGGGCAAATATGTGTTATTATTAGGAGTTGGGTGGGGGCGGGCCATGATGGACCATGGTGGACCTCACCCCACCCCCAAAAAATTGCCCCAGTCATTCTGCTACCCCTCCCCACGGAGTCCTTTAGGCACCAGGAACTTCTGTTTTTTATTATTGTAGGGGTGGGGGCTGCCCAGTATGGGCATGGCAATGCCCTCACCCTAAAACAAAACAATAGCCCCTAATTTGCCCCCCTTGGGGGTCAGAAAGCCTACTAGGCACCAGGGACTATTAGGGATGGGGGCAAAACGGGCACAGTCTTTCGGCCCCATCCCCCCAACCTGCTGCCTAAAACATCTTATCGCAATGACAAGGAAACGGAGATACGACTCCTTCTGGTGTTGATTTTGCGTATGGGCCAGCAGAACTTGGCTAACTCTCAATATTGTCCTACTTGCAATGGGAGCGGCTGCACTTTTTGGGCTTGGGTAGGCTGCTACCTGGAAAAACCTACCAGACCCAGTCACTTCTGAAAAGCAGACGTCTGGGCGAAGTCCAAGGTGGTGTGTTTCAAATGCACCCCATACCATTTTCTTACCCAGAATGCCCTGCAAAACTCCAACTTTGCCTGAAGTAACTCATTTTCCTTACATTTCTGTGATGGAAACTTCCAGAAACTACAGGAATCCACAAAATTCCTACCACCCAGTACTGCCCCATCTGTGCCGATAAAAACTCTCCCCTACTTGTGTGGCTGGGCCTACTGCCAGCGACAGGAACCGATCCAACCAAGGTCAATAGGACTCTCCACGCCAGCACTTCCATTGCTCTTAGTTTGATCCGTTCCTGCCACGAAGCTAGGACCACCAACACAGGTGAGGCATTGTTTTTATGGCACAGGGAATTGTGGAGTACCTTATCTGTATACACTGCCATACCAAGGAAGGCACCTTTCACCATACAACCAGGGGACGTGTTATCGTTCAAATGCCTATGGAGACAGTGAACAAAAAACCTGCAACAGATCTATGGAATATACAATAGACTCCAAGTATCACATTTTGGCAATATTTGGAAAGACCGACCTGCCCAAAAAAAGTGACTCTACTCACAATTGATCTAATTCTAGGTTGAAGAATCGTACCCTTGATTGGGACAGCACCTGGGTTCCTAATTTATACGCACACTTGGAAAAGGGATTGGATTGGTGTATGACCATAGAATAGTAAATAAAGGATGTGGGTGCTCAAAAAAATGGGGAAACAATTCTGGGTATGGTGAAAGGATGCTTTGCCTAGCTAATGGATGGTTAACAACATTAGGAAATGTGGTTCAGATACAGAAATTGGGTTGGATGAACTCTTGGCTAGAGGGAATCCAGGTCTGCAATCCTCACTGGATTTTGCCTGTGCTTGCTCATGTCGAATAGTTCCTTGATGGTCTTTTCCTAAGGACACTCATCCCTTTTGGTGTCAGTGTCATCTACAATCAACCTATTACATTTTGCAATCAATAAAAAAACAATTAATGTTAAACAATACTACTTAAGCAAAGTGTAATTGTATGATCTAAAATGCCTGATGAACATATTCTGAAAGATCCTCCTATCAACTTTACTATGAATGTAATATATCTATGCCTTCATATATATTATATTCTAACAATGGGGATGAGATTAAAGCATCTAACTTCAGAGTAAAAAAACATTTGTTGCCATGCTAACCCACAAATCCTTTCCTGTTTTTAAGGAGTGGAAACCCAGAGCTAGCACAAAGAATATTGATCCTCCAACTGTTCAATTACATGTTGGTAACTAAAATTTAATATCCTTATATGGAAAGGCAAGGCCTAAAAAGCCAGCTCTGTGTAATAAGCCTACTTTTTTGTGCAGGTGTTCTGATTTTTGCCATGTTACTATGGAATGCCAACGATTCCTTCAGTAGCGTATCGATTCCTTAGCGGCTGCAGGCGCAAGTTTTGTTTACAGAGCCCAGAGTTCACAGTAGTGATGTGCAATCAAACACTTGTCTACACTTTGGAGGTCAATGCGGAGGAATTGCTTAACATATGGTTTGGGTATAGAGAGGCACATACACAGAGAGTTCCGCCTCTGCTACAAACTGAAAAGCTGACTGGTGAACTGAATAATGCTAGGTATGTGGAATAAAAATGTTACATAATACCTTCCCCACGAGCTGATTAGGTCTTATCTTCTGATATACAGTGCTTCTAACTTCTGTTGTGTTGTTCTTTTATTTTTTGGCATTATGCTTTCATATGCATTTTGACTACTGGGTTAAAGGAGATGAAAGAAGGAGTGCTTGCTTGGGGTGTTGAGGAGGTTAGCCTCAATGGTTGCTATCAGTGGCTAGTGTAAAGAGAAATTCTCCCTGAAGTGGGAAACTGCTAAGGTATGGCCACTGTGGTAGTTGGAAGACACTTGAAGGGTATAAGAGAGGTCCAAGAGGTTCCAAAGTACAAACACAGCAATTAAGCTGTTTGAGACAGTTTGAGACACACCACCTGGGAAGATCTATTGATATCAGATCATGAGAGTAAGAAAGGATGAGGGGGTGAAAAAAAAACAACAGTGATTGTCAGTGATCTACGTGTTAAAACTTGGCACACTAACGGGTTAAATGGAGCCATCAAACCTACAATTAAAGAGGAGCTCCAACACATTAAGGCTGCTATCACATAAATCAAAAAGACACACCCCTGTCATTGGTTGGAATATTTACTCTATAACCTGTGTTTATAAATTAGACTGCAGCAATATGTGGAGGGTTGCAATCCTTGTAAGAAGAACTGAGTAGGCAATTACCAAAAAACAGTTGATGCCCCATACCAATGAACTAGTGTCTAACTTTAAAAAAGGGCTGTAAGATTACTATTTGTATGGGCCTTATATTGACAACACCTCATTGATTTATTTTATAGCTTCATAAACGCAGTCCTGCTTACTTAGGGCCTCATTACAACCCTGGCGGTCAAAGACCGCCAGGGCTGTTTTGGAGGTTGTACCGCCAACAGGCTGGCGGTACAAACTTGCGGATTACGCCGCGGTCGCACCGCCGGGACCAGTGGTTTACCGCAACAGTCGTCCCAGCGGTTTTAATCCGCCAGGCCAGCGCTGCTTGCAGTGCTGCCCAGGGGATTACGAGTCCCCTTCCCGCCAGCCTTTCCGTGGCGGTAGGAATCGCCATGGAAAGGCTGGCGGGAAGGGGAGTTGCGGGGCCCCCTGGCACAGCCCCATACTGCATTTCACTGGAAAAGCGCGACGGGTGCAGCTGCGCCCGTCGCACGGCCGCAACACCGCCGGCTCCATTAGGAGCCGGCTCCCATGTTGCGGCCGACATCCCCGCTGGGCCGGCGGGCGGAAAACGGGGATGTCAAAATGGGCACGGCTGGACTGCGGCCGCATTGGCGGCAGCACAGCAGTTACACCTTGGCGAACTTTGGGAACTTTAATGTGCTACTAGACCCCACCCGCCCCCCAGTAAATTCTACCAGTCGTAGGTCTTGGGTGAGGACGATTCAGAACAGAAAAGTCATTATCAATTTTTTGGACTGCGTTGGGCTAGTCAAGTAATAGCAATGTTTGCATTCTCATGTTGATGAACATACTCTTCTTATCCACAGGCACTTTACTCCAAAACCTACATGATATAGCTCCTTAGAAATTACTATTTGGTGATCGAACCTGCATGTATCTTGATCACACATGTGTGTCACGAAAGACTTTGATTCTAAGTCACTTAAAAAAAATCATATGTCTGTGGTTATCAAAGTGGACTTTCTCAAAGCAGCAGGAATTCATTGCCTCATTGAGATTAGGTTTATTGAAAGCAGTTCCACTGCTGAGGCTGTGCGTTTGGAAAAAGCATAATCAAGGTTTTGGCTCCCCCAATAATCTGCTGCTGTGGCTACTCGCAGCATTGTGCAGAGTGGCAGATGGTCATAACACACAACCATAGACAAAAGCAGAAGTTCTTACTATAAGCAACCTGTATGAGCATAAAACACTGCCGACCTTTCAAGATCTCTTAGAGCGTTACAACATTGACAAGGGACATCTTCTGACCCACAATGCCCTGAGGCCCACGGTAGGGGGTCTATGGGCCCTGGTTGTGTAAAACCCATTACTACCTTAGCGTTGCAGTTATTACTATAGCATGGCATGGGCAGGTGAGCGGTTACATTGCTATATAGCGAGTTGACTAGGTCCTGAGGCCCACACCTTTACATTATGAGGAATAAATGGACACAACAGCTCGGACAGGAACTCACAGACAGGCAGTGGTCCCTTACGCTGGAGCAGACATGGAAGATCTCCAGGAACCTGTGTCTGAGACACATACTGCAACTATCTTCATCAAACAGTCATTCCTGCATGACTACACTGCATCCCAAAGTGCCCACAGAGAATATGCCCAGAGGCAGATTTCTACCATATGGTGTGGGCCTGCCAAAACATTGGGTGTTACTGGGCACTGACACTGATGGACATTATAGAATTGCCCCTGCAGGTAGACCCCACTTCACTGTTGGGGCTGACTTCTCCCATACGCAAGAATGAATAAACCATAAAATAGATAGACTTTGCGTTCATCTTGTTAAAACACAACATAGCGATGGCATGGAAAACAGCGGTGACTCCCCTGCTATTACTGTGGGGAGAGACCTCCTCAAACGGGCTACCGTTGAGATTACAATCTGGTGCTCACTCCCACCACAAAGTGGAGTCATGGCACAATAGGACACATGAGAGACATATGTAGACAAACCTGTGGCAAAGACGGACGAGTGACCACATTAAGGCCCAAAGCAGGTTGACAGCTGACCCTTAGTGCTCTTATCGGGGGTAGACATGAGTACGTCATTTGCCTACACATGTCTCTTAGAACCTGTCCCAATCCACCACCCATGTGATGAATGCAGCGGCACTCACTTCACAGCATCCTAAAGGTCCAACAAGCCTCCCCACCAGCACCAACACCGAGACTGCCAATAAAACAACATCCCTTAGTGGGGCAACCATAGAGGAACTTCACACAACATACAAAACCATTTGTTCCCCAGTAGGGACTTGTTATGATGTCTGTTTGCTGCAAGCTGCAGTGGATGTTATGATTTGTCCATGTGGATGCTGCAACCCTGACAACTCACTGCACATGTAAACCCCAGATACCAGATTGGTTGGTTACATATGTTTGTTAACCTAGGTAATGTGGGAGTACATGAAAGACTTAATCAGGGCTTTGGCTCTGGGACACATTATTATATACACTAATGGTCTGAGCAGTCAACAGGTTAAATATGTCAATTTCCTTCGAACCAAATTAGACTGTTTTCAGCAGGACCATGCAGCAGCTTTATACTTTGGTCAAGCAGTACACATAGCTGAGACATCCAGGCGACCACAAGATAGCACAGATTTATCAGATACAGATCTCCATCGCCCGGATGTGTTCAAGGCTCTTTGACAGGCTTGGGAGGCTGATGTGGGGGCACTGGAGGGTGAGGATCAGGCAGAGGCGCTGGGTGCATCAAGAGGTGTGGCCATTGCAGCCTGGATAAGGCTAATCCAGCTCAAATACCTAGATATGGTATACTTTACACGTCATCGGGTATGGTGGTTGGGGGTGATAGCCTCCCTGGCTTGTCTTCATTGTGAGGTGGGGAGTGCACCTTTCTACATACGGTGTAGGGCTCTTCTGCACTGGATAGTTTTTGGCGAGGTGCAACATCGTGTTTGGGCAAAGTACTGAGTTGGACCCGAAACTCACTCTTCTCCATATCTCAGACAAATTGGAGGGCAATCATTACAATTTGTTGCTGCTGTTCCTTGGCCTGACCATGGCGAAGCAAGATATAGTATGGGGGTGGAAGGCCCTGTCACCATCCCTGGAAGTATGGAAGGGTGGCCTAGATTGCTGTATGGGTCTGGAAGTGGCGGTGTCCACAGAAACACTAAAAGGTATGGCAGGCATGTGAAGAGTTCAGGAACTGGAAAGATATGGATCAGGTGATTTGGTTTCCGGGCTTCTTATAAATTATATTATTTATTGTGAACATGAAAGTGGGGGGCAGAGCTAGGGTGCAATGTGCAGGTGTATGCATATCTCTGCTTTTTTCTTTATGCAATCACTGTTTTTTTTGTCATTGGCTAAAAGCTGTATAAGTCTGAAAAAGTCTATAAACATTTCTTTTTTTTTTTTTAAACAAAAGCAGTACACTTAGCTATTATTATTTCTCAGCTATCTTTGGTGAGGTCACAGACAAAAGGAATTATTTATAAATTAAGCAGAAGTTGTTATGTTCAAGAAGAAGATGAATGTATATAAAAAAATCTTCCCCAAATTTGAGTCACTTCAAGCAGAAGTGACTGATCATTGGCAGGCCACAAACTGACTGGTTCAGGGCTTTACCAGACTATGTTTAATTTGAGCTGTATTTGCAACACTGAAAAGGGCTATAAATCTAGGGGAGATATGCACTGCTACCTAATCCTTGGAGAATCATAAGACCTCTAAAGTGTGCACTGTCATGGACATTTTATAAAGATTGGGACACTGAAGTTGCCACAATACTCCTTGAAAAGTTAAAATCTGTTAAGTAAGATGGATCCATACTGAACACTGGAGTACAATTAACACTGATGTTTTGCAAAAAAGTGAAATTTCCTTCAGACAGCAGAACCTATTGGTCATTTGATACTAAATAAGTATAATTAAATGTCCACTAAGATCCAATGATTCGAAGTGCAGTCTCTGCAGGCAAACTTAAGTTTGGATATCAATCAATCAGGAATTTGTAAAGCGCACTACTCACCCGTGAGGGTCTCAAGACGCTGAGGGGGGAGGGGTAAGAGGAGGGGGCACGATGGATGGTAGACGATGAATCATTTTAATCAGGACATTATAATGTTTGCATTTGCTGCTGCAATCTGTGGCAAAAGCAAATGACCTCTTACTGGCTGTGGAAAAACAACTGACAAGCTGACAAAGCATAATCAGTGCCAGTTACATCCCTTTTTTGGGATAGACAAAAGATGTATTAGGTGGACTCAGGCGACATACACTATTCCATAGGTGAAAATCTATATGACTGGTAGATCTTCTCACTATTTTTGTATGGACCCTTTCACTGCCACCTCTACGCCAACGTTTTTTTGTCCTGGAAATGTCAGGGCTTTGTATTTGTACAAACACTGCATAAATATCTAGTTGCAGCATAAAGATATCATGAAAAATGTCAAGCAATTCTTTTTTTATAAACAGCTCAATATTTTGCTGCATTTCTCAAATTTACAAGCATAAACCTGAGAACACAACAAAGTATATGGTGCCCTGAATGTCTGGAGTCCGGCAATACCACATATGGAAGGGTTATCCTAGAAAATGTAGTCCACACAATCAATTATGTAAAATTAATTCAGATCTCTAAATTGTGGCAGAATTACTCATATGGTATAGGGTTCATGTGATGACATATTAAAATGAGGACTATATAGAGCGTTTAGATATTTTCTAATTCTGTACGATTTAGAAATGTATTGGGGCAAGCTAGATCTCACTTTACATGACTAGCTGTCCGTCTAGCAGATAACTTTGAACATGACATTTGCCAGAATGGTAGCATTTTTGTTCTTAAACACAGTAATTCCCTCTAGCATCGCTTGATCAGGAACACAGCTCAGCCACTGCTTGACCCTTTGTTCTCTGCCGTTCTGAGCATTGGGGTCCCAGACACGTATGAGTTTCCTATCGGTTCAGGTTGACAACAGAAAATAAATTAGGTGTAGTGCATTATGGAAACTTGGAAAGCAGCTGCAAGTAAAATATCAGTTTAGGCTATGTCTTCTGGTAATGCCTGTGACTGTAATGATGGAAACATGCTACAAGCATATGGTTTTTAACAACTATACATTTTAAGGTGTCCAATGCAGAGTGCCAGACCTCCCTTACCCTGAATGCATGTACTGAGGATTGAATGGAATTCTACATTTGTCTGATTTTCAACATTTTTCCCTCAAAACACAGTTATTTCCTTCATTCTTCTTTACACAGGAACAAATCCCTTCCAATGATTGACCCACATCTGTGTTCATTTAGGTCTTCTGAATGTAGAATTATCAAACATGGGTGGGTTTTCCATGAGCTTGAGCATGGATCAATAAACTAGATACCAAGGAATGTTTTGATGGAGAAGAGTCCATTGGGAATGTCTACAGTATTTGTGTGCAGGACTGGGAGCACCCAGAGGAATTTACCAAACTCAGATATTGCTGCAAACTAGAGACACAGTAGAATGTGGCTTGCATGAATCCCAACACATTTTATCACTCAGAATCCCCAGCAAATGACAAAGTATGGGTCAAATAAACCCCACAAATCTTACCTTTTCTGGGAAAGAAAACCTCTGAACATCAGACAAACATCCTACTGCAGGAGGCTGGCCTGGTTTGTAGTGGGTACCTTGGGTACTTACACCTTGTACCAGGTCCAGTTATCCCTTATTAGTGAAGTAGTAGTGTTCTAGCAGCTTAGGCTGATAGAGGTAGCTATAGCAGAGCAGCGTAGGCTGAACTAGGAGACATGCAAAGCTCATGCAATACCACTTATAGTTACACAGTACGTATAGACAATACTCAGTGTTACCAAAAATAAAGGTACTTTATTTGGGTGACACAGTACAAAAAATATCTTACAGGCAATGCTCCTTCTGGAGTTAAGTATTAAACACAATATATGCACTAGACACCAAAATTAGACAAGTAATTAGTCATAGGACAGTGTATACAATAGGAAATGCTATAGAATGCAATGGGAGAAAATAGGTCTAGGGGCAACACAAACCATATACTAAGAAGGTGGAATGTGAATCATGAATTCCTCCCGAGACAAGTGTAGTGTGTGCAGAATCACTGGGAGAGTAAGAATACAGTAGAGGTAAGTAAATTACCCCACCCAGAGCCCAGAAAAGTAGGAGTAAAGTGCTGCAAGTTTCCTTAGGACACACTATATCTCGTGATTGGGATATTGCGGTAACCAACCAAGTCTGCAAACAACAACTGCTGGATTCTTGGTCCCGAAGACCTGCAAGAGAATGGGACCAAGTCCAGAAGTGAAAGAAGTTCCAGGAAGGGCAGGACCCCCTGCCAACCCAGAAGAGGGTGCAAAAGAAGAGTCCCTGGTTGGATGAAGACTGCAGGAATGCACCCTAGGAAGATGCCAGCGGGTTCCCACGTGATGCAAAGGATGTTCCACGACGTGAAGATGGTTGTAGACGTGATTTCGTGTTGGAAGTCGCCAAAAATCCTTGGTTACGACAAAAGTGTGTTTTGCGTTAAAATGACACTGACTGGACACAGGAGGGACCTGGGGACCTCTAATCTGTCTGAGGAGGAAGAAGGGGCTCACAGCACTTTAGAGAGCCGTCAGGATGCCAGATAGCACCCACGGGAGTCCCAGGACACGGGGACAAAGGAGGTGCAAAATGCAGTTGGTGCAGCACAACAAAGGAAGGTCCCACACCGCTGGAGAACAACTCAGTGAGTTGAGCGTTTCAGGATGGAGTGCTGGGGACCTGGGCCAGGCTGTGCATGAAGGAATTTTGCAAATAGTGCACAGAGGTCTCAGGAGGTGAAGAAGACGCAGTACACAGGGGTACCATCGCTCTAAGGGAAGGCAAGGTCTTACCTCCTCCAAATTGCATCAGCAGGACTTCAGGACAGGCTATGTCGATGGGGTCCACCCTATATGTCCTTAGGAGCACGCTCGTTGTTGTGAGAGGAGTCCAAGGGTACCGGTCGTCATCTTGGAAGGTGCCTGCGTGAGCAGGGGAGTGACTCCGTCACCCCACGGGAGATTTCTTCGGTCCTTCTGGTGCAGGGTGAAGACAGGGAGTCCTCAGAGCGTGCACACCATGGAAACTGTTGCAGTTGCTGGCTAGAGCTGATGTTGTAGTAAAAGTATCCCTTATGGATACTTTGTTGCTGTTGCAGTGGTTCCTGGAGCAGGGTGCGGTTGATCCGAGGTCAGAGTATGAAATAGTAGTCGCAGAGGATTTTCAAAGGAAACTTGCAAGCAGAATCTAAGGAAAACCCACAGGAGAGACTAAGTAGCCCTGAGAGGGGGATTGGCTACCTTATCAGGTAAGGACCTATCAGGAGGGGGCTCTGACATCACCTGCTGGCAACTAGCTACTCAGAGCCCTCCAAAGTGCCCCAAAGATCTTGCAAAGCAAGATGGCTGAAGTCTGGGACATACTGGAGGAGCTCTGGGCACCACCTAGGGTGGTGATGGACAGGGGAGTGGTCACTTCCCTTTCCTTTGTCTAGTTTCGTGCCAGAGCAGGGAACAGGGGGTCCCTGAACCAGTGTAGACTGGCTTATGCAAGGAGGGCACCATCTCTGCCCTTCAAAGCATTTCCAGAGGCTGGGGGAGTCTACCCCTCCCCAGCCTGTAAAACCTATTTCCAATGGGAGAGGGCGTAACACCCTGCTCTCAGAGGAAATGCGTTTGTTTTGCCTTCCTGGGACTGGGCTGCCCAGACCCCAGCAGGGCAGAACCCTGTCTGTGAGGTGGCAGCAGCTGTAGCTTCAGTGCAAGCCTCCGTGAACTGGGTTGGCAGTACTGGGGGGCCATGGTGGAGCCCGCAAGATGCATGGAATTGGCTCCCCAATACCAGATTTGGAATGGGGGGGGACAATTCCATGACCTTAGACATGTTACATGGCCATATTCGGAGTTACCATTGTGAAGCTACATATAGGTATTGACCTATATGTATTGCATACGTGTAATGGCGTCCCCACACTCACAAAGTCCTGGGAAATAGCCCTGAATCATGTGGGGCACCTCTGCTAGTGCAAGGGTGCCCTCACACTTAGTAACTTTGCACCTAACCTTCAGCAAGTGAAGGTTAGACATATAGGTGACTTATAAGTTACTTAAGTGCAGTGAAAATGGCTGTGAAATAACGTGTGCGTTATTTCACGCAGGCTGCAATGGCAGGCCTGTGCAAGGGTTTGTCTGAGCTCCATATGGGTGGCAAAAGAAATGCTGCAGCCCATATGGATCTCTTGGAACCCCAATGCCCTGGGTACCTAGGTACCATATACTAGGGACTTATAAGGGGTGTCCAGTGCCAATTGAAATTGAAAATAGCCTACAGTGACAAATTTAAAGGCAGAGGGAGTATAAGCACTGAGGTTCTGGTTAGCAGAGCCTCAGTGACACAGTCAAGCACTATACAGACACCCATGTTAGGCCATAAACTAGGAGTACTGTGGTCCTGACCAGCAGGATCCCAGTGAGACAGGCAAAAAACATATTGATATACAGGTAAAAATGGGGGTAACATGCCAAGGAAGATGGTACTTTCCTACACCTACCATCCAATGTTTTCACACATCTCCCAATAAAAATAGTGCTAACATATGAAGATTGGCCTCTTGCCTGGGACAGGTATAAGCCAAAATTGCAACTGTGTGAAAACCACATTGACACTAGTTTGACTTCACATGGCCAGGGCTTGAAAAATCTACTCTACCACTCGCATTGATGAGTTTTATTTTCTGAGGTCGAACTATTTTTAGATTCCACTCGACCCTTCAAGCGAGTGGACAAAGAACAGGTTTTCTGTTCAGTCAGAAACTGAATAAGCAATTAAGATGCCTTTAAATCTTATTCTTGTCACATTTGCTCTGTGTTCACAGACAGAGATCAAACGTCAGTTTGTTTTCTTGCAATGCAAATACTTTTCCTTGTGACTGCAGAGAACCAGGATTTTGTATGGTGAACTGTCTGACCTATGTAAAGTGAAAGGCTTTTGGTATCAGCTGTTTCCTAACACTCAACATTTATATAACTAAGTGAACAGTACAAACATTTCAAAATGTATTTCAGTAGCTGTGAAAGACCACGTTCTGCACTTCTGTGTAGTAAAAGAAAATATTTTAATAGGATGCAAAAAAGTCACAACACTTTACAGGTGATGTGCAAATGACAAATATTTTCTGAAAACCAATTTTCACAGATTATTGTTAATACATTATATAGTTTTATCAGTAAAGCTGCAAGTTAGTGGGAAGGTTTTTGGACATTTCTTGGAAATTTACTGTCTGTAAATGACAGTGCGCTAGCACATCATGCTTTAGTGATATATTTATTAAAAGTGAGTGTTTAAACATACACTGAGAAACACTCCTGCCCTGATGGCAAAGCTATTAGTAAACTATGAGGCAAGTCATGCATGGATCATGTGTACTCTATATGTATACTAGATTTATTATACATGGTGCAAATGTTTAGTGTATTTAATCAAACAAAAGAAGATTTTTTTACAGCAGAAATGCTGAACTCACATATTTGAAGGTGCACTCATATGTGAGAATGAAGAAAAAGGTGACTAACATGCAATATTTGCCTAGGATCACACAATTTGATACTCATTTCCGGGTCAAGTACATTACAGTTTTGTCGAGTAGGTTATTCAAGCAACTCGACCTGCAGGTCTAGTAATATTTGTATGATTTTTCATGGCCTGGTCACATATTTGACCTATACCTGTAAGTTATAATAGTCCCACTCAGATGTGAAGTACTATTTTATTGACATAAATGTGCAAATAGAGGGTGATGGGATTTTTACTGTTCCTAAAGCATCCTGGAACTTTCTATCATAGAAATGTGACAAAATCATTTTTTGAAACCCATGTTTGACCTATGCATGGAATTCTGAGTAAGAACAATTAATGTCATCCTCTTAAGCCACACCACCCAGGACTCCTCCTGGAGTCTAATGTTCAAAAATGTCTGGAGTTGGTAGGTTTCCCTAGGTGTTGGCTGATTCCAGGCCAAGGCCTGTGTTCCGATAAGGAATCAGGCGCTTGTTTTGCTTCACTAACGACAGAGCTGAAACACTCATGCATTGAGAAAAATCTCTGGAATGCGCTTCTTAGTCCAAAGAAGGCATTTATTATTTCACTACGCAAGGTTCCTAAAAGGAGATTAGCATGCTGAGAGCACACGTTTAAAAATGGTCACAGCAATGAAATGAAAACATGTAGAAATGATTCTCCACTGAAATATACAGAGCAAATATATGTATCTATATTATAATGCAAAGCAAATAATAAATTAAAAAATATGCATCACCATGAGGTAAGGGCAAAACTGCTTCATCTCTCTCCTATTCAGCATCAGATCACCAGATCCCAGAATTGATCGAGGAGAGAGGGAGATCAATTATCCTCAAGGGAAGGATGACACACTCCAGTGTCCTGGATATGCCTGAGATCTACAAACACTCTCTGTCTCCGGTCCATCTGGTCTCGTCCTCTTATACTTTGAACAAACAAGAGAGGAAAAGTCTAGAATCTCTCTCTCCCTGTAGACTTTTATTTATTCAAAGAAATGCTGCTTGCTTTAGGCCAGCTTTGGAAATAACACATCAGGACTTGGCCACAATCCCAAGGTGCCAATTTAAAACAAGACCGTTTCCTGCCATCTGAGTATATTCTTATCAGCCTAACCACTTGGTGAGAAAGAACACAAAAAATAAGAACATGTGCATATTGTACAATGTGGAAAACTACTTGCAGATTTTAACGTGGCAGTGGCTAATGCTAAAATAAAGTAAATAGGCAAAATGAAGCTGGTGGTCACTAATGTGGTGTGCTGCTTGGCTAAGTACAACATGGAGTCCGTGGTCAAAACTCATATATCATTAAAGCGCTGTTTAGAATTTGGTTTCCCAGGAGGATATAAAGAATTCCAAACATCATTGCATGTGTGTGTGTTTTCTGAGGATAAAAAGAAATTGGGAGTTGAAGCAGCTGTGTCTAAAACTGAATCAGAAAGTAGGGGCTTAAAATGGAAGAATCAGTCCTAGTCTACTCCCTTCCAATCAACACAACCTGGTTTGTTTCTTCTGTTTTTCGGCTAGGAGGAGGCGGGAAGTTCCTCTCACCTTCTCCACCTTTCCCACCCTCCCACCAAAGGAAAAAAGTGTTTTAAGCTAGGGAAGGACTGAAGGTAATAATAGCGTGTATTAATGAGGCTCTCCTGAAGTAACCCAGGGCTGCCTCATTCGGGAATTTGCCAGCGCCCAGAAACGATTTGGCACTGGCTAACTGATCCCCCCACCTTACTATACAGGCTGTCAAGATAAACTGTATTACAAATTACAAACTGCTGCTAAATGAATGAGCAGCTATGATGAAAAGGAAGATTGCTTTACCAATCTCCACTTCTGGTAATCTGATCAAAATAAACACAGTCCTGAACTGTTTAAATGTTTTCTGTAAATCTGCTAAGATGATATACAGCCCAATAATACAGTAAAGGGAAGTTTTGTGCATTTCCAAGATTAATGAATGTACGTTACATAAGGAAATCAGAGCCAGAATATTTGAAAATAGTGATGCTAGCTTATGGCAAAAAACTGGTAGCTAAAAAGTTTTATTGTTAATGTTTCAAAATACATATTTACAATATAAATAATAAGAAAAAATAAATAAAACAGAATACAAATACAACGTAATTAAGACGAAAGCAGAGAGTAACTGGGCCTCAAACTCACAGAAAGTAAAACAAACAGTTAAACACAAGCAACATCACAGCTGTACCACAATAAAACAGTTAATTAAATTGAATCCGCAGCTATTACCATAAATTCCATAAAATAAACACTACTTTCGGCCTACCGATTGCACATTCTGTTTGCTAAGGCAGTTTATAACACTCACTGCTCAACTAAAATTTAGTAAAGCCACTCATCACTCAATATAACTTCTCCAAAGCAGAGCATAAGTACTGAATTGACGTCTCTTACCCCCCTTACCCTAAACATCAGATTTAAATATTTTATTCATAGATCAAGAAGGGTTGAGTTTACGCTCAATATATGGTCAATAGTCTCTTCAGCTATCGCATAATCAGCATGTGGACGGACCATGAACAGTGTTATGGCAAGAAGTTTTAAATAGCAAACAGAAGAATAGAACATTCTAAAGCATATAGATCAGCAAGGAACTTAGTAGTAGTCAGAGTAGCTGGCTCCCTTCTTCATTCCTGCAGAATCCACTGTAAAGAGAATAGTACGTGTCATTTTGAAAATAACATCCACTTAAATGAAGTCCCAAGATGCATTTTGTGTTCTTCGCCCCTACAATTTAGCCTGGTCTGTCAGTCAGATTGTAGCCTGAAATACTATGAAAACAAACTGTTTCTCATTTTGATTTTTAGGTATGGCTTGACAGTGCAGCTAGTCTGAAAGGTGCATTTTCACCAGCTCTCTAAAATATACAGAGTGGGCTTTGGTTACACCCAGAGCAGTATTAATTTCACCACCTAGTACAAGCTATTTGGCATATCATCCTGCCATCTAGGACGTGTCTCCATTTGAATGCAGCAGAAACTGCTTTACACCTGAAACGTATATTCATTCATCGAGCTGTTTGTCATATTTTATACAGGCAGTAATTATCTTGCGCTACTTTTTTCCCTAGCACGGGCAAAGCCAATAAAAAAGGCCTTAAGGTGACAAATAGAATGTGTACATGCATACACAAACAGCATTTGTGGATGCCTGTCTTCACGTGTTGACACCTTAAAGTTCGATATAAGGGCTTTGCCAATGCTTACCTACTTTAAGGAAACACTTCTAACTTCAAATGAAAAGTGCATAGAATGGTTCTCAGGCCTTATGTTGCACCAAGGTCCCTGCTGTGCCCTTTTTAGATATGTGCCTTCGTCATAAACAGAAATTTAAAAAAAAAATTACGAGCGGGTTCAAAATGAAGAAAAGGTGTTACACGAGGCCCACATAGGATTAAACCGAAGGTGTATATAGTTGTACCAACTGCTTGCAGTTCTCAAAAGAAACAGGTAAACATCTAGAAAGCCACCCATCCTGAACCTATGCCTCAGCAAGGTGAATGTGTGGAGTACCGAAACAGAAAATTAGGATAAACAGGCAAAAGCACATTAGTTTTTTTTTCTATTTTATATCCTAGAGCTTTCCCTAGCCCACATGAAATTATGAAGCTGTTTGTGGGAAGTCCTTCACTCGTTACGCTTCTTATGTTAATTTGAAGTCAGCATACATCTAAGCAAGTTCAAGGAAAGTGAGAAAGGTAATGGTAAGTGCTTGTGAATGCTCACAGTTAATAATTTGCAGGTGATAACAACAGCAGGATTGCCACCTTTTACTGAACTTCCCTGGCAACATCCACTTCCTGTTACCAAACTACACTTTGTCGAAATTTCTATTGAGTAACTTTTTATGTACGACTTGTGTGCATAGAAAGTCTTCACAATAAGACTGAATAACTAAAATGAATCAAATAAAAGTACATTCCTCCAATAAATTTTAATTTGTAATCAAACAGAAAAATGGTGACCAGATTCTTAGGCAACTATGTAGTGCAAATCTTTCCTAAGAAATTGCCAGTAGTCATATCGATAATGTCATATCACACAACAATCTTGGGTCCTTCTGCACTGTTCTCATATTCTGTGCACTAGATGTCCTATTCCAAGAAAAATCTGGTCGCACTTCTCTGGTAACCAGGCTACTCCAAAACAAATATATATATGCGTGTGTATATATATATATATATACATATATATATGTATACCTTGTTCAGTTAGCAATTGCCTAACTGTCATCACATATTTAGCTGGAACAACAAAAATACAAGGCATCTGAAATAATTATTCAAATACTGTTTACTTCATTGAACAACACAGCACAACAACATAACAAGCAGGAAGTGGACAATAGACCAACAAATAACGGGTCAATAGCTAACATGTTGATGTATGTTAGAAGTACAGATAACAGTTTGAAGGTAGTCTTCTCATTGCAATAAAAAGTTAAGTGTGGTTTCTTTTTTGCAAACTTATTGTACTTCAAGCTACCGAGGATCATGGGAGACCCTGAAGATAAAGCTTCTTGGTATGCTACTCTACTTATTTTATCTTTAGAATTATATGTGCCCATAACCCCATAATCTCCTTACGTCTTCAGATCTATCACAGTAAAACATTGTTAAAAAGCCAATCACACCTGTAACATAACATATTTTTCAGGGCTCGAAAAATCCACTTGACCACTCGCATTGGCGAGTCTTATTTGATCAGGTCGAGCTATTTTTAATACTTACTCATCCCTTCTGATGAGTTGACACTGATCAGGTGTTCTATACAGTTGAAAAGTGGAGGGGGCAATAAAAGATAACTTTAAGGGCCATATTTATACTTTTTGACGCAAAACTGCGCTAACGCAGTTTTGCGCCAAAAAAATTAGCGCCGGCTAACGCCATTCTGAAGCGCCATGCGGGCGCCGTATTTATTGAATGGCGTTAGCCGACCGGCGCTGCCAGGTGTGCGTGAAAAAAACCGACGTACACCAGGCAGCGCCGGGGTAGGGAAAAATGGCGTTTGGGCGTCCCAAAATGGGGCAAGTCAGGCTGAGGCAAAAAAATCGTCTTAACCCGATTTGCGCCATTTTTTTGGGGCGCCCAGACGCCATTAACATGACTCCTGTCTTAGCAAAGACAGGAGTCATACCCCCTTGCCCAATGGCCATGCCCAGGTGACTTATGTCCCCTGGGCATGGTCATTGGGCATAGTGGCATGTAGGGGGGCACAAATCAGGCCCCCCTATGCCACAAAAAAAAATTAAAAAAATACTTACCACAACTTACCTTTTCTTCCCTGGGATGGGTCCCTCCATCCTTGGGTGTCCTCCTGGGGTGGGCAAGGGTGGCAGGGGGTGTCCCTGGGGGCAGGGGAGGGCACCTCGGGGCTCAGAATGAGCCCACAGGTCCCTTAACGCCTGCCCTGACCCAGGCGTTAAAAAGAGGCGCAAATGCGGGTTTTTTTGCCCCGCCCACTCCCGTGCGCCATTTTTGCCCGGGAGTATAAATACCACGCACATGCCTGGGAGTCATTTTTTAAGACAGGAACGCCTACCTTGCATCTCATTAACGCAAGGAAGGTGTTCACGTCAAAAAATGACGCTGACTCCATGAACTTTGGCGCTAGACGCGTCTAACGCCAAAGTATAAATATGGAGTTAGTTTTGCGTCGAATTTGCGTCGAAAAAAACGATGCAAATTCGGCGCAAACGGAGTATAAATATGCCCCTAAATCTTGTTCTTATGTCACATTTGCTCTGTGTTCACAGATAGGTCAAAAGTCAGTTTTTTTTTTATAATTAATTTTCCTTCTGATTGCAGAGTTCCAGGACTTTGTAAGGTGACCTGTGTGACCTGCTGCTTAGAATGCAAAATTAAAGGATATAGGGTGTCAGGTTTTTCCTAACACACAACATTTAAATGACTAATTCAACTGTGCAAACATTTCAAAATATATTTCAGTAGTTGTGAAAGCCCTTTTTTATATTTCTGTGTGATGAAAATATATTTCAATAGGATGAAAACAAATCAGAATACTTTACATGTTGATGTGCAAAGGATTTGTTTTCTGAAACCCAATTTTCACAAACTGTTAACACACTATATAGTTTTATCGGTAAAGCTGCAAGTTAGTGGAGAGGTTTTTGGACATTTCTTGGAAAGTTACTGTGTTTAGATAACAATATGTTACCACATCATAGGTTGGTAATATATTTATTAAAATTGAGTGTTTAAACAAACTGAGAAACACTTCTGCCCTGATGGTAATGTTGTTAGTAAACTAAAAGAAGCCCTAGGTTATGTGGGCTAGACCTCATGGGTATGTGGGCTAGATTCTTGGGATGCATGCAGCAAACTTTAGTCTACTTAATCAAACAAAAGAGGTTTTTTTGTACTGCAGAAATGTTGAGCTCACATATTTGAAAGTGCAATCATATGTGACAATTAAGAAAAAGGTGACTGTAAACTATTTGCCTAGGATCACATAATTTGAGACTCGTTTATGGGTCAAGTACATTACAGTTAGGTCAAGTAGATTATTTAAGTTACTCAACCTGCAGGTCTCGTAACATTTTTATGATTTTTCGAGCCCTGTTTTTATGTGTAAGTTTTCTTTGACAAAATTAAGATTCAAATATGAAGTTTCCCCTTTTTCGCCATTTTAGTTTGAGGTCAGCAGAAAAGGCAACTATGAGTCACATAAGCTTCATCTTTCTTTAGGTCAGGAAAAGATCTGGACTATTCCATTTTTTGCAAGGTTCATTGGTCATTAACACCCACTGAAATGTCTACTATCACTTACTCATTGCGATAGAATTCCATGCAGGAAGCAGGGTCTGAGGCAAATTATGCTCACAAATGGTGAGGCACCGACAAACTCAGCTTATGCAGAAGAACAGACTCACCACTTTATTTGTACAATAAGCACCTCCGTCAATGTGCGAAACAACATACCTAACAACACAAATACGATTTACATTTGTGGCACAGGGAATAAAACAATGTAAGTATTGGCCAAGCATGGGGAAAAAGGAAAATAGAGGTTTCTTCCACAACTGGCTACACAAGACGCAACTGATGTCTAAGGGGAGAGAATTGCAACTCTTGGAACTGTACTTGAGAATGTGTGACAAGCCAGGGAAAGATAGTAAGCCCCGTATAAAGTGAGAGTAGGTAAGTGCCTGGGAAACTACGAGAATGTGTGCTATTTTCTGTGAGAAGTAAGCATAGTTTCAAAAACAGAATTGTGGTAATGCCAAACTCTGCTTTGCAGTCATGGGTGTTCATATAAAAGAAAGCAGTAGGCATTAGCATTAGCACAGTTCATATTGGTTTCCTGGCAAACGGGTCACATTTGCCTGTGAAAGCAGCTTGAGTACTTCACAACAGTAATGCAATGTATTCAGAATAAGGTAGGAAACAGCATCTACTGTAGAGGCAAGGTCAATTTATCTGGTTGGAAATGATATCCTCTTCAGTGAAGTCTGAAAATTCGCACCCAACTTTCCTCGATGTAGGCCAGTTCTCGCAGGTCAATATGTGACCCAATAGAAGAAACATATTAACAACAGTCTGTGGCCTAGGCTATGGCAAGAAATGCGACCTACACAACGAAATGGACTCCCTGCCCATCCTCCACACCCAGTGAGCAGACTTGCTGGTAATCAAGAGCCCACAACCACCTCTGTCAGGGTAGGCCATCCATTTCCCAATCCACAATTATTTGAGTGACAGCTCAATTTAGTTAGTGGTTGGCATGAAGGCGTAGGCACTTTGGAATGATTTGCTCTCTCCAAAACGTTGATGCCAACTTTGAATATAAGTGTCCAGCTGGCTGGATATAAGTTAGCCGCTCAAAGATATCCTGAGTACAAGTCAACTAGAGAACTGAGGCAGCAAGTGCTGTGGCCTCCATTTCACTAATTTGCTTAACTGCATTTTGGCAATCAGGGGGACTAACCAGGCTCTAGTCATAAAATATACATCATGTGTTGGGTGTATTCTTCAACTCCAATCATCAGTAATGGGTCAATACTTAAACAGTGTAGGTGATAATCTAAGATTAGCGAATTTTGCAAGTAGCCAAATAGATGTGTCCGACAGTAATAGTAAGTCTCCTGGTCAAAAGTCTTGAGGCCTTTAAAATAAAGTCAGCTTCATGCCACAGATGGCAAAATGACAAAGAGGGTAGCTGGGGAAGTTCTCTTTAAGAGTTTGCATGGGTTTATCCCCAAAGTGACAGCATCTATAGTGTCAGTTTCTTGGTGTTTATAAATGTACTTTTAATAACAAAGCAAAGTCTTGGCATATCAGTATTTCTCAGCAAGACATTTCCTCTAATCTTGTGAACGATACTGACAAAGAAAACCGAAAGAGAGTTAATGTTGAGGATAAAAGGGGTAGTAGAATACAAAAAACAGATCTGGTTTGAGAAAAATATTCTGGATATTAGCTAATATTCTAAGGTCGATTTTATGAGTTTTCACTGTGGAGAAAACAAAACACATGTCCACACAAAGAGGTGTTATGCTAGCACCTTTGCTGCAGTGAAAGAGCTGCCAAAGGTTTTATTTTGGGGCCCCACAACTTATATACATGTTTTTTGGCTACCTCGTATGTATTTTAATTTTTAAACCTAGTACCAGGCAACAGGCAGGTTTTGGAAGCCAGTGGTGACGTGGTCACTGGCAAGAAATCGGCAATGCCAAGTTAATAGATCTCCAAAGTCCACTGCAGCTACTGAATAAGCAGAAAATGAATGGTAACTATTGATTACGAAGAGTGCGAAGACCTAAAAACAGCTGTTTCAGAATCAAAGCTGCCAGTCCAGATAAAATCATAACGACAGAAATGGCTAAATAAATCTGGGTTTTGAAAAAATGTACTTATCCCTTCTACATGGATGTGGTACCGACATTTCTGCAACATCGGACTTGCAGATTCAAGCTTTTGATAAAACCAAAAAACGTGAATATGCACATTTTATGTCTGAGGGAGTGTGCAATCCAGTTACCAGTGGAACATTTAGGGGTGCCTGACAAAAGCAAAAGCAATTTTCTAGAGGTGAGGGAAAAGTGATGGAAATCTACATTTATTTATAAGTTAACCAATGGAAATCAAAGACACAGCACATTAAACAATGTAAATGCAATAGTCCAAAATTCAGCCCGAAAAAATTTCTCATTTAAAATATGTGGTAGTCTACTTATGGATCAAGCATGGAAGGATATCTTAAAGATCTATGCTTGTTTAGTAATGGTGATTTCCAGATGCACTGACAGCAAGCACATACAAGCATTCAGAAATGCACTCAGTGTTCTGACCTAACAATTTTACAAATGATGTATTCTACAACAAGTTAGTTGTTTAACATACTTCAAAATCCTGAAAAGTTTTATCCTGGAGGCAGAAGTGCTGAATTCCTATAGCCCAACACCCAAGACATATTGTTTGAGGTCAAGAACAACAAGATTTCATGTTTACTTTGTCTTGGGGACAAGTAGGCCCAACCCACTTCAGAAAACACCCTGTGGCTGCCAGTTTACAGTAGCACGGAAGGGAACTGTCTGCAGTTGAGTTAATATTTGTGTCCATATGTTTAAGCTGTTGGGACTTGTATTTATGGTTCATTAATGCAAAGCCTTTAATATTAAGATAAGAGCTGTAAATAAATGTAAGCTCCAATTGCACTACTGACTGTGGCTCCAGTAATTCTATGTACCATTTCTCTGAAGCATCATTTAGTAAAATGTTTTGATGCATGCTAGTATTTCCAAAAAAATATTCATAATGGAAAATCAGTGTGCCCGGTTTCAACAAGATTATGTGAAACATGAAAATAAACAAGCATAGGCAAAGTCAATAGGTCCGACATTGGTGGTCAGTTTTTTTTTTTTGTTTGTTTGTTTTTTAAATGCATGTCTTGTTTTGACATGGCTTTTGTAAAACTTTACTGTGTTGGGAACTGCCAAGCCCTTACCATTGTAACAAACATTGGTCAAAAGCAAAAATATTTTATGGTCTCAAACTTTAACAAAGTAGTTCCTGGCACTGAACAAAATTACTTTGTGTGCCGATATGTCCTTGTGAATGAGCAGATTGCTATCACTCACAGTGAAACTAGTCAATAGATGGCTAGAGAGAGAGAGAGAGAGAAATAATTGTATTAAAACAAAAGGTCTTTGTTAGTTCCAGGTCTAATTGGGGGCTAGATTCTTAATTCGTGGCATGTAGTGCTGTAGATTCACATGCTGTGAGTAAGCTCGCCATCTAGTGTTGGGTTCGTCGGAGGACAACTTGTTTTTGTTCGAAGAAAGTTTTCGTGACACAGGATCAAGTGATTCCTCCACTCTGTAATACTGCGCATGGGCATCAAGTCCTTTGTTAGATTGTTTGTCCGCAGGCAGGAGAGTGAAGTAGTGAAAAGAGTATATAGTAGGATAAAAAATGTCCATGCAATGTATTTACATATATATCTGTAAAATTAAATTGCAATCTCTACACACTTCTGGGGAGGAGGGAGGGCGCATGTGAATCTACAGCACTACATGTCACAAACAGATGTCTACTGGTACGTAACATTTTCCATTCAATGGCATGTGTAGCTGGTAGATACACATGCTGTGCATAGACTGTAAAGCAGTCCCTCCATAACGCGCTGGCTAGTGTGTAGGGGCTGCAATTGTTTAAAAAAGTGTTTTAAGTCAAGCTTGTCCAACATTTGTCTGTTGTCTGGCAAAGACGTCTGCACAATAATGTTTAGTAAACTTGTGTGGTGTAGACTATGTTGCTGCTTTACAAATGTCTGCCATAGGTATGTTACCTAAAAAGGCCATAGATGCACCTTTTTATCTAGTGGAATGTGCGCTAGGTGGTACAGGTAATTGTCTCATAGTTTTCATTATCTATCTTGCTATAGTTGTGTTTTGTGTGGTAATGAGAAAGCCACAAAAAGTTGTTTTGTTTCTCTAATTTGTTCTGTCTTGTCTATATAGTACATAAGAGCTCTTTTGACATATAGATTATGTACAGCTCTTTCTGCCACTGATTCTGGTTTTAGGAAGAAAACTGGCAATTCTATTGTTTGATTAATATGAAATTGCGAAATGACTTTTGGAAGAAATTGTAGATTTGTTCTTAATACAATCTTTGCTTTATGAACCTGAAAGAAGGGTTTCTCTAAAGTTAGTGCCTGAAGCTCACTGACACACCTGAGAGAGGTGATGGCAACTAAGAATGTTACTTCCATGAAAGGTAGTGTAACGGGCAGGAGTGGAGTGGTTCAAATGGTGTAGTCATGAGTCTTGTGAGTACAATGTTTGAGTTCTAAGATGGAGCTGGAGGAATTCTTGGTGGAATTATTCTTTTTAGTCTTTCCATAAATGCTTTGATAACTGGAATTCTAAACAAGCAAATATGTTGTCTATTTTGCAGATATGCAGCTACAGCGGCTAAATGTAAGCCAATAGTCTAGTGTAGTCTAAATTTGCTTTTCGTGAATGTAATAAATATTGTACAATGTCCTGTACTGTTGGTTGAAGAGGGTCAATGTTTTTTGTTTGAGAATAACAAACAAAATGTTTCCATTTTGCTGCATAGCACTGTCTAGTGGTAGGTTTGCATGCTTGTTTTAGGATATCCATAAATTTGTGTGGTAAATGTAAATATCCGAATTCTATTACTTCAGGAGCCATATTGCTAGGTTGAGTGATTTGGGATTTGGATGTCTTATCTGTCCCTGCTTTTGTTAGAAGATCTGGTCTGTCGGGAAGTTTTTGATGAATAACAACTGAGAGTTCCAGAAGTATGTTGTACCATAGTTGATGTGCCCATGTAGGGGCCACTAAGATCATGCTGAGGGAAGATTGTTTTATCTTCCATACTAGAAATGGTAAGCGTGGGAGAGGGGAAAAAACGTAAGCAAATATCCCGGACCAACTCATCCATAGAGCATTGCCCTTGGACTGAGGTGTGGGTACCTGGAGATGAAGTTATGGCATTTTTTTGTTTTGTTTTGTTGTGAACAAATCTATTTGAGGAGTTCCCTATTTTGTGAAGTATTGTTGAAGGACTTGTGGATGGAGTTCCCACTCATGTGTTTGTTGATGCGTCCTGCTTAGCAGGTCTGCTAAATGGTTGTCTGTCCCTGGGAGATATTGTGCCACTATGTGAATATGGTGACGAATCGCCAATTTCCATACTGATTGTGCTAGTTGGGACAGTTGTTGAGATTGAGACCCCCCGTTTCTGGAGATAGTACATGGCAGTCATATTGTCTGTACAAATCAACACTGTTTTGTGTTGCAATTGTGGTAGGAATGCTTTCATTGCCAAGAATATTGCTTGTCGTTTGAGGTTATTGATATGAAGAGACCGGTGAGTCTTGTCCCATATTCCTTGAACAGTTAGGTTGAGGAGATGAGCTCCCCAACCGTTGTTTAAGGGTCCGTTGTGAGAGTAATGTGAGGCACAGGGTCTACAATGGGCTGCCTTTTAAAAGGTTTGTGGTATTCCACTATTTTAGAGAGAGATAAGTTTGGCGGTCCCACAACACTAGATCTTCCATTTGACCCTGTGCCTGAGACCACTGATGAGAGAGACTGTTGAAGGGCACGCATATGAAGTCTGGCATGAAGCACTATGGCAATACAAGAAGCCATCATTGCTAACAGTTTAATAACAGTTCTTACTGTGTATGATTGGGAAATGCTATTCCTACTTGTGTATTTATGATAGCTCCTAGGTATTGTTATGTTTGCAGAGGTTGAAGATGGGATTTGATGTAGTTTATGGTGAATCCTAGAGAATGTAGGCAGCGTATTGTAGTTTGAGTATCTTTTTGACACTGAGGGAATGAGTTGGCTTTGATGAGCCAATCATCCAAATAAGGGAAAACATGAATTTTTCTTCCGAGATGTGCTGCCACCACTGCAAGGCATTTAGTGAATACTGTGAAAGCAGTTGTGATTCCAAATCAATCAATCAATCATTAAATTTCTAAAGCGCGCTACGTACCCGTTAGGGTTTCAAGGCGCTGAGGGGAAGGGGGTGAGGGGGGTAGCTGCTATTGGTCGAAGAGCCAGGTCTTGAGGAGTCTCCTGAAGGTGAGGAGGTCCTGGGTCTGGCGCAGGGGGTAGGGAGGGAGTTCCAGGTCTTGGCGGCGAGGTAGGAGAAGGATCTGCCGCCGGAGGTCTTGCATTGGAATCGGGGGGACGATGGCGAGGGAGAGGTTGGCAGAGCGGAGTTGGCGGGAGGGGAAGTAGAAGTTGAGTCTGTTGTTCAGGTAGGCGGGTCCGGCGTTGTGTAGTGCTTTGTGCGCGTGGGTGAGGAGTTTAAAGGTGGTCCTCTTGTCCACGGGGAGCCAGTTGAGGTCCTTCAGGTGGTGGGTGATGTGGCATCAGCAGGGTATGTCGAGGATCAAGCGGGCGGAGGCGTTCTGGATGCGTTGTAGTCGTTGGATGTCTTTTGCTGGGATGCCTGTGTAGAGTGCGTTGCCGTAGTCAAGTCTGCTACTGACGAGGGCCTGGGTCACCGTTTTTCTCGTTTCCGTCGGGATCCACTTGTAGATTCTACGGAGCATGCGGAGGGTGTTGAAGCAGGAGGAGGAGACTGCGTTGACCTGTTTGGACATGGTGAGGGCGGAGTCGAGGATGAAGCCGAGGTTGCGTGCGTGGTTGGCTGGAGTAGGGTGGGTCCCAGCGTGGTGGGCCACCAGGAGTCGTCCCAGGCTGAGGGGGTGCGTCCGAGGATGAGGACTTCCGTCTTGTCGGAGTTTAATTTCAGGCGGCTGTTTCTCATCCACTCAGCAATGGATTTTAGTCCCTCATGGAGGTGGCTTTGGCGGTGTGAGGGTCATTGGTGAGGGAGAGGATGAGCTGGGTGTCGTCGGCGTAGGAGAGAATGCTGAGGTTGTGCTGACGGGCCAGTTGTGCGAGGGGTGCCATGTAGACGTTGAACAGCGTCGGGCTTAGCGAGGAGCCTTGGGGGACGCCGCAGATGAGGTTGGTGGCTTCGGAGCGGAAGGGTGAGAGTCGGACTCTCTGGGTTCTGCCGGAGAGGAATGAGGAGATCCAGTTGAGGGCTTTGTCTTGTATTCCGGCTTCGTGGAGACGTGTTAGTAGGTTGCGGTGGCAGACCGTATCGAAGGCAGTGGAGAGGTCCAGGAGGATGAGGGCTGAGGTTTCGCCGTTGTCCATTTGCTGTCTGATGTCATCTGTGGCGGCGAGGAGCGCAGTCTCGGTGCTGTGATTGCGTCTGAAGCCGGATTGGGAGGGGTCTAGGATGGTGTTGTCCTCGAGGTAGTGGGTGAGCTGGGCGTTGACGATCTTCTCGATGACCTTCGCTGGGAAGGGGAGGAGGGAGATCGGGCAGAAGTTTTTGAGGTCGTTGAGGTCAGCCTTGGGTTTCTTGAGGAGGGCTTGGATATCGCCGTGCTTCCAGCTGTCCGGGAAAGTCGTAGTATCGAAGGATAGGTTGATGATCTTTAGAAATAGGGGGGCGATGGTGGAGTCGCCTTTGTTGTAAACGTGGTGCGGGCAGGGGTCTGAGGGGGATCCTGAGTGGATAGAGTTCATGGTCTTTCGAGTTTCGGCGTCATCTACGTGGGTCCAGGTGGTGAGGCGGTCGGCATAGGAGGAGTTGTCGGGGGTGGGGTCTGGCGGAGGTGTGGTATTGAGGCTGTCGTGGATGGTGGCGATTTTCTGGTAAAAGAAGGTGGAGAGTGCGTTGCAGAGTTTCTGGGATGGTAGGACGTTGTTGACGGCACTGGGGTTGGAGAGCTCCTTCACGATGCAGAAGAGCTCCTTGCTGTTGTGTGCGTTGTTGTTTAGGCGTTCTGTGAAGTGGGAGCGTTTGGCAAGTCAGATAAGTTGGTGGTGCTTGCGGGTGGCTTCTTGTGGGTTGCCAGGCTGTCGGGTGTGCGCTCGAGAACCCATTTTTTCTTAAGTTTCTGGCAGGTGCGTTTGGAGGTGATGAGTTTGTCTGTGAACCAGGCTGCTGGTTAACACTTTGAATTGGTAATGTTTTCCTGCTACAACAAATCTTAGGTATTTTCGGTGTGCAGAATGAATGGAAATGTGAAAGTAAGCGACCTTTAAATCTAGGGCTGTCATGAAGTCTCCTATTTGTAATAGAGGAATAACATCCTGGAGAGTGACCATGTGAAAACGTTCTGATAGGATGTACTGATTTAAGGGTCTGAGATCTAATATTGGTCTGAGAGACCCATCCTTCTTAGGAATGAGAAAATACAGGTAGTAAACTCCTATTCCTTGGTATTGCAATGGTAGTGGTTCTATAGCCCCTTTTAGAAGAAGGGAATTTACTTCCTCTTTGAGAAGAGATAGATGATCTTGTGAGAGTTTGTGTGAACAGGGGGTATATTTGGTGGAGTGGAAATAAGCTCGAGACAAACAACCATTTTGGATAATTTGAAGTACCCATTGATCTGTGGTAATCTGAGTCCATTGGGGGTAAAAGAGTTGTACTCTTCCCACTAGAGGAATGATGTGGTTTAGTGTTGTATTTGTTGAGTCACTGTTTAGTGACTGATGAAGAACCTCTAGATGTAGATGGTTTTCCTCTTCCTTTGTTACTGTTTTCTCTATATGATCCTCTGAAATAACCTCAAGTGTATTAAGAGGTGGGTTTAGTATGATTTGTGGATTGTTCTTGGAATGATGACCAAAATCCTCTATTAAACTCTGCACAATGAAAATTACTCCTATGTGTGCCGGCTTACAAAGCTCCCATGGCTCTGGCAGTTTGATTGTCCTTATTTAATTTTTCAAGTGTGGTAGCCACTTGTGGACCAAATAAATGCTCCTTATCGAAGGGCATCTTTAGAACTGCCTGTGGTAGTTCTTGTTTGGAGCCTGAACATCTATGCCATGCATGACCTTTTATGATGACACTTGTATTAATACTATGTGCTGCGTATCAGCAGCATTAAGTGCACATCTAATGGAGCTGTTGGATATTGTTTATCCCTCATTTACGATTTCTACTCCTTTTTTACGATGTTCTTCTGGTAGTTATTGTAAAAGTTCCTCCATGGCATCCCAGTGAGCTCTGCCATATCTGGAAAGTAAAGATTGAGCATTAGCAATTCACCAAAGATTGGCTGCTTGACCTGCTACTCTTTTCCCTGCGGCATCTAATTTTTTACTTTCCTTGTCAGGAGAAGGTGTGTCTCCTGCTGACTGGCTATTAGCTCTTTTTCTTGCAGTAGATGCTACAATAGAGTCTGGAGGAATGTGTGCTTTTATATATAGAGGATCAGTGGGTGCAGCTTTGTACTTTTTATCAAATCTAGGAGTAATAATCCTCGCTCTAACAGGGTTTTAAAATATTTTTTCTGCATGTCTGATCATTCCTGGAAGCACTGGAAGAAATCGGCTATCTTTAAGTGTTGGGTCAAGGGTGTCAAATAATAAATCCTCCTCTATCGGGTCAGTGTAAATATTTACATTGTGATATGTCGCTGCTCTTGCTATCACTTGTTGGTATGATGTAGAATCCTCGGGAGGTGAAGGTCCAGCTGGGTAAAGATCTGGATCAGTTGGTGTAATGGGATCCGGATCATACTCAACCCATGGTTCTTGCTCTTCTAATGCATCCCCTATATCCTGCGACCCACTAGGTGGTGAACTCTGTGGCATGAACCTTACGTGAGTGGGAGATGTTGGTGGAGTATTTTGTGGAGAATTGGGTAAAGGTGGAGATGTAGACGTATGAGAAGAAGTCTTTTGTTTGGCAGTCTTCTTAGGAGGTGCAGAGGAATCAAGACTTTCTTCAAAAGTTAATTTCCTTTTTAGAGGTGGCAGAGGTGATGTTATAATCCGCACTGTTCCTTGCTGAATTTGAAGTCGGCGCTGCCTAGCGTCCATAACTTCCAAAATTGGTTCCACCTGTGGTGTAGTGGATGTTAAAGACTGTCCAGTGTCACTGAGAGTCTTTTTTTTTTTTCAGTTCCAAAGCTTTTCTCGTATGGAAAATGTTCAGTGCCGAAATCGTAGCTGTTTGGTGTTTCTTTTTCGATGTCGAAGTGGTCGGTACCGAAACAACGTACAATTTTTGTTTTGTCGGTGCCAAAATGGAGCTACTGGAGGTCAATGCCGAAGACTTGTCTTTGGCTGTTTTCGATGCCGAGCTGGTATGCGGGGAATCCGAATAAGTTTCTCGGCTCTGACCATGGGTGGAATGCAGTGGCAGACCAGTGACCTCTTTTGTCTTATCCGATGGGAAAGGGGGATTTTTACTTACAGTTTGTGCTGATTGTAAAGGTTGACTCTCAATGTCCAACTGCAAATCAGAGTCCGAATCTTGATGAAGACCCCCTCTTATTCCACATCTTGCATGCATGCATCTCCGAAGATGTCCGGTGTATCTTCTGTCTGTCGAGATGCCATTTCCATCCGACGAGCCCTTCGGTCTCTAAGCGTCTTCTTCGACCGAAAAGAACAGCATGCTTTGCAGGTCTGATCGTTGTGGACTGATGAAAAACACAAATTACACACCTGGTGTTGATCGGTGTGTGGAAACTTCAAACAGCATTAAGGTCAAAACCGAAATGGAGCATGTGCCATCAGGGCTGCATTGTTCGATTGTTCGATACCACGTGGAAGACGTAGGCCCATGGAGGGCCTGACCTGGCCTTTCTGCCCCAAAAGGTCTGAAAAAATTATATTCTGTAGAAAAAGGAACTGAAAGTTGAATATTAAGGAGTATGCGTTCGGAAACAATACTGACGACAACAGAAAGATGGAAAGAATCACCATTTAGACTGTTAGGAGCCGAGAACTCAGAGCGAGAGGAACACACGTCCGAGTCCCAATGGCAGAGAAAAACAATCTAACAAAGGACTCGATGCCATTGCGCAGTATTACCGAGAGGTGGAGTCACTCTATCCTGTGACTCGAAAACTTCCTTCGAACAAAAACAAGTTGTCCTACTCTAAACTCAACAGTAGGTGGCGAGCTTATGCACCTCATGCCTATCTACAGCTACTCATGCCATCGAACAGAAAGTTACAAAAGTGCACCTATTTGCATTAGTGCAGATTAATGCATTTCATGAACTAACAGGAATTTACATATTTAGACCAGAAAATCATATTACCAGAAAGTATTTGTGAACTGTATATTAGCGCAAGCAAATATGATTGCATAGATTTATTCATGTGAAAATCTATTGTGCGTTTACAAGATCACTTTCTCTCCAACCACTTTTTCCCCCAACCATGGAAGAAGTATTACTTCTGCCCTTGTCTGGAGTAAATTTCCAAACATGCAAGTTAGTAGGTTTGTACAGACTCAAAAGAGCATTCCAACCTTTGAACTATTGCTTATCGCTACCTCCGGCCCCAGTACTTAGATCTGCGTAAAGGTGGCAAAGGAAGTAAATTGCTAGTATTAAAATTCTACTATAATATTACCATAATCTGAGATGCTATTGTCAGAGCTGTTATATAATGAGATTTCTGCCAGGATTTGTCACCTCACTTCATGGCACTAAAAAGACAAGTAGTATTCTTTACAGGACAAGAAGATTTATGAAGCAACCTTTCCCATGACATTAAATGCCACACCCCTGCTGGAGGGTAATCTTTCAAACTAACCTTTCCAGGTTTAATGCATACTTCTTTTCATTGCACAGTGGCACATTTGTGCTGAGTGAAGGCATTTTGCAGTTTTTAGGCCTTTACAAACTTCCATTTTCAAAGCGGCAAAAACAAACAAAAAAAAACCAAACTTGTGTTTAAAGGGCAAACTATTAACAACACAAAAGAATGATGGACGGAGTGCTGACAACGCAAACACTCTCCCCCAGTCACAGATCTGGGTTTAATCCATCGTTTTTTTGCTGCCCATGCCATTCCAGTTTGGACCCAGCCATATGCAAATCAGCCTTGACCCTGTTCCCCATGGGAACAGTCCAACGCCGAACTGCCGGGCCAGGTCTTCCCTGGACTGGAAACAAGCATCCTGGGACCGGTTTCGGGGTTTCACCCCTCATCAGCCAGGCTAGCTTGAATCCAGTGGCATGGGAAGCACGGGACCCACGTCTGGGCATACCCTTCCCACTTAGGGCGACATTAACAACACAAAAGAATGATGGACGGAGTGCTGACAATGCAAACACTCTCCCCCAGTCACAGATCTGGGTTTAATCCATCGTTTTTTTGCTGCCCATGCCATTCCAGTTTGGACCCAGCCATATGCAAATCAGCCTTGACCCTGTTCCCCATGGGAACAGTCCAGCCCGAACTGCCAGGCCAGGTCTTCCCTGGACTGGAAACAAGCATCCTGGGACCGGTTTCGGGGTTTCACCCCTCATCAGCCAGGCTAGCTTGAATCCAGTGGCATGGGAAGCACGGGACCCACGTCTGGGCATACCCTTCCCACTTAGGGCGACATTAACAACACAAAAGAATGATGGACGGAGTGCTGACAATGCAAACACTCTCCCCCAGTCAAGCTAGCCTGGTTGATGAGGGGTGAAACCCCGAAACCGGTCCCAGGATGCTGGTTTCCGGTCCAGTGAGGACCTGGCTTGGCAGTTCGGTCTGGACTGTTCCCATGAGGAACAGGGTCAAGACTGATTTGCATATGGCTGGGTCCAAACTGGGGTGGCATGGTGAGCAAAAGAACGATGGATTAAACCCAGATCTATGACTGGGGGTGAGTGTTTGACAATGTTCAGCATTCCGTCCATCACTTGTTGTTTTTGCTTTGTCGCCCTAAGTGGGAAGGGTATGCCCAGACGTGGGTCCCGTGCTTCCCATGCCACTGGATTCAAGCTAACCTGGCTGATGAGGGGTGAAACCCCGAAACCGGTCCCAGGATGCTTGTTTCCGGTCCAGTGAGGACCTGGCTTGGCAGTTCGGTCTGGACTGTTCCCATGAGGAACAGGGTCAAGACTGATTTGCATATGGCTGGGTCCAAACTGGGGTGGCATGGTGAGCAAAAGAACGATGGATTAAACCCAGATCTATGACTGGGGGTGAGTGTTTGACAATGTTCAGCATTCCGTCCATCACTTGTTGTTTTTGCCAAAGGGCAAACTATACCTGTCAACGCACATCTGAAATGTATTGATTTACTTACATTTCTTAGCCTTAATGATCACATACCAGCCAAACACAAACATGACCTTAATACAATAAGGCTCCAACAGCACTCACTTTGCTAGTTTGTTACAGAGTAACTGAAATGGTTGCAGACTTTAACTCAGTGCTTAACTTGTTATAGATGAGTGTCCAAAGCTCTAATCAGAAACCAGCACTAATTGTTTTTAACCATCGAAGCACCGAATCCCAAGGTTTCATAGTCTTGAATCAACCTCATAGGTCTTCCATCCACTATCAGACACTCCCCACTCCTTGAACTCGCTCATTCAGGATCCTGCTTTCTCCCTTTGTGACAGTTTTTTCTGCCTTTCTCTTCCTACTTCTTCACCATTTGTGTGTTTTCTCCACTCTTCCTTGCGGTCAATGTTTGAAAGGGAAAAGGAAGTGCTGGTCCCTATAAATGAGTGCCAGGGGGCCTCACTGGCAACCACCGACTCAAATTGAGCAGCGCTCCTACTCCAACCAAACCAACAACCAAATGTATGCATAGTACACTCTTATCTAACTGGGATCCACAACTTGCTTACAGGTAGTAATTTCCATAATACTGATTAGGTAAAACGCGCCTTCATTAATTCATCTAGAATAAAGAGGCGGTTATTCTCTATCCTATTATGACTTATTGCAAAATGCATGGATACATTACTTCATGTGTGTTTCTTGAGGAGAAAACCAGTGTCATGCGATAAGATGCATGGGTTCCATGATGCAACATGTTTCAAGCGTCGATCTTTGAAACTAGGAGGTTAGACATTTCTAGGAAAATGGAAATTTTGACAATTCACCAGAGTTAAATAAACAGGATTGTCCAGTTAATGTTTGTTAGAAACAGTCACAACACCCATCTGTAAATACAACTATCCAGATATTAATGAGAACAATAAGTATACAAGTTTGTAATCGATTTGCACCATTCAGTAACTAGTAATAAAGGAAAAAGTTATAAAAGACAAAAACCTTCAGAAAAATAAAAATGATTTGTTTCTTAATATTCCTCTTGCTGCTTGTAGTGATGATACATCATTTATGAATATGTGGTGTTGCGAAGGCATCAATAAAGGGATGCCCCCAATCAGTGATCTGCTCAACTACTGCAAATGCTTTCTCCATTAGCAAAACTCCTCTGGGCTCATTCTTCTTCTCCGTAAGCTTTAAAGACTTTTGCTACAGCTATGCTGATGTACAGTCACTTGGTGGAACCTTAACAAATTCCATGCACAGCTTTGTAATAATTTCCTGCAGTTGCTGAAACCAGGACTCCGTCCAGTATCCTTCGGTGCATATTTACAACGTGTTGCCATTAAGGTTAATTCTCTGACAATTAAGTAGTGCATGGCTGGAGTGCAAAACTATTTTTCATCTCGTTAGTCTTTGAAGCAGAGAGGCAAAATTCATACAATTTTCATAATATGCTACTTTGAGATTTGTTACCCTGTTTCGAGAAGTTTAAATAATATACAGATGTCTTTCGAGTTAGGGTCTGAAAGAATAATGCTTTGCATTAATAATTTCCCATATTAACTTCAAGTGCTATTTTCAGCTTTCGTGTGGTGCCAAACAGCTTCTTCCCCTAATCCATCTGTTGTCACAGGTGCTGGATGAGATCTGGGCAACTGATGAAGTTTTCATCACACTCATTAAATACATCAGTCTTTTTTCTTACATGGGTCTTTTGATGTTGAATGAGACCTGAGCTGTCTTTGAAACTTTTGCCACATTCACTGCAATGATACGGTCTTTCACCTGTATGAATTCTGTGGTGAATTTTTAGATTTTCTTTTACTCTGAATTTTTTTCCACACTCTGTGCACTGATAGGGCTTCTCACCTGTGTGGACTCTGTAATGATTTGTTAAAAGTTGCTTGTAACTGAATTCTCTGCCACACTCCGCACATTTGTACGGCCTCTCTCCAGTGTGTGTTCGTCTGTGAGCTGTAAGTGCAGACCTTAAAGGGAAACTTTTATCACATTCAGGGCATGTGTATGGTTTCTCCCCCGTATGGGTTCTTTGATGCACAATTAAGGAGGAATGGTCATTGAAGCTTCTTTCACAATCTGTACACTTATGTGGTCTGTCACCAGTATGAATTCTCTGATGTCTTATAAGATCTCCATTTTGGCTGAAGCTTTTATCACAATACGAGCACCTGTAAGGTCTTTCTCCTGTGTGTATTCGCTGGTGTCTGCTAAGATCACCTTTCTGAGTGAAGCATTTGCTGCAAATAACGCATTTATATGGCTTCTCTCCAGTGTGAATCCTTTTATGCTTATTAAGTGCTGAAGTGTAACCAAAGCTTTTTTCACATCCATCACACTGATAAGGTCTCTCACCAGTGTGTGTTCTCATATGCCTAATAAGAGATTCTTTCTGATTGAAGAATTTCTCACATTCAGTGCATGGGTACTTGCCCTCGTTTCTTTGGGAAGTGTTGTTTAAGGATTTCACAGGTCTATTTGATGGATCTAGAGGGTGTCCAAAACGTTTTTTCCATTTCCGTTTTGAGTTTTCACTTTTACATATTTTTCCATGAAGAATCTTCTTGGATTTTTCCAACTGTATATCACTGTTCAGTTTTTCTGGACATTCTTCCATTGATGGTTCCCTCTTAATTATATTCACAGGTTCATCCTCTGCTGGATTAGAATGAAAATCCAGTCATTATTCATTACGTGTACTACAGAAAACAATGATTTAAACATCTGACTCGTGAAATCCAGTGAAGTTGTGGCTGTCAAATGCATACGTCTGGTTACATAGCATGTTTGAAGATGTGAAGAACTGAATTCATGCACGAGTTCTGAATATCTGCAATGATGATTCTACTCAATGGAAAATATATTGTTTGTTTTGCTAAATGAATAAAGCACAATTAAGTCCATTAATTTCTAGACCAAATTGAACTGCAGAAACTAAACCACATTCCATGCGCATTAAAAAAAGTGATGTTTGCAATTTAAATGTTTAACTAGCCAGCTTAAGAATGACGCATTAATCCCCCACCTAAACGTAATCAGGAAAACAGACAACTTCAATATGCCCCTCCTGGCAATAACACATATTCTCATAATGTAAATAATTGATGATGGTGAACATGCTAAAATCTAAACCCATCATGCAAACTCTGAATTAACAATTGAATAAGCCCACAAACTAAATTAAATCACAAACAAAACTGTGGATCTGAATGAATTAATGCTGAAGAATGCGTTCTGGCTGCATGTTTTGAGTCAGAAGGAAAGAGAAAAATGTCTCCACAATGGTGTCATTTTCCGTTTCCCTTACACGTTTTGGCCACTGTGGACCCAGATCGTGGTGAGATAGGACAGTGAGTGATGTGACAACTTAACCTCAAAGCACTGCACAATAGTATGGACCACAACATTTTATCAAGGGTAATGCCAGAGAATATGAGTCTTCATCTGATTTTATATTTCCTCAAGACTGTAAATTAATCACTGTCAACAGAACATGTTCGGTGGTGTTTTTGGATGCCACAGTGTGCCTCGTTTATGTCACTCATATTTCTTAATAATTGACTCTAAGTGTGCTATTTGTCCTTCGCTAATTTGTAGTCAAATCTTCTTTCTCTACGTAGTAGGGAATGGACAGAAAGTCAAAGAAAAAAACTGGGGAAATGTTTACGTTTAAGCTGGCTTAGGTTAAAATCTGCAACAATGCAGTTCCTATTCTCGTGTGAAAGAAACTACATTATTAAAAAGTTTCACTGCAAAGGTCTGTGGAATATTATAGGACATCATTTATAATGCAGAGTGAAAGACAAAGGAGAGTTAATAGGACTCATCAGGAAGAATGGGAGGAAGAACCCCAATTCATGCACAAGAGTAGTTACTAAGCCAGGCATCAGCGAACAAGGCATCTGCAGAGATATAAAATCATAAATAGACTATCAATCTGAGAAGATATTAAATATAACAAATATCTTCTGTTGAGGTCTCCATCGGCTACAGCATGTTGCAGCTCTATTGTATTCAACAGGATTCCAAATATTCTCATGTTAAAACATACAGCTCTGAAAATCTATGACCAAAATTACGGCAAGCACTAACTTAATGTAGACCGAATCTGGGGGTACTGACTTTATATTGAATAGTTTCAGTGACTATAGCCTTAGTTAACTTCCTGTTATTAAGGAAATGAGGCTCTCACACAAGACAATCTTTTTTGCTTTTCATTTTAGCAGTTACATCCAATTAAGCCAATCCCGAAGTAACAGTAATACAATTTATAGATGAGGATTGGAAGTATTCAAAGGACTTCAAAACTAGAAGAATGTTAGAAACAATACTGAATGCCTAGATGCAAAAGAAAAAAAGGGGAAAGGAAAAGAGTAGCCTAAGGCCATCAGGTAATGGACATGGGGGAAGAGTCTGAAATAGGAGCGAAATATACTAGTGACAAGGATGGACCTTTAAACAGGAGAAAGAAGTGGAATGAAGGAAAGGTGGAGAGAATAGAAGGTCTGAGGCGGAGGACACTGCAAACATCATTGGCAAAGCCAATAGGGCTTGCCTTTGTGAGAGCTATTGCTTTGCAGATGTCTTTTAGCCATGTTGTCAAGCAGTGTGGCTGCTGTGCAGCATGGCTAAACGCTATTAAAAAAAAAAAAAAAATCCTACTTTCTCTCACCATATTACTTTCTTTTAAAAAAATCATTTTTATAGTGTTTTTATAGCTTTTTTAGCCATGACGCACCACAGTCATGCTGCTCTGCTACTTCGCTAAAAGATCTAGGCAAAGCTAAAAGCTCTCACATGGATGAGACATATTGGTTTTGCCAATGCTAGTTTTTTTAGGCACAGAGAGAATCACAGGCCAGGACTTTAACCTGGTTCCAGAGTTCCAAAGTTGTCACCTCTAGCCTTTCAGTCACATCTGACTGCACGTTGAGGGCTCCTTCCAATTTTAAGACAGTTTTGTGGGAATGTCCAGGCAGATGCTGGTGCACAAACCAGAGAGTCTCATTATCACTGCATGGACAAACACTGATCATATGTGCCGGAGGAGTACAGATAGAACGTTCCTCATGACGCACAACAGGTCTCTTCGTACCAGCATCAACGTAAGTTTCAAAGGAAAGGGTGGAGTCGAAGATTACTGACTTTTGAAGTTAGTCACAATGCTCCAGGCGTGACATTTAGAACTGAATACAGTATCCAATATGAGAGATACAGCACTGTTAGTAAATTGTAGCGATGTAGCACACCTTACGGTTTCCTGCAGGCATTCTTCGACTTCTGCAGTATTGCTGTATTTGTGGGCATTTTCTCTTACAAACCAGTACGAACAGGTAGGCATAAAAATATAGTGTCAGAGTTGTGCTGCTTGGCACCCACAGAACACTCACTCCCAACATGCAAAAAATAACAAAATGATAGAAGAAAGGCTTGAATTAATCTGAGCAATTGGCAATTGTGCTAGATCGAATGCCAGTCCATGTTTTTTCATTCACTGTGCCACTGTAGGCAAGACACCAACCATAGGCAAATAAGGCCAGGTCACCCTCATAAGGGAACATAGGCAGCCACAGAATGTTATGACAGACTAAGGCCTCATCACTGAGGTGCAGCTTCAGAACTTATGATGTCACATGACTGGAGTCAGTCTGTGGCATCTGGCAGGAAGATGTACCTATGCATAGGGTAAGGAAGTCTAGAGTGGTCCAAGTCCCCAAGTGGCACACACACAGAGAGGGAGACAAGTCTCTCTCAGTGCATCAGTGGTCAATTCTGAAGACCTGGGAGTCACATTTCTAGTTAGTGACTCCCTTGTAAAGGAGCATGAAAACATATGCTCCCCTTCAACAAAGCACAAGAGATCGGACAATCACTACAAATAAATCATTGCTCTAAAGATTTCTAAGAGAAACAATGAGACCCTGGCACTTTATGTGATGCCAACCTCAAGACTACCAATAGGAGGGGGGCATTTTGTCTTCCTTAAGGCATGAGCTGCAACAACCAGTAGACAAATATTTGATTCACCAGTGGGCAAAGCTGGCACAATGACCGGGCAGGCCACATGAAACAAGACATGAGACTGTCTCACGCCAAGTTAAGGCATCTGAAAATCTGACAATGCTGGGCAGAATTGGTGATGCATGAAATTCGCCCCTGGAACGCCCATAATGCTTAGGATGCAACTGAGAAAAACAAAACACAGTGGTTATGATTCACTCAAGAATTCCTTCCTACAATTTTTTTTGTTCTTCTCAGTGCGCTGCATTGTATCCTGTGTGGCTGTCTGAAATGAGGCTTGGAACACTGATGTCCCGCACGTCGGGCTTTAACAGCAGCAGTAAAAGAACACAACAGCAAAGAAAACAAACTGGGTGTTTGAATAAGCACTGCTGCACTGCACAACTAAGCGACAAATTGAGTATGATTAAATACGACCACTATAATAAAGAGCAACAGTGAGGGGTTGGTGGCAGACGAAGTGGGTGTGGTGTGTGCAAGTGTGTTTCTCTAGCAAAATGTAACCAGTTGTTGCTGCTCGCAAACGAAAAAAATAAAGAAATGAGAGTGACAAGGAAGACGACCAATGGCAGGTAATGAGTGGCATCCAATCCTTGTTTAGTAGTGTCTGTTCATTTTGGGGTTTTTTGAAGGTGAGACCTAAAAAGGTGAGAGATGGTGAAATCAGTGGAGAATGCAAACAGGACGAGAGTGAAGAAGACAATACTGATAAGTGTGGCATCCGAAAGGGACAGAAAAGTAGAAGAAAAGAACAAGTGTGAGGGAAAGGAAGATAAACACACATACAAGAAAGACATTATCATATTGAAACTAATTTACAAGTTATACCTTAATTACAACATGCAGCAGTTAAAGAGCAACTGCACAACAGGAAATGTTCCATTAACCCATATACCACCCATAGTTTATTTTAGAATGCATCTGTGATATGGCAAATATCAAATGTTTTATTTAAGGGTTTCTTGTGCAAAACCTAAAAAGACTGACTGGAGTCATTACGGCACTTTTATAAAGATTGTAGCATATCTAATACCTTATAGTGCTCATGCTCATATTTTCTTCAAGTTTTCAAAGTTTTACGTACGTATGAATAGTGATGCTGCATCAGGTCAGTATAGTTGTTGCTTTGGGAAAAATAGAAACGGACTGAGATCAATAAATAGGAGTGAATAGTCATTCGTGTGTGTGTGTGTGTGTGTGGGGGGGGGATGTATGCAATCTATTTACTTTGCAGACAGAGCCTGCTGTTTCGACCAGAGTGAGAGGCAGCACTGTGATGGACTGATGGCAGGATTAAGAATTTCTGGAAAAGGACTGAAAAATTAATCCTAGTTAACAGAACAATCATTTGAATTTCTGTAAGGACACTGTATCCGTGCTTTTCCCCATCTTTTCCTCCTCTTCAACTTACTCATAAACAATGCCGACCTTGCTACCTCTGGGAGTCTTTTACATTCTTGGTAATGCAAAAACTGACAAGCCAGTTGTTCTTAGGGCTCAAAATGACCAGTGGGTCTGTATCATGGAGTTACAGGTAGGAATGTTTACAGTCTCTACAGACTGACTCATCCAAATCATCAATACTCAAGGCAGCATTTTGAAGACAACCTGTTGAGGACCTGTGAAAAAGATCACTCATTTTTCGATGCAGCATCCTCATTTTAAAAACAAAATTGCCACAGTTGCAAGATATTGTCATGTATGTAGTGTGGAATAAAAGGGTGGGACAGGCTGGTTTGAACAACTAAGCAACACTGGTCTTCAATGGGAAACCCTTCCTCAACTGGCTTTTGAGTCGCCGTGTGAAGCAGATCAAATTGCTATACTGCGGATGCAGACAGATATAAAATGCTCAGCCATAATGTTGCAGACGTTTTTACCTTCTGTGGCAACATTTGTCATGTCTTGACAATTCTTCTATGACAAAGGAGTGAACATATGATGAGCTACCAGGTAAAGAAATTATCTTCTATGAGTTGGGTGGTGATAACCTTTGTTGACTGAAAAGTGAAGAGAAGGGTTGCCAAAATGACAGCTTCAAAGCGATCCATTGTCTTCAATCCACAAAGAGACACAACAAGGTACAGTTCCTTTGTCTGCACTGCCGCATAGAGTCACCATTCTTTTTTCAAAGTTCGAAGCCTGCAGTTTTACCAGACTGAAAATCCATGCTCTGAGCACAAACTTGTGGACATTTTGCCACAAAAATACATTATCCACTTTCACAACTGAGTTCTTTAAGAAGGCGGAGGTACAGCCCACCAAACTATTTTTTTTTTCAAATTCTTTTGTTCAAATTAATTATTTTGGGACTTTAGAGGTTCTATGCCTAGCAGTCCAAAAATAAATAGCGTACGGATATTTGACTTTTAGAGTTTTGTCTACCACCTTCAAATATGTTTGTGTAATTTCTACCACTTACATACCCAAACTCTCAATATTGTCATCCTGGTCTGGCTCCATGAAGCCAGCCGTCCCTACCATCCTCAAATGAACTACTAGCCACTTTACTCAATTTAAATGTATTTAATGTAAATGTATTCAGTGGTACAACAGTTATCATTGATCTCTTCTGAATATAAGCTTATCCACGATCCAATTCCGGAAAGCAGCTTATGGAAACCACTTGTTGCAATTGTGCTTTTGTGGCTTATTCAAATTTCCTACCCTGTCCAATGTTCTGAGATCATGAGGAAACACACACAGACACCACACCCACACCGCTGTAGAAAAAAAGGAAATTAGGGACAACTCACAAACACAAAACAGACAGACCTCAACAGAAACACAGCATAACCTAAGTTCAAATTCAGACGATTTGTGTTGTATTTGTCCACAATGCAGTTACTCCTCAACTAAAAATGCAGTCTGCTCATTGTATGCACCTCTTTAAAAAATACCAACTATGACATTAAACTACCATGATGTTTATATTATTGCAAACAACCTTTTTTTGGATCAGAGATTTCAGTGCATCTTTCTTGATGTGACATAGCAGATCACATACATTAGTCAAAGGGAACTCAAGGGGGCTCCTGTGCTGATGAAGAGAAAAAGAGGTGCAGCTAAATATCAGAACATGTTAAGTGTAAGGTTAGCAAATAGGAATACAAATCATACATTATCTGTATTAACCACATCCTCACTTCGGGTGAGATATGTGAAGCTTATTTCATACAATGGAAGATATCAGCATCAAGCTTATCTTTCAAAATAGAGTGTTTTCTAATCTATTACCTAACAGAATCTGCATATGTCCAAACAAAGGAATGCTTGTAAATGTTTAGAAAAACAGAAACAAAATCCAATATTTACATTTTTCATAAAGAAGTGGACAGAGCAGATGAGAGTTAACTTGGAGAGTTTCAGAAAGCAAGGGTGGGCGATGAAAGTGAATACTTAAACTGGTGATAGGAAGGTGATAAGTTACAGAGGACAGAAATGATAAAAGGGCTTTTTAAAATAGTTTCACTTCTAATAAAGGAATGTTCATTTTATTAAATAATTGAAAGTCAAACAATTAAGTGAGAGGTGCCTAACTACACATTAAGCTGTAAGACTTTACAGTAAGGTTAATAGTCTACATTTATTTCTCTCAGGAACGGACTACTGGGCAAATCTGCTGACTAATGCAAAGACTGACAGTAAAGAGTGTCCATCATTCGAATTTTTAACAAAGTCATAATCACTAAATAATTCTGCTCACATACAAGATCTTGGTGCACTTTTTACAAGAGATAATATTGCGTCCTAAAAGTTTGTTCTTTTACTGAAGGGGAAAAAGGGCAATAACAATTGTTTATCTGCTTTGAAGGCTCCTCCCCATTGACCTTCTTACTATCTATGAAAAATAAATGGGTAATGTTTTTTTTAAAAAACACAGTGTTCATATGCAACATGTTCTGGGTAAGTATTCCTTATCACTAACCTTGCTCAATGTATCAACACACACTCACACATACACCTCTGAAATAGATGAGAACACTGCAGGGACAGGTCCTTGTAGAGTGCTTGGTCCGATGGTGTTTGGATAACTCAGTGAGTGTTTACCAACACAGTGAGGACTGGAACGATACACGTTAAAAAGACTAAGTACTATAAAAACCAAAGAAGTATTTGAAAATAATTGGTCTTTGTTTAGCTTTTTCCAACCAATGTCCTAAGAGAGGAATAACTTTGTTACCAAAAGGTTAGCAGACCAGTTCCAGTGAAACCAAGTGGATTGGAAAAGATACAATTATGGATTTTAAAAATGTTCCAATCTCTGACATTAGTAAAGTGGTTCATACATATTTACTAGACACTTTTATCTTGACAAGAACTCTGGGGAGAGACAGCTTTCAGAAGAGACATCGCGTAGTGACAAAAAGTTGCTTTTACACGCCACTCACACTCATAGGAACCAGCAAGAAACAAATGCAAGACATTTATGGCATAGTAACTGATGACAGGTATGTCATTCAGAAGTCAACAGGGGTTGCAACTGTGATCCCCATGTAATACCATTCATTTCTGTGAAATTTTAAAGTTATTTTATTCATTTTCTAACATCAGTGTCTTCTTCCTGTGATTCCACCGGGTCACTTACTGCAATTTCATTAAGAGAGGAGGCACAACAGGGCATGTGGGGGTCAAGTTACCATACCTATGAATATGGTGAAATGAGGCCAGGCTGGTACTTCTATTATTTTTGCTGTCTGGATACTCTCGGTTGCTAAAGAAATCTAAACTGTGGCAAAGGGCCTTTTGTTACTAACTCGTTGTAGCATACCTATGTCCTAAATACAAAATAACTTTTTTTTTAATAAACTAATTAGGGTACTATTGGTGTCACAGAAACATGCAACACATAATGCTCTTTTAAAGAATAGCCAAGAACTTCATTTTGAAAACAACATATAAGCAAGCATACTCCTGGGTTGCTTTTGGAGTTTAAGTGTCAGTAACAAAAACTAGTGTAATCAATATGTTGAAATTAATTTTGCTTTTCTTGTCTAGGGCATAGTATGTGGAGTTTTATGACCAATGTCAAATAAAAACTAGATCAAAACGTGTACCAAAGTGAGCATAAATATACAACAGAAATGTATAGGATGTGCTGCACTATATCAGAGGAGTCCACTTATTATTTATTTTTTTGCCTGGAGATAAAGGAGCTTAGCGAATGCCTGGATGTGGTAGTGCATGTCTTAAAGTGTATCAACATTTTTTCACGATACCAGGTAGAACTAATGATGCAAACTGGGTAGCAAGCACATACTTTGTGTCCTTCAGTTTATCTGATTGCACTTATATGCAATTTATATATTTATATTTTGCTTTTATTTGATGTGTCAACATTTAAGCCCGTAGGGAAACAAATCAGCAGCTACATTATGAAGAAAGGAAACCAATTCTGTCTTGCCGAAAAGGATTTTGAGATTCAAAGTTTAAAACACAAAGCACACATGATCAGCACATAATTCTATGAGGAAGTGATCGGTGTATGTAATTTGTTAAAAATGTTGTGGCAGTTGTGAAACTGCTTTAACAAAACTGCACCATAACCTGCCCAGATATTAATGATAAGCTTTGGACTTCTGCAGTGCTGTGAGTGCTGTGCAATCAATGAAATGATTTTGGAAAATGCTTTTGAATAAAACCATAGGAAAGTGACACTGGGTTGCAAATACATGTTTATGACATGAAATAATGAAATAAAGATCCCACATACTTAACAGGACAAATGAACACAAAATGAACTGAGGTATTATATTTACCAGTAAACAAGAGAAACAGAGAGTCATACACAATGGTAACGCAGCAACACTAAGCGTTTTGTAAATTTATCATTCGAAAACCTGAGCTAGAAATATCCTACATATACTCACTTGAGGGGCTGTCAATACTTTCTACTCCAGTCAAATCCTGATCTTGTATGTAGTATTGATTTTCCTCTTGTTTAAGGCTCAAAGTGAAAACTGATGCAACATCTGGATGATCTATAATATAAAAAAGACGATTATTTAATCAAGTACAGAAGCAGAATTTAACTAACAATTAATATAAAGAAATAAAAACTCCTAAGCATTTAACTACATTTTCTTAACCAAAAAACGTTTCTATAAATGTATCTGTGTTGAAAACCTTACTCCACTACTGGCTTTAAATTATTTAAATGTGCTGCAAGTACTTAACACTCAAAAAAACTTGGTATCTGAGGAAATACTGTTCAAGTTAACTGCCTCCTATGTTTCACAGACAAACCTTGGTAACTATGCCACCATTCACCTCTGCTTCCTTTCAAACTCTGCATTACCCCTTTACCATACCTCACGTGCTACAACTAAGCAGACACGATGCAATTAATTCCAATATTGGAAAATCCCAATGATCTAAACACATCTAGACTCGACAACTGTCTGTGCTATTGAAAAATGGATGATGACAAACCACCTAAAACTCAACACCGTGGCACAATCACCAGCCCACAACAATATAGTTCAACGAACTTGAAGCTTTAACACTGTCTGAAGTAAATGACTATGGACTCAGACCTATAAATGATCCCACATGTTAATTAAGAGAAGCACCTTCTATACAATGGGAACACTGAGACGCATCCTACCTTACCTCGGGTATCAAAGAAAAAACGAAAGACCATTCTTACCTTCATAACATTGAAGGCTGATTATGCTAACGACTTGCACCTTGGTGCCTCTTGCTTCCTAATGTATTCTGGGATGCTGAACTTGTATTCATGAATATTAGCAAACATCCCACAATGGCAGGGGTGTGGATTTCTATAGCATGACGCCCAGGACATATTGTTTAAGGTCAAGGACAACAAGATTTCATGTTTACTTTGTCCTGGGGACAAGTCGGCCCAACCCCCTGCAGAACAACCCCTTTGGCTGCCAGTGTACAGTACCACATTATTGAGCATGGAAGGAAATTGTCTGCAGTTGAGGTAATATTTACATCCATATGTTCAAGCTGTTCCAACTTATATTTATGGTTAACTAAAGCACAACCTTTATTATTAGGATGAGCGCTGTAAATAAACATAAGCTCGTACAGCACTAGTGATTGTGGCTCAAAAAAAAAAAAAATTGAGTGTACAAAAGTTTGCAAATGCTTGTTTATTTTAATGTTTCCTGTAATCATGTTGAAACTGGGCACACTGATTTTTCATTATGAATATTTTTGGGAAATACTCCCATGCATCACTTTTACTAAATAATGCTTCAAAGAAATGGTACTTAAAATTTCACTGTAGTTTAGAAAAGCATTTCTTTCCTAGTTGAATTTTTTTGTGAACATTTTATTTTGAAAGCAAATGATCATTAATCATGCTTTCAAGCTTCTTCAAAAATGTGCATTTAATCAGAGAGCATTCTGGGAGTTTTTTTACATAGCCTCTTATTAAACTTTGCAAACTTGTGTACACTCTATTTTGCTTGTTTTTTTTGTCTTTTTTTTACTGGAACCCCGGATTGCTATCATTCACAGTGAAACCAGTCAATAGATGGATAGAGAGAGAGAGCTAGAATTTTAATAAAATAAAGGGTGTTTGTTAATACCAGGCCATAATTAGGGGCCAGATTCTTAAAGAAAGTCACAAGAGTGCACCCATGGCATTAGTGCAGGTTAACGCATTTGATAAACTCACAGGAATTTACAGAAGCAGACTAGAAAATCGTACTACTAGAAAGTATTTGTGGACTGTATTTTAGTACAAGCAAATATGCATGTATAGATTTACTCATGTGAAAATCTATTGAGCCTTTACTAGTTCACTTTCCCAACCATAGAAGAGGCTTTACTTCTGCCCTGGTCAGGAGTCAATTTCCAAACATGCTAGTTAGTAAGTTTGCACAGACTCAAAAGTGCATTCCAACCTTTAAACTATTGCTTACTGCTACATCCGGCCCCAGTATTTAGATCTGTGGAAAGGCGGCATAATAAGTAAATTGCTAGTATTAAAGCCCTCCTATAGTATTACCCCTGGCATAATCAGAGCTGCTATTTAATGAGATGAGTGCCAGAATTTGTACCCACACTACATGGCACTAAAAGGGCAAATAGATTTATTTACAGGACAAGAAGATTTATGAAGCAACCTGTCCCATGGACATGTAGATATTTTATTAAATTCCACATCCCTGCAATGGATAATCCTACTTCCATTATCGCTCTTCATCTGATAAAGATGTTTCTGAGAATTCGTGCCCAGTGCAGACAATAATTGGGACGAGTCCTGCTCTAGGAACGAACCACTGGACATCCATTTAGACCTTCATCCTTCAGCAGTTGATAAAATAGGTACTACTAACCAGTATGAGACAAAATACTTCTATAATTTCTGAACCAAGAATCCTCCTCCAGGTGCAAGAGTACTTGTATAACAGAATATTAACCTCAGCTAATCATTTTAGATTTCAAATTATCCAGAATGTCTATAATTAATCCATAGTATATCCCTTCCTTCAGCTCCATTTGGCTCAGCAGGGATCTGAATACAGGCCGTTCAATATATGAATTGGAAATCAAAGCTAAGTGGATCACTGTTGCTTCTTCTCATACTGTTTAACCCCAATTTAAATCCTGTATATTTTCAGCCCCCTCTGGATTGATCTTCTTTTTAAGATCAAAACACTTCTAATGAGAATTTACATGTTCTCTATTGGGTCATGGTGCTAGAGTATAGTGCATGGGACAGTATACCTCCCTCAGCATGGTTGCTGAAAGAAGTGGAATTCCTCATAATTATGTTATAAAGCTCATTCTCAGAAAAAGAGCCTTTTAAATTGAATGTTAAATATTTTTTACAAGCACCCTCCCTGTCTGTAAGCCACCACTGTCTCAAATTAGATCTGACTCAACATTAAAATGCCATCCCCCACTGCACTACTGTGGTTTCTAGTACTCATACTTTCATTTAAATGAAAGAAACAATATTAGGGGTATTTCAGGTCTGCATAGGGAAGGTAAAATAGATGTGATGATGAACTCCTACAAATTAAGAAGCCCAACATTGTCAGAAACATTATAACGCTCACAATGTCAAAAAAATTTACAATAGGGGCTGTGGTTTGGATGCCAATCATAGAAGCCATCTAATCCGGCAAAATCCTGAATCAGGAGACCCCAGAGGCTTAACTATCCTGTTTCTTGTGGCTTGGGCGACCTGGAATGTACGGAGGGTGCACCTCTGGAGTGTGGGCACCCCATAAAGTGCTGCTAAGAGGAGCGGCCTACTGCTAAGGCTGGGCGTGGCCGCTAGGTTTCCTGGCGGCTGCATGAGAGACATGAGGGGTGGTGTAGGGTAATATAGTCCCTGGCTCCTAGGGGCCCAGCAGCTGGAGGGCGAGCCTGGAAGATCCCTGCGGGAGAAGGACTGCATTAGCTTGCTGCTGAAGATCCCTGCAATTTCATGAGTGAGATATAGACCGTCCTGAGATCCTGGCAGCCGGGGTTGGATTTGGCACCTTTCGAAGGAGCCAGATCACAGGAACAGAACCCAAGGCAAGCGGTGGTGATGGACGGAGGGCCCACGGATGGAGGGGTCCCCTCCCAGGATTGTGCCTGGCAGCAGAGGTGAGGAGGCGACGGGCCTCACAGGAGTAATGGTGCAGATGGGCGTGGAGTTGCAATAGAGACTTGTGCCCTAGGTCCCCACTGATTTCTCTTTTGCAGCTGGCCCTCGGGGATGCTGTGGGTGAGACACTCGTTGCGGCGGGCAGGTGCCCTGGGTAAGGTGATGGGGGTGACTGGCCTCGTCGGAGGCAGGGCAAGGGGCCCGTTTTGAATGTAAAGCCCTGAGCTGTGGTGACTCCTTTGTGTGGTGTGACTGAGGGGGCCTCCAGACGCCGCAGGTTACAGTGCACTCTGCTTTGTTCCCCTTGGGGCCTGGTGGAGACATGGCTCGCTGTGGGAATGGCGAAAGTCACCATCAGACGGGCACAGCTGTGCAGAGACTTGTGATCCTGTCCTCTGGGACTTGACAGGGCAACATCACCTGAGGAAGTACAGAGCAGTGGCGACATTACCAGGTTCTGCATTGGTGTGGTCCTGGGGCTGGGTGGTCCTGGGGTGCCTTCTCAGCTCCAGCAGACACTGGGTTCCGCAAGCTGTGCTTGACGACTGGCTTTGAACCGTTCCCTTTGGTATAGCCTGCAACTTGAGGTCCAAGCGCTCTTGTCGCCCCATAGTGAATGAAGTGGGGGTCTGGTGGGTCGCATTGTGAGTGGAAACCTTTGACTGATGTGGGAGGATCCCGCTAACGACAATGTACAATGGCCAAGGATAAAGCACCCTCAGGTACTAAACAAAGCACCCTGGACAAATATGCCTAGCATGGGGGGACGGAGGGTCAGCCCCACTTGCTCCCAGACAATGCATCTTTTTTGGCAGCTATCACGCAGTCACAGGATGCCCTGGAAACCAAGATAGGTGCGGTGGGCTTGAAGGTCACCTTGTTCTGCCAGAACTAACGTAATGCAGTGGAGCAGATCGTGGAGGTAGAGACCCGGTTCTCAGGGGTTGTGGGCTCAGTAGCATCCCTGCATCAAACAGTGTCCAAACTCACCTCTGTAACCCAGGAACTGGTGGCACGGGTGGAGGATGCAGAGAGCAGGGGGTGTCGCAATATCCTCAGTTTCATCTAAGGGGTTTGAGGGTTCCTCTACTAAATGCTTCCTATACATGTGACTATGTGAGATTATGCCCCGGGAGTCCCTCTCTCCAGGTTCTGTGATCGAGCAGGTGCACTAGGCATTGGTGAGTTGCCCTCCCCGGGGGCCAGACCCCACCCAGTCATTGCAAAGCTCTTTAGTTATTTGGACCATGACACCATCCTTAAACATGCTCGGCTCCACGGCAAACTCCAGTACCAATCCCATACAATAATGTTTTTTTAGTACTCCAACCCTTTAGTGCAACAACAGCATCAGTCCTTTCAAGTGCCATGTGAACTGAACATACAATATATGCTCCTCTTTCCAGCTAAAATGAAAATAATCTACCACAACAAGTTGATTCCCCGGAGGAGTTCTTACAGTGGAAGGATGACGGATCCAGGTCCAACCTCACACTCCTCTGAGTATGGATTCTCACTCACCTTGGAGACAGCAGAAGGGTAAGCCCCAAAGACCCTGGCAAAGCTCTGCAACAGATCCACTTCAATCTGGCAGGGCTCCAATCGATCCATGGACAAGCAAGATGCAGAGGTATTTCTCAGTGGAATAGGGAGTACCTAACTAGGTTGTAGGTTGGTTGTAAGTTGTTCAAGCTTGGAACACCTAAAGGGATTTTTTCCCCATCTGGTGTTCCTTCTCTGTACCCACTACTAAACATGGCTAACGCCATAAACATTTCAGAAAATGTTAGACACATGTTAAAACAATACTTAGCAGCCCATGGCTTAACAGACAGGGGCGGGGATCTCAGATTTATAGTGGAAGGTCATGAAGTGTGAGTCACCTTTCCTATGAAGATGACACAACAAATACATTTCACACATAAATAATAGTAAACGTACAGCACCAGTACCAAGCTTACCGATATCTAGAGATACCACTTTCAAATTTGGTACAATGGTGCCCTACCACATGTAATACTAGGTCCTTTAAGTAATGACGGCCCAACGTGGCCCATGTTTGCCACATACACACCACATCCTGCCGTACAGGCAATTCAAATAGATAATGTACACGCACTTTATAATGAGCACTACAACTTTAGAGACGACTGGTGCAATTCACTATGCAAACTTTGAATACCGCCCCAGCATGTGCTGCACCAGCTGGTACCAATTGGCTGTTACTGGGATTAACCAACAAACAGTACATTCTATCATGGGCAAGGCGCCCACGCAACGTGAGAAAATTCCGTTATGGATTGCAAAAAAACCAAACCAGCTGGAAGCACTGTTTCTTTCCCCATATGGGAGCCCAACATAAACATCAAATTCTTTCAATGTGCTTGCCATTCGGAATGGTTCCCTCAGTGAACAACTGCACCAAATGGGGTACAGTCTTCACTGCAATTTACACTACCATGCATGGTACCAAAACACCTGTCAACTACCGCAAGTGTCCAAACAAATTCAAAATGAGCACAGGGCTGCTCCAGCCCTGGATTTGAGGATGAAACTGATGTGTAACTTCCACACAGTCTCCTCAATAAAACTAAGTAACATTAAAGGGGAAGCGGTAGCGTTGCCTATACACCAGCTGCTTCGGGAGATTCCACAGTTGGAACAGTAGCGTCAACTACAGAAATTTATTTCCAAAATCTATACTAGTACAGGACAGGATAGTTTGGGAGTCAAGCCGGAGAAGCCTGAAATTCAGAGTGCCACCCCTAAGAATGGTACTAAGCAAGGACAAGAGGGTTCTAAAAAACGCTGGGATAAACAAAATCAAAATTTAAAAGAAATTAATTAATTAATTAATTAATACAGAAGAAGTCAGAGAGTCAGAGCAGACTCTGCATCCAGAGAGCTCTGAAAGGAGATATAATCTCAGAAATAAAGTGACTTTAAAGGCTCCTGACAGATGTACTGATACACGTCCGTCTCATTCATTCACACACCAGATAGACGGAGTGAGAGAGTGGGCCGGTCAGAGCAATGGACTGACTACGTGAAACAGAAGAAAGACTAACAGCAGTTTTCAGACAAGAAAGAAGACAAAGCTACACAACAAAAGCCACAATTTAAAAAGAAAAAGGTGGCAGCAATTTCAATAAAAGATGCCAGCAAACCATGTTGGACAGCGCAGCAGAAGTCACAATATGTTGCCAGAGTCTGACATCACCTGGATGTGACAACAACTAACAACTTTCTTGTAGTTGAAACTGCGTATGGGTGTGTTCTCCCACCCGACAGGGTTTATGATTTAAATATCCACATTGAGGGAAGACATAGAGCACACTATTAGTGTAATTGTTTTGGGAAGAACTCAATTGTGATATCCTATTGGCAGAAAGAGACTGGCCACCCGAGTACGTCTGCAAGCTCCCACATGGGGAAGATGTAATTTTGCCTTCATTTTCAGATCTTATTCTGGACGCGGAAAAAGAAGCCTATGCTGTTGAATGGGCTTTGGCGCAGGCACCTGCACTATACCGCAACTATGTAGGGTGGGATAAGGATTCCCCCTACTATATAATGTCTAGCAAGTCTACACCTCAGCCTCATCCCCATTGTCCAGTTAAACTAAAGGCTAAAGCTCCAGTGAGAGAGATTCTCACTCAGTTTGAGTGCCAGGAAGTAACAGAGCCCTGTGTCTCTGCTATGAATAACCCTTCATTTACCGTTGCAAATCCAGATCATTCATATAGAATAGTCTTAGATTACAGACAATTCAACAACTACACACGCACATATGCAATACAAAATTCACACAGCACCGCACTAATTAACAACATTGTGCGTAAAAAATAAAAAGCATCCTTGGATATTTCCAACAGTTTCTTCTGACAAAACTTATCCCATGAAAGTCGGGACCCAATTGCATTCTCATTTGGTTCACAAAAACTTTTGGGACGTTTGCCGCAGGGCTAGATTAACAGCCCAGGGTTGTTCTCAGCCTATGTAACATCAATATTGCATGATATTGATCTAGAGGCGTTGCCCTATGTGGACGACATCTATCTCACAGATGACGACCTCAACATTCATCTTGCCAGGGTCGATCAGATCATTTTAGGGTTTGTAGCCCTTGGCTACAAATTCAATTTGAAAAAAACTAAAATAGCCTTTCTCAGTGTATTGTTCCTGGGATACGAGCTATCAGAAGAGGGTAAGAAACTGGCCTAGCACTTTTTAGAAAATGTGCTTAACTTCAACCACCAAATACCATCAAGAAAATGCAGTCATTGCTAGGTTTCTTTAACTTTGGCAGAACTTACATTCCAGGTTATGCACAAGGCATCAAACCACCTTATGATTTAATTCACACAGATTTCTCAAGCAGACACTGGACAGTTGAACACACGCGCATCCTCAGAGGATTGCAGCAAGACATGCTAGAAGCAAAACACTTACACACATGTGACAACAAAACAAATTTGGTCATCAGAATAATTGGGGGCAACACAGTGCCCACAGCATAAAAAACACATTTATACTCAAATACAGAACAACATTTTGCACCCACAGAAAACATTCTGACTGCTGAACAGATGGCTGTCATAAAGGAGAGGCCACTTGCCCAAAGGAAACGCGTTATTGTTGTTACCCCGGTGCCAGCCTTAGAGGCTGTCACCAAAGCCAGCATTCCTAACGCTGAAGCATTACATTCACGTTGGATTCAATGGGCAACTTCCCTGACTGCCACTGATGTTGACTACATCTTTAACCTACTTAGCTTGCTCTGTTTTATTTCATTTATTTTATTATTTCTTCTAGCAGGCTGCCATTGTTTATATTTTATAAGAAATGTTTTGATTTGCATTATCACATTATCAGTGCAACTCTGAGAAGATGTCATTATCAGAGTAATGATCAGTGATGTAAGTAGGTATTGTCATCATGTCCCTTTCTCACTCGTGTGATAGGAACCTAATGTGCACTTTTTGGGGATTGTTTTTGTTATTATTGTCACAAGTCTGCCTCGTTATCAGTGGTTTAGGAACATACCTGCATCAGGGATCCTACATGATCTGTATAAATACAGCTCACACGGACAAGGTTATTAGAGGGGTTCTTTCCAGATGCCATCTATGTTGCATGTCACCTTGCTGCAGGACTCAGTCTTTGTGTCCCCAAAGAGTCTGACCTAGAGACCTCATTCCAAGGTAACAAGGGTTGGGGGGTGCTTCTCACAGACATGGTACTGGCAGATTAGGTTTATCACACCTAGTTCTCATTAGGGTAGAGATTAGGTTTTCTATGCAAGGAATTTTATATCTCATGTGTATTGTAAGATCGTCGGGGTTTTATATTCACAACTCTCAGCTTCACAATTCTGCTTCTTTTACTGTTGATTATCCTAATCATTGCAGCACATGCATTTTATCGTAGATTGCAGTCTTTTTAATAAATATATTGAAAACTCTCTTGCGTTTCCTTCATTGCCTTTGTGTGTATGAGACATGTTGCTAAAGTAAGAAAAGGGTAACTTTTGTTCCAACATGACTTCCTTCTTGAGAAGTCTTATCTAGCGCCAATGCGTAAGGCTGCCAGAAATCACCTTTGCTTTATGAGTTCGGGTGAGGTACTGCTTGTGAGCCGGGAGGGTTGGGCCGACAGTTGCAACTTGTTGTAGGAATGACTCAGTAGCCTACAAATAGAATTGCTGTCATCCCTAAACCAGCAGTCTTGCTTAGGAGCGAGAGTCCAACAACGACAGATGTAGGGCACCTTTTAACATACTGTCTGGAGCTGCCCCGACTGAGACACATTTTTGCAGGGGGTATTGACGTGCATGAGTGGTGTCCTGTCTTGGCAGGTCCAGAGAGATCCCAGTATCACCCTCCATCTCACAGATGACCTTAGTGGGAATAGGTACAAATTGACCTTGCTTTATCTGGGTTTCACACTAGCAAAGTGCAATAGTGCCAATGAGCGGAGGGCGGCGATTTCCCCCCCCCCCCCCCCTTGATGGGGTGGAAAAGGGACTGGATCACTTTATGAGGATAGAGGTAGTGGTATATAAAGCGCAAAGCGACACCCATAAACACCTGCAAAATATGTAAGAGATGCACTGAGTACAGAGGTATAGTTCTGGTGCCAATCAATTGCATGGACGACCGACCTGCCTGGTTGTGGACACCTGAACATTCTGGGAAAGGGGCGGTGGGGATGACAGGGGGGCAGGCATATTTTGATCTTTCTGTTTATTATTTTATTATTAAACTTTCCTGCTAAGTGTTTAACAGTTTAATGTCAGCCATGGTGTCCAAGATGTATGTGGCATTTACAACAAAACAAACAAAACATGTTATAAAAAAAAAAAAAATTTTTTTTACAACAAACCTTTAGCTTTCCAAATTTTGATACTAAGGTGAGGCAGAGAGAAGCATCTGTATTGGGCCCAGATGTGAAGAATACCCCATTAACAAGATTTTGATGCGAACAGTTATGTAAAATAAATTTGTCATCCAATAGAATAATAAAAGTATTAGAAAATGACCTGCTCCAGGACGTAAACTTGATTAAAGAGAACTGTAGTTACTACTCTGCACTGGTGGGTGGGGAGAGAAGGCAGGAACGACCTTGTACATGTGTTTGGTGTGATCAGTGCATTCTTCCTCTGCTATGTGCGGGATGCGCACTTGATTACAAAGGTTTCCAGTTACCAGTCTGTACCAAGGAGGAGCCAGGAAACTCCTAGCAACATTGATCAGTGTTATAAAGAATATTCTTTTTACAAACTGTGCAGGGCGCACGGAGGCTGTGCCCAGCCAAAGGCCAGGCCAACCTGTACAAGTCAGAGACCTGAGGAGGGTGAGCCACCCTACTTAACTTTGGAAATTCAGTTACAATTATTGGTCGACAAAACGGGAAAATGGAAATAAGCAGTTGTTTCATGTACTGGCAAGCACTGACATTCTTCATCCTCAATTGTTCATTTTCTATCTAGTGCCATGCGAGTGAGACATTGAGATTGTGACTGTTGAGCAAAGATTGGGGCCACTTAATGTATTTTGACAAGGGTTCAAACACCAATAAAGAAATCCCAGCTTCCAGGCTCTGGTGTAAGAACAAAGAATGTAGCCAAAAGTGTGAATGCTTCTCCTAAAGCCTTTCTACATATTGAACCCCTGATAACTAAATCAGATATACCAACACCTCCTAGCAAAGACCCCACTGGCTCACCAGCTGCTGAGAAGAAAAGGGATATAAGGCGGTCAACACAGCAGAAGGCAAAAAAAACACGTAAATCTTCAACATTTTTTCTTCCTGCCTTATTACCATTGTGGCAGACAATAACAAAAGGATTCTACAGCAAAATATGTCAAATCACCCAACACGTATGCAGTAGGTTAACACTAGCTGCAAGCTATGTAAAGAGTATATCTGGCTACAAAATGGCAAAGCTCAATGAGGTAGAGAACTGCTTAACAAAGCTGACTGCTTTTGGCAAGTCCTCGAAATTAGAGCACAGCAAAGACAGCGCCATGGATGATCTGGGGAGCCCAAAGCTTATGCTGGAATATTCAGCGCCAAAAGCAGGACCGGTTCCTGCCACAAGAGCAAGTCACAGTACAGATTGCCCATGGGCAACTCTAGATAAGATACAGCACTGTAAGACATAACTAACTTTGACATTGCTGCTGTGCACGTAAACCCTGAATTGCTGCTGGGCTTTCTTCAAATTCCACCGGAAGCTACACACTTTGCGATTATACTTAGAGATGTGACTCCATGGCACCTGTCTAAAAAGAAGAGTACTGCCAACTTAAGAACAAGATAACTCATTGGTTTGCTAGGCATCTTGGCAATATGCCCCATTTACGTGATGAGATAATTATGATTAGGAGTGTTCATTGAGATAGAAGAGGTTGCAAGAAGGGGGTGGGTGATTGCATTGTAATTAATTTGTTCAGCAGGTGTAAAGTGCTCTCCTCTACTTCAGAGCATGATCGAAGGCCCACCTTTTAGTCTACATAAGTCAGCTAATTATATCCAGATATATGTACCTAGATATATTCCCTTTCAATTGCAACCTGCCACTCAATTTGTAACATCCTAACTTTAAATAGGTTTACTGCTTTTGAGGGTTTAGAGCATGTGGACTGACAATAAAATCTCTAATACAAATTTTACACCTTTGTGCGCCCAGGATAATTTAAGATTGGCTACATGTTTGTTTATCCCATGATTGTTCCATTCCCAGTGTTGAGCTACTTATTCAAATCTGGATCGAGAATATATTGCGCTCAACTCAGAAACGTTATAATCCTAAAACTGAGCAGCCAATAATCCATAATCTACTTTGTGACCACCGTCCATAATGATTCTAGTAAATTTGTTTAATGGAAAGTGGCTAGATTAAATTCAAAACTGAATAATATGTAGGCGTTGTGGTCCATAAACTTGATCAAAAAAGCATATTCTTTTTAAACACTGTGCGGGACGCACACAGGCTGTGGCAGGCCAAGGCCAGGCCCGCCTGCACCAGTCCGAGCCTGGAGGAGGTTGGGCCACCCTACTTGACTTTGGAAATTTTGTTTCAATTATTGGTCGACAGAACGGTAAAAAGGAAACCAGCAGCTGTTTCATGTACTGGTAAGGGTTGACCTTCTTCATCCTCAACTGTTTATTTCCTATCTAGTGGCATTTTTTTTTTTTAAGAAACTTGGACGTCTCAGACTTCTCATGTAAATGGTTATTCCGTCACGTCATATGATACCCCATTGATTCCATCTACAGCAGGGTGCTTGATGGAGAACCTGCTGATTTTGGTCAGTCTTGTTTCCTGGCAAAGTACTTTGGATACACCCAGGCCATGCTAATTTCCAATCACTATGTGTACATATTGGTGGGTAATTTTCATACTACTTTTTATATTCATGTAATTTAGAAATAAAAAACAGTTTTAAAAATTGTTAGAGAACTGTTTTGAAGCAAATGTGGATAATATGTTAATTAAGTAGGTGGGGCATTTTCATGCACACCTCCGTTCTGCTCAAACAGGTGAGGTGTGTTGGATACTTGGTCTAAATAGTCAGGACATTTTACTCACAAGTCACAAGAAAAAGCATGAAATGATATCATAGTTACATAAAACCTGATATTTGGCTTCAAAATGTATGTTAACGATAGGACCACCTTCTACATTGATTATGTTCCGTTACCAAGAGATATCAGTACAATGAAATCTGAATTTACAATTCAGGCAAACTGCTTTAGTGATCATAATGCTCTTTCTGTATACATATGTACGTGAAAGCATTACCAGAATTTTGTAAGCAGGGCTCTGCAAATAATATCAATAAGAATACAGGACTGATTCTAACGTGAGACAATATTAACCCTGCATGTTTATTAGGTGATTTATAGCATCAATTTGGCCGATACTAACTGTCTCAATGATTCTGCTAATGCTCAAGTTAGATTGTTATGGTATAACTTCTTGTGTGCTGTAATGAAGAAATTTGTGACAGCTCCCAAGGGTCATAGAAGGGAAAAACATGCATGTTGGTTGGATGTAACAAAGTTGGGCTCGCAAAAACTGAATGACTGTTTTAAAAAACAACCCGTGTAATGCTGTTGAGGTGCAACAGTGCAGGCTGTCCTACAAGAAGATAAGGAAAACTAGTATAAGGCCTGTAGGAGGCTGGCCCTCTATGTATTGTGCAAAGCTAAGCATACTGAAGCGGGTCAAGGCAACCACACTTTGGTTTACAGGGGAAAAAACCTAATGCTCAAATTTTTAAGGTACCGTGGTCGAGCAGTTAGGCCAATCTTTGAGAAGTGAAAAAAATATATTGCTCTCACAGCATCAATCTTGCAACTCACACACTCAAAGGAATAACCCGAGACCAAATTATAAAATTACTTCAGATTTATATATAATTGTCAAGATTATCAAGATTGGTTAAGTACTTTTTGAGAGATTAATTTTTGAAGTGTAATCAAAATAGTATTTTTGTGTGCAATTACGCACCATAGGTATCAATGGAAGATCAACTTTAAAAATACATATAAAATCGTACAGTTGGTTTACTAAGTTCTTATTTTGCAGTTTGGACGAGGTCGTCGGTGGGCACACTGTGCCAGCTGGAGAAGTTTTGGCGGCTCCGTGTTCCGGCGGGAGCAGCGATGAAAGGTCACTGGAGCTGGTGCAAGGCCACTGGGGGAGACTAATTGGAAAAGCACTGCACACAGAAATGTTTCCTTGGGGTCCACTTGAAGTGTCACAGTCACAAGGGGTGGGGGACCCTTATAGCACAGCAGGTTCTTCGGTGCAGGGCACAGGATGGCCAGGTGCAGAGCAAATTGGTGAGCCAGGAGCTGTGCGCAAGAATTTTCACAGAAGCAGGAGGTACACTGTTTTAAGGGTCATTTGCAGGACAACAGGGGCACTCTGACGGGAGGTCTGCGGTGTTGCTGAAGTCCCTCGACTGGGGCTTCCTCCTGGTCTTTTTTCAGGCCTGGGCGGGCTGGTTTTCTCAGTGTCTGACGTTAGCTGACCAATACCCAGGGTATTTGTACGGTTTGACCACTGGAGGGTGCACTGTCACCAAACCTGGCACACTAGCAGGGTTTGTCCTCGTGGTCCAACCCTGGTAGTGACCGATGGGCCATCTACCTTAGGGTGGCTACACCGACTAAAGTGACCACTTCCTATGGGAAGGGTCACTTCCCTGTCCCCGATTGGTTATTTTCCTTCCATCCAAGATGAAGGAAAATGAAATGAGTGCCCACCACACAGGCAACACCCTAGAGGTGGTGCATGTCAGGTGGGGCCACTCGTCCTACTCTTTGTTTGAGTTTCCCGCTGTTACTTCCACCATCTAGCTAGCAGCAGGCCTGGGGATTGAGTTTCAAAGGCGGTTAGCCCTTTGAAACTGGCCACCAGGGCAGTGCACATTCCTGAGGGAGGGGGTGTTGGCACCTCCACCTAGGAAGGGCTTTGTTCTACAAACCAGAGAGACGGCTCTCTCCCCCAAGGTTTGTAGTTTGGGTGTCTGGCGGCAGCAGGCTGGACAGGACCAGTCAGCAACCATGCCAGGGTAGTTAGCCTTTGCAGGGGGCACCTCTAAGGTGACCCATGAGTACATTTAGGGATAAATCCAATACTGGCACCAGTTTGGATTTATCATTTTGAGTTGTTCGGTACCAAACAACCCAGGGTTCAGAGTGGCCATCGTGTAGCTGGGAAACTTGTATTGACCTGGGCCCAGCATATGTATTAAAACGGCTGCTCTGTTAACTAACCATGTCCCAGGTTTGGCAGGGACGCAGTGGTGTCATAATACTCAAGCTGCTATGCCCTCACATATAATATGGTGCACCCTGCCTTAGGGTTGGAAGGCCTGCCAGAGGGGTGTCTTATCCATAGTGTATGGTGGACAGGGCAGACAGGCAGTGTGCCATGTCAAATTTGTGCTTTAGGCTTGCACCAGGACACCCAGCCTGCAATGGCAGTGCTGGGTGCATCTGTATGCATGGCCCTAGAGCGTGGCACAATCAGTGCTGCTGCCCTCAGAAGCCTATCCTTAGTACCCCATACCGTCAGTACCCAAGTACCTTTTACTAGGGACTTACAGTGGTAGCTAAAGGTGTATCCAATTGTGCCAATGCATCACAACAGTTTTAGGGAAAGAGCTCTGGCCCAGAGTTAGCAGGGGCCCTGGGCACTACAATTTCTAGGCTACACCATACATCAGGCAAAACGTGAGGAGTAACCATGTCACAAAGAGGCCTTTTCACACACTACTCCCACCCCCCAAACGAAAGAGGATGAGAATACCCTTTCCCTAGTGAGTCTTCATCATCCAAGTGGAAGAACCTGGAAAGGTCATCTGCATTGGCATGGGCAGTACCAGGTCGGTGCTCCACTTGAAAGTCCATTCCCAGTAGTGAAATGGACCACCTAAGCAGTTTGGTGTTTTCACCCTTCATCTGTTGCAGCCATGTCAGAGAGGCCTGTGGTCAGTCTGAACTATTAAGTGAGAGCCAAACAGGTATGGCCTCAGCTTCTTCAGGGCCCAAACCACAGCAAAGGCTTCCTCTCTATGGCACTCCAATTGTTTTGCCTAGGAAGTAGTTTCTTGCTCAAAAATGCAACTGGCTGGTCATGTCCATCATATTTTTTCTTGGAAAGGACCGCTCCTGTCCCCATTTCAGAAGCATTTGTCCCAACTATGAATTGTCTGGAGTAATCTGGTGCTTGTAAGACTGGAGCAGAGCACATAGCATTCTTCAGAGTGTCAAAGGCCTTTTGACAACTCACTATCCAGTTAACCTTTTTGGGAATTTTCCTGGAGGTTAGCTCGATGAGGGGAGCAACTATAGTCCTTCACAAATTTCCTATAGTACCCAGACAAGCCAAGGAATGCCCTGACCTGTGTCTGTGTTGTGGGAGCTTCCCAGGCCAGAATGGTGGAATTATACATAGCCTCCACCAACCAGGTGGCCCAAGTAAACAACTTTCCCCTGCCCTAACAGGCACTTACTGGCCTTGATATTGAGGCCTGCCTTCTGCAGAGCCTCAAGAACCTTCCCTAGGTGGATCAGGTGATCCTGCCAGGTGGAACTTTAGAGAGCTATGCCATCCAGATAAGCTGCACTAAAATATTCCAGTCTAGCAAGGACTTGCTTTGCCAACCTCTGGAAGGTGGCAAGTGCATTCTTTAATCCAAAGGGCATAAAAGTGAACTGATAATGCCTACTAAGAGTAGAAAATACTGACCTCTCTTTTGCTCCTGGGGTCAGACCAATCTACCAGTACCCGGATGTTAAATCAATGGTACTCAGATAGGTCGCTGCTCCTAATCTGTCTTTGAGCTCATCAGCTCTTGGAGTTGGGTGTGAATCAGTTTTTGTCACAGAGTTGAGGCCCCTGACGTCCACACAAAACCTCATTTCCCTTTTCTCTCTTTTCTCTCCTTTGGAGTGAGGTTTGAGGACTAAAACTACTGGGCTAGCCAAGGGACTCTCAGAGGGTTTAATGACACGCAAATCCAGCATTTTTTTAACTTCTGCTTGAATACTCTCTCTGACATGATCTGACTGTAAATCTTGTTCTTGACAGGCAGGCTGTCACCAGTGTCCACATCATGGGTACACCAGTTTGATTTTCCTGGGGTAAGAGAGAATAATCCAGCATACTGGTTGAGGACTTCACTGCAATTCGTTTGCTGTTGCTCTGTGAGGGAATCTGATAAGACCATTCCATCGACAGAACCATCTTGGGGGTTGCTGGAGAGGAGATCAGGCAGTGAAAGGCTCACTCTCATCTTCCTGTCCCTCATCTGTAACCATGAGCATGGCCACATCAGCTCTGTCATAAAAGGGTTTTAGGTGGTTGAAATGTATAATTATTTTGGGGTTTTTGCAACTCCATAGATCAACTAGATAATGGACCTCTCCTTTTCTTTCAAGTATGGGACAGGGCCCAGACCATTTGTCCTGGAGGGCCCTTGGAGCAACAGGCTCCAACACAAAAACGTTCTGCCCTCGTTGGAACTCCATCATAGCAGCTTTCTGGTCATACCAGAGCTTTTGCAGCTCCTGGCTGGCCTGAAGAGTTTTGCTGGCTTTCTCCATGTACTTAGCCATTCTTGAAAGTAGACCAAGCACATAGTCCACAATGTCTTGGGCTCTTTGAGAGGCTTCTCCCAGCCTTCTCTAACAAGACTTAGAGGTCACCTAACAGGGTGCCAAAACAAAAGTTCAAATGGAGAGAAACCTACTCCCTTTTGTGCCACTTCCCTGTAGGCAAACAGCATGCAAGGAAGCAGGACATCCCATCTCCTTCTGAGTTTTTCAGGGAGTCCTCCAATCATGCCTTTTAGGGTCGGGTTAAATCTTTTACCCAGCCCATTTATTTGAGGATGGTAGGGGGTGGTGAACTTATAGGTCACCCTACATACCTTCCACGTGTGTTTTAAGTATGCAGAGATGATGTTTGAACCTCTCTCCGAAACTACCACCCTGGTGAAGATACCCAGGAGGGCTTTGGCAACTGCAGGTGCAGTAATACTCCTAAGAGGTATAGCCTCAGGATATCTAGTGGCATGATCCACTATGACTAGTAGGTATCTGTGTCCTGATGCTGTTTGAGGGTAAAGGGTGAAACAATGTTGATCCCTACCCTTTCAAAAACTACCCCAACCACAGGTAGTGGCATTAAGGGGGCCTTTAACTGCCCACCTGCTTTGCCACTGGCCTGGCAGGTGGGGCAGGACTGACAAACGTCCATCACTTTTTGGGACATTCCTGGACAATAAAAGTGGTTAACTAACCTACTCCAAGTTCTATTTTGGCCCAGATGCCTAGCTAGGGGAATGTCAATGGCTAGAGTGAGGAGAAATTCCCTGAACTGCTGGGGCACTACCATCCTCCTGGTTGCACCAGGTTTGAGGTCTCTGGCCTCAGTGTACAGGAGCACCTCCTCTCAATAAACTCTGTGGGTACCACTGACATTCTCTAAATCGTCCTGTGCAAAGTGCTGCCTCAGGCCTTCAAGAGTGGGGCAGGTCCGGCACAGATCTTCCCTGGAGGGTCCCCCTGGGCCCAAGAGCTCTGGGTGGTAGGGCGCAAGCTCTTTAGGCTCAGTTCCCTCCAAGAAGGTTGGCTCCTCTTGCTAGAAAGAGGGATCCTGATTTGGGATCTGCTTTGAAGCTGGTCCCCCAGTCTTCTTGTCTTTTCTCTTGGGAGGCTGGCCACTATTTCAGGATCCAGCTCTCCTTTTTCTCCATGAAGTTTGCTTTGTGCCCTTGTCTTGATACATGCCCACTCAGAGATCTTCAGTTCTACATCAACCCAGGGGAAATGCTCCAGGTGATTTCCAAGCAAGCAATCTACTGGGATGGATGAGGACACAACCACTTCTTTTTGCCCTACTACTCCCCTGCCCCCCCCCCCATCAAAAGTTACCATAGCCATGGGATGGAACTTTGTCTCACTGTCAGCATTGGTGACAGGATATGACTTCCCTACCAGGAACTGATTTGAGTGAACGAAGTGCTGAGTTACCATAGTAACACTAGCTCCTGTGTCCATCAGTGCTTCCACTGTCTCCCCATTAATCCAAGGGCACTGTCTGTATTTTTGCATGTTACTTGCACTGGATAATTCTACCCCACCCTCAGTGACTAATGTTGCCTCTGTAGGGTCACATGGTCAGGTCACACCTCTGATCACATCTGGAGATTGGCAACTGCACTTACTGCAGGTTGACTAGAGGCATTCTTTTTGTTTTTAGAGCCAGAGTCTCCAGCTTGGTGCCTTTTGGTTTTGCAGTCATGGTACAAAGCCTTGCTGGGATCAGATCAAAGTGTCTACCTTTGTACCCACCCCTAGACTGTGATTCTTCCTTCTTCCCTTCTAAAAGTAGGGGGTTATCTGGTGAATTTTTCACACATCTTGAGATCAATCACTTCAGATACCTGGGTTATGCAAACGATCCAAGGGTTTCAAATAGAGTTCTATGGCTCTCTCCTTCAGGACAACCGTCCAAGACCTATTCATTTTTCTGAGCAGGAGGCCACATTGGTAGACACAGAAGTCTTCTCTTCCCTGGACAATGCAACTATTTGCACCTTGACCCCTCGCCCCCCACTGTTCATCAGCAAACATTTTCTAGTAGACAAGGCCGATGGGGTCAACATCCAGTCATAATCATACACAAGTTTAACGAGTGGCTGGTTTATCTTCATTTCAAATTAGAGGGTGTCCACCTCCTGTGGGATGTTCTGGCCCTCTAGACTGGATGATCCGGCTGAACTTGAAGGATACATACTTATCAATTCCAATTTTTTGGCCCCACCGGTGGTTCTTCCAGTTCATTTGGCGCCAGTCAAATTTTCCACGGGGCCTTTCGGTCTCTCTTCCTCCCCCTGGTGCTTCACAAAGGTTTTCAAACCCATCCTGTAGCACCTGCAGATGCAAGGTGTATGCCTTATCATTTATTTAGACAACATACTCCTCGTAGCTCAATGCCAAGTTCAGCTGTCATTCCAGTTACAGATGGCAGTCACCCTTCCACGGGATGTCGTTTTTATTAATAATGAGAACAAGAGGAAGGCTCTGCTGGTTCCTTCCCACAAGACAACCTTCTAGATCAAACAGAGGCCATGTTGAGTCTCTACTCTCAGAATGTGGCGAAGATACCTCACAAGCTGCAGAGAATGTTGGTAAAACAGTTTTGCTTTGGGTTGTATGGATGATTTTGCCCACTGGCTGTTAGACTTCTTTGTTTTTCCTTCCCAATGGTTCATGGAAATGTTAGTTTTTTTGTAATGGTTCTGAAATGGCTGCTGTTAATAAAATGCGAAGGAAGAAACCATAATCCTTGCCTCTGTGTTCTTAATAGAAATGAAACTTTCTGTTACAGTAGCTAGGAAATCTTTCATTCTCCATCACAATTTGTGGCAGATAATGAGCCAGTTTTGGGCAAGCAAGTACATACTTCTGTGTGTTACCTGTATAAAGCGATTTTTGAGGTGATCTATTCAACAACTCTGAGATCTAAAGGCAAGGCCCCTAATACTGATGGGGTACTAATGGATAAACTTTGGACCCCTATTATGGTAAATGTTAAAACATTGCCCTTGTACATATTTCCCTGCCACCAGAGCAAAACTTAGAAAATCCTACCTATAAAAATAGTACATTTTAATATAACTTAAAAATCCCCCCAAAAAATGTAAACAACTAATAGAGTAACTATCTCCTAAAAAAAAAAAAAAAACTACCCAAACCCATCATTGAAACCCTGTAAAACATATGCAGAGTAAGCCCCCACTCGCTTGACACTACCTAAACACATTACGGGGACCAGTCCTCCTAAAGCACTGGTCCTCACAAGGACAGTGTTTACCCACGCTATGAAGGGGGTCGGTCGGTCGGTCGGTCGGTCTCTCTCTCTCTCTCTCTCTCTCTCTCTCTCTCTCTCTCTCTCTCTCTCTCTCTCTCTCTCTCTCTCTCTCTCTCTCTCTCTTTCTTTCTATCTATCTTTCTCTCTCCTCTGATCCATAGAGGGATCCTTCAACAGCAATATAATTGAACACACAAGAACATACATACAAACAAAATACACAGGGCAAAAGAAGGACAAACAGGAGGTATTATTAGAACTATGGGCCATCTTTGAGGGAGCCCAGACCGATAACACTGCCCTGCCATCAGCAAGCCAGGCGTCTGCACATACCCTGCCATATGTCGGTTTGAAAGTGCTCTTCCCCGATGCCTGCTATCCCCACATTAGGATAAACTAATGTGCCAATTGTGGTAGCCCATGGGGCCCTGACATTCCCTGCACCACCCCAGCACTACAACACTCCCAACGACTGCCACCTGTCACAGTCACCGGACTGAGCCTCAGCAGCACAGAGGATACTTGCCCTTTGCTGGTTCCAGGGAGCAAAACTGAGTGAAAGGGAGATTTATAGCTGTTTAAGACAGTGAGACAGCTAGCGAGAGTGAACCAAGGGGTACTTGTCTTATGTGATCTGGTGGTGAGGAGGAAGCCAAAGAGTATGCTCAGGTAGGAGAGGAAACCACAGAGCGCAAGCTAGAGAGCAGGTCCCAACTTAGAAGGACAATGCATAGCTCCAAGCAAAGGAGGCAGTCTAGATAGGAATCTGAGGAAAGGTGTGCACTCAAGAGGGAGAGAGCTTGAGATCGCGCCCTGGAGGCCCAATGAGAGAGTAGAGTAGCGGGCCCTCTGCCTGTGGAGAGATGGGGTAGATACAGAGCCCCAGTCACAGAGGAATCCGAGGTAAAATCAGAAAGAAAACTTTCAACTGGGGTGCGTACCTCACCAGAGCGACAGCGAAGAATAGGGGCTGACCAGGAAATTAGCGACCAAGGCAGGCTGGTGCAAACCCAGCTTAGATACAGAAGGACCAAGATGGCAACTTTGCGTGCACATGAGGAGAGCAGCAAGGACGAAAACGTCCACCACTCCTCCCAAACATGCAAGAAAGGTAAACTAACCCCAAGGAACACAGTAGCTCAGGTGGAAGGCAAGATATTCGCACAACCCTTTTGCCACCTGCTAGCCCACTGGACAGAGAGAAGTGATCAATATGACAGACTCTGGCCGGAGGAGGGATCCTTCGAACCAGAGGACATAGTGATTGCAGAAGACCGCATCCAGCATGGATCCCAATTGGAACTTCCCTTTCATGCAAGAGTGTCTGACGAGATGGGAACGCTATGTCGAGGGAAAACCAGCAGAGCTGCCCAAAACAAGAATACGTCCGCTAGTACAGGAAAACAATAAGGAGAAACAGGAGTAGGCCCAGAGGGGGCCACGTTAATAACAGAAACCAGGGAGATTGGCAGCAGCCAAATCTCATACAGTGGTACTATTGCCACAGATGCCGACTAAGGGCACATCGTGATCTGAAGTCAATGAGTAGAGGCCAGGCCCCGCAAAATTTTCACCCACAAAATCAAGCCCAGGGAAACCTGAATGCACCTTATATTCAGCTGCAGGGAAGTCAGTCCACCGCTGTGCTCCCACAGCAGGTATCAATGCATGGCATCAGCAACCACAGACAGGGAACCCAGCCCATCAAGGATCAGGGCCACAGCCGACGCAGGGAGGGGTAGCTGTTTCGGGAAGCAATTCCTTTGTGCAGATGCAAAGCCCAAATGCACTGTAAACCTTAGTACGCCCCCAATGCAAAGCATTCATATCTTAAAATTCACTGTAGCAAAAGCAAATCAGGAGAAAGGCAAATGACACATTAGGGGGTTTTATCCTTTACTTGTATTTGAGGAAACTCTGGGTTGCTGTCGACCGGGTGTCCTCACCAGGATCCACCACTCTGGATTGCTGTGCAGCTGTCGATCTGGTATCTTCACTAGAATTCACCATTCAGGGTGCATGTCAAAGGCTAGGCCGCACTCTGCTGCTGGTCCACTAGGACAGGGCTAGTTGGCCAAACCCCAGGGGGAGGGCAGTCTGACGAAGAGGGGCAGAGCAGCCCTCCCAACCACTGCTTAAAAAGCAGGCACCTCAGGTCCTCGCTCACAAACAAATTGGGGCGAGCTCTAACTACCAAGTCAAATGGTCCCCATTGTCGGCTCCCCAGCCAGGACCAAAGTGTATTTTATTCCCAATAGAAATAGAGCCTCGAACGGCCCCCAGCCAAAAGGGGGCCTTCATTTTGGTTCCTAAACTAAGCTGCCCTCTAGTGTCGGGAACCATGCTTCCTGTGTGCTTTAGGTAGCGAAGACCCCTTAAGCCTCACAGCACACACATGAGCCCCAACAGATTGCAGAGCACTGCACGGCATCGAGTCAGTAGAGAGGAGGTTCACCAGGACATCCAGCCGTCTTAGTCTATACCCATTATCTGGGAAAATTCTACGAGTTCCCGGCCTTGTTCCAGACTCTCTATGTGGCGAGGTCTTTGCCTCCTCATTTAATTTCTGAGCTTCCCAATAGCAGCCGGGAACCGCAGGCCCCAAAATGAAAATGTCACTTACCCAGTGTACATCTGTTCGTGGCATCAGTCGCAGTAGATTCGCATGTTCTGCAATAGCTCGCTATCTGGTGTTGGGCCGGAGTGTTACAAGTTGTTTTTCTTCGAAGAAGTCTTTCGAGTCACGGGACCGAGTGACTCCTCCTTTTGTCTCCATTGCGCATGGGCGTCGACTCCATCTTCGATTGTTTTTCCCCGCAGAGGGTGAGGTAGGAGTTGAATTGTAGTAATAGTGCCCATGCAATGGAGTGACTAAGTATGCACCTATTTAAGGTTGAGATGATACATATATAAATAATTGAAGGTAACTTCCAAACTGCTACAGGCTCCCGGGGAGGCGGGTGGGCACATGCGAATCTACTGCGACTGATGCCACGAACAGATGTACACTGGGTAAGTGACATTTTCAGTTCGATGGCATCTGTCGCTGTAGATACGCATGTTCTGCATAGACTAGTAAGCAGTTATTTCCCCAAAAGCGGTGGATCAGCCTGTAGGAGTGGAAGTAGTCTGAAATAATGTCCTTAATACAGCTTGACCTACTGTGGCTTGTTGTGCGGATAACACGTCTACACAGTAGTGCTTGGTGAATGTGTGAGGCGTAGACCATGTGGCTGCCTTACATATTTCTTGCATTGGGATGTTTCCTAGAAAGGCCATGGTAGCACCTTTCTTTCTGGTTGAGTGTGCCCTTGGTGTAATGGGCAGCTGTCGTTTAGCTTTAAGGTAGCAGATTTGGATGCATTTAACTATCCATCTGGCTATACCTTGTTTTGAAATTGGGTTACCTGCATGAGGTTTTTGAAATGCAATAAAGAGTTGTTTAGTCTTTCTGATGTTCTTTGTTCTGTCAATGTAATACATTAATGCTCTTTTGACATCTAATGTATGTAGTGCCCTTTCAGCTACGGTATCTGGCTGTGGAAAGAACACTGGAAGTTCCACTGTTTGATTTAGATGGAACGGTGAAATAACCTTTGGCAAAAATTTAGGATTGGTCCTTAGGACGACTTTATTTTTGTGTAGTTGTATAAAAAGTTCCTGTATAGTAAACGCCTGAATCTCGCTTACTCTTCTCAGGGAAGTAATGGCGATGAGAAATGCCACCTTCCAGGTTAGGAACTGTATGTCGCAGGAGTGCATGGGTTCAAAAGGTGGACCCATAAGTCTAGTTAGGACAACATTTAGGTTCCATGAAGGAACAGGTAGTGTTCTTGGTGGTATAATTCTCCTAAGGCCCTCCATGAATGCTTTAATGACTGGTATTTTATATAGGGAAGTTGAATAGGTAGTCTGCAGGTATGCAGATATTGCTGCAAGGTGAATCTTAATGGAAGAGAAAGCTAGGTTAGATTTTTGTAAGTGAAGCAAGTAACCCACTACATGTTCTGGAGTTGTGTGTAATGGTTGTATTTGATTAATATGGCAGTAGCAAACAAACCTCTTCCATTTACTTGCATAGCAGTGCCTGGTGGATGGCCTTCTTGCTTGTTTTATGACTTCCATACATTCTTGGGTAAGTTGTAAGTGTCCGAATTCTAGGATTTCAGGAGCCAGATTGCTAGATTCAGCGATGCTGGATCTGGGTGTCTGATCTTTTGGTTGTGCTGTGTCAACAGATTTGGCCTGTTGGGCAATTTGATGCAGGGTACCACTGATAGGTCTAGCAGCGTTGTGTACCAGGGTTGCCTTGCCCAAGTTGGTGCTATTAATATGAGTTTGAGTTTGCTTTGACTGAATTTGTTTACTAGGTAAGGAAGGAGAGGGAGAGGAGGAAAAGCGTAAGCAAATATCCCTGACCAGTTCATCCATAGGGCATTGCCTTGGGATTGTTTGTGTGGGTATCTGGATGCGAAGTTTTGGCATTTTGCGTTCTCCCTTGTCGCAAACAAGTCTATCTGAGGTGTTCCCCAGAGTTTGAAATAAGTGTTCAGTATTTGGGGGTGAATTTCCCATTCGTGGACCTGTTGGTGATCTCGAGAGAGATTGTCTGCGAGTTGATTTTGTATCCCTGGTATAAACTGTGCAATTAGGCGAATTTGGTTGTGAATTGCCCAATGCCAAATTTTTTGTGCTAGCAGGCTTAACTGCGTGGAGTGCGTCCCTCCCTGCTTGTTTAGATAATACATTGTTGTCATGTTGTCTGTTTTGACGAGAATGTATTTGTGAACTATTATTGGTTGGAAAGCTTTTAGTGCTTGAAAAACTGCTAGAAGTTCTAGGTGATTGATATGCAGTTTTGTTTGATGTACGTTCCATTGTCCTTGTATGCTGTGTTGATTGAGGTGTGCTCCCCACCCTGTCATGGAAGCATCTGTTGTTATTACGTATTGTGGCACTGGGTCTTGGAAAGACGCCCCTTGTTTAAATTTATGTTGTTCCACCACAGAAGCGAGAGGTAAGTTTGGCGGTCTATTAACACCAGATCTAGAAGATGACCCTGTGCTTGAGACCACTGTGATGCTAGGCATTGTTGTAAGGGCCTCATGTGCAGTCTTGCGTTTGGGACAATGGCTATGCATGATGACATCATGCCTAGGAGTTGTAATACCATCTTCGCCCGTATCTTTTGTGTTGGATACATGCGTTGTATGATGGTGTTGAAATTTTGAATTCTTTGTGGACTTGGAGTGGCTACTCCTTTTGATGTGTCTATTATGGCTCCCAGGTATTGTTGTACCTTGCGTGGCAGAATTTTGGATTTTGTGAAATTGACGGTGAACCCTAGTTTGAAGAGGGTTTGTATGATATGATTTGTGTGATTTGAGCACTCTATTAACGAATGGGCCTTGATTAGCCAGTCGTCTAGATATGGGAACACATGTATTTGCTGCCTTCTTATGTGTGCTGCGACTACTGCTAGACATTTGGTAAAGACTCTTGGTGCGGTTGTTAATCCGAAAGGCAGTACCTTGAATTGGTAATGTATTCCTTTGAATACAAACCTTAGGTATTTCCTGTGCGATGGGTGTATTGGTATATGGAAATAAGCATCCTTGAGGTCTAAAGTTGCCATGTAGTCGTGCAGTTTTAGCAATGGCAATACTTCTTGTAGTGTGACCATGTGGAAGTGGTCTGATTTGATGAAAGTGTTCACTACTCTGAGGTCTAGGATTGGTCTCAGCGTTTTGTCCTTCTTTGGTATCAGAAAGTACAGTGAGTAAACTCCTGTGTTTATTTGTGTGTTTGGCACTAATTCGATTGCATTCTTTTGCAATAGTGCCTGCACTTCTATCTCCAGGAGATTGGAATGGTGTGTTGTTAAATTTTGTGCTTTTGGTGGTATGTTTGGAGGGAATTGTAGAAATTCTATGCAATAACCATGTTGGATAATTGCTAGAACCCAAGTGTCTGTAGTGATTTCCTCCCATGCTTTGTAATAATGACCTATTCTTCCCCCCACTGGTGTTGTGTGGAGGGGGTGAGTGACATGTGAGTCATTGTTTAGTAGTAGGGGTTTTGGGGCTTTGAAATCTCCCTCTATTTCTAGGGAATTGCCCTCCTCTATATTGTCCCCGAAAACCTCCTCTATACTGTCCCTGGTAAGTGGACGGTGTTGCTTGTGAGGTGCTGGCTTGTGTGCTTTGACCCCGAAACCCCCCTCGAAAGGGCGTTTTACGGAATGTGCTGTAATTCCCTCTGCTCTGCGGGGAGTAGAGTGCGCCCATGGCTTTGGCAGTGTCCGTATCTTTTTTGAGTTTCTCAATCGCTGTGTCCACTTCTGGACCGAACAGTTCTTTTTCATTAAAAGGCATATTGAGAACTGCTTGTTGAATCTCTGGTTTAAATCCAGACGTTCGGAGCCATGCATGCCTTCTGATAGTTACAGATGTATTAATTGTCCGTGCAGCTGTATCTGCAGCGTCCATGGAGGAACGTATCTGGTTGTTGGAGATGGTCTGTCCCTCCTCAACCACTTGTTTTGCCCTATTTTGGAAGTCTTTGGGCAGATGTTCAATGAGATGTTGCATCTCGTCCCAGTGGGCTCTGTCATAGCGCGCAAGTAGTGCCTGGGAGTTCGCGATGCGCCACTGGTTTGCAGCTTGTGCTGCGACTCTCTTACCAGCTGCATCGAACTTGCGGCTTTCTTTATCTGGGGGTGGTGCATCTCCAGATGTGTGAGAGTTGGCCCTTTTCCTAGCTGCTCCTACAACAACAGAGTCTGGTGGCAGCTGTGTTGTGATGAAAACCGGGTCCGTAGGAGGCGGCTTATACTTTTTTTCCACCCTTGGTGTGATTGCCCTACTTTTGACCGGGTCCTTAAATATGTCTCTTGCGTGCCGGAGCATACCAGGGAGCATAGGCAGGCTTTGGTAGGAGCTGTGGGTGGAGGAGAGTGTGTTGAACAAGAAATCATCCTCGACCTGTTCTGAGTGGAGGCTTACGTTGTGAAATTGTGCTGCTCTAGCCACCACCTGAGAGTACGCGGTGCTGTCTTCTGGTGGAGATGGTTTTGTAGGGTATGCCTCCGGGCTGTTATCTGACACTGGGGCGTCGTATAGGTCCCATGCGTCCTGATCTTGGTCACCCTGGCTCATGGTGGTGTGAGCTGGGGAGTGTGATGGCGTTTGTGCTGGTGAAACGTTAATCACGTGCGGAGGAGAGGGTGGTGGTGTAACTCTTTTCACCACTTTTGGTTGTGGTGCTTGTTCCGTCTGGAACTCCAACCTTCTCTTTCTCCTAATGGGGGGAAGGGTGCTTATTTTTCCTGTCCCCTGCTGAATGAAGATACGCTTTTGCGTATGGTCCACATCAGTTGCTTGTAGCTCTTCCTCAAACCTATGCTTTTGCATTTGGGAGGTTAGCGAGTGCTCTTCTGTATAAGAGCCTGAAGCTGGGTCGCTTGCAGTTTGTTTCGGCATCGAAACTTTGTCTGCGTGTTTTTTCGGCTCCGAGGTGACTTTTTTCCTTTTCGGGGCCGAAACCTCTCGGCGTCGATCTGTTTCGGTGCCGCTGTCTCGGCGTCGAGCCGTGTCCACACCGGCATCTCGGTGTCGAGGCTTGTTTCCAGCACTTTCTCGGTCCCGAGAAGGCTGCGTGCCGGTGTCTCGACCGGAGTCGGACGATCTCGGCACTGTTTGGGCCTTTTTCGGTGCCGACGGTCGGTCACCGAATTTATGGGTCGAGCCATGGCCTGGTGGCAGTGGCGTCCCCTGGGCCTTGTAAATGTTTCTTTGTGTGGTTTTCGACGTCTTACTCACGGTTTGTGTATCGTCGAATCCTTCGGAGTCTGAGTCTTGGATCGAGAAGGTACCTTCCTCTTCTTGTTCCTCGAACTCCCGTTGGGCTGTCGGTGCGGACGCCATTTGAAGTCTTCTGGCTCGACGGTCTCGGAGTGTTTTTCGGGACCGGAACGCACGACAGGCCTCGCAGGTGTCTTCGCTGTGCTCAGGTGACAGGCACAGGTTGCAGACCAAGTGTTGGTCTGTGTAGGGGTATTTATTGTGGCATTTGGGGCAGAAACGGAACGGGGTCCGTTCCATCGGCGTTCTTCAGCACGCGGTCGGGTCGACCAGGCCCCGACGGAGGATCGAAAAACTACCCCGAAGGGCACCGGAGCTCTTCGATCTTCGATGCGGTGTGGAATCTAAGTACGCCGATCCCGAACGCAACAATACCGACGAAAATCTTCCGAAATTAACTATTTTTTCCGTTCCGAAACTCGGAGCGACAGGAACACGTCCGAACCCGATGGCGGAAAAAAAACAATCGAAGATGGAGTCGACGCCCATGCGCAATGGAGACAAAAGGAGGAGTCACTCGGTCCCGTGACTCGAAAGACTTCTTCGAAGAAAAACAACTTGTAACACTCCGGCCCAACACCAGATGGCGAGCTATTGCAGAACATGCGTATCTACAGCGACAGATGCCATCGAACATATGGTATGACAGAGCGGGTGGTGCCAGGGTAGGGAGTCCAAAACATCCATCCCAGCTCAGAGGACACTAAATATGCTCATCCCCGCAGCGGGCCTAGTCATCAGACAACACGCAAGGCCTAACACACCGTTTGAAGGGAGCAACAATCCCATTCTCGAATTCCACAAATTAGAGGCATGGGGGCCACGGAATGACTTTCCGACCTCCCCTCCCCGGTACACAACAGTAAAGATCAGAGGTCTACGGAAACACCCCCAAAAAAACAAAGAATCCCAAAGCTAGCCCAAAGGAAGGCTTGAGAAAAGGGCGTAGTCAGGACACCTGGCGCCACTAGGGAAGGTCACACTGCACGCCACATGCCTGAATCAGAGGAGTACATATGTGATCTCAGGGCATGTTGTGATCGCCGAACAACGTTCAGTGTGACACGCCTCCTCTTTTACATCCTGCTCTCATGTGTAAGCCAGAAACACTGCCTTCACCGATGACACCCCCATGCACACACTAGAGCAATGAAGGGCTGGCAATGCCAACAGAGCACCAGCTAAGAGTTAAAACTACCTGCATGCATGAGAATCGCCCCATACATCATACCATTCAAACTTACACTTGGTCAAGCACGGAGAGGGGGGAGACCCAACAACACAAAAAAATAAAATGTTTATATAATATAACATAATATAGCTTTTCCAGAACAAGGTATCCCAAGTGGGGACATCCTCCAGTGCCTCACCAAATTCATAAGGAATAATTAGCGACATTCAAAGGTGTAATGATGTTTTCTTTTGTAACGACCAAACATAGTTCTTGCCCAACAGGTCTGCAGTGTAGCCATTAAGTGCACCGCCTCTGCAGTGGACCGTCGCCTTCTCAGTGGCGACATCAGTAACCAACAGGATCAAGAGCCACAACACGCCCCAAGGATTTTCACATCCACACCCTCAACAGGATCCTGTACCACACCTTTCTCAAAATAATTTTCTCAAACTGGTTTTTCAACTCAGAAGCTCTCATCACCAAGAAGATCTCAGGCATCTCTGCCAGAATCATTTCTAAGCCTACAATGTTTCCTAAGTTATGTGCTTTTATGCACTTATACACTCTCTGATTGCTAGGGACGCTACTGCATCTATGCGTTTCCAAAGAACACTCTGGTTTAATGGAGTCAACTAAAAAAATGCCACTGCGCCTGGGCAGGGACCTCACTCATGTCACCTCCAATTACACCTCACGCAACGTTAGCATCCCACATGCACTACACAGCATGTAGTATCAGCACATGAACGCTGTGGGCTCCAAGACATCAGCAGGGTCATGTTATGTCTGTTTGCTGATACCACATGCAGTAGGTGTAGATAGGCTTAACTTATCCCAAGAGGAAGCCCCTGAAAAAGCAAAATGCCCCCTCCATCTGCACTTGTGTAGAGTTAGGGCCAAAATACAATCTAATGGGGTAGAGACCTATAGGGTAGTAGTAGATGTGACCCCGCTATGAGACCAATCCTACAGCACTGTACCTTTGCGCCAAGCCTAGCGATAGTCAAACTGAACTAGACAAGATGCGCGTGAAGAGAGCTATAGGGGAGGACACTGTCTGGTCTCGAGATTTCCACAAGAAGATATTCTTGGAGGGAGTTAAACCACCTAACCAATGCACAAACACATCTGCTTCCATCTGTGGTCCCAGAGTGGCCCTTAGAGTGCCTGGGGCTGTCTTAATTAACAGCAAATGGACCCCAGGAATGGAGTTTTAGTGTAGGGCCATCCACCTTGATGATATAAAGGGTCTCGTAGGGGACGGTTAAATAACAGTGTAGATACCCCGTCTCAGGAGATCTTGGACATGGAGATAGACAGGTGCACAAGGATAAAAGGGAAGGGGCAATCCCTAATTACAAGGAAACTCACATTGTATTCCTTATGTTTCAGAGGCAAAGGAACCATTCTGCTGGGCACAAACAAGAATTATGGAACAATACGAGCATGCAATGGGGCACCTCCATGCTGATGGACACCTACTGGCAGTGCAGCAAGTTTGCTTACACCCAGCTCGTTTCTGGAAGTTGTGACCTCTGTTCCCTCGTCACCATACACACCCCCACCCTGGTCATCCCTGGAGAAGATATGTCTGAAGTGTACCATCAGCGGCTGAGGAAGAAAACAATACTGTTGCCTCAGGCTCGAAGGAAAAGAACAGCTGATTATTTTGGCTGGGCTCAGTACAAGGACATTCCTGAGGAGTTTAGACTATTCACTGACGTGCAAGTATCGGCAAGAGGGTCCCTACCCTTCTTCATTTTGCAGACAAAAGCAAATGCCCGCTGGTTGCAAATAACCTGGTGATAAATGCTCAAAATGATGAACAGTAGGGAACTCGGCCGTAATGCAAGAAAAAAAGAACTGAATGCCATCCGACTCAAGGTGATGCAACATCGGCATGTCTTGGATATGATAACCACAATGGAGGGTGGGGTGTGTGCAAAAATCAGTGCATCCCGTTTCACTTATGTACTTGCCAATGACATGGACAATAGAACTCTGACACTGTCATTCAAGCATTGCACCGACTCAGAAGGACATGTGTGATGAGGGAGGTGCCCCAGAGCAGGAGTGGTTTAGAATCTGGTTCTCCTGGCTTCCCCAGTGGCTAACCGGTCTGTGCACATCACTGTTACCAGTTTACATCATGTTACTTCTTTTGTGTGGTTTGCTACAATTGGTGGGTTCCTGCTGTAAAAATCGCAGTCCAAGGAAGGTGGGACAACAAGGTGCCAACAACATGACTGTCATGACATGTGGACTTGATGGTGTAGATGAAAATTCAACTAGAGCGGGGAATATTAATATTAAATTAATCGGTCAATGTGCACAGCAACAGGTTTTCATACATGAACTAAGTTGCATCACCATTGTTAGATTCCTCAATCGTGAACTCTCCATTAACCCCAGCCCGTAGGTATGTGATCAGGCAGGCTCTGGGACCCAGGCCTGAAGGTTATTGACTGAGAGGTCACAGGTGGGGTAACCCATAATCGGCAGCCAAACACACAAACAGGAAAACTTAGATCAGCTCCCACAGATAGGCAACAACATTACAATGGCCCTCAGAGAATAGCCCCAATAAAACAGACATGGCCAGAGGGATGTGTGCATTCCCAAAAACACCATAAAGTTAGATGCCACATGTAGTTAGGTAAAATTAGCCAATCAGTACACAGCACGCGCAGTGACCACGTGCCCCTCAGGCCAGACATCTGAACACGTACTCTTTGGCAACAGTTCGCATTTTTACCAAGAAAGGAATAGAATGTCTTTTATGATTTTATTGCACTCAGAGAAATGTATTAAAACTTGCTTCAATCAGATGTACAAGGAGAGACAGTCCTCAGACTCTGATGTTGTAACTGCTCTGCGGGCCGAAATCTTTAATTAAACTACTTGTTCCTGTTTTGACAGATGCCTCTTGTATTTTGATTTTTAAAGGAAACTCACATTCGAGCAACACTGGATGGCATTATTGTCGCTCTCATTTGCTTGCTTCTTATTCAATGGCTTGCCTTGTCCCTCCCATGGAGCATGGCCTCTTTACTTGTAATACTGTACTGCTCAATTTTAGGGAACTGTTTTTTTCTTTACAGTTAGGTACTCCATGATAGTCCATGCATTTTTAAGGGCTCTTCCTGTTGTACTTAAACTAACATACCACCCCAGTCTGTTGCTCCCTCCTTTGAAGGCTGCTTGTTCTCTTTCTCACCACCACCTCTCCAGTGTATGGCCCCACCCCTGTCCCACATGTTGCTTTCTCCCTCAGTGTGCTGTTTTTTCCCTTCCTTCCCTGCCCCTCCATTCTTTTAAAGCTCCTGATGATGCTGAGCTGAACATTACTTTTCTGCCTCAGCTTCACTTAATCCTTATTTTGGCTTGTTCCGTCACTCAATCAGCTGGTTATCTGTGACTCTAGTACACTTCTGCTATCTACCTCCACTGGTGTCTCCCCTGCCCCCTTGTTGATGCTGCTGTCTCCACAAGGAACGCTATGTGGAACTTCACCACCATGTTTACATTTGTGAAGGAGGGAAAGGCTGTTAAAGGGGAGTGCAGATGAAGTCAACAACCCCCTCCCCCCTCCCAGGCACTAAATAAATGACTGGAAGAGGTGGTCCTTGGCCTCAACATCTGTGATAGCACCTTCCCAGATAACAGAAACCATTCAAATACTCCAGGACTTCACCTGTAAGGCCATAATGTGTGCTTAACGGGAAAAGTTGTAGTAAGTTATGCAAAAGTAGTTTCTCGGCATTCTAGTGTCCTCTTCAGCCCCAGACATCGAATGGATTCGCCCATCTTATGTATGAGCTACGTTAATTGCCTACATAATCCAATGGATTTGATTATCCTACACACATGCACAACCACTCACACACATACTTTCTCAAATACGGTCGCATAATCTTGCTCTCTCTCGTGGATACAGACATTCTCTGTTCCTTTCTTAAATACTGTCTCATACACAGCACCCTTCACTCACTCTCTCAACTGCACACACAGCCACACACATTTTTATAGACTCTACAGAGATTTAAAAAGGATCCTGGTCATCTTTCATAAATAATATAATTTCAGTTTAAACACTCTGCTCCCAAAGCCCCTTTCACATCTATATGTAAAATTATTTTGTAAACAGGTGGCAGTGCTCTGTCAAGTGGGGGATCCTAACACCTGAAACCATTGAGATTTTACAGCCCAGGTGTATCAATAACAGCTTAAAATCCCCATTCAACTGCCTTTTTAACAACTGATTCAATTTAACTGAAGTATTAAATCAGCTATTGTGTCAGAACAGGGGGCACCTCAGTTATTATTCCTTAGGCCTGGGGATTTGTGGCTCCTGCGATCATGTTGCCACATTCATTTATAGATTTACAACAAAGCTTCCCTGTTAATTAATGGCGAGGCAGTTAACACTACTCATTCCACCAAACAGCACAGAATGCTGGATCTGGTGTTCTTCTTTTTCCCTCCAGGGTATTTTCATTAAAGTCTGAAGCATGTACTCATCCTGTGAAGGGATCCGCTATAGATAGTTGACCTGGGCCCTGAAAATCAGACTTGCAGATAAAAGGCATATAACTCACGCTCCCTATATCTTAAGTGCTTTTGTACTGGGAACTGACTTCAAACCTGTCAAATTTACATCAGTTGGTTCTGTTGAGAAGAACATGCAAAAAGAGGTTCAAGCATCCAAGCAGAGTCTCGTTTAAATAGGGCGAATTTACTTTTGGCTCATACTTATAAGAAGGGGACATCAGCCCATACAAAAAAAAGCTACTCACTTCAAAATTATTTCAATGACCGATTACAGAATAACAACTAAACTTGCACATATTATACACAAAGGCCCTCATATGGACATTGGTGGCAAAAACTGCCTACCTCCGCGATGGATGGTAGCCGCGGCGACGGCCGGCAAAAGACCATCGCCGCGGCTACCATCCGTCCGCCATAATATGACCACAGCCGGATTTCCGCCACAAGAAGGGCGGAAATCCGGCTGTGGCCATACTAGCAGATGGCGGTAAGGTGGCGCTGCTACCACCAGCAGCGCCACTCCAGTAGACCGCCGCCAGCCTTATTATGACAAATAATACGGCCTGGCAGTGTTCTGCTGGCAGGCGCTGATGGCGGTAGCAGTGCAATGTCCTGTCCCCTGCCAGAAGACCCCCAGGATACAGGTAAGTCTGGAGACCCTCATGATACAGGTAAGTCGGGTCTCCGACAGGGGAGGGGGTAGGGGGGATGTGTGTGTGTCTGTGTGTGTGTGTGTGGAGAGGGGGTGTGTGCATGTATGTGTGAGTGTCTGCGTGAATGTGTGTGTGTGTGTGTGTGTGGTGTTGTTTGCGTGCATGGATGAACGTGTGTGAGTGTGTGGATGAATGTGTGAGCGCGTGAATGTATGGTAATGTGTATGCATGTCAGCGTGTATGTTATGATGTGTGCGCAGATGTATGCGTGAATTAATGTATGCATGCGTGTATGTATGTGTGGATGAGTGTGTATCTGTGTGTGTGTGTGTGTTTTGGGGGGCGTGGATGTAGGGAAGGGTGGGGGGGCGACTGGGGAGTTGTTGAGGGGGGGGCCTCCTCTCAGTGACAGGGAATGAATTCCCTGTCACTGATAGGGCCTACCTCCATGGTTTTCGTGGTGTTACGAATGCCACGAAAACCATGGCGGTAGGCAGCAACATAATACCACTGGCGGCACAATGGCAGCCACCGGGCCGGAGATGGTTATCCTGCTTCAGCCAACCCACCAATGTCATACTTTGGTGGTAAGTACCCCCAGCCTGTTGGCGGTACTACCGCCACATTAGCACCATGGCGGTAGGCAGGGACCTGATACCGACGGCAGCACGATGGCGGCCGCCGGGTCGGAGTGGTACATTCAACCTGCCAATCTCAAAATGTGGTGGTAAGTACCGCCAGCCTGTTGGCGGTACTACCGCCACATTAGCACTGACCGCCGGGGTCATAATGAACCCCAAGGTTTTTTGAGACTGACACCTGGCCTGCTGGTAGCATATCCAAAAGGTCAAGCTCGCAACTGAATGTGCCGTTTCACTAATTGGTGAGTTTATTTCCTAATTTAGGTGCTAACCATCTCGTTCTGATATTTCTCTAGCCATCACTGAATATTCAATATATTTTTTCAAGAGCCCCACAGCTGCAAAATGCTACTAGGCTGCTTGCTTCTCTTTTGTGCTCTTTATTTTATTTTGCCGTTCTTCAATGGCTGTCTGCCATGTTGGAACGGTAGAGTAAAAAAAGCCAAACTGTTGCTGGTGCTTGTTTATTTTTTTTTTTTTATGAGAAAGACATACGCGAAAAACTACTTTTTGAGGGTGAGCATCTTGATGTGATAGTATGAGGCTCATTCCTTGAGTGACAGGGTCATACAAAATATACCCATAGCTCTACATATCAATTCTTTCCTAGTATTCATAAGTTACATATTATTATTATAAATAAAAGCAGACTGTATGCAAAAAAAGAATATAGAAAAAAAGCAAAAACAGTGCAAACACACTAGTCTTCTGGGGACAGTGGGGCTGCAATGTGTTCACAAAATGTATGGAGCTTCCATGCAGAAGTGTCTCAAACACCAGGAAGGGAGAGGGCTTCACCGAGGCCCTTACCATGCCATCTTTATCTCAGTGGTTAAAGAATGCAGTTGTAGTGGGCCTTAAATATCAAATCAGGAGTACCTCAAAGTCTCACCCTACGTTCAGCTTTAGCTGGATGCTGTTTTAAACCTACAGAATGTACATAGAGTGGACTATGGGCCAGCCCCTCGCTCGTGATTGGATGCTTTGTGTGTCAATGCCCTGCTCTTTAATGAATGGTTTAACTTCATGTCCATGCTAGGTCACACCTACCACAGCCAGCAGAGGCTGTCTGGTTGCAAAAAGACCTACTGTAAGCTTACAGTGGGCTTAAAGCTCAGTTTATGTGGGCTCTGCTTCCTCTCCTTGCTTTTGTCCCCTCCATGGAGCATGGTCTTGTTACTTGTGTCCTTCCAGTGTTTACTTTTCAGGCAATACTTTCTTTGTAGTTAAGCACTCAATGAAAGTGTGTTTTCCAGCTGTTTCACTCACCTACTTGTCTTGCCTCCTCGGCCTTCCATATTGTCTGTCTCACCTGTGTGCTTATCCCCGAACTCTGTGTTGCACTCACCCTCATGTGTTTCCACTGCATTGCTTTCTTGCCCATGTACTTCTCCTGCATAGCTCTAGTTTGCGCTCTCTCTCACCCATGTACTTCTCTTCCCCTCTGGTCCATGTTGCTCTGTATCGCCCATGTCATGTATTTCTCCTCCACCCAAAAAAGTGCTTTTGAGCTACCTTTTTCTTTTAAACCAATCCAACTCAGATCGGTAAATAAGGAAAACAAAATGTTACCTATTTAGGGGCATGCATGTGTGGTGCGAGCTCCAACAAAATAACATGGCTGGCTGCATCATAGCCTTTTTAGGTTTCACCTACACGGTGGTTCCGAAATGTCCTTTAAAACAATAAAAAAGAAAAACCTTGTTTCCTTTCTTCTCATTGGTCAGCGCTTCCTCCTTGTCTCAGCTTACTTCTGGAGCTTCACCGCGAGTTACTGCAGTCGAGCATTGACCGAGTAAGACTTCCTGTGGCCAGTGTCCTTCCAATGACTGCAGACTCCTGCAAGTGCTTGTTTTTTATTTAATTTTAAATCCACTTTTTCTGCAGTCCCTCTCCTTCACACCCACCCTCCTTCTGATCTCTATTGTTTTTAAACCAGTCTGGCCCGCCTCCTCCTTTCTCTACCGAACTCTCAACATATTCTTTAGTTTTTCCCCTGCACAACTTCAAAACAACCCCATAGCTTTTTTTACCCACACCTTCTCAACACGCTCCAGTTCTTTTTTTTTTTTTTTTTTTACACACACACCCTTAGCACGCCTCCTATTTTTTTTCATATGCACATTGTCAACAAGCTCTCAATATACCCCCAAGCTTTTCCCAACCAAGCACTTAGTTCTATATGTTAGCAACTGTACATTTTGACTAGTGAAATTTAACTTTCTTTCCGAGGAGTTCTGCACCTTGAGATGCCCCTAACAGGGACAATCCCCACCCTAATCTCAGCAGGCATGAAAGATGAGAGCGGAGACAAGCAGCTTCAAAGGTAGCCTCTGGCACCTTCAGAGTCTCCTCTGCCTTTGAAGAGCTGCTTCTGCAGGAAGGTGAACTCCTACTCCTGCCCTCTTTGCCAGAGGGTTCTTACCTGTATCACTTTCAAGCCTCTTCTTTGCTAAAAATAAACAAACACTTGAAAGTGCTACATTGCAAAACAAACACAGGTTGTGGATAGCCAAGGTGGTAATACGTTATAGCTCCCATAGTTTTTACAAATCTTTCAGCTGGCCTTATGAAGCTAGATATGGAAATGACAGATACAAATAATACCGACTGTTATTTCACATGTTTACTAGGTATCTGCTTGTCCTTGCATTCTGATGCTGTGTAGGTGCTGGATGAGGATGGGGGTCGGAGAATCTGTCAAATGCTGCGAAGAGGTCCAGGAGGATGAGGGCCACCATGTCTCTGCTATCCAGAGTCCTGCGGATGTCATCCGCCGCAGTGATGGGGACAGTTTCAGTGCTGTCGTTGGGTTTAAAACCAGATTGAGTGGTGTCAAGTAGTTGGTGGTGGTTGAGGTATTTGGTGAGGTGTTTGTTGATAATTTTGGCAGGGGATTGTAGTAGGGAGGTTGGTCTGTAGTTGGTGAGCACTGATGGGTCCGTAGGTTTCATAAGCAATGGGAGGACAGTTGCCTGTTTCCAAGCATCTGGGAAGGTTGTGGAATAGGTGGAGACGTTCAGAATGAGTGTAACCATGGCCCTGGTGGGTTAAATTCCTGTGGAGTTGGCATGGTAGGGGCAGGGGTCCAATGGGGCCCGAGTGGGTGGACTTCATGTTGGCGGTGGTTTCTTCTTGAAAGATCAGGTGCCAAGTGGTTTGCAATGGTTCTATGGAGAAGATCTGGAGGCATTTGGCGAGGTCTGGTGGGTTTGATTGGAGGCTGAAGTTGCTGCAAATGGCTTTGATTTTGCTGCTGAAGAATTGAGAGATATTTTTGCAGAGGTCCTGCAAGGATGGTGGGGCGGGTGGGGGGTGTAGTACAGTTGGAGGCGGCCGATGGTGAGGTGAAATCTTTCACAATGGCAAAGATTTCTTTGCTACTGTTTGTGCTGACACTGATGCGCGTTTGGTCTGGATCATTTGTTGGTATCTTCTTAGGGCAAATTTTATCATACTCCTATCTAGTGGACTGGCTCATTCTCCATTTGCGCTCCAGTTGTTTGCAGTGGCACTGCATCAGTCCAAGTTTCTCTGTATACTAACCAACCGTGGGTAAAAATCTTCTTGTATTTCTGTGTCTGGCCAAAAGCTGATACAACTGTTGAAATTCTTGATGGCTTTAGGGAGGCTGTTGCTGTGTTTGAGTCAGTGGGTGTTGAGAGCGGTGTTCCAAACCTTGTCAGTAATGATGTTTCAGTTTCCGCAGGCAGACCCGGGGTGGTGCATGTGCATTGGACCAGGAAGGTGATGCTGAATTTGAAAACGGCATGGTCTGTGCTGGGGACTAGTGTGGGCTTATCGACTTGGATGCTACTGGAGTTGGCAAAAATAGGGTCCAGGAGGTATCCAGCGAAATGGAAGCCTGGGCCTGAGCAAACGAGTAAAGTGCCCTACCCAAGGTCTTCAATGAATGCTCTTGAGTTTGGGGGGGAATCTGAGTAAGATTTAACTGCTAGCATCAAGGGTGAGTGGTGCAACAAAGTTCAGGATGGTGTTGGTGAAGTTGGTGCTTGGTCCTGGTGGTCTATAGATGAGAGTAGCGCTTGGGGTGAAGCTGGCTGTGACATGGAGCTTGAACAGCAGGTGTTCTTCGTTGAAGGATGACATGTTCACCTGGTGTTCTTGTGGTTGAAAGCTATTGGACCTAACATCATTGGTGTGGTTTTCCTCCAAGCTCTTTGCCTTCAATCCTCCTGGTTTTGAGGACTTTGTTTTTGCTGGCCTGAGGACTCTGTGGATGTGGTTCAGTCGATGGTGTAGTTGAGCATGATGGCAATTCCGCCACCAGGCTTGTGAAGTCTGTCTTGTCTGGCAGTCCTGTAGCTGGAAGGGGGCAGATACGTTTGGCTGTAGCAATGTCAGGTGCTTATGCAGGGTTCAGCCAGGCTTCAGTGAGGAGAACCAGGTCAGAGCCACTGTCATGCAGCAAGTCCCAGATCTCTGTGGCATGTTTGGTTAGTGAGCATGTGTTGAGGAGCATGCGTGCGAGTGTGGGGTGTTAAATGGGTGGTAGCAGGACAGTGTGAGAGAGTAGGGTGTTAGGTGCTGTTGGTGGGGTGAATGCTGGGTTTGAGTAAGAGCATGAAACCTTACAGGAAACACATGAAAATGTTCCCTCTGTGCTGTGTGGTGTGACGAGTTAGCATTGTGTAGAGCAGAGGCCAGGTTGAGGGCGTAGACGATCACAACATTGTATTGGGGGGGGGTGGAGGACGAAGGTTCCTCGGACCGGGTGCAGCCCAGGTACACTGGGGTTTGCCATTGGCTAACCTTTGGCATTCCAGCAGCACACCCACTGCATGCGTCTGCTGCTCACCCAATGTGCGCGTGCGCTGCTCGACGATAATGTGGCAGCCATTAAGTAGGACCTGGGAGGGGAGCGGAGTGATGTCAGTTTCTGTAAATATGGGCCACGGGAAATCCAGTCACCACTTACTGTACAAATGGATGATGGAAAATTCAGTGATGTCAGTTCCTGTGCAGCTGGATAATGGAAATCATCTCACAGCAACTTTCCATCAGTGTTTACTGTCAACTACAGGCTGCCTACAAACTCTGTTTAGTAAGGATGCAGAAATCTCCAGAGGTAACGGAGGCAAAGCTGGCTCGAATTTGTACATCTGGGGGGAGACATGGTAAACACCGACATGGTGCAGGTGTGGGCTTACAGCCCTCGCTGCTGTGCAACATGATTAAAAAACATTAACAAGCCATTAGGTCTCGCATAAGCAAAACATTTTAGCTTTGCCAATGCTTCTTTAGTTGGTTCTTTGCATGTGGTACATCGAACAACTAATTTTTTCCTCTGTCTGTGTGACAGTTCCAGTCCAGTCCACTTTGTGCTTTATTTTTGTTCTAACCTGTATAAGGAGCCTACGAAGCGTAATTTGATTCCTCTGCTAAATAAATACAATTTAGAAAATGTTAACCAGTCCGGATATACCTAGAACTGCTGCAAACAGATTATATTTGTGCAGTTATTTTAGATTTTATACCGAACGCTATTAAGATAAGGAAATAGTTGACAAACATAAAGATGTATTAGTTCGTGTCAGTATGGATTATGTCCTATTTATATTTCACACGGTATTACTATAGGTTATCGATGTCCTTCTTGCACTGTAAAATACTGTTTGTTGTGGGAATATATAATTTAAAGGGTTAAGTAAAGCAGCAAAAATCAACATTCACCACAAATCATCTAACCACATACAACCAGTCATGGTCGACTTTCACACACAAGGTACTGCGTAAAGTGCCCAAAACAAAGTTTAGAAATACAACACCACAAGATCTTCAAGATGCACTTGACCATTACAGATCACCTGATAAAAATTCAAAGATCACAGGCATGGTTGCACACTACACCATGAGGTAGTCTTAGTAAATGTATGGCCACCTCATTTAGAGGAAGGTAGGGCGGCAGGCGTCAAACACAAAATTATTCTTCTATAGAGCAAAGGTTCAGATGCTCATCTCCATTCCTAGCATGTGTTATATTTTGCCGTTTTCCCTTTTGTTTTGTTTTTAATCTAAAACCTTTTCTATGATGGCAGTTAATGCTATACAAAGCCCAATTACTTGCCTAAAATGTGCAAGCTTATTAGTAATATGTAGGTTCTTCAAAAGTGTCACCAGTAATATGGCCTCTAGAATGTATGTTGTTCGTTGAGGGAACTGTAAAGGCAAGTATTTAGCTTTACATTTACACAATATAGACTATAAATGAGTCCCCAATGTTTCTTCCTTACCTGTGCTGGTGATTGTAATACTCTCCTCAGAGTTGTTAGGATCACTTGAATACGGGGCTTCCTCTTGTTTGATCCTTAACAAAACATCTGGTTTGGGAATTGGACAGCCTTCCACGCAAGGGCGATATTTTAGGCATGGCTCTCTTTCCTTTTTAATTCTGAATATAACGTCTGGATTGGCGATTGCATAGCCTGTTGAAGAGCAGACATAAAAGTTGAATAAATAGCATTATTTTTCAGAAAATAAATGTTTTCCACTTAATTGAATTTAATATGCTATATGAGCAGGCTTGTATGTAAGATACAAAGCATGAAAATGTCCTTGCTTCATGAATGTGTTGTGTGTGATTTTCAAGTTACGTTGTCCTTCCATGCCTGTGTGAAGGCACATTAAATTATTAATATGGTTACTAAGAAAGAGCCTTTAATAAATTCTACTGACAAAGCGCTACTAACATTCAAGTACTCGACCCCAGTAATTTTACTGCAGTCTTCCAATGAAACACATTCACTTTCCTTAGCGTGTTAATAGCAGGGGCAAGTTCCTAAAGTCTGACACCACCTTAGTTAGACCCCGACTCCATCCTAGCTCATGGAGTCTGCCATCTTCTCCATCTTAAACAACAGACACCGTCATATACCCTGTTTTACGCAGAATCATTGCGATGTCTGCATTTTAACAGTTGTTGCCAGACCTGTGATATCATCAAGCTCTTTGATTAATGACATAGGTACAACATCTAAAGCGACATTCATCTGGGTCAAATGAATATTCCCCATCATGTCAAGGATAAGTAACAACCGATACAGACATATAATTAAAATAATATAGTCCCAGTTGACATCCTTTGACCTCGTATGTCCATTGGGAGACTTCTGAAATGCATACCTTGAGGCACGTAATCAATGTCAGACAGTTTTAAACTTCCAATCTCTGATAAGATTTAGGATATAAGGACTGTCCCTTGACAACTTGTTGAGGAGGTTTCTTGTCCAGGTTATCACTCAAGATTCTGCCAGAGACGGTCTCACCAACTGCCAGTACACTTTGCAGATGATACATCTTGCCTGAAGCTGATAGAGCCAAGTCCCAGAGGAAGACCTGCTGACTGCTACCGCAGTGGGTGTTTGCCCTTTACGGGGAACACTGTCTTCACACCTCCACTGATGAAGACACCCTCTGCTGTCAACAAGGTATGCTGTTTGTCCCTTCTTCCTAAGAAACTCTAGATTGCAAGTTGCTCTGCCTTTCATGCTCTCATAGTTAAGAGCATAGAGGTAGAGTGTTAGGTTCTAGATAACATTTCAAATGACACATTAGCAGTGCTAGAAACATTTGTTCTGCTCTCATTATTTATAACGTGTCCTGTTGCTGTTTTTAGAATATTTTGTGTAGTTCTTTTAAATGTACTGAGAAACAGATTTGCTCCTGTAGTCACAAAGTGTTCATTCTTCTTCGTACAGTGTGTGTGATTGAATGTGAATAACCAAATGAGGTTTGTTATTGTTTCAACTGTGCCTCTGATCCCTTTACAGGATTTCTAGTAACCCAAAACAAAAAATACTATGCCAGTTACACACTGAATAGTGTTTTGCAGGGCTACAATAACTTGTCTTTCCCACATTCATCTTTGGTGTGTATTGAACTAAATGCACCTGTGTCACCCATGGGTCGGAAAGCACCCCTTGTAGAGTTACACCAAAGTCGTAACTTATGCAACAAGTGGAGCAAGAGAGAACATACAATAATTTTCCTTTGGTCCCGCAGTCGGATCTGAGTACCATCTGAAGTACTGCATTCTAGTCTGAGGGACTGATAAGCAGTCATCTGTCTTGTTTATTTTGCCTCAATAGGTTTCCTTTTATTTTACAAACAATTCTCTTCCACCTTGAACCGTAAATGTCCCAAAACATTGAGGCATGTTTTTATTGAGAATGGCACAGCTCTCTTCTTACCAGATAAATGTTAACAGTGCTTGCAAACATGAGGCTGAAACATCATTTGGTTACTGATGTGGTGCAAACATTGAGGCCAAAGACATACTTAATACTACTAATCTAAGATCCCACAGCAACCAGTAATTATGCAGTAATAATACCTTCATCTAAAAAAAATAACCCCACAAAACACTGAAGATAAATAATGAATCAGGTATTAATGTAAGCCTTTCACTGCAGTTAAGGCATATAAATACAACATAAAATGCACTGGAATCCACAGAAAACTGTTGGTTAGGGGATTATTAAAGTGCCTTATCGTGAATAGGACTAACATATGCATGCTGTTTCCATCAGGTTTGGCCCAGTGTCACAGGTTTGACAGATGATTTGTTAATGCATGAAATATTTACTGCAATTTCTAAAATGCTGACAACTTAAAATGTAATGAACAAAAAAGGTTTATCAAACCATATGTTTGGGAGGTATTTTTTAGAACTATGAACTGAACTTATTGTATTTTTTTAAAGGGATCATGAGGGTTTAGAATCTTTCCTTTTGCCTTTTGGAAATCAGATGTGGAAAAGGGAAACCTGGGTTAAGATTGACTTGTGGCCCTTTCCCCCTCACAATGTTGGGCTTAAAGACATTGGTGATGCAAAAGAAGGATGGAAGTGAGTTAGTCATAATTCACACACAGATGTAAGACATTCATAGAAATCTCAATACAAACTGAGGAGGTATCATCTGCACAAAAATAAAACCCAAACGTATAGGTTCATCATTGTTCTATCACTGTTTAAAAACATGGCCTGCAACATTCTGCATGCCAGACTCAGTAGATGGACAAAATGTGTGGGAAATTAAGATTGTGTCTGGCATATATTGCTATCCAGTGTAATGCCTGATCTCAGATATTTGCCTGAGGCTTGATCTCAAATGTTTGTCTGATGTATTATCACACAGGAGTCTAGGCAGATCATCACTGGCCAAACGAATTAAGATGCTGACCAGTTTTAAGAATTGGATAACTGCTGATGAATCAGGTCTTTGAAAAGATATAAACTGCTGCATCTGATGCTACAACAATGTACGCAGAAACGGAATCAGTTAAACCAGTCAGAGGGGTACCTCAGTTAAATGGGTCTGCGAGTCCTCTCAGTTGTCTGGTGACATAATGCCTTTAAAAACATCCTGCTAAGACAATCTTCCAAATCAGGGTAAAAATTAAATCAGTTTTGATGCCACTAGTTGCCCTACGGCTGCCAAAGACTTGGGTAACAGTTCTGAAACCAACTTAAACCCAAACATCAAGACATTGAACCGAGAAGGGGATTTCTAACAACAAATTACATGCCTGTTGGAGCATGATGTGACAGTAAGCATAGTGAAGGCCGCTGGCTATAGATACGAAAGCCTCATCTATCAATAACTGAGACACCCTGCCCAACTGTTGGACATTCACTGAAGAACACTAGGGAAAAAAACACAAAGTCACCTTAGCACTACTTGATAATGCTACTGCCCCATTATTCCGGGCTGCAGGAGCGCTGACTGATAATGTTGGAACAGTTCCCCATAACTCCAGCTGTTACTTCCCCCATGGGCGTGGAGTCTTCAAGTCTAGTGTGAGTTACGAGAGTGTAACCGGACTGTGAGAGCATTACATGGTGTCTTCTGAGAGGATAAATATTGATTGACACAATGGTGTTATCTCAAACCCACCAAGACCTGGTGAATCCTACAATCAGTCTGCATGTAACAGGCGTGGGACATTGATGTATAACATCTATTTGCCTTTCAGGGCCACCTTCAGAAGAACACATATACCAGCAACCAGAGAAAACAAGCTCTCACTGACCACAACTCCATTCGATAACGCACCCCAGGCAGCAGTTGCATTTCTCATGAATGGCAGCTAGGAAACTTCCAGACAACAACCCTGTGTAGTCAGTACATATCCACTGAACACGTGAGATACTCCCTCACATGAAATGACAAACCCTGGAAAAACAGCCAGGAAATGCTCACCACCCTGGCTAGTGAAGTACCTCACATTCATACACAGCAAAAAAGATTGTCCTTCTGCCTAGGATAGATAACCAATTTTGATATATATTGGCCTCCTTCAGGCAGTCTTTTGGAATTACCTGAACTTCGAAGAGAAGAGTCTGCTGTAACACCGTGGACTACTTTGTCAGACAGGGTACTGCCTGTTGCCATTTTGCCTTGACTGTTGGAAACAAACCACTAGAGCAGAAACAAACTGCTTGGTGAGACCCTGTCAGGTCCATTCTACAAGGCCTCACTGGCTCAAGGGCAACAAGGAAATCCTTATAAAATGTTATTACCTTTGCCCTTAGAATGATAGGCAGCACATAGTTCTCCCAGATCCTTGACAAGCCAAAGTTTGATAGGCTTGAGTTTCAGGTGGTAGTGATGTCTACAGTCTGGGTTTCCCCTAGAAGGGTGGTGTAGAGTAAAAAACATTTAGTTCAGTTAGCACAAGTGTTAGACCTGACAGCCTTAGGGTGGTCACCCCTAACTTTCTTCCTGCCTCCCTCCACTTTTTAGATACTGTTTTTGCTGGTTTTAAGACTCTGCGCGCTTTACCACTGCTAACCAGTGCTAAAGTGCATCTGCTCTCTCCCTTTAAACATGATAACATTGGATCATACCCCAATTGGATTATTAAATTTACTTATAAGTCCCTAGTAAAGTGCACTATATGTGCCCAGGGCCTGTAGATTAAATGCTACTAGTGGGCCTGCAGCACTGATTGTGCCACCCACTTAAGTAGCTCCTTAACCTTGTCTCAGGCCTGCCATTTCAAGGCCTGTGTGGAGTTTCACTGCCAATTCGACTTGGCATTTAAAAGTATTTGCCAAGCCTAAAACTCTCCTTTTTCTACATATAAGTCACCCCTAAGGTATGCCCTAGGTAACCAATAGGGCAGGGTGCTGTGAAGGCAAAAAGTAGGACATGTACCTGTGTAGTTTACATGTCCTGGTAGTGTAAAACTCCTAAATTCGTTTTTACACTGCTGTGAGGCCTGCTCCCTTCATAGGCTAACATTGGGGCTACCCTCATATACTGTTTGAGTGGTAGCTACTGATCTCAAAGGAGTAGGAAGGTCATATTTATTATGGCCAGTATGGTGATACAAAATCCTTCTGACTGGTGAAGTTGGATTTAATATTACTATTTTAGAAATGCCACTTTTAGAAAGGGAGCATTTCTCTGCACTTAAATCCTTCTGTGCCTTACAATCCACGCCTGGCTGGGTTCAGCTGACAGCCCCCTTGTGCATTCACTCAGACACACCCCAAACACAGGATACTCAGCCTCACTTGCATACATCTGCATTTTGAATGGGTCTACCTGGGCTGGGAGTGTGGAGGGCCTGACATTTGCATGTCAAAGGACAGTAGCTTGCCCTCATACAAAGGACTGCCATACCCTAATGGGGCCCTGGCAGACAGGATTGAACTGAAAGGGGATCTTGTGGACTTCTAAGCCACTCTTTGAAGTCTCCCCCACTTCAAAGGCACATTTGGGTATTTAAACAGGGCCTCTGCCCCTACCAACTCAGACACTTCCTGGAGAAGAGAACCTGAACCAGAACCTGCATCCTGCCAAGAAGAACTGCCTGGCTGCCCAAAGGACTCACTTGACTACTTTCTGTGAAGGACTGCTGCCTTGCTGTTGCCCTGCTGCCTTGCTGCTATCTGGCTGTGGGGAGAAGGGCTTGGATAGAGCTTGCCTCCTGTTCCTTGAAGTCTCCGGAAAAAAAAGACTTAGGGCCAGATGTAGGAAGGAAGCAATTTGCGAGTTGCAAATTGCGAGTCCTTCCGACTCGCAATTTGCAACTCGCAAATTGCTATGCAGTACGGTGTCTCAGACACCGACTGCAACTCGCTATGGGGTCACAATGACCCACCTCATGAATATTCATGAGGTGGGTCGCAAATTGCGGCCCCATAGCGAGTATAGGCACTCGCTAACATGGAGGCCTGCTGTAGTCAGCAGGCCTCCATGTTAGCGACCTGCTTTTCAATAAAGCAGTTTTTTTTTTTAAATGTAGCCCGTTTTCCCTAAGGGAAAACGAGCTGCATTTCAAAAAATCCGAAACCTTTTGTTTCGTTTTTTTCAGGGCAGGGAGTGGTCCCTGCCCTGAAAAAATATTTTGGGGTCCATTCACAAAGGGGAAGGGGTCCCATGGGGACCCCTTCTCGTTTGCGAATGGGTTACCATCCACTTCAAGTGGATGGTAACTGCGACTCCATTTGCGACCGCATAAGCGGTCACAAATGGAATTGCATACGATTGCGAATCGCAAATAGGAAGGGAACACCCCTTCCTATTTGCGATTCGGAAATGCATTTTGCGAGTCGGTAACGACTCGCAAAATGCATTTCTGCATAGGAAACACGCATTTGCGAGTCGCAAACGGCAAATTTTGCCGTTTGCGACTCGCAAAGTGCTTCCTACATCTGGCCCTTAATCTCTACGAAAAGGCCTCCTTGTGTGGCGAAAATCGACACGCAGCCTGCAAGAAACGATGCACAGCCTGCACCATGGTGAAAAATTCACTGCATGCCGAACCGGAATGACGCAGCCCGACTTCGCAATGAGAAGATTGACGCAGCGCCCGCATAGCGACCAGAAATTAGATGCAGGGTACACTGGATCGACGTACAGCCGGAACGACGCAGCCCGACTGTAGGAAGTTGGCTCTGTATGCACTATTTCAAAGTAAGGAATAGTATGCACAGAGTCCAAGGGTTCCCCTTAGAGGTAAGATAGTGGCAAAAAGAGATAATACTAATGCTCTATTTTGTGGTAGTGTGGTCGAGCAGTAGGCTTATCAAAGGAGTAGTGTTAAGCATTTGTTGTACATACACAAGCAATAAATGAGGAACACACACTCAAAGACAATTCCAGGCCAATAGGTTTTTGTATAGAAAAATATATTTTCTTAGTTTATTTTAAGAACCACAGGTTCAAGATTTACATGTAATACTTCAAATGAAAGGTATTGCAGGTAGGTACTTTAGGAACTTTGAATAATCACAATAGCATATATACTTTTCAAATAAATCACATATAGCTATTTTAAAACTAGACACTGTGCAATTTTCACAGTTCCTAGGGGGAATAAGAGTTTGTTAGTTCTTGCAGGTAAGTAAACCACCTACGGGGTTCAAGTTTGGGTCCAAAGTAGCCCACCGTTGGGGGTTCAGAGCAACCCCAAAGTTACCACACCAGCAGCTCAGGGCCGGTCAGGTGCAGAGGTCAAAGTGGTGCCCAAAACGCATAGGCTTCAATGGAGAAGGGGGTGCCCCGGTTCCAGTCTGCCAGCAGGTAAGTACCCGCGTCTTCGGAGGGCAGACCAGGGGGGTTTTGTAGGGCACCGGGGGGGGACACAAGTTAGCACAAAAAGTACACCCTCAGCAGCACGGGGCGGCCGGGTGCAGTGTGCAAACACACGTCGGGTTTCCAATGAAAATCAATGGGAGACCAAGGGGTCTCTTCAGCGATGCAGGCAGGCAAGGGGGGGCTCCTTGGGGTAGCCACCACCTGGGCAAGGGAGAGGGCCTCCTGGGGGTCACTCCTACACTGGAGTTCCGATCTTTCAGGTCCTGGGGGCTGCGGGTGCAGAGTCTTTACCAGGCGTCGGGATCTGGGAAGCAGGCAGTCGCGGTCAGGGGGAGCCTCGGGATTCCCTCTGCAGGCGTCGCTGTGGGGGCTGAAGGAGGGCAACTCTGGCTACTCACGGTTTCACAGTCGCCGGGGAGTCCTCCCTGAAGTGTTGTTTCTCCACAAGTCGAGCCGGGGGCGTCGGGTGCAGAGTAGCAAGTCTCACGCTTCCGGCGGGAAACGCAGTTGTTTTAAAGTTGCTCCTTTGAAACAAAGTTGCAGTCTTGGATGAACAAAGCCGCTGTCCTCGGGAGTTTCTTGGTCCTTCTAGAGCAGGGCAGTCCTCTGAGGATTCAGAGGTCGCTGGTCCTGGGGAAAGCGTCGCTGGAGCAGTGTCTTTAGAAGGGGGGGAGACAGGCCGGTAGAGCTGGGGCCAAAGCAGTTGGTGTCTCCGTCTTCTCTGCAGGGTTTTTCAGCTTAGCAGTCCTCTTCTTCTTAGGTTGCAGGAATCTGAGTTCCTAGGTTCAGGGGAGCCCCTAAATACAGAATTTAGGGGGGTGTTTAGGTCTGGGAGGGCAGTAGCCAATGGCTACTAGCCCTGAGGGTGGCTACACCCTCTTTGTGCCTCCTCCCAAGGGGAGGGGGTCACATTCCTATCCCTATTGGGGGAATCCTCCATCTGCAAGATGGAGGATTTCTAAAAGTCAGAGTCACCTCAGCTCAGGACACCTTAGGGGCTGTCCTGACTGGCCAGTGACTCCTCCTTGTTTTTCTCATGATCTCTCCTGGACTTGCCGCCAAAAGTGGAGGCTGTGTCCAGGGGGCGGGCATCTCCACTAGCTGGAGTGCCCTGGGGCATTGTAACACGAAGCCTGAGCCTTTGAGGCTCACTGCTAGGTGTTACAGTTCCTGCAGGGGGGAGGTGTGAAGCACCTCCACCCAGAGTAGGCTTTTGTTTCTGTCCTCAGAGAGCACAAAGGCCCTCACCACATGGGGTCAGAAACTCGTCTCTCAGCAGCAGGCTGGCACAGACCAGTCAGTCCTGCACTGAACAATTGGGTAAAATACTGGGGGCATCTCTAAGATGCCCTCTGTGTGAATTTTTTAATAAATCCAACACTGGCATCAGTGTGGGTTTATTATTCTGAGAAGTTTGATACTAAACTTCCCAGTATTCAGTGTAGCCATTTTGGAGCTGTGGAGTTCGTTTTTGACAGACTCCCAGTCCATATACTCTTATGGCTACCCTGCACTTACAATGTCTAAGGTTTTGCTTAGACACTGTAGGGGCATAGTGCTCATGCACATATGCCCTCACCTGTGGTATAGTGCACCCTGCCTTAGGGCTGTAAGGCCTGTTAGAGGGGTGACTTAGCTATGCCATAGGCAGTGTGAGGTTGCAATGGCACCCTGAGGGGAGTGCCATGTCGACTTAGTCATTTTCTCCCCACCAGCACACACAAGCTGGCAAGCAGTGTGTCTATGCTGAGTGAGGGGTCCCTAGGGTGGCATAAGACATGCTGCAGCCCTTAGAGACCTTCCCTGGCATCAGGGCCCTTGGTACCAGGGGTACCAGTTACAAGGGACTTACCTGGGTGCCAGGGTTGTGCCAATTGTGGAGACAATGGTACATTTTAGGTGAAAGAACACTGGTGCTGGGGCCTGGTTAGCAGGGTCCCAGCACACTTCTCAGTCAAGTCAGCATCAGTATCAGGCAAAATGTGGGGGGTAACTGCAACAGGGAGCCATTTCTTTACACATGCCCCCCACAGCCCACAGGCCAGGAGACTCAGCCAAAGCTGGGAGAGTCTTCCTAGTCCGCAGGCGAGGAAGGGTAGAGGAAATAGGCTGGTTTGTTGCTGGGCCTACTCTGCCTTACATCCTCCTGTTCAGGTCATTCCCTCTGGGGAACTGACCCACTTCCACAGTGATAGGACCTAGTCTGAATTGCCTCTTGTCTGGGTCTTTAATGTCTCCACCCATTCTCTCTATTTTGGGGTTAGAGGTATCCACCTCTGCTAATCTTATCTTAGACAGGGTCACCCCTAGCTTACCCAAAGAGGTTACCGAGAGCTGGAGTAACCCCACCATGATCAACAGGGTCAGGGGGCCTAACTTGCTATTTGGCATGGGGTCAGACCACCATGCCAAGGATAGTGCAGCCATAAAGGCCAACACCCAGCAGAGGCCACTGACAGCTGTCAGTGCCCAGAACCACACCTTTAGCTCTTCACCTCCAAGGGAAGGGGCTAAGTTACAGGTTTCTTTGGGTTCAGGGTGCCTGTCTGCTGTATTAGAGTGGGGGGTTACCACATCTTGTAGTAAACACCCTTCTTCCACTCTTTCTTCTGTTAGCTGAGGAGCCACCCACTCAGGCTTAACAGCTGCCTGACTAGCCAGGACTTCTTGTGGGTCAGGTTGGACTTTATCAGAGCCACTTTTGGAGTTTTCCCCTACTGGAGCATAATCTCCTTGGCTTGCTGGAACCTTGGCTAAAGGTTGTCCACCCTTCCTACACTGTTTTCTTTTCTTTTTCTTCTGGGGCCTGCTTGCAGTTACTGCAGGGGCAGGGCCTCCAGAATCATTGGGAGAGGACTGGCACTGGGCCAGTTCCTCTCTTGGGCTCTGACTAACCTCTGGGTAGTCATTTCCAAGGAGACAATCAAGGGGGAGGTCTGTACTGACTACCACCCTTCTCCAGCTAAAAGTCCCACCCACTTCTATGGGCACAAAAGCCACAGGCCTATCAGTGACCCTGTCTGGGATAACTCTTACTCTGGCAGTCTCACCTGGGATGTACTGGTTTGAGAACACCAGCCTGTCATGCACAATAGTGTGACTGGCACAAGTGTCTCTCATGGCAGTGGCTGGGAGTCCATTCACCAGTAGGTGGTGGAAGTGTCTACTTCCCTCTGGTATCTCCAACTCACCTGTTGGGCCCTTTTTCCAGTTGAAGGCTATGAAGACCTCCTCATCTGAGGAGTCATCCCCAGTGGCTACACTGGTCACCCCTGGGATTTTGCTAGGGGGTTTGTTTTTGGGACAAGAAGTGTCCTTGGTGTGGTGCCCTGTCTGTCTACAGTTGTGACACCATGCCTTAGTGGCATCCCAGTTCTTACCCTGGTACCCACCTTTGTTTTGGGTTGTGTCTCGGGGCCCACCCACCTGGTCTGGTTTTTGGGGGCCTACAGAGGACTCTTTTTCTTTATTTCTAGTGTCACCCACTTTCTCCTGGGGAGGCTTTGTAACCCCTTTCTTTTGGTCACCCCCAGTGGAAGTTTTGGTTATCCTAGTCTTGACCCAGTGGTCTGCCTTCTTTCCCAATTCTTGGGGAGAAATTGGACCTAGGTCTACCAGATACTGATGCAACTTTTCATTGAAGCAGTTACTTAAAATGTGTTCTTTCATAAATTATAAAGCCCAACATAGTCATGCACTTCATTTCCAGTTACCCAACCATCCAGTGTTTTCACTGAGTAGTCAACAAAATCAACCCAGGTCTGGCTTGAGGATTTTTGAGCCCCCCTGAATCTAATTCTATACTCCTCAGTGGAGAATCCAAAGCCCTCAATCAGGGTACCCTTCATGAGGTCATAGGATTCTGCATCTTTTCCAGGGAGTGTGAGGAGTCTATCCCTACACTTTCCAGTGAACATTTCCCAAAGGAGAGCACCCCAGTGAGATCTGTTTACTTTTCTGCTTGCACAAGCCCTCTCAAAAGCTGTGAACCATTTGGTGATGTCATCACCATCTTCATATTTAGTTACAATCCCTTTAGGGATTTTCAACATGTCAGGAGACTCTCTGACCCTATTTATGTTGCTGCCACCATGGATGAGACCAAAACCCATCTCTTGTCTTTCCCTTTCTATGGCTAGGAGCTGTCTCTCTAAAGCCAATCTTTTGGCCATCCTGGCTAACAGGAGGTCATCTTCACTGAGGCTCTCCTCAGTGATTACAGAGGTGCTGGATCCTCCTGTGAGGGAAGCAGCATCTCTGACTATTATAGTTGGAGACAGGGCTCGAGGGGCCCTGATCTCCCTAATGAGGACTGGAGGGGGGGGGGGGGGGGGGGAAGTCTCCTCCATGTCACGAACTTCATCCTCTGGCAGGTCATCCTCAGAGGGGTAGACTTTTTCAAACTCTGCCAGCAGCTCCTGGAGCTGTTGTTTGGAGGGTCTTAAGCCAACTGGGATTTTCTTTATTTTACAGAATGACCTTAGCTCCCTCATCTTAAGATGGAGGTAAGGTGTGGTGTCGAGTTCCACCACATTCATCTCTGCACTAGACATTATGCTTCTAAAAGTTGGAATACTTTTTAAGAATCTAAAACTATTTCTAGAACTTAATTCAAACTTTCACAAACTTTTAATCTCTAAAAGAAATGCTAATAGGGACTAACACAAGGCCCTAGCAGGACTTTAAAACATTTAGGAAAATAGCACAAATTGCAAAAATCAGTTTCTAATGACAATTTTTGGAATTTGTTGTGTGATCAGTTATTGGCTGAGTAGTCCAGCAAATGCAAAGTCTTGTACCCCACCGCTGATCCACCAATGTAGGAAGTTGGCTCTGTATGCACTATTTCAAAGTAAGGAATAGTATGCACAGAGTCCAAGGGTTCCCCTTAGAGGTAAGATAGTGGCAAAAAGAGATAATACTAATGCTCTATTTTGTGGTAGTGTGGTCGAGCAGTAGGCTTATCAAAGGAGTAGTGTTAAGCATTTGTTGTACATACACAAGCAATAAATGAGGAACACACACTCAAAGACAATTCCAGGCCAATAGGTTTTTGTATAGAAAAATATATTTTCTTAGTTTATTTTAAGAACCACAGGTTCAAGATTTACATGTAATACTTCAAATGAAAGGTATTGCAGGTAGGTACTTTAGGAACTTTGAATAATCACAATAGCATATATACTTTTCAAATAAATCACATATAGCTATTTTAAAACTAGACACTGTGCAATTTTCACAGTTCCTAGGGGGAATAAGAGTTTGTTAGTTCTTGCAGGTAAGTAAACCACCTACGGGGTTCAAGTTTGGGTCCAAAGTAGCCCACCGTTGGGGGTTCAGAGCAACCCCAAAGTTACCACACCAGCAGCTCAGGGCCGGTCAGGTGCAGAGGTCAAAGTGGTGCCCAAAACGCATAGGCTTCAATGGAGAAGGGGGTGCCCCGGTTCCAGTCTGCCAGCAGGTAAGTACCCGCGTCTTCGGAGGGCAGACCAGGGGGGTTTTGTAGGGCACCGGGGGGACACACAAGTTAGCACAAAAAGTACACCCTCAGCAGCACGGGGCGGCTGGGTGCAGTGTGCAAACACACGTCGGGTTTCCAATGAAAATCAATGGGAGACCAAGGGGTCTCTTCAGCGATGCAGGCAGGCAAGGGGGGGCTCCTTGGGGTAGCCACCACCTGGGCAAGGGAGAGGGCCTCCTGGGGGTCACTCCTACACTGGAGTTCCGATCTTTCAGGTCCTGGGGGCTGCGGGTGCAGAGTCTTTACCAGGCGTCGGGATCTGGGAAGCAGGCAGTCGCGGTCAGGGGGAGCCTCGGGATTCCCTCTGCAGGCGTCGCTGTGGGGGCTGAAGGAGGGCAACTCTGGCTACTCACGGTCTCACAGTCGCCGGGGAGTCCTCCCTGAAGTGTTGTTTCTCCACAAGTCGAGCCGGGGGCGTCGGGTGCAGAGTAGCAAGTCTCACGCTTCCGGCGGGAAACGCAGTTGTTTTAAAGTTGCTCCTTTGAAACAAAGTTGCAGTCTTGGATGAACAAAGCCGCTGTCCTCGGGAGTTTCTTGGTCCTTCTAGAGCAGGGCAGTCCTCTGAGGATTCAGAGGTCGCTGGTCCTGGGGAAAGCGTCGCTGGAGCAGTGTCTTTAGAAGGGGGGAGACAGGCCGGTAGAGCTGGGGCCAAAGCAGTTGGTGTCTCCGTCTTCTCTGCAGGGTTTTTCAGCTTAGCAGTCCTCTTCTTCTTAGGTTGCAGGAATCTGAGTTCCTAGGTTCAGGGGAGCCCCTAAATACAGAATTTAGGGGGGTGTTTAGGTCTGGGAGGGCAGTAGCCAATGGCTACTAGCCCTGAGGGTGGCTACACCCTCTTTGTGCCTCCTCCCAAGGGGAGGGGGTCACATTCCTATCCCTATTGGGGGAATCCTCCATCTGCAAGATGGAGGATTTCTAAAAGTCAAGAGTCACCTCAGCTCAGGACACCTTAGGGGCTGTCCTGACTGGCCAGTGACTCCTCCTTGTTTTTCTCATTATCTCTCCTGGACTTGCCGCCAAAAGTGGATGCTGTGTCCAGGGGGCGGGCATCTACACTAGCTGGAGTGCCTGGGGCATTGTAACACGAAGCCTGAGCCTTTGAGGCTCACTGCTAGGTGTTACAGTTCCTGCAGGGGGGAGGTGTGAAGCACCTCCACCCAGAGCAGGCTTTTGTTTCTGTCCTCAGAGAGCACAAAGGCCCTCACCACATGGAGTCAGCAACTCGCCTCTCAGCAGCAGGCTGGCACAGACCAGTCAGTCCTGCACTGAACAATTGGGTAAAATACAGGGGGCATCTCCAAGATGCCCTCTGTGTGAATTTTTTAATAAATCCAACACTGGCATCAGTGTGGGTTTATTATTCTGAGAAGTTTGATACTAAACTTCCCAGTATTCAGTGTAGCCATTATGGAGCTGTGGAGCTCGTTTTTGACAGACTCCCAGTCCATATACTCTTATGGCTACCCTGCACTTACAATGTCTAAGGTTTTGCTTAGACACTGTAGGGGCATAGTGCTCATGCACCTATGCCCTCACCAGTGGTATAGTGCACTCTGCCTTAGGACTGTAAGGCCTGTTAGAGGGGTGACTTACCTATGCCACAGGCAGTGTGAGGTTGGCATGGCACCCTGAGGGGATTGCCATGTCGACTTAGTCATTTTCTCCCCACCAGCACACACAAGCTGGCAAGCAGTGTGTCTATGCTGAGTGAGGGGTCCCTAGGGTGGCATAAGACATGCTGCAGCCCTTAGAGACCTTCCCTGGCATCAGGGCCCTTGGTACCAGGTGTACCAGTTACAAGGGACTTACCTGGGTGCCAGGGTTGTGCCAATTGTGGAGACAATGGTACATTTTAGGTGAAAGAACACTGGCCTGCCCCACCTGCCAGGCTGGTGGGAAGACAGGGAAAAGACTTAATGCCCCCCTGATCCCACTCCCCGTCTTTGGCACCCCCTTTGAAAGGGTGGGCATCAACATCATTGGTCCCTTGAACCCCAAAACTGCCTTGGGCAATGGGTTTATCCTGGTTTTGGTGGACCATGCCACCCGCTATCTAGAGGCAATCCCTCTGAGAACAGCGACTGCACCGGTGGTGACCACAGCCCTGATGGGACTATTTACCAGTGTGGGATTCCCTAAGGAAATTGTGTCTGACAGAGCTACAAACTTCATGTCTGCATACATGAAGTCCATGTGGGATGAGTGTGGGGTGACCTACCGGTTTACCACCCCTCATCATCCTCAATCCAAAGGGCTTGTTGAGAGATTCAACAAGACCCTCAAGGCATGATCACTGACCTACCTGAGGCCAGGAGGTGTAAGTGGGACGTCCTCTTGCCATACCTTTTATGATCACCCTGTCAGGGGTCCGCTAAGCATAGTGAAAGAGGGCTGGGAGAAAGCTCCCAAGACATTTCCCCAGGATGTGGTCAGCTACATGCTGGACCCCTGCAACCAAACCCAACACTTCTGGAAGCAGGCCAAAAGTAACCTCGAGGCCAGCCAAGAGGTGATGAAGGAGTAGCATGACCATAAGGTCTGATCGAATTCTTACCTGGAGACAAGGTTTGGGTAATGAAGCCAGTAGAGCCTAGAGCTCTCCAGGACCGCTGGACTGGCCCATTTGAAATCAAGGAGCAGAAGGGGGAGGCCACTTACCTCAAGACCCCTAAACACACCCTAAGGGGTCTCCACTACAGCCATCTCAAGCCTCATTTTGAGAGGTCTGAGGTCAGTATGCTCCTTGTGACAGATGAGGGCATGGGAGAGGAGAGTGAACCTCTCCCTGACCTCCTCACTGCCAAAGAAGGTGAAGGGTCAGTGGAGGGTGTCAATCTCTCTGACTCCCTGACTCTAGATCAGAGAGGAGATTGCCATGAGTTATTGGAGCTTACTCCTGGACTCACACATTTATGTGTCCATGATATTGACACAGGAGACAAGCCCCCTGTAAAGAACAAAATTTACAGGCTGTCAGATAAGGTGAAGGCCAGCATCAAGGAGGAGGTTGCCAAGATACTGGCCCTAGGGGTTATTGAGAAGTCCAGCAGTCCCTGGCCAGCCCTGTGATGCTGGTACACAAGGCTGCTGCACCCGGTGCCAAGCCAGAACTCCGGTTCTGTCTGGACTGCTGGGGTCTCAACTCAGTCAAACGGACTGACGCTCACCCCATCTCCCGAGCTGATGGGCTTGTAGACAGACTAGGTGCTGCCAAATTCCTCAGTACTTTTGATCTCACATCAGGGTACTGGCAGATCACCTTGACTGAGGGGACTAAAGAGAGATCTGCATTTTCCACACCTGAGGGCCATTACCAATTCCGAGTGATGCCATTTGGGTTGACAAATGCCCCCGCTACCTTCAAACGGTTGGTCAACGGAGACCTAGCTGGCGAGGATGCCTTCTGCCCAGCCTACCTAGATGACACAGCCGTCTATAGTTCCAGCTGGGAGGAACACCTGCTCCACCTCAAGGAAGTGCTTCAGGCTTTGCAACAGGCAGGCCTGACCATCAAGGCTAGTAAGTGCCAGATTGGGCAGGGTTCCGGGGTGTACATGGGACACCTAGTAGGTGGTGGCAAGGTGCAGCCCCTCCAAGCCAAGATTGATACTATCAAGGCCTGGCAACCACCTAGAACACAGACAGAAGTAAGAGCCTTTGTATGCCTCACTGGATACTACCGTAGGTTTGTCAAGGGCTATGGATCCATTGTGACACCCTTGACAGAACTTACTTCCAAAAAGCAACCTAGGTTGGTGAATTGGACAGAGGCTTGTCAGAAAGCCTTTGACTCCCTGAAGGAAGCCATGTGCATGACCCCCGTGCTCAAGGCCTCTGACTACTCCCAAGAATTTATTGTGCAGAAAGACGCTTCAGAGCATGGCGAAGGGGCTGTTCTACCACAGCTAAATCAGGAGGGCCTAGACCAACCAGTAGTCTTTATTAGCAGACGACTACTACCATGGGAACAGAGGTGGAGTGCTATTGAGAGAGAAGCATTTCTGGGCACTGAAGAAGCTGAGACCATACCTGTTTGGGACTCACTTCCGGGTTCAGACAGACCACAGGCCCCTCAGGTGGATCATGCAGATGAGGGTTGAGAATCCTAAACTCTTGAGGTGGTCCATTTACCTACAGGGGATGGACTTTACGGTGGAGCATCGTCCGGGGATTGACCATGCCAACGCTGATGGTCTCTCCAGAAACTTCCGCCTTAGCGATGAGAGCTTCCAGGAGGTTAGGTAGCTCTCCCCACTTTCAGCTGGGGTGGCACATGTTAGACCTGACAGCCTTAGGGTGGTCACCCGTAACTTTTTGCCTGCCTCCCTCCACTGTTTAGATACTGTTTTTGCTGGTTTTAAGACCCTGCACAATTTACCACTGCTAGGCAGTGCTAAAGTGAATATGCTCTCTCCCTTTAAACATGATAACACTGGATCATACCCCATTTGGATTATTTAATTTGTTTATAAGTCCTTAGTAAAGTGCACTATATGTCCCCAGGGACTGTAGATAAAATGCTACTAGTGGGCCTGCAGCACTAATTGTGCCACCCACTTAAGTAGCTCCTTAACCTTATCCCAGGCCTGCCATTGCAAGGCCTGTGTGTGCAGTTTCACTGCCAATTCGACTTGGCATTTAAAGGTACTTGCCAAGCCTAAAAATCCCCTTTTTCTACATACAAGCCACCCCTAAGATATGCCACAGGTAACTCATAGGGCAGGGTGCTGAGTAGGCAAAAGGCAAGACATGTACCTGTTTAGTTTACATGTCCTGGTAGTGTAAAACTCCTAAATTCGTTTTTACACCGCTGTGAGGCCTGCTCCCTTCATAGGCTAACATTGGGGCTACCCTCATACACTGTTTGAGTGGTAGCTACTGATCTCAAAGGAGTAGGAAGGTCATATTTAGTATGGTCAGAAAGGTAATACAAAATCCTGCTGACTGGTGAAGTTGGATTTAATATTACTATTTTAGAAATGCCACTTTTAGAAAGTGAGCATTTCTCTGCACTTAAATCCTTCTATGCCTTACAATTCATGTATGGCTGGGTTCAGCTGACAGCCCCCTTGTGCATTCACTCAGACACAACCCAAACACAGGATACTCAGCCTCACTTGCATACATCTGCATTCTGAATGGGTCTTCCTGGGCTGGGAGGGTGGAGGGCCTGACACTTACATGTCAAAGGACAGTAGCTTGTCCTCACACAAAGGACTGCCACACCCCATACTGGGACACTGGCAGACAGGACTGAACTGAAAGGGGACCTTATGCACTCCTAAGCCACTCTTTGAAGTCTCCCCCACTTCATAGGCACATTTGGGTATTTAAACAGGACCTCTGTCCCTACCAACTCAGACACTTCCTGGAGAACAGAACCTGAATCTGCATCCTGCCAAGAAGAACTGCCTGGCTGCCCAAAGGACTCACCTGACTACTTTCTGTGAAGGACTGCTGCCTTGCTGTTGCCCTGCTGCAGTGCTGCTATCTGGATATGGTGAGAAGTGCTCTCCAAGGGCTTGGATAGAGCTTCCCTCCTGTTCCCTGAAGTCTCAGGAGCAAAAAGATTTCATCTCTACAAGAAGGACTCCTTCTGCGGCAAAAATCGACACACAACCTGCCAGAAACGATGCACAGCCTGCACCGCATTGAAAAATTCACAGCACGCCGAACCGGAATGATGCAGCCCGACTTTGCAACGAGAAGATTGATGCAGCACCAGCATAGCGACCAGAAATTCTACACTCTTCCCACTGGATCGACGCACAACTGAGCCAGAACGACGCAGACCGACTTCCAGAGAGGAATCGATGCAGCGCCTTCCTTGCGGTAGAAATTTCCACGTAACACCCATCGGATCGACGCAGACCCTGTGAGTTTGTCCTCTCAGCACCGGAAATCCACGCATCCTCCCTGAGGTGTCCGAAAACCTCGCAACCCGAGGATCCACGACCGAGCGCCGGAAATCGGCGCACAGCCGTCCCTGCGTGAAAACTAAACAACCCATCGGCTTGTGCGGCCCAAGAAATCGACGCACACCTCCTTGTTTTCCACCCATCTCCTCCTCCTCTGCGGTTCTTTGCAGAGATTTTGAACGCAAACCAGGTACTTTGTGCTTGAAAGAGACATTTATTGCTTTTAAAAGACTAAAGACACTTTATATCACTTTTGCAGTGATATCTCAACATGTACTTATTGCATTTTAATCGTTTTGACCTGCATCTTATCAGATAAATATTATATAGTTTTCTAAACACTGTGTGGTGTATTTTTGTGGTGCAATACTGTGTTATTGCATGATTTATTGCACAACTACTTTACACATTGGCTTCTAAGTTAAGCCTGATTGCTCAGTGCCAAGCTACCAGAGGGTGGGCACAGGATAATTTGGATTGTATGTGACTTACCTTGACTAGAGTGAGTGGCCTTGCTTGGACAGGGGGTAACCTGACTGCCAACCAAAGACACCATTTCTAACAAGTATTAGAGGAAGAACTTATTTATGGGAGGAGAGATGCGGAAGCAGACTGACAGTACCTACTGGGCCACATTCTTAGCAGTTAGGATTGTTTGCCTCTGGTATCCTGGCATCTGTCCTACTATGGCTTCATGAACTGGGCCAAGAAAATAGCTTCCACACTTTGCTCTAGGGTAGCAAGGGTGCAGAATCAAAGGCTTCTCATGGAAGCAGTGTGGGCAACAAGAGCTCAGAACGCAACAGTCAACTCACAGACAATACCATATTGTTCTGCCCAGTGCTTATCTTCTAGTTTTAAAGAAAGTACTTTCATCTCAAAGAAAAATTAAATATAACACACTTTAATGGAGTTACAGTTACAGGGCTGAAACATCACCTATGGATTCTAGGTAAGCACAAGACGCAATACGATGCCCTGTCCCTGAGCTAGGAAGTTACCGAATATCTATGGGAAATAATGTAAAGGTAGTGGGATAAACAAAGTTTAGGCACAGGTGCAGATCACTACCATTAGCTGTTATCTCAGTAGATAGTTTATGTCTCAATTCAATAGTTCTTTAAGTCAAAAGACTTTGCACTAGTAAAGGTTAGCATGCTAACAGCAGGACAATTAAGACAGCCTTTCAGTATTTGACAGCGCAGGACCTACGTTACTTACTCAATTAAGCTGAGGTTTGAGCAGCGTTCTTAACCCCTTCGTTGCCAGGCCTTTTCCACCTCAGGCTCCCCTGAAGGAGACCAAGAAATTAGCCAAAATACAGTGAAAATTTCGTTTTTTTTAAAAAAAATGGGAAAAAGGGCTGCAGAAGAAGGCTTGTGTTTTTTTCCCTGAAAATGGCATCAACAAAGGGTTTGCAGTGCTAAAATCACCATCTTCCCAGCTTTCAGGAAGAGGCAGACTTGAATCAGAAAAACCCATTTTTCAACACAAATTTGGCATTTTACTGGGACATGCCCTATTTTTACTATTTTTTGTGCTTTCAGCCTCCTTCCACTTAGTGACGGAAATGGGTGTGAAACCAATGCTGGATCCCAGAAAGCTAAACGTTTCTGAAAAGTAGACAAAATTCTGAATGCAGCAAGGGGTCATTTGTGTAGATCCTACGAGGGTTTCCTACAGAAAATAACAGCTGAAATAAAAAAATATTGAAATTGAGGTGAAAAAAACAACAATTATTCTCAATGTTTTACTTTGTAACTTTTTCCTGCGATGTCAAATTTCTGAAAGCAATATACCGTTACGTCTGCTGGACTCTTCTGGTTGCAGGGATATATAGGGCTTGTAGGTTCATCAAGAACCCTAGGTTCCCAGAGCCAATAAACGAGCTGCACCTTGCAATGGGTTTTCATTCTATACCGGGTATACAGCAATTAATTTGCTGAAATATAAAGAGTGAAAAATAGGTATCAAGAAACCCTTTGTATTTCCAAAATGGGCACAAGATAAGGTGTGGAGAAGCAGTGGTTATTTGCACATCTCTGAATTCCAGGGTGCCCATACCAGCATGTGAATTGCAGGGCATTTCTCAATTACACGTCTTTTTTTTTTTTTTTTTACACACTGTCTTACACTTGGAAGGAAAAAATGAAGAGAAAGACAAGGGGCAATAACACTTGTTTTGCTATTCTGTGTTCCCCCAAGTCTCCCGATAAAAATGGTACCTCACTTGCGTGGGTAGGCAGGAAACGCAGCATGGACACATCACATTTTTACATTGAAATCTGATGTGTTTTTTGCAAAGTGCCTAGCTGTAGATTTTGGCTTCTAGCTCAGCCAGCACCTAGGGAAACCTAGCAAACCAGCGCATTTTTGAAAACTAGACACTTAGGGGAATCCAAGATGGGGTGACTTGTGGGGCTCTGACCAGGTTCTGATACCCAGAATCCTTTGCAAACCTCACAATTTGGCCCAAAAAAGACTTTTTTCTCTCATTTCGGTGACAGAAAGTTCTGGAATCTGAGAGGAGCCACAAATTTCCTTCCACCCAGCATTCCCCCAAGTCTCCCGATAAAAATGGTACCTCACTTGTGTGGGTAGGCTTAGCGCCCGTGACAGGAAAAGCCCCAAAACACAACGTGGACACATCACATTTTCCCAAAGAAAACAGGTGTTTTTTGCAAAGTGCCTAGCTGTGGATTTTGGCCTCTAACTCAGCCAGCACCTAGGGAGACCTACCAAACCTGCACATTTTTTAAAACTAGACACCTAGGGGAATCCAAGATGGGGTGACTTGTGGGGCTCTGACCAGGTTCTGTTACCCAGAATCCTTTGCAAACCTCAAAATTTGGCAAACAAAAACACTTTCTCCTCACATTTCGGTGACAAAACGTTCTGAAATCTGAGAGGAGCCACAAAAGTCCTTCCACCCAGCGTTCCTCCAAGTCTCCAGATAAAAATAATACTTCACTTGTGTGGGTAGGCCTAGTGCCCGCGACAAGAAATGCCCCAAAACACTATCTGGACACATCAAAATGATCAAATACAAAACTACCTGTTTTCTGGGGAGGGGGGAAGAAACCAGTGTTTTTGGTCCTGGGCTCAGCAGCCATCTAGGGAAACCTACCAAACCCAGACATTTCTGAAAACTAGACACCCTAGGGAGACCAGGGAGGTGTGACTTGCGTGGATCCCCCAATGATTTCTTACCCATAATCCTTAGCAAACCTCAAATTTAGCTAAAAAAAAAAAATCACTTTTTTCCCACATTTCTGAGGGATCACCGCACCAGGACAAATGTCCTAACACCCAACGTTCCCCTCAGTTTCCCAGTAAAAATGATACCTCACTTGTGTAGGTAGGCTAAGTGCCTGTGACAGGGAAGAGGCAAAAACATGTCGAAATTGTGGGGGAAACCAAAGCGGGTCCAAAAGGGCAGTTGAAAAAAAAAACATTTTTAGGTTGACAAGTGCAGCAGAATTTTTATCGGTATAGATGGGACAATGTTGGGTGATAGGAATGTTTTGGATTCCTGCAGATTCCGGAAGGTTCCATCACAAAACTGTGGGAAAAATGTGTGATTTCCAGCAAAGTTGGATGTTTGCAGGGCATTGTGGGTAAGAAAATGGTGCTGGGTGCATGTGAAGCACACCACCCTGGAATCAACCAGATGTTTAGTTTTCAGATGTGTCTGGGTCTTGTGGATTTTTCTACATGGCAGCGTCCCTAAGTCAAAAAAGTGCAGCCCTCACCATTCCAAGTGGGAAGATTTTGAGAGTTACCAAGCTCTCATGGCCCAAATGTAAAACCAAAACCCCAAATAATCAAATGTCTTCTTGCTTGCCGTGGGATAAGATGTTTTAGTGTGCGGGGGGAGAGCTGAAAGACTGTTACCCCCTTCAGTTGGGGTGGGGGCATAACCAGGCCCATACTGGTTGGTAGCCACCTCTCTGGTGTCTAGTGGTTTCTGCCCCCCAGGGGCAGATAGGCCTAAAAACAATTTGGCCCCCCTGGGAGCGACCCTTGCCAAAGGGGTTGCTCCCTACACATAAAAAAAAAAAAAAAATGATCCCTGGTGTCTAGGGGATCGGCCTAACTATATTAGGCTGATCTGCCCCCAGGAGGGGGCAGAAATGGCCTCACAATTATTTGCCCCCTTAGGGAGCAGCCCTTACCCAAGGGGCCGCTCCCCTTATACGTAAGTATGTGATAAAAAAAAAATCCCTGGTGTCTAGTGGTTTCTGCCCCCCGGGGGCAGATTGGCCTAACTATATTAGGCCGATCTGCCCCCAGGGGGGGCAGAAATGGCCTAGAAACAATTTGACGCCCCAGGGAGCGACCCTTGCTGAAGGGGTCGTTCCCTAAACATAAAAGATTTTAAAAAAATCCCTGGTGTCTAGGGATGCCTAAAAATGATTTGCCCCCCTGGGGAGCGGCCCTTGCCCAAGGGGCCGCTCCCCTTATGTTAATTCAAAAAACAAACAAAAAAATCCCTGGTGTCTAGTGGGCATTTCTGCTGCCCGATCGCATTGTGATCGGGCAGCAGAAATGCTTGCAGAGACATGAAAGGAAAGCCCTTTCCTTTCATGTCTCTGCTGGCCCCTACTTCCCGAGCAGAAGAGAAATGCTGAGAATTTCTCTTCCGCAATCGCACTGGAAGCATGCTCCCAGCGCGATGGAAGGTGACCTCTGATGAGGTCAGCTCGCTTTTGCATGCTGATGTCATCAGACGTCACGGGGGTGGAAGGGGAAGTGCTGACCTTGGGGGGGACGGGGGTGGGCAGCAGGTAAATGAACGTAATGGTTACGCCCATGGCGTCTCACAGGCTCAGCCATGGACGTAACCATTACATCCATGGCGTGCAAGGGGTTAAGTGTCAGCTCTGGCGATGGGGACCATTGGTGACAATCCTAATCTTCACTTGGCCACATGTTTGAACAGCGGGCAAAACTTCTATGGCTGTTGCTCATCTTAGACAGTTGAAGCTTTTGATGCAACGACAGGAGTTATACTTTGGCATCAACAGAGGCTCCTCAAAGGGGTACACAATATTGGGCAGTAGCAGCACCAGCCCTTCAGGTGCTGCAGGAGTGCCAGATATGTTCTGGCTGATAGCTTCTTTAGACAGCTCACTACAAGAGCTGCCCTCAGAGATGGGAAGAACCCTCACAACTTGCTCAGCTTTGGCTCCACTCCCCCTAGTAGTCGGCTACTTCTGGTTATTAAGAACACTAATAACATGCCGGGAGTCTCCTCTAGGACAGTATTTTCTCCTGCAGACCCAGGCACACACCTTCCCTCTCTGAAAAGGCCAACAGACTTCTAGGCATGAGGCAGACCCTCAGCCTCTCCAGTAAGCTGTGCAGACTTCAGAGATCTCCTCTCCCTTCTGGGAAACTGGGCTCATAGTCTAAGGTCCTGGAACCGATTTTGGGTGGTTGCTTTTAAGATGTTAATTTTTTCTTTGTGCACGGTGATGGCTCTCCAAGTGGCGTAACAAAACCTGAGGGGTCTTTCCTGCAAAGAGGAGGTTCCCCCACCCTCCTGACTCAGTCAGGAGCCCTGCGGCCAAGGTACTGTGCTGATGGAGCCCCCTGAAGCTTGTTGCTCACACCACCCACCCCACCGGTCAGCCCCACAGGGGCTGCGAGGGCTAATGTTACATCACTGGCTTTTCACAGTGAGTACTGATGATGCTAACTTCAAGCAGGAGTATCCAGAACGTAGGCATAATGAAGTGTGAAGATGTTGCCCCTGGCTGTCAGCAACCTTCCTGAAAAAGCAATCAGAAACAGACAAAAGTGAAGGCCTTACCAAGAAAATGCTCCACCTTTAACAACAGAAACTGCTGACACACACACTCTCACTCGTCCCTACCATTCACCAAATGACAAGGCTCTCGAAAATCTAATTAGCAGTGTAGTTTAAAAAGGTCCTCACATAATTTCTAAGGGGAGCCTATTGCCATCCTCTCAAACTTCAGTGCCTGGGCTTATCCTCCAGGCAGAGAAACTGTGTCCTTCCCCCCTCTTTGGCCATACTAACTCATGGACCATCCAGAAATGGATCCCACTGGCCCAGCAAACATACACATGTTCCAGTCTCAATTTCATGTAAGTTCCACACATTCTCAATGACTCACGCACTTGATCCATACACGGAATGTCAGATCAAAGGCCTGGGTGCCATACTAAAAGTGGCACCTTTACTAGAGGAGAGACAGTTGGCAAAACTGCTGAGACACAGAAAAATGTCTGTTCAGGATTATTAATGCACAGAAATTGATTTGTTGCCAATACCGCGTCAAATCAACAACCCAGGACATGCACAACAGAATCAGTTCTAGACCTTGGCATTACCCAAGTCCAGGCTTTAGTATTCACTGTAAATTAGCATCTTAGTTCGGTTGGTTAATAGTTAGTATACCAGTTTTTATGCAGATGTGTCATGTGGGCCAAAGGTGCATGCATGAATATTATGAAGGGACCTAACAATTAGTGGGCAGATAGATTTTTAAAAGGAAATATCTCAGTGGAAATTACTTTTCTTTTATATTAAGAGTGCGTTATGTAAACAGCCAAGCTGCACCTTACTACTACATATTTTGAACAATAAATTGGATAGTTATCAACTGAAAGAAAATCCACATTTTAATCTCAGTAGTGAACGGTGTAAAACATTTCCATACCCAGTGAGATCAAGGCCTCATGAATTTCTTTCAACACAATCTTGTATAGCTCCTTTTGCCATTCTTCCAATCGCTGCCACTCCTCTTCAGAGAAATAGACAGCCACATCATTGAAGGTAACCAGTGCCTGAAAAAGATGGCAATCCAAAAAACAAGCCCTTGTAAGTCATGATTCTCACTAGCGCTCTCAATGAGTCTAGAGAAACGATGAGGAAGAAGAATGACAATGCACTGATCATATTAAATAATGCAATGAATTATCCACTGGAATGAAGTGTATCATGCAATAAATAGCAAGCGTTATTTGTAATACAGAGAGTTTATTTAGTTATTTTTCTTGATACTAATTATTGCTCTAGTAGCATAAATAAAAAGTTGAAATAAAGGTAAACAAGAACTCGACATGAGACGACAACAATACACTACAAATATTTTCTAAGATGTATTTGCTTCCAGGAATTTTGCAGGTCCCATCTTCAAATACTGGTCACTCAGGTATCATTTAATTTTATATAGTGAACCGTTTGCATTTCAAATGAAGATGCCATCTCTGTGGGCCAAGACCAATGCTTTACGGATGAATTTAGAACGGCAGAGTTTTTCCAGATTAGTAACACCACTCAGCAAATCAAGAAAAGTTCGAGCTCTTTTGTTCGGTCCAGGGGACAATACACCTGAACCACTGTCCAAAAACACAGGATCTAAAGGTTGCAACATATAGCATACAAACAATATCCTGTTTCACCACAGTGAAATATAATCTGGAGACACAACCAACCCCACTATATTAAGTCCTTTACAGAAGTAGTAATAACACTGCCACATTCAAGATAATTTATTGGTCCCCAGAAATTATTTCAAGAACCTGTTCAACTGTAGGGTAACAAAACTGGGCAGCAAAAAGTGGGCAGTGACACAGAATGAAAAGGAGATGATACCCAGGCAAAAATACAAAAGAGAAACAAAGCAAGGCAGAGAAGGTAAATAAAGTATGAAAGTAGTGAGGGATCGAGAGAGACCAAATCTAGATAAAGCAATCGGATGCAAAGGAGTTCAGGACAGGAGAGAAAAATTGAGGTAATTATAAAGAGGGAGGTAAAGGTGTGGCCTAACCACAGAAGATGGTGAACTGGTACTAAAGGAGCTCCTGGGAAAAGCAGTGAAGAATCTCCATTAATCCTGCTGACCAACGAGCTGCACTGCTACCATTCAAGAGGGACAGGCAGACGGACAAATTTGGACCCCCGGGCCACTGATAGGAGGCTGCGGCGACACCGCAGGACTGTCCGAGGCCCCCGCTAGATTCTGGGCTGAGCGCTCACCTTAGGCACCCATGAGGCCTCCTTTTCCCCAGCTCCCACAGACGGCTGAGGAGAAGTCAGGGGCCCTGCGCCACTCACAAGCGATGGCTGACTTAATTTGGAGTGACCGGCCCACCGCCAGGGTATCTGAGCGGGTCCTGACACTTGAAGGCTGGGCCCACAGCCTACCAAACACCCGGGCCTAGCGGGACAGACAGTGAGGGTGGCAGTGCAGATGAGGCACATAGAGGCCCAAAGCAACCACATCGGAGAGCCCCAGGACCCGGCGAGGGCTGATCTGCAGTCCCGAGTGGGCAGACTCAGCTGCCGCGAAGGCCAGATTGGCTTAAAGAGCAGGGACAATGTAGGCCAGAACGGCCTACCAGACCTGAAGGCAACCAAGAATCTGAGTCAGCCACAAGGGGTTCCGAATATCGGAGGCTGTGCTTGGCGAGCTCCTCCAACACCACTTCATCCCCCTCTCCTGGCCTGCCATCCCTTGGACTGGGTGCACCAGTCCCTGTGGTCCCCAGCTGAAGAAGGGCCCAAACATCACCCGGAAGACCGGTGTACTGGGAGGCGTCTGTCAAAGGAGGGTGCCTGCCATAGACATACAGAGTGTAGATGAACCCACCAGGGGAGGCAGGCTAGTGGCTGGGGCCGGAAAGTTGAGAGGCAACTGCTGTATACCACGCTCATGTTGGGGACTCAGAGTCCCGGCTTCTAAAGTGAGGAATATATGAGCCCAGCGCAGCTGACACGCAACATCACAGAGGAGCCACATGAAGGGGTATGATGGAACTCAAAACGCAGATGCAGGACACCCCCCTATGCCACCCATTTTCACTCCCTGTAGCCACCTGCATGCCCCTACTCTGACTTGGAAGTGACATTGCCCAATATTGGGGCCTTCCTGGAGCAACATGCAGACAAGGAGACTGGGCTCCCCCCTGTTCTTGATATCGTTGTCAGACACTGCCTTGAGTGCCCTCCCACGCACCGGAGCTTAGCGACTAGTCCCATCACGTGACCAACCGGTGGAGGGCTCGTTGCACCCCCGCCAAGATGGGCCGACAGAAATGGACACAGGGTCCATCCCAATTACCGCCCCCCACCACCTTGAACCAGACTGACTCTGGCCATTCTTAACCCCAAGGGTCGAGCAACAAGACAGTCTGCTCCCCTTCTCTGTGGCTCACCCATGGAGACGTAAAACATTAGGTCTGGCTCACCATACCGCACAAGCAAAGATCGAGGGAGCATATGGACTCAGAGTCCTCACTGCTGGCCCAGGACCCACAACCTCCCATACAATTTGTTGTTTGGCCATTAACACCCCCTTACTTACAGAATGTTTTTTGTGACTACTGTTTGGGCGAGCAGCTGTTTGCTAAGGACTCTTGAACTTGTTTATGATCCCGTTCTTGTTACCATAGTCACACTCCCTGCAGCATGAGCATCATATCACACATGCCTGAGCACACGGGACGGGGTGACAGGGAACGAGCAGACCGCGGGGTGGCGCACTTCCACAGTTCACCCCACTCCACACCCACAAAATGGTGCACCACCTCCAGAACCGGCCTCGAATCCTTAACGTCAGAGGAATGCACACAGCACACCGCCGGTACGCCTCAGTCTACTCTTCTATAAAGAGACAAAATGCACCCATAGGGTTCCCCCAGTAAACCCTCCACACCAGGCAGGAATTTCAGTGGCTGCAAAATCTCTGGAGAGGCTCCATACACAGCACAACATTATCAGCATATGCTAAAGGTGCATTAATCTGGCTCCGTCCTGGTACCCCTTTCAGACACTCAACACAATTGTCTATAACAAGGGCAGTTATGTATTTGTGGAGGGCTGTTTAGATGGCATCCAAGTACTACTGTGATGTATTTATGTTCCTAATTCAGATCAGACAAATTTCTTGACAAAACTGTTGGGGGTCCAAGTTCAGTGGGTAGGCACCCCATGGATATTGGGGGGAGACTACAAGAGTGTCCCTCACGCCCATCTGGACATGTTGCACTCGCCACTTCCCCATGCACCTGCACACCTTCACTCAGCACACTTCAACCAATGGGTAACACACTGGTCATTGTCAGACGCCTGGCAGGCACAAAAGCCACAAGCTAAACTATACTCGGCCTCCCGTGATTTATATGCCCGCCTTGACCGGTTCCTTTGCTCTGCTGCCATACTCCCATAACTGAAGCACTTTCACTACCTCAGTCAAATCATCCCAGACGATGCAGCCCACATACTTGATTGAAGCGTACCCCTCCTACTGGTTCCCACAGGGCACCAACCACATGACACCTTAAACGACCACGTCTTCCAAGACACTCACCTCGAGCATACAGGCTACTTTTTTACAGAAAATCAGGCCACAACCATCTTCCGTGTGTTTGACTGGGATGCCTTGAAGGTGGTGACTGGAGGCATGCGCATTCAAAACATAATAGGATGCGGCTGACTCTAGACAGAGACCTCACAGATGCAGAAACTGCCCTGGCAGACCTTGAGCGGGAAGCTCCCTTCGTGGCTGTCAAACGCCTAACTCTAACGACCGCTAAAAAACACCATGCAGTCTTACAGGAGCGACGGCGGTGTTTAAAATTTGCAGCCAAACTGGCCAGGATACAGTCAACTGGGGACAAAATGGACCGCCACCTAGGCTGGCACGTTGGGAGTCCAGCGCACTCCCATCACTGAAATAACACCCATCCTTGACCCTTCCCTAAGTTCACAATAAGACATACTGGAAGCGCTTTACGGTTACTATTCCACCCTCTACAACCACAGAGTTCCTGGTGAACCACAACCCAGCAACTCGGTTATTGAACGTGTGGAACTCGATGACCCTACTACAGTAGAGGTGAAAAAAGCCATTCACAACCTGGTAAGAAATAAGCCCCCAGACTTGGACGGTCTCCCTTTGGAGTATTATGACGGTTTCGCCTCCCACTTTGCCTCGAAACGTGCAGACCTAAACAATGAGGCTCTGGGTACCGGGACTCTTTCTGCAACCCTTCAAAAGTCCCACCTTGTCTCCCTACTCAACCTCAACATAGATACTATTTTATTATCCTCATACTGGCCCACAGCAATCCTAGAAGTCGATTACAAAATATTGGAGAAGATACTATCAGATCGCTACCTCCAGATACTGAAAAATATTATACACCCCGATCAGAATGGGTTTGTCCCTGGATGTAGCACATCACATAATCTCAGACATCTGTTCCACGTAATGGATCAGGTGTCACTACAATTCACCCAGTCTGGTTAAGTCTGATCCTTAACCTGGAAAAGTCATTCAATATGCTGGGATTACCTTTTTGAATGACTGAGCAGGATTGGAATAGGGAGTCATCTCTTAACATACACACAACTTTTATACACCACCATGTCCTCTTGGGTGGGATTTGGCAGGTTGGTATCTGAATCCTTCCCAGTGAGCCGTGGTACTAGCCAGAGCTGTCCCTTATTTCCTATACTTTTCGCCATCACTATGGAGCCTTTGGCTGTTTGCCTACACATAGAGGGTGCATGCTGGGGGATCCCACTGGAAGAAACAACTCACACAGTGTTGCTTTACAAACCCTATACACCATTGGCACTGGGCACCACCCGGTCACATGGATCGATACAGCCATCAGACAACACAAGGGGCATCACTAGCATCCATCAGAACAGTATGAGAGGAAGACCTTGCACATCCGTTACATGATTCAGACTTGCCACAACATTGGAGTCCCCACATAAAGCCTCTTGCAACGCAAGATTCAAAACTATGCAATACACTATACTTCACAGAGCTTATTTAACACCCATTAAACTAAACCGGATGTTTCTGGAAGCACACCTAACATATCCCAGATGTCACTTCAACGAAGACACCTTGCAACACATGTTCTGCTCCTGTCCCACCCTAACATAACACAGTATTGGCACATGATACATGACACTCTTACCACTGTCACTGAACTTCCCAATCTGAACATGTGGGTGGCAACTGCTTTGGGTATCTATGAAAGGGGGAGAGATCACAAGGTATGAGTCCGTTTCACAAACCTGACCCTACTGTTGGGTTAAAAGAAACCTCACACTGCATTAGATATCCAATCAGCCCCCCGCGGCAACATATTAGCATAAGACATTCCTCCGATGGGGAGAAGCAGAGTGTGTCAGTTTACACCAGGGGTGAAGATCAGCATCTCTGAAGGAAATCCATAGCAGTGGCCTGGGACCCATGCTCACACAGTTCCAGGAACTGGTGCGCAATTAAGCCTCCTCCCTAAAGAATGTGAGCTGTGTAGATCACCCCACAGACACAGAGTCAGAAGCACCGAGTATGCACTGCAGATGGAATGGCCAGATTCCCCTCCCCATTCACTGGGGCCTACTCCCCCCTCCAATTGTGCACTGCTCACCCTCCACAACCGATGTGACTCTTGCTCATGCTGTTGTTTAGTTGCACTTCACAGTTCCCTGAGGTTTCTAGCCGCAACTTGTTTCCATTCTACCACGTGCTCACCTCAAGTCCATTCAAACCGCACAACCCTTATACACAATCTGACTTGCTATACCACTTTGCTCTACCCACCCAAGTCCCATGACAATCTTTATCTCATTGTGTAAACCAAGCACCATGAAGTAATGAACATGTATTTGCTTTCTCACAGATGTTAACGTTTATTCCATGTGAAACTTTGATGCTGTAACAAAACCTCAATAAAAAGAGTTTACAAAAAAATAAAGAGGGAGAATAAAAAGTGATACTAAAGCCCAAATTGAGAGGCTCCTAAAACACACTCATCACAGAGGCAAAACACACTTGCATGTCAACATTTAAAGCCTGGGTTTTAAAGTCTCATATTTTCTGTCATGTATTTATTTCTTTATCCTTTTTATAGGACATATACAAAGTACTACAAGTCGGCAAAATTCTAGTGAAGAGAAGGGGGAAAAATACTGGATGCACTCCACATGCATTGATTGAGGCCCACCCCTTTCTCTTAAGGTGTATCCATCTACATATGCAGGATAACATTTTTAACCTAGAAGAGCGTAAGCCTGCATGATGGCTGAACAAGGCAACATCACATTTCAAATTCCCCCGCAGTGGAAAGCTGTGCATCCATAAATACCCCTAAAATGCTTCTCATTACATTATCCCACACATCACAGCTGATGCTGTAAATGAGACAGACAATATCACTAGTGAAATATTATATCACCACTCAAATCTTCAGTGACATCCCTGAAATAGCTAAGTACTCTGTACCCTGCAGCTTCCTCTTAGTACACAACGTGCCCTGCACAAAAACACGCTCAAATCTGATACACTGTTCTGGATCTTAGCTTGCAAACTAAACGGGTACACATTTTCATGGGGTCTGGGTTACCTCACAACAATAAAACAACATCATAGGCACCAAATTCACACAGAAGAACTATCAGGGGATCATCATTCCTTTTGTGACCCTAGGTCTGGGGGCAAATATAACCCAATTATGTATTCAGCATCCAACCAGAAATCTGTTGATGAATCTAATACAATGTTAACTTTTCCAGTAGTAGTACAAATACGTCCATCTCAACCAAATAATACAAGAAAATACAAACCATATTATCAATAACCTCCAAACTGAAAACAAGGAGAAACAAGAATTACAACAAGCAACTTAATCAAACGATATACAGGTAATACCAGAATCTTCTAAATCCTGTTATCATCAACAGTCACTGTCAGAGCATATTAAATGATAACTTAGAAAAACGTAATGGAACAACATCACTGAAGCTACAAGAGAATGAAGGCTTTGAAAAATATGTAAGCTAACGCAGGCTCAAGAGAATGAGGAAATTAAATAGAAAGTCTAAACTCCTCCCTAAGAAGAACACTGGACCAACAAAACAGAATCAGAAATATTTGAGAATACTAAACATTGAAAGGAACAACAAAAACTGATTGAGGAAATAACTGTAATAGAATCCACTACTTCAAACTCAGAAAAAGAAAAATCTCAACAACCAGTCCACAATAAACACGAAACCAATACAATTAAATTAACGGAAGGTGTAAAGGAACTAAAAAACAAACTTGGTTGACTACTCCCAAAAATTAAATTGAATCAAGGGACAATGAACTACTGAAAAACATTGCAAAGGGAATAAAAGAAAACAGGTCAGAGTACCAAATGAAAATTTACAAGGACACACAAATATGACAATGAAAGAAATAATTCAAAAAAGACTCCTATAACCCACTGAGACGACTATAATGATCACAAATAATGACATTTGTAGATATAACTGCACTCTCAAAGACTACAACCATCCAGAAACGGTCGCTTTAGCTCAAAATGTATACTTGACAAATCTGAGTCAACCCACATTGGTTTATGCCCTCAATATTGTTCAGAAGGCAAAACAGGACATTTTAAACAGGCAAAACATTGTAAAGCTAGTGTCTAAGATCTAAGAACTGAACCAAGTAAGATCTAAGTATTGAGGTCATATTTGAACAATCAAGGACTAGGGACTCTTACAACATGGTGGACAAAATACCTCATAAACAAGACTGTGTCTAAAAAAAGCTACTTTAAGGAATGGGGCATTATCCTCAAATTGATGGAGCAAAATGAATAAACACTACCCCTTAGGAGAAATATTTTCCTGTAAAAGCACTATAACAGCACCTTCAGCTAAAAAAAAAAAAAAAAAAAACTAAACTGATTAATGATTTTATTTCCACAACAGATTAGCACCTTCCTAACAGGTTTCACAGAGGCAGCCAACCAGGGACAACTACAATATATGATGGACCCCAGGTGTCCCCAATGTTCCTAACTCCTATGCAAATATAGCCTCCCTAAAGCCAGGTTCTTAGACTATTGTCAGTAGGGATAGACAAATTAAGCGGAGCGATATAGCACTTGCACTATTTGATGCTGGTTCAGAAAATGCATGGCATCAAAAATCCTGGGACAAATACGAATGTTCATCTTGCTAACTGCACTGTAATTTAAAGCTTACAGAAAATGTGCTACGCGTAGATCAAGTGGAGGCCTGGGAATTCTACTCAAAAATTATCTTGACCTAGCTGAAACGAGAGTCATTATGAAATGAAAAACAATTATTGATAATCTAATTTAAGGATAAACTAAACTTACTGTGATTAGAATCGATATCTCACAGCAAATGATAAACAAAACTAATTGATTTGCTGAAATAATTCTAACACAGCTGTCACGACCCTAGTAACTGGGGACTTTAATCTGAATCTAGTACGCTGGAGTCAAGCAAAAAACACTGATGTTTAGGATGAACAATTAAACATTCTTCAACTCAGCTGCAACACAGTCAAATCTACGGTCAGTGGAAGAACCATGATTTCATCACTTAGGAACCTCGGTTTTAGATATCTTAATGGCACACTTTTAAATGATCAACCAGCTAATTATAGGTTTCATGCAGCACTAAGACAACTAGAATTGTTCATCCGTTTTACATGCTACATACTTTGATAAACGTCTTGATTTTAAAATTATTACTCGCCCAGAGAGCATATTACCACTATCCTCAATACATCTCTTTAATAATGTGGCAATTGTTCTATTACAATCCTATATGGTTTTTCAGCAACGATTCTGAGGTAATTAGGAATTATTTAGAACTGTGACACTGAGTAAATAACCTTCCTTTCTGGACTTATTAAGGTTGACACATGTTTTTCCAAACGTCTGCTGGAACTGGACATCCTCGTGGGAAACATTACAAACATTTTATAAAGTGTATCTATTTGTGAATTCTGTGATAAGTATTACTTTATTGTTGTAACTGGGTTTAGTTACATAAATCTTTACCTACTTACTCTGAATTCAACAAGAAATCAGGTGCTGAATGGCAGTCCTTACTATACCAGATCACCTGCAGCACCATGGTGAAAAAACAAGAGTTGATATTTGTTTCTACTTACATTTATTTTTGAAAATTGCGATGTTTGATCTACCTTCATCACACCAGAAAATGTCAGAGTTGGAACCACACATTTAATTCCCTACACCCTGTCACACTGCTGGGTTGGGAGATGGGCAAACTATAGGAACACAGTCTCAAGCCCAGATTCAAACTCAAAATGTTGTACACCTAGATGAACTGATGACACAATAATCCTGCAAATCACTGAAAGGTTCATAATTAACAGGACACTGTATTCTGCTGCAGTAGGGGAAGGGTGTGGTAAAACAAACATATGCATTAGTATGTTTTTCAAGTTGTTTTATTCTTAATGGGTTACTTTAAACTTTCTTTCAATGACATGTTGGACTGTGTTCTTCAGACTGCTTCAAGTTCATAAGTCTAAAAAGATATATAAAAATGCTTTACCTGAGAAGAATCTGGCTCAGCCATTTTTTAAATTATATTTTCTTTCAAAGATCTCGTTGACTAGTAGCTCCAACAATGTGTTTGAAGAGAGAGCATGCAGGCGGGTGCAGTATTAGTCCCCTTTAGCTCACCTGGAGAGGAAATGAACAGAGCTGTTTCATTCAATCCTTGGAAAGAAAATCCCTTTTAGAAATCTGCTTAAATGCAGCCCACACTGAACGTAGCATGAAATGAAGAGATTGATCAGACGCGACCATACCAAATTATTAAAAGCTTCATGCTGATACAATATTAGTGTACACTTCATGCTCAACAACATCTGAAAAATGATTGACCTTGGTCTAAGAGCTGTACATAAAACTCTATACAAGAGAGAGACAACCACTTTTCTTATAAGCCTCATGTGGTGTGTACCATGGTGAGAAGATCTGCATTTTCTTATATTACCTCAGAACAAGTGCCACTGTTAACGTCTAAAAATGTTACTCGATTTAAAACACAGGTATTAAGATTTAAACTGTATCCCTAAAACATGAACAGAATGTTAGACAGTTCAGGAGAAACAATGCATTAACACAGACCATAAGAGAAGCAAATTAATAAAGGAAAAAATATTTTAATTTGATGTGCGCCATGTCACACTGCATAAAATCACAGCACCACTCCTATTTTTCTAGTGCTGTTACCTTCTAAAGAAGAGTGATTTATTTTAATTGTCGTTATTGATCTACGTGCCTTATCTGTTTTTTACTTTCTCTTGTGCTATTGTGTTTACTCTACACTCAAGGCCCCTCACAGCATTTGCTTAACAGAGATTGTCCAAGTCTGCTGCTAAACATGCCTGCTTCCAAGCCTCCATCTAGCCCCCTTAACCAGCCTAAAAATGTACTGCCAAAAGTGCAGGAAAGCAGAGTGGCAACTCTGGCAGAAGAGCACACTCCCCTCATTCACCACATTTGGTTTTGTTTTCACCCTTCTAACTCGGCTTTGAAGGCAGAACTCCAACGCTCAGGTGGCCTGAGCGCTAGTCTGATCTGTAAGGGCAGATCCAGTGTAACATTTGTGTCCTTTTGGCCCACAGTGTCACTTGGCTAGAATGGGGTGTGCTCGTAAATCATCACTACTGTTCTGCCTTTCACATGGAGCCACTGCGCCAACCAAAGTCTCTACTACCCCCAGAAACCAGTGTATCCACATTTTAGGATAACTATTAGTGGCAAGATGGCTCAGTGAGTTACCTTCCCTTCTGCACACGGCAGGGATCTCAAAGTCAGAAACGTGAATCTAGGCAAGGCACACTCTTGACCTCCCATTTTTTGGAGTTTCTGTAATTTCAGTACCATTAAATTAGAAAATAGTAATAGCTGTTATTTGCAGTAAGGAATACAAACACTCAGACATGTGGGTGTTCTTCAAAATGACCAATTACTATGAGGTCTTTCTGGCAAACTATGATTCCACTGTAGATTCACCCACAACACTGATGCCCTGGAAGCAGCTAAAACGTTAATTAGACCGTGGCTAGTAAGCTGGGCCCTGAGCCTCAGATGGTTTTGTGGATGGCTACAGTGGCAGAAATCTGTCAGTTCTGCACAAATCAGATTGATGCCTCCAGTTATGGTATCTTCACAATTCACTCCAAACTCCTATATAGAGAACACAACTGGGTAGTAAATAAGAAGCAATGGTTTGTGATCATGTGGACACTGAACAGTCCATACTTGTTTGTCATCACCTTTACAATTCAAGGTCACAACCAAGGAAGGCGACAATCCCAAGCTGCTCTGCTGGGCCATCTGTTTGCAGGGACTGTAATTTGCTGCTGAGCATAGGGCTGGAACTTTATATGACAGTGCAGCTAGACTTCTGATGAACAAAAACAGATTAGATGATCAAGAGTAGATTGGTTCGACAGTTAGCGTCTAGGCTTGGAAGGGCAAGATGTACTGATGAACGTGATTGACGATCTGTGCAAATGAATTTGCCCCGCCACGTTACTTTTGTCCCTTAGACTCTCCTGGTTCAGGTATAAATGGATTCACTGAAAACAACAAAGGTTAAAGTAACGTTATAGTTAGAAGTAATAACAATATCTATTTTCATTTTTAAAATACCTTCAAAATTCACTGAAAAAACAGAAGTTAAAGTAACGTTATAGTTAGGTGAATGTCTCACTAACATTAATGTTTTGAACTAAAAAAACAAACAAACAAAAAAAACACAGGAATTTAGCAGTTAGATAGTTAGCAGCACTAACTATAACTTCCAACCCCACCATGCACCGCTTATGACCTCACATATGACATCACTCAAGACAAGTTCTATGACATAATTTATGACATCTCAAATGACATCATTGATGGAATCACTGAGGACATCATCCAAAGAGCATGTTAGTTTGTTTCTTTGGTTACTTAGTGTCGGGAAACTACCATATTACTTTTGTTCCTAATTTGTACATCATGTGTCCATCTAATCGGTATGTTTTTTAAAAATGCATGTGCTACTAATGCATCATAGGTGTGTAGAGTTATTGACCACTGTATAAATCTTTCCATTAAAAAGTAACCCTGTATGCAGGTGGCAGTTGACTTGAGTTCATTATGTTCCACACAGTGTTTTGGTACTGCAGAAAAAGTTAAAAACAGGGCAAAGATTCTACGTGCTACATACTAAGCATTGTAAGCAGCCTTGGGTTATTAGACAGAATCATCTCAGCATGACAATTTCTACTCAACATAGAAGCCCGTGTGCACCCGGTACTATCCCACGTACATATGTTGTTTTGCTTCAGAAGATTGACTATCTGTACAAGGACTGCAGATAGTGTGATCTTTATCACCTTCAGATCTTGGTAATTTTAAGTAAATGGCTGTTCTTTGGACATGTTTTGCATTGAGTGTACACTGTGCTTAGTAGATACTTTGTGCCGTATTGTTCACAAGATTTTCACTGTCTACAAACAGTGTGGTACAGAGTAAACTCTCTCCATAGAGTAAACACTGTAAACAGTACCCACTTTCCTACTCACATCCACTTAATTTCTCAATTTAGGTTCAGGGACTGTCAGGGGATTGATACAGGTAAACAGTGTCCATAGTAGGGCATTAGTTATGTAATAGGGCTTGAAAAGGAACTTGGTTTTCCCTGAACAGTTGTATACAGATTGAACACCGTGTGCAGGATAGGTTACCCTTTTATCAGTGGTTCATAGTCAACATGAACTTAACTACTCATGAAGCGTATGGTATAGGGTCAATGTTGCAAATAACTCAAGCTTGCTTTGCCTATGGAGGTTGTATGTACGATAGCAATAAAGACACTTCGTATTATTCTGAACTATTTTGCACTTAGTTTCATAGCTCTAATGATATACCCTTTTAAAGAGCAAGGTGTGCAGAAGAAAGTGGATGATGGCATCAGTGATGCCATAAATGAAGTCAATCATCAGTGATGTCATAAATTATGTCATAAAACATATCATGAGTGGTGTAATATGTGAGGTCATAAGCAGTGCACAGCAGGAACACGAGTTATAGTTACTGCTGAATTTCTGTGTTTTTTTAAAATTCAAAACATTACCATTGTCAGTGAGCAATTTGTCTAACTATAACATTACTTTAACCTTTATCTTTTTCAGTGATTTTTTTAAGTTAATCAACGAATTGTGTATTGTTTTATAGAAGATATAAATGGGTGGGTTGGGACGTGCTGGACTGAAATGGCAAAGGCACAGCACGGTGTTAACCGGGGGAGGGGTGTGTGTGTGTGGGGGGGGGTTCCTGTTGCTATGGTGAGTGTTGCGGTGGGCCTGTTAGTCGCGAGAGAAGACCATGTGTGGTGAAAGACTAATGTTCTAAACCAACAATCCCCAACATACAACTAAACCAAAACTGTCAGTAAAAGAGTCCAAGGAGAAGGATGGTGTGTTTCAGGGCCGTAAGCCAGCAGTTGAGAGCAGGCCGTCAAGAGGATGAGTCACTGTGTGGTCCCTCCCAGCCACGGACCCTTTTGAAGAGAAGGCCCATTCCTTTGTGGTGTTTGCATGAGCCACTGTCGGAGGGAAGAGTTCATTGAGAATGGTTTGCTCGAGTCAGAGGCTAGACTGGCCAGAATCACATGATACTCTTAAGCCACTTCCTCTGGGCTCAGGCGATTATGCCTTTGGCGTCGATTGGACTTCTGCCATGTTGGGGCCCGAGGCAATGAACTCCGGGAGGAGGCCTGTGATGCCTGGATGGGGTGGTGGGGGGGTGTTGTCCAACAGGCCCAGCAAGCGACATGCGTTCTGCAAAGTCTTGCGCTAGTGGAGTCTGCCCTCCCATCAAAATATCAGGTGAAATAGATAGCCCTAGTCCTAGACCGCCTCCCCCTGAGCCCCCGAGGAGTGCATTAACTCAGTGATGGGCTTGAACTCCCTGCAATGCTGGAGGGTCAGGAGAGAGATGTCCTGGAAGAGACCGAAGACATGGTTGCAAACATGATGGGTTGTTTGGATTGGGCTGCCTTCAAGATGTCTTCTTTGATCTGGAAGTCATGCACACAGGCAATGATATCGGAGGGTCTGGTGCTGGCCCCTCTTGCTCGCCAAAACCTCTGTACTGGGCCCAGTTAAAGGGCTGCGCCTTCTTCCCAGTCCAAGATGGAGTGAAAGATTGCTTGGGTGTAACTCCTGATATTTAATCCCTCTGTGCCCTAAGAGACCCACCCGAGGCGAATATCATTCTGGTGCAATCTGTTCTCAAAGTCCTCGGCCTGGGCCCTGAGGTCGTCTTGTTGTTCGATGAGGCGCATCATTTCTTGGTGTAGTAGCTTTAAGTCTTCATCCTGCGTGGTCTTGTTGCCCTCCATAGTGGACAGGCGGTTGGTCACTGCTGTGGTCAGGTCCGCCTTGAGGTCCCATATCTCTTGTGAGAGGTCCTTTCTGAGGTCTTGGAACTCATACCTTAGGGAGTTGAAGAGGGAGGCCAGGAAACTGCAAGTAACTTGGTCTCATCAACATCTGAGGGCCCTTCCCAGTCCTCCCTCATGGGGGGGGGGCTGGGTTGTGGGAGCAGCTTCTTTGGTTTGGGCTGGTGTAGATAGGGTCAGCATTTCCCAAACTGATTGGTCTCTCTTGTTTTTCGGCGCTGCCATGGTTGTGATAGGAAGGGGTAATGTGGGCAGGTTCCTAGGTACTCTATGTCAGAAGCAGAGGATGCCCCCCTCTATGTGGCAGCTCTGTCGTCTTCACAAGCCACAGGAGCATAGGGCAACTAATACCGCGGAGTCCGCGGTCCAGGTCCAAGAGTGTCTGCAAGGGGCACCAAGGCTTCTTGGCCTGGGGAACGTGGTTTGCCACAAGTGTTGTACTTGTGCCCTCCTGTAGGCAGCAGCTCAAGGTGGTCAGCTGGAAGTCCCAGGGTGGCTCGCATATGGAAGGGATGCTGACGATTGTTGGGGCACAGGGTGTCCAGGATCCCCTATTTTAAGTGCAGTCGCCACAGGCCGCTGACTATTAGGGCCCTGCCAGGCCAGGATGGCCAGTGAAGCCTCTGGCTTGTGGCTGCTTCGCTCTCGCAGGTGTGTGTGGATGCTCAAGTGCAGACGTTTTCCATGCGGGGTGATTTCCCCTGCTGCCAGCGCTACTAGGCCTCCTGCGCAGCTCACCCAGATTCTGTTTGGAACAGGCCAGGGACATGCTGTGGGCTTACCCCGAATCTTTGTTCATGGCAGGGGGTCCACGTGGTTCCAGTTATCTATCCCTCTGCAGTCGGGGTTTCAGCACTTGTTTAGGGTCCCATGGTGTGGCCTAGACCCCTCTCTCTGGTCATGTGCTCTCCCCTGCAGGGCTGCCCCTCTTGTGGCCCACACGGGTGGGCTGCTCCACTGCTGATTTTTGGAAAGCAGGCCCTTCACCTCACCTGGAACGTGTTCAGCAGCCGGCGCTGTGGCTGTCGGCTCCAGAGAAAGGCGCTGCCACGGTATGAGCAGGTACGGGGCACCTCTGTCATGGATGCAGCATCAGGAGGGGCCATGCGTCAGCTGTGGCAGGTCAGGGTGTCTTCTCCATGGGCAGTGCGGCTCGGGAACACCCCTGACGTTGGTGCAGGCACATCTATCACAGCAATTGGGTGCTGTCTCTGTGCGGCTGACTGCAAATTATACAAGCACAGACCTCCAATGTTAGCCCAGGAGGCAGGAGAGCGAGAAGTGTGCCCTACTCCACCGCCATCTTGGCCACACCCCCTCTACAAAGTAACTCTTAAAGAAAGCCTTCAGCTGTCTGTTGTAGCTCAGATGCTTCTAGTGCACAACTCAGTTTAACAACTTAACATAAAAATACATATATTCTATGGCACATTTTTCCAGTAAAAATCCACTATAGTCTTAAACTACATTTTGAGTGTGAAGTAATCAGATCGTACTCACAATCCATACAAGGAAAATAGTGCCAGGAAGGGCTACTGATGGCCAGTCCATGAGTTTACGTGAGAATAGTTACAATTTTTTTAAAAGCCCAAGAATGTTCCAAATACCGAAAATTGACCGGTAAGATTTATCACAAAATAATCTCTGCAGAGCAGTAACATCATAAATGCTTTGGCACAATCTGGCTTTAGATAAAAACGTATAAAAGACAAGCGAGACATGAGTCGGTATCACCTTCCTAAAAGCTTGGAGGTTGAAAAACAAAGTAAAAGCTTCCTGAAAACAAATCCAGTTATTCCAGTGACATGGTTAACTCAAAATACAAGCTATACTTTTTGAGAAGGACAAAGATGAATCGTTCAATACTACATCTCTATTGCTAACAACAAATGTAAGACCTGGTCCACCATTCATTCTGTGTAAGACACTTATGTATATGGAGCGCTGTGTCCACTGAGACTATGGACAGTGGACCATACAAGGCCTATTCCAAATGGAGACACCAATCACTGAATGCCTGTTTGTTACCTAAATAAATCATGTACCTCTACATTAACGAACTTAAGATTCAAGGGTAATGATCATGTCACTGCTAAAACGAGGTGGAAATGGAACTCTTGTGTTACAAAAGAGCCACTGGATTCTTAGTACTGAAGCAACCACAAAAGGTGTGTATTTTTGCGACATCGGTTAGATTTACCTTAACAGTTATGTTTCTATCTTTAGATATATAATTTTCATCTCGAAGAAACACCACTACTAAAACTACTACGAATTTGTGGCTGTCCAGATAAACAGATAAACTATAGGACAATGACATGCGACTTTCATTATTTAAATAAAAGAGCGCCAACATAAACTCAGTGGAAAACTGGAAAATTGGAAAGGGAATGTACTATGTTTTGTTTTCGCTTTATTGATTAAGACTTTGACCATAACTGAATATATTATTTGAGGTAACCGAGAAAGCATAAGTACTTGTAGATTATGCTGTTAATGTATTTGAAAGATAAAAGGCAATTCAGTGTACAACATATCTATCGGGTTGGGCACTGGATCTGCCATGGTGAAATGAAGTTCAAATGTATGATGGTGAAATAAAACAGGATGGCGTACCCTGTGCTTAGTACAAAATCACACATTTCCCAAAGGTCATGAATTGTGGAAATGTCCTAAGGGTACTCATCATGGATTTTCTCCTCACACTGATCAGTTAGTTATCTTTTATACCTACTTCTTGACAACTGTAGGAGGCTGGCCTGGCTTGTAGTGGGTACCAGAGGTACTTACACCTTGTGCCAGGTCCAGTTATACCTTATTAGTGTAGAAGAGGTGTTTCTAGCAGCTTACGCTGATAGAAGGTAGCTATGGCAAAGCAGCTTAGGCTGAACTAGGAGACATGCAAAGCTCCTACTATACCACTGGTGTCATATGCACAATATCATAAGAAAACACAATACACAGATATACTAAAAATAAAGGTACTTTATTTTTATGACAATATGCCAAAAGTATCTCAGTGAGTATCCTCAGTATGAGGATGAGAAATATACACAAGATATATGAACACAAACAAAAATCATGCAAGTAATAGCAAAAGGAAGTAATGCAAGCAATGTAAAGTTACAGTAGATTGCAATAGGAGCACATAGGTATAGGGGCAAAACAAACCATATACTCCAAAAGTGGAATGCGAACCACAAATGGACCCCAAACCTATGTGAGCTTGTAGAGGGTCGCTGGGACTGTAAAAAAACAGTGAGGGTTAGAAAAATAGCCCACCCCAAGACCCTGAAAGGTAGGTGTAAAGTACACCTTCTACCCCCAGAGAGCACAGAAGTCGTGATGGGGGATTCTGCAAGGAGAACAAACACCAGCAATGCAACAACAGTGGATTTCCATACCTGAGTACCTGTAAGACAAGGGGACCAAGTCCAAGAGTCGCGACAGTGTCGAGAGTGGGCAGGAGCCCAGGAAATGCCAGCTGAGGGTGCAAGGAAGCTGCCACCGGTCGGAAGAAGCTTGGTGTTCTGCAAGAACGAAGAGGACTAGGAACTTCCCCTTTGGAGGATGGATGCCCCACGTCGTGAGGAAGCTTGCAGAGGTGTTCCCACGCAGAAAGACCACAAACAAGCCTTGCTAGCTGCAAGGGTCGCGGTTAGGGTTTTTGGATGCTGCTGTGGCCCAGGAGGGACCAGGATGTCGCCACTTGGATGAGGAGACAGAGGGGGCGCCCAGCAACGTAGGGAGCCCTCACAGAAGCAGGCAGCACCCGCAGAAGTACCTGAACAGGCACTTAGAAGAACAGTGAACCGGAGTCCATCCGAAGTCACAAAAGGGAGTCCCACGACGCCGGAGGACAACTCAGAAGGTTGTGCACTGCAGGTTGGAGTGTCGGGGACCCAGGCTTGGCTGTGCACGAAGGAAATCCTGGAAGAGTGCACAGGAGCCGTAGCAGCTGTAAATCACGCGGTACCCAGCAATGCAGTCTAGTGTGGGGAGGCAAGGACTTACCTCCACCACACTTGGACTGAAGAGTCACTGGACTGTGGGAGTCACTTAGACAGAGTTGCTGATTTCCAGGGACCACGCTCGTCGTGCTGAGAGGGGACCCAGAGGACCGGTGATGCAGTCTTTTGTTGCCTGCGGTTGCAGGGGGAAGATTCCGTCGACCCATGGGAGATTTCTTCAGAGCTTCTGGTGCAGAAAGGAGGCAGGCTACCCCTCGGAGCATGCACCACCTGGAAACAGTCGAGAAAGCCAGCAGGATGAAGCGATACAAGGTGGCTAGTAGTCGTCTTGCTACTTTGCTGCGGTTTTGCAGGCGTCCTGAGCAGTCAGCGGTCGATCCTTTGGCAGAAGGTGAAGAGGGAGATGCAGAGGAACTCTGGTGAGCTCTTGCATTCGTTATCTGGTGAGATCCCCAGAGCAGAGACCCTAAATAGCCAGAAAAGGAGGTTTGGCTACCTAGGAAGGAGGATTGGCTACCAAGAGAGGTAAGAGCTTATCAGAAGGAGCCTCTGACGTCCCCTGCTGGCACTGGTCACTCAGAGCAGTCCAGTATGCCACAAACACCTCTGTTTCCAAGATGTCAGAGGTCTGGGACACACTGGAGGAGCTCTGGGCACGTCCCCTGGGAGGTGCAGGTCAGGGGAGTGGTCACTCCCCTTTCCTTTGTCCAGTTTCGCGCCAGAGCAGGGCTGGGGGATCCCTGAACCGGTGTAGACTGGCTTATGCAGAGATGGGCACCATCTTTGCCCATCAAAGCATTTCCAGAGGCTGGGGGAGGCTACTCCTCCCCAGCCTTCACACCTATTTCCAAAGGGAGAGGGTGTTACACCCTCTCTCAGAGGAAGTCCTTTGTTCTGCCTTCCTGAGCCAGGGCTGCCTGGACCCCAGGAGGGCAGAAACCTGTCTGAGGGGTTGGCAGCAGCAGCAGCGGAGACCCCAGAAAGGCAGTTTGGCAGTACCCGGGTTCTGTGCTAGAGACCCGGGGGATCATGGAATTGTCCCCCCAATGCCAGAATGCCATTGGGGTGACAATTCCATGATCTTAGACATGTTACATGGCCATGTTCGGAGTTACCATTGTGGCACTGTACATAGGTAGTGACCTATGTACAGTGCACGCGTGTAATGGTGTCCCCGCACTCACAAAGGCTGGGAAATTTGCCCTGAACGATGTGGAGGCACCTTGGCTAGTGCCAGGGTGCCCACACACTAAGTAACTTTGCACCCAACCTTCACCAGGTGAAGGTTAGACATATATGTGACTTATAAGTTACTGAAGTGCAGTGGTAAATGGCTGTGAAATAACGTGGACGTTATTTCACTCAGGCTGCACTGACAGGCCTGTGTAAGAATTGTCAGAGATCCCTATGGGTGGCAAAAGAAATGCTGCAGCCCATAGGGATCTCCTGGAACCCCAATACCCTGGGTACCTCAGTACCATATACTAGGGAATTATATGGGTGTACCAGTATGCCAATGTGAATTGGTAAATTTAGTCACTAGCCTGTTAGTGACAAATTTGGAAAGCAGAGAGAGCATAACCACTGAGGTTCTGGTTAGCAGAGCCTCAGTGAGACAGTTAGGCATCACACAGGGAACACATACAGGGCACATACTTATGAGCACTGGGGCCCTGCCTGGCAGGGTCCCGGTGACACATAGACTAAAACAGCATATATACAGTGAAATATGGGGTTAACATGCCAGGCAAGATGGTACTTTCCTACACAACCCCCCCAAACGAAGGACAATAAGACTAGCCATGACCTGATGAGTCTTCATTCTCTAAGTGGAAATATCTGGAGCTCCCAGGTCTATGTTCCACTGTATAGTCCATTCCCTGTAGAGATATGGACCACCTCAACAATGTAGGGTTTTTACCTTGCATTTGTTTTAGCCAAAGTAGAGCTTTGTGGTCTGTCTGAACAATAAAGTGAGTGCCAAACAGGTATGGCCTCAACTTTTTCAGTGCCCAGACCACAGCAAAGGCCTCCCTCTCAACGGCAGACCAACGCTTTTCTCTAGGGGTCAACCTTCTGCTGATAAAAGCAACTGGTTGATCCTGGCCCTCAGAATTCAGTTGTGATAAGACAGCCCCTACCCCTAATTCAGATGCATCAGTTTGAACAATGAATTTCTTGGAGTAACATGGGCTTTTTAGGACAGGTGCAGTGCACATGGCCTGTTTGAGCTCCTCAAAAGCTTTCTGACAGCGAGCTGTCCACAATACCTTTTTAGGCACCTTTTTACTGGTGAGATCATTAAGTGGGGCTGCTATGAATCTCCTGTAATACCCAGTGAGGCCTAGGAAGGCTCTGACCTGGGTCTGAGTTGTAGGGGGAACCCAATCCATGATTGTCTCGATTTTCCCCTGAAGTGGTGCAATCTGTTCTCCACCTACCAGGTGTCCCAGATAAACCACCTTTCCCTGCCCTATCTGGCACTTTGAGGCCTTGATAGTGAGGCCTGCCTTTTGCAGGGCCTCCAAAACTTTCCAAAGGTGGACCAGGTGCTCTTCCCAGGAGGAGCTAAAGACAGCTATATCATCTAGATATGCTGCACTAAAAGCCTCCAACCCTTGCAGGACTGTGTTCACCAACATCTGAAAAGTGGCAGGTGCATTTTTCAAACCAAAGGGCATCACTGTAAATTGGTAGTGCCCTCCTATAGTTGAAAATGCAGTTTTAGGTTTAGCATCCTCAGCCAATTTGATCTGCCAATACCCTGCAGTCAAATCAAAGGTGCTTAGATACTTGGCAGATGCCAGTGTATCTATGAGCTCATCTGCCCTGGGTATAGGGTGAGCATCAGTTTGTGTTACCTGGTTGAGACCTCTGTAATCAACACAAAACCTCATCTCCCTTTTTCCATCTTTTAAATGCGGTTTTGGTACAAGCACCACAGGACTCGCCCAAGGGCTTTCAGAGGGTTCAACCACTCCTAGATCAAGCATTTTCTGAACCTCTTGTTTTATGCAGTCCCTGACATGGTCAGGCTGCCTATAGATTTTACTTTTGACAGGCATGCTGTCTCCAGTATCAATTGAGTGTTCACACCAAGATGTGGTGCCTGGCACAGTTGAAAAGAGTTCAGAAAACTGTCCAAGGAGATTTATGCAGTTGTCTTTCTGTTCTGCAGTCAGACAGTCTGCCAAAACTACTCCCTCCATTAGAGCATCCTCTTCAGTGGAGGAGAAGAGATCAGGGAGAGGGTCACTCTCTTCTTCCTGTCCTTCATCTGTTGCCATGAGTAGGGTGAGATCAGCCCTGTCATAGTAGGGTTTTAGGCGGTTGACATGAATCACCCTAGTGACCAGGTCAACCAAGTAGGTGACCTCGCCCTTTTTCTCAACAATGAGATGGGGTCCACTCCATTTGTCTTGGAGTGCTCTTGGGGCCACAAGCTCCAATACCCACACCTTCTGTCCTGGATCAGAACAGCCTTCTGGTCATGCCATTACTTCTGGAGCTCTTGGATGGCCTGAAGGTTTTTACTGGCCTTTTTCATGTACTCGGCCATTCTGGATCTTAGGCCAAGTACATAGTCCACTATGTCCTGTTTGGGAGCTCTTAAAGGTTGTTCCCAACCCTCCTTCACAAGTGCTAGTGGACCTCTTACAGGGTGTCCAAAGAGGAGTTCAAAGGGGCTGAAGCCCACTCCTTTCTGGGGTACCTCCCTGTAAGCAAAAAGGAGGCTAGGTAACAGGACATCCCATCTCCTCCTGAGTTTTTCAGGGAGTCCCATTATCATTCCTTTGAGAGTTGTATTAAACCTCTCTACCAGTCCATTAGTCTGTGGATGATAAGGTGTGGTGAATTTGTAGGTTACACCACATTCCTTCCACATAGCCTTCAAGTATGCAGACAAAACGTTGCAACCCCTGTCTGATACAACCTCTTTTGGGAAAACCACCCTGGAAAAGATTCCCAGGAGGGCCTTTGCCACTGCAGGTGCTGTAGTGGTCCTTAGAGGAATTGCTTCAGGATATCTTGTGGCATGGTCCACAACCACCAAGATAAACCTATTGCCTGAAGCAGTAGGAGGGTCAAGGGGGCCAACTATGTCAACCCCTACCCTTTCAAAGGGGACCCCAACCACAGGTAGTGGAATAAGGGGAGCCTTTGGTGTGCCACCAGTCTTGCCACTGGTTTGGCAGGTCACACAAGACTTACAAAAATATTTTGTGTCCTCTGACATCCCAGGCCAGTGAAACAAGGGGACAAGTCTTTCCCAAGTTTTTATCTGGCACAAATGCCCAGCCAAAGGAATGTCATGTGCCAGAGTTAGGATGAACTCTCCGTACTGCAGAGGAATGACCAATCTCCTGGCTGCTCCAGGTTTTGGGTCCCTTGCCTCTGTGTACAAGAGGTTGTCCTCCCATTAAACTCTATGTGAGTCAATGACATCCCCATTTTGCTGCTTGGCAGCTTGCTGTCTGAGACCCTCTAATGTGGGACAGGATTGCTGTGCCACACTCAGCTCTTCCCTGGCAGGCCCCCCTCCACCCAAAAGCTCAGCAGTGTCTGCTGCCAGCTCCTCTGGTGAAGGTTCTGCACAGGGAGGAAATTCTTCTTCCTCAGAAGCAGAATCATCTGTAAAGGGAGGGATAGTGGGTAGGGATTTACCCTTGCTACCCCTAGCTTTAGGGAGCACTTGGTGCATTGTTCCAGGATCCAAGTCACCCTGTCCTTTTTGCTTTTTGGCCTGAGCCCTTGTCAAAGCAAAAATATGCCCAGGAATGCCCTGCATTGCTGCATGAGCCTCCAACTCCACTTCTGCCCAAGCTGATGTCTCTAAATCATTTCCTAGTAGACAGTCTACAGGTAAATCTGAAGCAACCACAACTTTCTTTGGACCAGTAACCCCCCCCCCCCCCCCCAAGAGTGTTGTTATGAGTGTCTGTCACTTGGTACTGGTGACCAAGTAGGTGTTGTTCAGGGTGTACCAGTTTCTCTATTACCATGGTAACACTGGCACCTGTGTACCTGTAGGCCTGAACCTCAACACCATTTATTAGGGGAAGTTGCTTGTACTTATCCATATTAAGGGGACAAGCAACCAAGGTGGCCAAATCAATGGCACCTTCAGAGACTAACACAGCCTCTGTGGTCTCCCTAACAAGACCAACCCCAACTAAATTACCAAAAGTGAGCCTAGCTACTCCCTTGGATTGGCTATTAGTAGGTTTACTCCCACCGCCACTGCTATTACTAGGGGCACTAGAGTTTGCAGTAGGGGTTGTGGTAGTGGGAGGTTTGGTGTTTTTCTTTGGACAACTGGCATCAGCTGTCCAATGGCCTTTGACTTTACACAAATAACGCCAAGGCCTTTTAACTTGATTTGAAGAGGATTTGGACCCACCACCCCCACCAGAGGATTTCTGTGGGCCTGATGAAGACTCAGTTTTACTTTTGTCCCCACCCTTGTCTGAAGACTTACCATCCTTCTTCTTGCCATCCTTGTCACCCCCTGTATGAACTTTTCTGGTCACTCTTGTTCTGACCCATTTGTCTGCCTTCTTTCCCAATTATTGGGGAGAGGTCAGATCTGAGTCCACTAGATATTGGTGTAACAAGTCAGACACACAGTTATTCAGAATATGCTCTCTCAGAATAAGATTATACAGGCTTTCATAGTTAGAAACTTTACTGCCATGTAACCACCCCTCCAAGGCCTTCACTGAACAGTCAACAAAGTCTATCCAGTCTTGTGAGGACTCTTTTCTGGTGTCTCTGAACTTAATCCTGTATTGTTCAATGGTTAAGCCAAATCCATCCAAGAGTGCATCCTTCAAAACTGCAAAATTGTTAGCATCACTTTCTCTAACAGTAAGGAGCCTATCCCTACACTTTCAATTGAAAGATAGCCACAATATAGCAGCCCACTGCCTTTGAGGGAACCCCTGTACTATACAGGCCCTCAAGTGCAGCAAACCACTTGTTGATGTCATCCCCTCCTTGTAAGGGGGGACTATCTTGTGCAGATTCCTGGAATCATGCTCTCTAACAGGATTACTATCAGGAATACTGCTGCTGCCACCATGGGGTCCAAACCCCAATCTCTGTCTCTCCTTCTCCAGGTCTAGGGATTCCCTGTCTATAGCCAGCTGTTGCTGTTTAAGCTTCAGTCTGGTCTCTTCCACTCTCAACTTTTTGAGTTCCCTTTCTAACATGTTGTCTTCAGGGAGGGTGGGTGGGTTGGCAATGCTTGGACACTGATGGTAAATTGGAAACAACAGAGGGAGATTTGTCCCTAACAGCTTGGACTCTAACAACCTGGCCTCCAGGAATAAAAACATCCCTACTATGATGGGAGCTCCTATTACTACCAGCATTGCTATGTGGTCTGCTGAGGGGCAGATTTGGAATAGAACCCTCCCCACCTCCCTGAAAGGGTTCCCCTGAGTCAGAATGGGAGCTATCTATTAACTTCTCATTTGAAGTGCCAGCTAGGGAATCATCATTCACAATGAGCATGTTATACAGAAACTCTCTTGTAGGGTTCTTTCCTATCACTAAACCTCTATCAAAGCAGACTCCTTAGGCTCTTGAAATTTAAATTGTCATAGGTAGTATTGACCATTTTAAGAGCAGACTCTACAGCAGACATGATAAAAGAAGGTTTAGAGACAGTGAGAAGAAAGAAAAAGTTTCAGAACTTTTTAAAGAACAGAGAAAAAAACTTTTTCAAACTTTTAGATGTTTTAGAGTACTTTTCAGCACTTAGTAGAAAGTGTAAGAGGAGAAAAGCAAAACGTTTTGGTTAAGTGTACATACACTGAACTTGTTTTGTATATTATTCTCTTATGAAAAGTACACAATGACAAAGTGGTAAGTAGTTACAAGTACTTATCCCACCGCTGCACAACCAATGTAGGAGGCTGTCCTGGCTTGTAGTGGGTACCAGAGGTACTTACACCTTGTGCCAGGTCCAGTTATCCCTTATTAGTGTAGAAGAGGTGTTTCTAGCAGCTTAGGCTGATAGAAGGTAGCTATGGCAAAGCAGCTTAGGTTGAACTAGGAGACATGTAACGCTCCTACTATACCACTGGTGTCATATGCACAATATCATAAGAAAACACAATACACAGATATACTAAAAATAAAGGTACTTTATTTTTATGACAATATGCCAAAAGTATCTCAGTGAGTACCCTCAGTATGAGGATGAGAAATATACGCAAGATATATGTACACAAACAAAAATCATGCAAGTAATAGCAAAAGGAAGTAATGCAAGCAATGTAAAGTTACAGTAGATTGCAATAGGAGCACATAGGTATAGGGGCAACACAAACCATATACTCCAAAAGTGGAATGCGAACCACGAATGGACCCCAAACCTATGTGAGCTTGTAGAGGGTCGCTGGGACTGTATGAAAACAGTGAGGGTTAGAAAAATAGCCCACCCCAAGACCCTGAAAGGTAGGTGTAAAGTGCACCTACTTCCCCCATAGAGCACAGAAGTCGTGATAGGGGGATTCTGCAAGGAGAACAAACACCAGCAATGCAACAACAGTGGATTTCCGGACCTGAGTACCTGTAAGACAAGGGGACCAAGTCCAAAAGTCGCGACAGTGTCGAGAGTGGGCAGGAGCCCAGGAAATGCCAGCTGAGGGTGCAAGGAAGCTGCCACCAGTCGGAAGAAGCTTGGTGTTCTGCAAGAACGAAGAGGACTAGGAACTTCCCCTTTGGAGGATGGATGTCCCACGTCGTGAGGAAGCTTGCAGAGGTGTTCCCACGCAGAAAGACCGCAAACAAGCCTTGCTAGCTGCAAGGGTCGCGGTTAGGGTTTTTGGATGCTGCTGTGGCCCAGGAGGGACCAGGATGTCGCCACTTGGATGAGGAGCTCTGGGCACCTCCCCTTGGAGGTGCAGGTCAGGGGAGTGGTCACTCCCCTTTCCTTTGTCTAGTTTCGCGCCAGAGCAGGGCTGGGGGATCCCTAAACCGGTGTAGACTGGCTTATGCAGAGATGGGCACCATCTGTGCCCATCAAAGCATTTCCAGAGGCTGGGGGAGGCTACTCCTCCCCAGCCTTCACACCTATTTCCAAAGGGAGAGGGTGTTACACCCTCTCTCAGAGGAAGTCCTTTGTTCTGCCTTCCTGGGCCAGGGCTGCCTGGACCCCAGGAGGGCAGAAACCTGTCTGAGGGGTTGGCAGCAGCTGCAGTGGAGACCCCGGAAAGGCAGTTTGGCAGTACCCTGGTTCTGTGCTAGACACCCGGGGGATCATGGAATTGTCCCCCCAATGACAATTCCATGATCTTAGACATGTTACATGGCCATGTTCGGAGTTACCATTGTGACGCTGTACATAGTGACCTATGTACAGTGCACGCGTGTAATGGTGTCCCCGCACTCACAAAGTCCGGGGAATTTGCCCTGAACGATGTGGGGGCACCTTGACTAGTGCCAGGGTGCCCACACACTAAGTAACTTTGCACCCAACCTTCACTAAGTGAGGGTTAGACATATAGATGACTTATAAGTTACTTAAGTGCAGTGGTAAATGGCTGTGAAATAACGTGGACGTTATTTCACTCAGGCTGCACTGGCAGGCCTGTGTAAGAATTGTCAGAGCTCCCTATGGGTGGTAAAAGAAATGCTGCAGCCCAAAGGGATCTCCTGGAACCCCAATACCCTGGGTACCTCAGTACCATATACTAGGGAATTATATGGGTGTACCAGTATGCCAATGTGAATTGGTAAATTTAGTCACTAGCCTGTTAGTGACAAATTTGGAAAGCAGAGAGAGCATAACCACTGAGGTTCTGGTTAGCAGAGCCTCAGTGAGACAGTTAGGCATCACACAGGGAACACATACAGGGCACATACTTATGAGCACTGGGGCCCTGCCTGGCAGGGTCCCAGTGACACATAGACTAAAACAACATATATACAGTGAAATATGGGGGTAACATGCCAGGCAAGATGGTACTTTCCTACAACAACTACCACACATTTGGCAAGATTTCGTATAACCAAGTGTCATGAACACGGTGGCAGCGCATTTGGGACTTTTCCATTTCTATAATTTTGTACCTCCAAGCTCTACTATTCACATTCCATGCTTTATTACGACTTTTCTCATTTCTTCATAGAAATTTGGAAGCTTTAAATGTGTAGCAATGGTAGAAATGTCTCCATCCTCTGTACTTGCTCTATCATTATGATAATCAATCTGATGCATTTGTCACCATTATTGTTTTGTCGTATTGCTGGTTTAGGTTTGGTAACCCCATCATTGTTTTGAATATATAAAATAAGATTGATAATCATATACTGTAAAAATCCAGCTATCAAAACATATTTTAGAGTGGGGCTTCATGTCGGCACATCAGAAAGAGGTCACGCTACTTTACAGCATCAACTTTAGATGGACAAGACAGCAGGAAGAAGAGGCCTTCAGCCATTCACTGATTATTTTCCAGCCTCAAACAAGCTGCAATAGGAAATGGCTAACTTGCTATTAATAATGAAAACACAGGTATGCTTTGCGAACCATCTCTGAAACTCAAGAACGGGGTGGCTATTTATTGCTTTACCTAAAACTTAAGCAGCACATAGAAACAGCTTGAGGGTGTTAAGGTAATATCAAAATATTATTAATCCTAGAATTTTTCTTGCTGATTTCGCTTTCCATTATGTTTTATTGTAGTACTTTTCATATTCTGTGTAGTTACCATTCATATTTTATGCACTAGATTGGGATTTTAAAATCCAAATTTAAAAATATATATCCTGTCTCTAAGTGCCATCTTCGAGTATGTTATTCGTTAACGAAAGAAAGTTTCAAGCTCCACTATGTCCATTAACTCATCTTGTAGGACTGTTACCAAGAAAGACTTCTTACAACAGTATTGCATAGGAGGTTGTGCACGGGTTGCAGTCAATTTACTTATTTGTATTGGCACATTGAGCAAGTCCTTGGACCAAGGGGTTGGAAATGTGACGCCCTGCAACTCTGGGGCGGGTGGTACCCTACATAACGTTTCACAAATGCTGAGAAATAATTTAAGGAAACGTGTTTAGCACTATAAACACACCTCCCAAACCCTCAGAACATAATTGTTTTAATTGCGTGCAACTTAACTTGAACGTTGATCTAGCTTGAGACAAAAGATCGGATTTCTACAAAGTCGATGTCCAATGTAAACAAAAAAATACACTGGACATCAGGGCTGAATCGGATCATTGAGCAAACTAAATTACCAACAATAGAGGGTACTACTAGAGAAAGCAAAACAATCCCTCCTACTGTGCACTATGAACATCAAAGAACAAGCATTTAAATGCAAGGACCAAAGGCACCCTCTTGCACCAGGAAGACAGCGGTTGCCAGACATCTCTGACAGAAGCATTCTCACCTGTCCCAGAGCAGCAGGCTTCAGATCCCTGCAGGGGACTTATCACAGGAAGCGAGCGTCCTTTCTTTGCCTTGTCTGAAGATTGACACAGCTCACCTCTGATTTGCGCCTGCGCTTCATGAAACGTTCTCTGAACTGCGCACGCGCATTCCGCTCTTAAGGACTACCTTATGTAGTTGTCACCTACTCGCTGTGTTCGCCGGTTTGTGCTTCAATGCAAGGACGGTCTGTGCTGTCTTGCGAACTGTTGTTCCGAAAGCGGTTTCTATACGCCCCTGTGACCCGCCTTCCCCCCTTTTTCGCCTCCTGTTGTGAACAGCTTCGGCGACTATGCCACGTCCGCCATGATGGATTACAACCGCTCCTGTAGATACAGCCCACCGATCAGTGGCTTGCTGTTGCACTTGCGCAGTGAAACTGCCTTGTGTACCCCATTCTGTAGCCGTCTTAAAACAAGCGTTGACAAGTATTTGTCCGCGTACGTTCTTAAGTCATAAACGGACCAGTGGTAGCGTGGAGCAGTAATAAAGGCGACACATTTTTATTATTTTCGAGACTATTGGCGGTCCACCCCATGTAACAGTGTTTTTATGATTAAATATTCTTGGAACTTCTCATAGGTGGTACGTGCTGACTAGAAAGCGGCTGGAGTAATGTATAGCGTGTTACCCAATAAGTGCCGTTATCTTGCCCCTCGGTCGCTTAGCCGGTCTTCGCTTGGTACTGCTGTATATGAACCACAAGTCAGAAATTGTAGGGTCGGGTGGCAGAGACAGATAGTACGAACAGATTTTGGCTGCCATGTTCCAAAGGCTGATTTCTTATTCATGACATTCTGACATCGGATCTTGTTTAAAGAAAACAGCAAAGCCGTGGCAACAGCTTGTCAGCTCATGCGATATAATAGTATATGATGTAGTATTGCTGCCACTGAGGAGTGTATTACACTGATACAGAAGAACTAGGGATCATTTTTACTTTGCATTGTGTCATCAGTAAATATTAAGTGAAATAAACTTTGTATTATACGCGCGGTCAGTATTGTATTTATTATTTCACAAGGAATACTAAAGAGTTCTGTGACTATTGCTACTGCTGAAGGCTATAGTGTAAGCTTAGCGCTGTTGTTAGGCTGATGCTTCGGTATGGGCATGCGCATAAGTCACTCCTTTCTCTGAGCATGCTCGAACGTGCAGACATGGAGGCTTGCAGGCTTACATAGTGATGCAGCTCTTACAGGGAAGTGCCCATTTATCCTGTTTGCAAGAGAACAAGAGACTGGATCCACTGGACAATTGGTAAATAAATCTAATGCCTGAACACGATTCACACTTGGTGACACATCTTCTTCCCGTAGCTTTTTAGAGATAGGGGCTCCTCGCCGTTCCTGATTATAGCTACTCATATAGAATAACTAAAATAAGCGCTAAACAAACAGTAGGGAAACGCGCCAGGTTGCATCCCAAGTCCTCGTTGCGATTTTGTCTCAAGTATCCCAAGTGGGTGTAATCCATATACATTGTCTCCGCCTCAATTACATCCTCATGTTTGAAGCAAGGAATGTGTATACATTAATCGGAAATTGGTTGTTTAGCAACAACGTATGTATAAGATATAGTTGATGTAGGTTTAAAGGGAATAAACCAATTTGGGAAATGATGAAGCACGTCTAAGTTTCACCTTGTCTCTCTCATTCGTCTAATCTGTTACTGACGTACGTGCCAACACTTACTTGCATGGAGATTTCATACCCGACGGTGGCCACGATTAAAGTGTGGAATATGGTGAACAGACGACATGACTACCCAATTCTCTGGCACTACTTTATTGTTACTGATTTTTTAATATATAAAAGAGTTGACATTGTAAGAGTAATGTCAGCATGTATAATGTAAAGCCTATGTCAAAATAACAAGATAAACATGTATGGGCATGGTGCAAAATTTGCAATAAGAATATCTTTAAACAGTGTAGCTATTTCAGTGCTTTCAGGTGTGTGGAATTTAACAAAATATCTAATTGTCCATGGGGCAGGTTGCTTCATAAATCTACTTGTCGTGTAAAAAAATCTATTTATCCCTTTAGTGCAACCTAGTGCAGTACCAAATTATGGTAGCAATCTCATTACGTAAGAGCTCTGATAATATTCTTTATTTGGTTATGCCAGGGCTAATACTATAGCAGGGCTTGAATACTAGCAATTCAAAGCCCTACTGTAGCAATTTCCTTATTTTGCCACCTTTCTGCAGCTCTACATACTGGAACTGGAGGAAGCAGTAAACAATAGTTCCAGTGCTGGAATGCCTTTGACTGTGTGAAAACCTACTAACTTGCATGTTTGAAGGATTTTCACTTGCTCTTCTCTAATCTTTTCCCACACTGACAACGGTTGGAAACTTACTGATGACAAGGACAGAAGTAGATATTCTTCCAGGGTTGGGAAAAAAGTGGTTGGAGGGAAAGTGAACTTGTTAACATTCAACAGATTTTCACATGAGGAAATCTACTCATGCTTATTTAGTCATGCTAACATAGAGTTCACATATATTTTCTAGGAGTAAGATTTCCTGATCTACTTCTGGAAATTCTTGTGAATTCATGAAAACCACCAATGCAAAGACCTACACAATGGGTGCACTTTTATGACTTTCTTTAAGAATTGGTCACCTAATTAGGTTTGGTGTTAACCAAGACATTTTGTTTTTATTAAAATTCTGTTTCTCTCTCTATCCATCTATCGGCTGGTTTTACTGTGAGTGATAGCATTCTGCTCTTCCACAAGGATTATATTGGCACACAAAGTAGTTTTGTTCAGTGGCAGGAACTACTGTGGCAATGTGTGCTTTTTGAGACCAAATTTTTATTTTTGCTTTTTGCCAATGTTTTTTTACAATGGCAAGGGGCTGGCAGCGGCCACAACAATAAAGTGTTATGAAAGCCATGTCAAAACAAGACATGCATTGACAAAACCAAAAGACCGACAACCAATGTCAGAACGGTTGGTTTTGCTAGTGCATGTTTATTTTAATGTTTTCATAATGTTGTTGAAAATGTTTACACTGAGTTTTGCATTATGAATATTTTTTAAAATGCTAGCATGCTTCAGCACATTTTACTAAATGATGCTTCAAAGAAATAGTACCTAAAATTTCACAGTAATTCAGCAAAACATTTTTTTTTACTACTTGCATTAAAAAAAAAATATATATTTTGAAAGCAAAGATTCATCAATCTTGCTTACAAGCTTCTGCATATACCTGCATCTAATTAGAAAGCATTCTGGGAGCATTAATTGTAGCCTTATATTGTCTACTCACTCTTGGCCACTTAGGAGGCAATCAAAGCATGGATCAGCATAGGTATTGGGCAAAAAGCAATCAGGAGTTCATTGACAGCATCTGGTTTATTTTCAGATAAAAGATAGTTACTAGTGGGAGAGTAGAGGGAAATTGGAACAATAGGTGCACAGGTTTGTAGCAGTCTAAAAATGTGTAATCTGCCATCTCGTATTAGCTGTATATTGGAGTCTTGTTCATGTTATGGTTTAAATAGTAGTTTTTAGCAGTTTATTGGATATTAGATAGTTTGGTTTACCCCTAGTAGTTAGAGAGAGTGTATTCCAGAGCCTTGTACTCACAACACATGTTTAATCTTTTAAGCATTGTTTGAAAGGTAGTCTTTACATTGGCTGAACAGAGGTTAACTGTTGCTACTAGGATGCCCACCTGGCCTGGTAGTAAATTGTGGGCGGTGTTTGTAAACATTCTGAAAAAAATGGTCAATTTTGCAGCACATCGTAGTTGATTTTAGAAATAATATAAAAGTAGCTAACTAAAAAGCTGACACAAGTAATAGTCAAAATAGGTTTATTCTGTATGGTTTGTGTAATACATAGTAGTATTGAGCAAAAGTTCACACGTAACTGGACATATTTAAAGATAAAAAAAAACTAGCAAACATTTGCACACTAAGCAAAATTTGACAGCTGACATAAGGGGCAGTTGACACATGATTATTCATCTTCCCTCAAATGATAGTGTCTGAAGAAGTGCTCTGTTTATGAACATGGTCGCCTAGCTCCTAGGCAGGTGTACAACTACTAGAGGCAGAGAGGGAGTGAAATGTTGAAAAAGTGGTTAGATCACATTTGAGGGTGATAGTGTATATTTGTGTGTTTATAAGATTGTGACTGTTTCCAGCAAAACTAGTGTTTCAGCCAACCTGGCTTCAATGCAATTTGCTGTACATCTGCATGCATCAGCCTAGACTCTGTCTTGTGTGGCAACTTCAAGGTATTATACAAAAACTGGCAGTGTCAATAGGTTTGACATTCACACTTCAGTGCTGATAAAATTAATATATATGCCTGCTGTTTTGCAAAAGAATTGAAACAGATTTACATTGTGTATAAAGTGCACAGATGATCTAAGGAATTAAGGGCCAGATGTACGACCATTTCATTTTGCGAGTCTCTAATTGTGATTCATTGCAAATCGCAGTTAGAGACTCGCAAAATGAAATGTACAAATGTGTCTCAGACACATTTAGCGATTCTCAGTGGGATTGCTAACGACCTACCTCTTTAATATTCATGTCGCAATTTGTGACCCCATTGGGAATGGCCACTCTCACAGGGATGGTGGCCTGCTGGGCTTAACAGACCACCATGTGTGTGACTGCTTTTCAATAAAGCAGATTTTTTTTTTTTTTTTTTTAATTGCAGCTGTTTTCCTTAAAGGAAAGTGGGATGAATTTCAAAAAGAAAAATTAAAAGTTTTCTTTTCATTTTTTGAGAGTAAGTAGTGGTCTGTGGGACCATTGCTTGCTCTGAAAAAATATTTTCGCATGCATTTTCAAAGGGGAATGGATCCTGTGGCGATCCCGTCCCGTTTATGAATGGGTTAAAACCAGTTTGAAATTGGTGTTAACTGCGATTGTTTTGCAACCATATTCACGGTCACAAAACAATCAAACATACCACTGCGACTCGCAATTAGGAAGGGACGCCTTTTCCTAATTGCGAGTCTCAATCCCTATTTTGTGAGTCAGTAACTGTGTACTGACTCGCAAAATAGGGATGCTAGATTGTACCTGGCCTTTTTGCTGTCGCAAACTGCAATTTTAGCCTTTTGTGACCACAAAAAAGCATCGTACATCGGGCTCTAAATGTGTAATAATAGTGTATACTTTTCAGGTGCAAACTAGCCCCTTATGCCTTCCAGAGGAAGAAGCAGGATACACCTAAACCACCAATAAAAAAGGTGAGACTAAAACATTCTTTTGGTAGATCAAAGATGTGATTGCCAATGTCTCACTTGGCACATCATCCGTCATCTGTTATATAATCTGCAAATTTGAACAAAACAAACATTTTGTTACTACCTCAAACAGTTCAAAAGTGTAGAAACACATGTTGCCGCACAGTGAAAGACCCTTTGCAAAGAGTGACTGGTTAGTTTTCTGTTTCTTATTGCTGTATGTGGGTGTTAAACTGGCACTCACGAGGTGCAGCCCATGCCCAGATAGTGTTAACAAGTGTTGAAATTACAAAATAATGAAGTAGTGGTATCACAAAATATACAACATTACGCCACATAATTTGACTTATCTTGCCGCATAATTTAGTCAACTGTGCTGCATAATTTCACCCCCGCCACATAATTCCAGTGGCCCTGCCTATAAGTGGTTCTACATAGTTACAGGCTGCCAGATGCCCCACTTTCCAGGCTTTTACAAGAAATTACTATTTTGCTTTTCGGGCAAATAACCACTAGCACATGGGTACTCACAAACATTTCCCCAGGGGATGCACTGTTTGGTCTGTGATGTCACTGAGGACCTCATTGATGCCAGCAGGGCGGCAGTCAGAGGGCTGGTGGTGGGGAGGGGTAGTGGTAAAGTGGTTGTAGGGTAAGTGAAGCATATACATCTAGTGTCTGAATTGCGCAATGTGAAACCAAAAACTTGGTTATAAATCCCGGCTTCTCCTCTTAACCAAATTGTGTGATCCTAGGCAAATGTTTGACTTCACTTTTCCTCCTTTTTCTTTATCATCACATACAAGAACCTTGAAATACGTCTTCAGGATGTATGCTGGATAATACCATCTGTGTCTGATTTAATAAAATATAATGTTGTTCGTGTACAATAGAAACCCAGCCCTCTCAAAGAGTTCACATAACAGCTGGCTTGCCTCTTAGTTCACAGTTCACATTGTTGTCAGGATGTGGGGGGAAGGGGGATGAAAGTTTTTTAATTTATGTTTGAAAATTATCACTCTAAAAATACTTCTCAGTGCAGTGATATGTGTGTGTACTAAGGTGAAACGGTTCTGCAGGTTAATGAAATGCACTTTTTGAATTTCAAACAGATCATACTTTTATATTTCTGCTGCACGATGTCTTTAATAATGAAGGTGTTTCTAAAGTTGAGTTTCAGGGCACCCTTGTCACTCCCTTTTCAATTAGCCTCCAACTGAATACTTGTCCGTTTAGTTAACAATGATTAGTGCTGATGCCAAGTCGAATAAACAGCAGCACTGTGCTGCTGGTAACCTGGGGGCCACATGTAAATGTCAGGAGGGCCGCATGCGGCCCCCAGGTCGTGCTTTGAGTATCACTGCACTAGCATATTAATGGAATTAATTATAAGCTGAGTGTTCATTCATGACTTACCAGAGCCCCTTCCAGGTCAGCTGTGTAGATGCTAAAGAGCAGGGGCACTCATACGCACCCCTAGCTTTAGTCTCATATCAGTGTAAAAGCGGTCAGAAACTACCAACCCCACACCAAACGTCACCATTACCTGGCCCTCAACAGTGTATGAGAGACACTAGAGGAAGACAACTTATACCAGAGTAGGCATCTGTCTACTCTATCAAAGGCTGCCCTGTAATCAGTAAATCAGACAAAAAAGCACACTTTGTGACCGTTGACAGAACAGTAAGCCAGCATGGCGATTGTTCGCATATTATCATCTATTTGTCTTAGCACATTCTTCAAGTTCTCTCATAATTGTACTTGCATAAGCTTTGGAATCAGTAAGTATCATTTAGCTGATAATTGTCCAGAGTTGCTGAGCATCCCTTCTTATGAAGAGGATGTAACACTGAGCCTTCTATGAACTCGGGATGGAAAGTTATTGAAATTTGTTATTCAACAAGGGTGAGGACTGATGGCCCACCGCAAAACATTAATTTTAAATAAAATGGGGCGTTGGCCATTAGGGCCAGTGGCATCAAAGGATCTGCGTTGTACTAGCGTGTTTTCAGCCCTCCTTATGTCAAGGACAGTGAGGAGCAAATTGACTTTATCTTCTGAGGTCCGGTTTTTGTGTGGTAGCAACCCATATCCAGGAATGCAAGTTTTTGATGGCACATAAAGGGACTCAATATAGAAAATGGTTGTGTCTAATACTAGTAGAGTTTATGCACTGCATAAGATTGATATGTGACCAAAACTTTTTCTTGGCTTTCAGGTTGTACATGTCAAATATAATAACCCATAATGATGCCAAATAATTTTCTTAGCCCTCCAGACTAATTGTTTATAGTCCTTTGTAGCTAGGTGATTTTCTTTAAAGCCCCTGTCTCTCCCAAACAAATTATCCAGCTGCAGGTATTAACTTAACTTTTGTGCCCTCCCTTGCCATTGGTACCCAAGAGCTTACCAGGGATGGAGATAACGCTAGGTCAATCCGTCATCAATAAACCTACCACCAGCTACGAAATGGAGATTATACAGTGTAGGAAAGTACCATCTTGCCTGGCATGTTACCCCCATTTTTCACTGTATATATGTTGTTTTAGTTGTATGTGTCACTGGGACCCTGTTCTCCAGGGCCCCAGTGCTCATAAGTGTGCCTGAATGTGTTACCTGTGTAGTGACTAACTGTCTCACTGAGGCTCTGCTAATCAGAACCTCAGTGGTTATGCTCTCTCATTTCTTTCAAATTGTCACTGACAGGCTAGTGACCAATTTTACCAATTTACATTGGCTTACTTGAACACCCTTATAATTCCCTAGTATATGGTACTGAGGTACCCAGGGTATTGGGGTTCCAGGAGATCCCTATGGGCTGCAGCATTTCTTTTGCCACCCATAGGGAGCTCTAACAATTCTTACACAGGCCTGCCACTGCAGCCTGAGTGAAATAACATCCACGTTATTTCACAGCCAATTTACACTGCACTTAAGTAACTTATAAGTCACCTATATGTCTAACCTTTACCTGGTAAAGGTTAGGTGCAAAGTTACTTAGTGTGAGGGCACCCTGGCACTAGCCAAGGTGCCCCCACATTGTTCAGGGCCAATTCCCCGGACTTTGTGAGTGCGGGGACACCATTACACGCGTGCACTACATATAGGTCACTACCTATATGTAGCTTCACAATGGTAACTCCGAATATGGCCATGTAACATGTCTATGATCATGGAATTGCCCCCTCTATGCCATCCTGGCATAGTTGGCACAATCCCATGATCCCAGTGGTCTGTAGCACAGACCCTGGTACTGCCAAACTGCCCTTCCTGGGGTTTCACTGCAGCTGCTGCTGCTGCCAACCCCTCAGACAGGCATCTGCCCTCCTGGGGTCCAGCCAGGCCTGGCCCAGGATGGCAGAACAAAGGACTTCCTCTGAGAGAGGGTGTTACACCCTCTCCCTTTGGAAAATGGTGTGAAGGCAGGGGAGGAGTAGCCTCCCCCAGCCTCTGGAAATGCTTTCTTGGGCACAGATGTGCCCAATTCTGCATAAGCCAGTCTACACCGGTTCAGGGGACCCCTTAGCCCTGCTCTGGCGCGAAACTGGACAAAGGAAAGGGGAGTGACCACTCCCCTGACCTGCACCTCCCCTGGGAGGTGTCCAGAGCTCCTCCAGTGTGCTCCAGACCTCTGCCATCTTGGAAACAGAGGTGCTGCTGGCACACTGGACTGCTCTGAGTGGCCAGTGCCACCAGGTGACGTCAGAGACTCCTTCTGATAGGCTCCTTCAGGTGTTAGTAGCCTATCCTGTCTCCTAGGTAGCCAAACCCTCTTTTCTGGCTATTTAGGGTCTCTGTCTCTGGGGAAACTTTAGATAACGAATGCAAGAGCTCAGCCGAGTTCCTCTGCATCTCTCTCTTCACCTTCTGCCAAGGAATCGACTGCTGACCGCGCTGGAAGCCTGCAAAACTGCAACATAGTAGCTAAGACGACTACTGCAACTCTGTAATGCTGATCCTGCCGCCTTCTCAACTGTTTTCCTGGTGGTGCATGCTGTGGGGGTAGTCTGCCTCCTCTCTGCACTAGAAGCTCCGAAGAAATCTCCCGTGGGTCGACGGAATCTTCCCCCTGCAACCGCAGGCACCAAAAAGCTGCATTACCGGTCCCTTGGGTCTCCTCTCAGCACGACGAGTGAGGTCCCTCGAATCCAGCAACTCTGTCCAAGTGACTCCCACAGTCCAGTGACTCTTCAGTCCAAGTTTGGTGGAGGTAAGTCCTTGCCTCACCTCGCTAGACTGCATTGCTGGGAACCGCGACTTTTGCAGCTACTCCGGCCCCTGTGCACTTCCGGCGGAAATCCTTCGTGCACAGCCAAGCCTGGGTCCACGGCACTCTAACCTGCATTGCACGACTTTCTAAGTTGGTCTCCGGCGACGTGGGACTCCTTTGTGTAACTTCGGGTGAGCACCGTTTCACGCATCCTCGTAGTGCCTGTTTCTGGCACTTCTCCGGGTGCTACCTGCTGCTAAGAGGGCTCCTTGTCTTGCTCGACGTCCCCTCTACCTCCTGGTCCAATTTGCGACCTCCTGGTCCCTCCTGGGCCACAGCAGCATCCAAAAACGCTAACCGCACGATTTGCAGCTAGCAAGGCTTGTTGGCGTTCTTTCGGCGGGAAAACACTTCTGCACGACTCTCCACGGCGAGAGGGATCCGTCCACCAAAGGGGAAGTCTCTAGCCCTTTTCGTTCCTGCAGAAACCTCTGCTTCTTCTGTCCAGTAGAAGCTTCTTTGCACCCACAGCTGGCATTTCCTGGGCATATGCCCATCTCCGACTTGCTTGTGACTTTTGGACTTGGTCCCCTTGTTCCACAGGTACCCTAGATTGGAAATCCATCGTTGTTGCATTGTTGGTTTGTGTCTTTCCTGCATTATTCCTCTAACACGACATCTTTGTCCTTAGGGGAACTTTAGTGCACTTTGCACTCACTTTTCACGGTCTTGGGGAGGGTTATTTTTCTAACTCTCACTATTTTCTAATAGTCCCAGCGACCCTCTACAAGGTCACATAGGTTTGGGGTCCATTCGTGATTCGCATTCCACTTTTGGAGTATATGGTTTGTGTTGCCCCTATCCCTATGTGTCCCCATTGCATCCTATTGTAACTATACATTGTTTGCACTGCTTTCTAAGACTATACTGCATATTTTTGCTATTGTGTATATATATCTTGTGTATATTTCCTATCCTCTCACTGAGGGTACACTCTAAGATACTTTGGCATATTGTCATAAAAATAAAGTACCTTTATTTTTAGTATAACTGTGTATTGTGTTTTCTTATGATATTGTGCATATGACACTAAGTGGTACTGTAGTAGCTTCACACGTCTCCTAGTTCAGCCTAAGCTGCTCTGCTAAGCTACCATTATCTATCAGCCTAAGCTGCTAGACACCCTATACACTAATAAGGGATAACTGGGCCTGGTGCAAGGTGCAAGTACCCCTTGGTACTCACTACAAGCCAGTCCAGCCTCCTACATTGGTTGTGCAGCGGTGGGATAAGTGCTTTGAGACTACTTACCACTCTTGTCATTGTACTTTTCATAAGAGAAAAATATACAAAACAAGTTCAGTGTATATACACATAGCCAAAAGGTTTTGCATTTCCTCTTTTCACTCTTTTCTAAGTGCTGAAAAGTACTTCTAAACTTTCTAAAAAGTTCTAAAAAGTTTAAAAAGTTTTTTTCTGTCTTTCTAAAAGTTCTGAAAACTTTTTTCTCTTTTTCTATCACTTTAACTCTCTCTAAAAATGTCTGGCACAGGCTAAAATGTTGACCTGTCTAAGATTGCATATGATCACCTTAGCTGGAAAGGAGCAAGGAGTCTCTGCATAGAGAGAGGTTTGAGTGTAGGGAAGAATCCTTCCTTGGAATTGTTACTTAACATGCTTAGAGAACAAGATAAGGCTAAAAGTGCCCCATCTGTTGAAAAAGTAGCTAATGGTTCCCAATCTGATCCAGGGACTCCCCCAGGTAAAGGTTCAGGAAAGAAACTTCTTAGCCTTCCCATTACAAGACAGTCTAGCATAGTTGGTACTGAGGTGGAGTCACATCATACAGATGATGTGCTCTCACATTACACTGTCAGCCAAGCTGTTAGGGTGCCCTCTGTAAGGGACAGGTCTCCTTCTGTCCATTCTCACCATACTTCTGTTTCAAGACATGTCCCTCCCACCCACCCTGATGACAGATTGTTAGAAAGGGAGCTCAATAGATTGAGAGTGGAACAAACCAGACTGAAGCTCAAGAAGCAACAGCTGGATTTGGATAGACAGACTTTAGAAGTAGAGAAGGAGAGACAGAAACTGGGTTTAGAAACCCATGGTGGCAGCAGCAGTATTCCCCATAGTCATCCTGCAAAAGAGCATGATTCAAGGAATCTGCATAAGATAGTTCCCCCTTATAAGGAGGGGGATGACATTAACAAGTGGTTTGCTGCACTTGAGAGGGCCTGTGTTGTACAGGATGTCCCTCAAAGGCAGTGGGCTGCTATCCTATGGCTATCATTTAGTGGAAAAGGTAGGGATAGGCTCCTTACTGTGAAAGAAAGTGATGCCAATAATTTTACAGTTCTTAAGAATGCACTCCTGGATGGTTATGGCTTAACCACTGAACAGTACAGGATAAAGTTCAGAGAGACCAAAAAGGAGTCTTCACAAGACTGGGTTGATTTCATTGACCATTCAGTGAAGGCCTTGGAGGGGTGGTTACATGGCAGTAAAGTTACTGATTATGACAGCCTGTATAACTTGATCCTGAGAGAGCATATTCTTAATAATTGTGTGTCTGATTTGTTGCACCAGTACTTGGTGGACTCTGATCTGACCTCTCCCCAAGAATTGGGAAAGAAGGCAGACAAATGGGTCAGAACAAGGGTGAACAGAAAAGTTCATACAGGGGGTGACAAAGATGGCAACAAAAAGAAGGATGGTAAGTCTTCTGACAAGGGTGGGGACAAATCTAAAAATGAGTCTTCATCAGGCCCACAAAAACACTCTGGTGGGGGTGGTGGGTCCAAATCCTCCTTTAATCAAAACAAAGAAAAGAAACCATGGTGCTATTTATGTAAAGTAAAAGGCCATTGGACAACAGATCCCAGTTGTCCAAAGAAAAGCACCAAGCCTCCTACCACTACAACCCCTACTGCTACCCCTAGTGTCCCTACTAATAGCAGTGGTGGTGGGAGCAAGCCTACTAATAGCCAATCCAAGGGAGTACCTGGGCTCACTATTGGTAACTTAGTTGGGGTTGGCCTTGTTAGGGAGGCCACAGAGGCTGTGTTAGTCTCTGAGGGGGCTATTGATTTAGCCACCTTAGTTGCTTGTCCCCTTAATATGGATAAGTTCAAGCAGCTACCCCTAATAAATGGTGTTGAGGTTTTGGCCTACAGGGACACTGGAGCCAGTGTGACTATGGTCATAGAGAAACTGGTCCACCCTGAACAACACCTACTTGGTCACCAGTACCAAGTAACCGATGCTCACAACAACACACTTAGCCACCCCATGGCTGTTGTTAATCTCAACTGGGGGGGGGTCCTGGTCCAAAGAAAGTTGTGGTAGCCACAGATTTACCTGTAGACTGTCTACTAGGAAATGATTTGGAGACATCAGCTTGGTCAGATGTGGAGTTGGAGGCCCATGCAGCAATGCTGGGCATCCCAGGGCATATTTTTGCTTTAACCAGGGCTCAGGCCAAAAAGCAAAAAGGACAGGGAAGCTTGGATCCTGGAACAATGGACCAAGTGCTCCCTAAAGCTAGGGCTAATAGAAGCACACCACTTCCTACTATCCCTCACTCTACAGTGGATTCAACTTCTGAGGAAGAAGAATTCCCTCCCTGTGCAGAACCTACACCAGAGGAGCTGGAAGCAGACACTGCTGAGCTTTTGGGTGAAGGGGGGCCTGCCAGGGAGGAGCTGAGTGTGGCACAGCAAACCTGTCCCACACTAGAGGGTCTAAGACAGCAAGGTGTCAAACAGGCTAATGGGGATGTCAGTGACTCTCACAGAGTTTACTGGGAGGACAATCTCTTGTATACTGAGGCAAGGGATCCTAAACCTGGAGCTGCCAGGAGATTAGTGATCCCTCAGGAGTACAGAAAGTTCCTCCTAACTCTTGCTCACGACATTCCCCTAGCAGGACATCTGGGACAAATGAAAACTTGGGACAGGCTTGTTCCCTTGTTTCATTGGCCTACGATGTCTGAGGACACAAAAGAGTTTTGTAAGTCCTGTGAAACCTGTCAAGCCAGTGGCAAGACAGGTGGCACCCCAAAGGCACCCCTTATTCCACTGCCTGTGGTTGGGGTTCCCTTTGAGAGGGTAGGGGTTGACATAGTTGGCCCCCTTGACCCTCCTACTGCTTCAGGCAATAGGTTTATCTTGGTGGTAAGCGACCATGCCACAAGATATCCTGAAGCTATTCCTTTAAGGACCACTACAGCACCTGCAGTGGCAAAGGCCCTCCTGGGAATATTTTCCAGGGTGGGATTCCCAAAGGAAGTAGTATCAGACAGGGGAAGCAATTTCATGTCTGCATACTTAAAGGCCATGTGGAAGGAGTGTGGTGTAACGTACAAGTTCACTACACCCTATCATCCACAAACAAATGGACTGGTGGAGAGATTTAATAAAACTCTCAAAGGCATGATTATGGGTTTCCCTGAAAAACTCCACAGGAGATGGGATATCCTGTTACCATGCCTCCTTTTTGCCTACAGGGAGGTACCCCAGAAAGGAGTGGGCTTCAGCCCCTTTGAACTTCTTTTTGGACACCCTGTTAGGGGTCCACTCACACTTGTAAAGGAGGGTTGGGAACAACCTTTAAAAGCTCCTAAGCAGGATATTGTGGATTATGTACTTGGCCTCAGATCAAGGATGGCTGAGTATATGAAAAAGGCCAGTAAGAACCTTCAGGCCAGCCAAGAGCTCCAGAAGCAATGGCATGATCAGAAGGCTGTTTTGGTTCAGTACCAACCAGGGCAGAAAGTGTGGGTCTTGGAGCCTGTGTCCCCAAGAGCACTCCAAGATAAATGGAGTGGACCCCACACAATTGTTGAAAAGAAGGGAGAAGTCACCTATTTAGTTGACTTAGGCACTGCCAGGAGTCCCCTTAGGGTGCTCCATGTCAACCGCCTGAAACCCTACTATGACAGGGCTGATCTCACCCTGCTCATGGCAACTGATGAGGGACAGGAAGAAGACAGTGATCCTCTACCTGATCTCTTCTCTTCCACAGAACAAGATGCTCTTGTGGAAGGTGTAGTTTTGGCTGATTGTCTTACTGCTGAGCAGAAAGACCATTGCATAAACCTCCTAGATCAATTCTCTGAACTCTTCTCTACTGTGCCAGGTACCACTTCTTGGTGTGAGCACACTATAGATACTGGAGACAGTTTACCTGTCAAAAGTAAGATCTATAGGCAGCCTGACCATGTCAGGGACTGCATAAAGCAAGAGGTCCAGAAAATGTTAGAACTAGGAGTGGTTGAGCACTGTGAAAGTCCATGGGCTTCTCCTGTGGTACTTGTACCAAAACCCCGTTCCAAAGATGGAAAGAAGGAAATGCGGTTTTGTGTAGACTATAGAGGTCTCAACCTGGTAACCAAAACTGATGCTCACCCTATACCCAGGGCAGATGAGCTCATAGATACACTGGCATCTGCCAAGTATCTAAGCACTTTTGATTTGACTGCACCGTATAGGCAGATCAAATTGTCAGAAGATGCTAAACCTAAAACTGCATTTTCAACCATTGGAGGCCATTACCAGTTTCCTGTAATGCCTTTTGGTTTGAAAAATGCACCTGCCACTTTTCAAAGGTTGGTGAACACAGTCCTGCAAGGGCTGGAGGCTTTCAGTGCAGCATATTTGGACGATATAGCTGTCTTTAGCTCCAGCTGGGATGATCACCTGGTCACCTATGGAAAGTTTTGGAGGCCCTGCAAAAGGCAGGCCTCACTATCAAGGCTTCAAAGTGCCAGATAGGGCAGGGTAAGGTGGTTTATCTGGGACACCTTGTTGGTGGGGAACAGATTGCACCACTGCAGGGGAAAATCCAAACAATTATTGATTGGGTTCCCCCTACCACTCAGACTCAGGTGAGAGCCTCCCTAGGCCTCACTGGGTATTACAGGAGGTTCATTCAGAACTATGGCTCCATTGCAGCCCCTCTTAATGACCTCACATCCAAGAAAATGCCTAAAAAGGTATTATGGACAGCAAACTGTCAGAAAGCTTTTGAGGAGCTGAAGCAGGCCATGTGCTCTGCACCTGTCCTGAAAAGCCCTTGTTACTCTAAAAAATTCTATGTCCAAACTGATGCATCTGAATTAGGAGTAGGGGCAGTCCTATCACAACTTAATTCTGAGGGCCAGGATCAACCTGTTGCTTTTATTAGTAGGAGGTTGACCCCTAGAGAAAAGCGTTGGTCTGCCATTGAGAGGGAGGCCTTTGCTGTGGTCTGGGCACTGAAGAAGTTGAGGCCATACCTGTTTGGCACTCACTTCATTGTTCAGACAGACCACAAACCTCTACTTTGGCTAAAACAAATGAAAGGTGAAAATCTTAAATTGTTGAGGTGGTCCATATCCCTACAGGGAATGGACTATACAGTGGAACATAGACCTGGGAGTAGCCACTCCAATGCAGATGGACTCTCCAGATATTTCCACTTAGACAATGAAGACTCATCAGGTCATGGCTAGTCTTATTGTCCTTCGTTTGGGGGGGGGGGGGTTGTGTAGTAAAGTACCATCATGCCTGGCATGTTACCCCCATTTTTCACTGTATATATGTTGTTTTAGTTGTATGTGTCACTGGGACCCTGTTCTCCAGGGCCCCAGTGCTCATAAGTGTGCCTGAATGTGTTACCTGTGTAGTGACTAACTGTCTCACTGAGGCTCTGCTAATCAGAACCTCAGTGGTTATGCTCTCTCATTTCTTTCAAATTGTCACTGACAGGCTAGTGACCAATTTTACCAATTTACATTGGCTTACTGGAACACCCTTATAATTCCCTAGTATATGGTACTGAGGTACCCAGGGTATTGGGGTTCCAGGAGATCCCTATGGGCTGCAGCATTTCTTTTGCCACCCATAGGGAGCTCTAACAATTCTTACACAGGCCTGCCACTGCAGCCTGAGTGAAATAACGTCCACGTTATTTCACAGCCAATTTACACTGCACTTAAGTAACTTATAAGTCACCTATATGTCTAACCTTTACCTGGTAAAGGTTAGGTGCAAAGTTACTTACTGTGAGGGCACCCTGGCACTAGCCAAGGTGCACCCACATTGTTCAGGGCCAATTCTCCGGACTTTGTGAGTGCGGGGACACCATTACACGCGTGCACTACATATAGGTCACTACCTATATGTAGTTTCACAATGGTAACTCCGAATATGGCCATGTAACATGTCTAGGATCATGGAATTGCCCCCTCTATGCCATCCTGGCATAGTTGGCACAATCCCATGATCCCAGTGGTCTGTAGCACAGACCCTGGTACTGCCAAACTGCCCTTCCTGGGGTTTCACTGCAGCTGCTGCTGCTGCCAACCCCTCAGACAGGCATCTGCCCTCCTGGGGTCCAGCCAGGCCTGGCCCAGGATGGCAGAACAAAGGACTTCCTCTGAGAGAGGGTGTTACACCCTCTCCCTTTGGAAAATGGTGTGAAGGCAGGGGAGGAGTAGCCTCCCCCAGCCTCTGGAAATGCTTTCTTGGGCACAGATGTGCCCAATTCTGCATAAGCCAGTCTACACCGGTTCAGAGGACCCCTTAGCCCTGCTCTGGCGCGAAACTGGACAAAGGAAAGGGGAGTGACCACTCCCCTGACCTGCACCTCCCCTGGGAGGTGTCCAGAGCTCCTCCAGTGTGCTCCAGACCTCTGCCATCTTGGAAACAGAGGTGCTGCTGGCACACTGGACTGCTCTGAGTGGCCAGTGCCACCAGGTGACGTCAGAGACTCCTTCTGATAGGCTCCTTCAGGTGTTAGTAGCCTATCCTCTCTCCTAGGTAGCCAAACCCTCTTTTCTGGCTATTTAGGGTCTCTGTCTCTGGTGAAACTTTAGATAACGAATGCAAGAGCTCAGCCGAGTTCCTCTGCATCTCTCTCTTCACCTTCTGCCAAGGAATCGACTGCTGACCGCGCTGGAAGCCTGCAAAACTGCAACATAGTAGCTAAGACGACTACTGCAACTCTGTAACTCTGATCCTGCCGCCTTCTCGACTGTTTTCCTGGTGGTGCATGCTGTGGGGGTAGTCTGCCTCCTCTCTGCACTAGAAGCTCCAAAGAAATCTCCCGTGGGTCGACGGAATCTTCCCCCTGCAACCGCAGGCACCAAAAAGCTGCATTACCGGTCCCTTGGGTCTCCTCTCAGCACGACGAGCGAGGTCCCTCGAATCCAGCAACTCTGTCCAAGTGACTCCCACAGTCCAGTGACTCTTCAGTACAAGTTTGGTGGAGGTAAGTCCTTGCCTCACCTCGCTAGACTGCATTGCTGGGAACCGCGACTTTTGCAGCTACTCCGGCCCCTGTGCACTTCCGGCGGAAATCCTTTGTGCACAGCCAAGCCTGGGTCCACGGCACTCTAACCTGCATTGCACGACTTTCTAAGTTGGTCTCCGGCGACGTGGGACTCCTTTGTGTAACTTCGGGTGAGCACAGTTTCACGCATCCTCGTAGTGCCTGTTTCTGGCACTTCTCCGGGTGCTACCTGCTGCTAAGAGGGCTCCTTGTCTTGCTCGACGTCCCCTCTACCTCCTGGTCCAATTTGCGACCTCCTGGTCCCTCCTGGGCCACAGCAGCATCCCAAAACGGTAACCGCACGATTTGCAGCTAGCAATGCTTGTTGGCGTTCTTTCGGCGGGAAAACACTTCTGCACGACTCTCCACGGCGAGAGGGATCCGTCCACCAAAGGGGAAGTCTCTAGCCCTTTTCGTTCCTGCAGAAACCTCTGCTTCTTCTGTCCAGTAGAAGCTTCTTTGCACCCACAGCTGGCATTTCCTGGACATATGCCCATCTCATTCCCAGATGATATCCCATCAAGTTTGCATTTCCAGGCATCTCTTAAATCTCAGTGGCAGAACCGGCCATTTGAGAAGCTCAAGTCTCCCAAAAAACCTTCACAGAAACATAAAACGCCAACACCACCATGCAATCTGCCAGATCCCAACCGCAAAGACCGCCACAAACTGGTCAACTCATTCCTCACATCAGCCAGTAAGTTTACTCTTCCTTTGACAATAAGTGATTGCAGCTTAAAGTATGCACATCTGAAGGTATTCTGACATCAATTTAAAGGACCATTTGGTGGAGTCCATCTTGTTTTTGCTTTAGGTGATGGCTTCCATATAAACTTTATTTTTTAAAACATCTCAGCAGTTGATCCTGTCTTGAGGCCATGATGTACTTCTGGTCGTATAAAATGAGTGAGAGGTCCCACTCCATTTTCTAGGGCAAAGGTCTTTGCATCCCAGATGCTGGTCGTGTCACTGCTCTTGGTAGTGTTAATGTTTTGCAGTGGATCTTCATTATTAGTCCTAAGCACTGAAGTGTATTGAAATATAAATCTATAAGTACACTTTTATTTTAGACATTTTAAAAAGCTTATTTAAAAAAAGGCTGCATTCGCTAATTTAGTCTATTTACTTTAAAAAAAAAGAAACCATATTTTATTGTTTTCACGTAGACTTTGCCACATTTTTTGTATAAGAGTTAATTTTTGATAAACAGTTACATATGAGAACACTCACATTGTATTATATCAAGTATGAGCAGGCATAAAAGACACATTTTAAACACTCAAACATGAAAACGTTTGGGTAGCTATGTGTTCTTAATGAGCGTGCAGTATTCTGCCATACGATTTTCGTTTTTTTTTTTTTTTTCTATTACATTATTTTTAACACAGTACATCACAGGACATAATTTGTCATATCTGTAATAGTTGGTTTTATTGTTGCTCATGATTTTATGTATGCATTGGGTGTTCTTGTAAAATTGAAATATGGACAGTTTTTTAACACATGCCAAGACTGTAAATGGCATCATAACATGAAAGAGCCAAACACACAAACTCCAAACACTACTTCCCTGTTCTAGTCTATGGGACAACTGGGTAGGTAACCACACTGCACCTGGTCGCTGGGGACACTTGGTGTACTTACTTCTGGTGTCTTCATCCTTCCCCAGCTAAGTACAACACTTACTTTGGTTGTGTTCCCTATTTTGCATTCCACTTACTTAGTATATGGTTCTGCCCCCACCCCATAGGGCCCTGTATATTTTATGATAGTTCTGCTTATTTGGTGCATATAGGAAGATTTACTAATGCTAGTCTAGTAGTTAGTGCTGTAATGAGGAATCCTTTTTTTGTAAGACTTGTGTGGTTGGGTGTGAGTTGTAGGCAGTCAATGTTTTGCAGTGGTGAAGGTGGCCTGACCGGAACCTCCTTTGGCTTTCCTGTGCTGTTACCCCATATCCCCCTGTTGTGTAACCTCTAGCGGTTTAAGGCTGATAGGGTTGCCTCTTCTGCTGTTGTCTTTATGAGGAGCTTGCTTGTAGGGAAGATGGTCTTAGAAACTGCACAATAATACTACCTGCGAAAGGACCTCCTTTGACTAGCGGTTTGAAAAGCCTCGTGACCTTAGCCGGTGTCAGTATCCTTTTTACGTTTTTCTAACATTTGGTTGAACAAATGTTCTTCATCAAAAGGGATATTAATGTGTTGCACCTCTGGTTTAAATGCAGAGATTTAAAGTTGTGTGTTGGAGAATGAGGATGAATCTGTAGACCTGAAAAAGGCATACATACAACCGTTATTAAAAGAAAACAAAACTAGACCCGCAAGACCCCAACAACTACAGACCTATCACAAATGGACCTTTCCTGGGCAAATTGATAGAAAGAGCAGCATTCGCCCAGATGTCAATTCATTGAAGACAATTCTATACTTTCAGACTTCCAAATTGGATTCCACCCAGGAAGAAGCACTGAATCGGCACTCATAGCAATCTGGGATGATCTTAAAAACACAGTCGACCGAAATGGAGTTGCTGCACTACTTCTCTTGGACCTCTCAGCTGCCTTTGATACAGTTGACCATGGCACCTTAACTCAAAGACTCCACGAAGCCGGCATACAAGGGATTGCTCTCGACTGGATTACTTCCTATCTTCAAAAAAGATCGAATATCATCCACTCGCCCCCCTTCTCGTCTGAACCCTACCTCACAAAAGCAGGGGTCCCCCAAGGGTCAATCATCTCACCTTTGCTTTTCAACATCTACATGATCTTTACCAGAACTGATCAATGATTTCAATCTCACATGCTACAGCTATGCAGATGAGACACACACACTTTAAATTAGAATGCCCCAAAAACATTGAAAACTCACAAATCTTCAGTTGCCTCAGAGCCGTTGATCAGTGGATGACTTGGAGCCATCTCAAACTAAACACCTCCAAAACAGAAATACTCATATGTGGTGACTGGAAAAATTATGACCCTCTGTGCGTCTGGCCTGACGATCTCGGACCACCTCCTCAATTATCCAAGGAAGTTACAAACCTAGGAATCACCATGGATTCCAAGTTAACTATGAATGCCCAAGTGGACAAATTAGCACGAACAAGCTTCATCACCTTGAAGACTTTACGACGCATCTTCCCCCACCTCGGATTTCCACACAAGGTGTAAGCTACTATCTCGCTTGTTCTATCCAAGCTGGATTATGCCAATGGCCTCTACCATGGATCATCTCTATCTGTTATGAAAAAACTACAACGTATCCAGAATTCCGCAGCCAAGCTACTATTACATGTAAAGCCGCAAGCCCACATCTCCCCTGCCTTGAGACCACTACACTGGTTACCCGTTGCCAGAAGATGCACTTTCAAGCTGCTTTGTATCACCCACAAAGCTATACATGGAACAGGACCGCTTTTTATCAGAAAGAAAATTACCAAATACATCCAACAAAGAAACCTCCGCTCAAGATTGGCACCCCGCCTTAGAACACCACCATACAAGAAAAAGACTATAGGTGGGACATCCTTCTCCGTCCAAGCAGCCAAACTAATGAATTCATTACCCCCAACTATAAGAGCCACAGACAACTTTATTGTCTTAAGAAAACTACTCAAGAGTTGTCTCTTTCCTTCATAACCACCATATTCAAACAACTATGAACTGTATATGCCTATGTTGATAAATATGTTTTCAGATTGTGTGTATTTCCATTTATTTATAGTTTCTTTAGAAAATATGTATCACTACTATGTCATAACAATAAAATACACACACACTCTTTAAAACTGTTTGACTAAGTATTTTTTACCCATGGTTCTAATTATGTGTTGTATGTTCATATGTGTGTATTTGTGTGTGTGTGTGTGTGTATATGTATATATATATATATATATATGTATTTGTATGTGTATATATATATATATATATATGTATATGTTTCTGTGCTTGGCATGTTTCGTGGATCATTGCATGGCTCCTGGGTGGGTTGTTATACTAGATATCTATGAATTCCTGCTCTCATCTTATCACGCTTATCTACTCATCATCATATGTCATGTCTCTATCAAACTATCCTCCATCCCCACTCTGACTCATCCCAAATCCCTTCTACTACTTTAATCTCCTAAATAACTCTGCCTAAGCTCTTCCCTCCGCTTCCACATCTAACTCATCAAACCTCACTCTACTACTGTGACCTCCCACACAACCCTACTAAATTCTTCCGCATTTATCTCGCCCTGCTACTAAGCTCATCCTAACCCTTCCACATACTCTTCCCTCCTCCAGCCCCCTTTACTCATCCCAAGCCTTTGGGCTGAGTAAATGAAGGATATACTCCCAATTGACACTTCTGGATTTCTTTCCTCCTCCACCTCTCCATTACTCCAGTCAATCTAACTAACAAACTCTCATATCCGCGGCTCAAATTAACTCATAATAATACTAAAACTGTACTCATAATTTCCCGATACTAATCCATCGCAAATTTTTGTTGGGTTCCAGAGTAGCGTGCTACTCATCGAAAAGCGCTTCGACGCCTCGTCAGGGGTAGTAAGCGCTATATAAATATGATTACAATACAATACAATCTCCGACTTGCTTGTGACTTTTGGACTTGGTCCCCTTGTTCCACAGGTACCCTAGATTGGAAATCCATCGTTGTTGCATTGTTGGTTTGTGTCTTTCCTGCATTATTCCTCTAACACGACTTCTTTGTCCTTAGGGGAACTTTAGTGCACTTTGCACTCACTTTTCAGGGTCTTGGGAGGGTTATTTTGCTAACTCTCACTATTTTCTAATAGTCCCAGCGACCCTCTACAAGGTCACATAGGTTTGGGGTCCATTCGTGATTTGCATTCCACTTTTGGAGTATATGGTTTGTGTTGCCCCTATCCCTATGTGTCCCCATTGCATCCTATTGTAACTATACATTGTTTGCACTGTTTTCTAAGACTATACTGCATATTTTTGCTATTGTGTATATATATCTTGTGTATATTTCCTATCCTCTCACTGAGGGTACACTCTAAGATACTTTGGCCTATTGTCATAAAAATAAAGTACCTTTATTTTTAGTATAACTGTGTATTGTGTTTTCTTATGATATTGTGCATATGACACTAAGTGGTACTGTAGTAGCTTCACACGTCTCTTAGTTCAGCCTAAGCTGCTCTGCTAAGCTACCATTATCTATCAGCCTAAGCTGCTAGACACCCTATACACTAATAAGGGATAACTGGGCCTGGTGCAAGGTGCAAGTACCCCTTGGTACTCACTACAAGCCAGTCCAGCCTCCTACATACAGGAAATATTGATAGACTGAATCCTCTGCTGTTCATACTTTCTCATACCATCCCGGAATTTCTTACGATGTACTCATCTAATCATTAATGCTACACTCATCACACCATTGAATACAAAGATGATTTTGGGAAAGTTTTGTGAGGTCTAAAGTCAGATCACATGCAATCAATTTGAAGCACATATTAACTTGTTCAGCTACTTGTATATTACATTTTGTACGAACTACACTATCTTTGCTTTCAACACACCACGGGAATGCATTGCTTCCTTGCTGTCTGCTGCTGTGTGTCACTTCCCCTTACACATTCCCGCCCCCTCATTGATCTCTGTATTGCTATCCCATCACCAGCTTGTATGTTGCTTCCGCCACTAATCCCAGTCCTGCTCTGTTCTCTTTTTTTTATTAAACCTCTCTTCCACCCCTCCCCGGCTCCTCCAGTGCTCCCATCTGCAACGTTGGCTTGAACTCCTCATCTCCCTCTTCCTTTGCTCCTCCACATCCTGTTTTTCTCTTTTACTAATTTACAGCCTAGGAGATGCAATTTGCTTCTGACAGGCACCTTCTCTAATGGTGCTTTCACTGCACTTTTTTTTATTTTTTAAACTGAATTGTTTCACAATGAGCCATCTTGGAATGGTACGTTTAAACAAACTGTCCACGCATCATGATGTATGCATTTGATTGCATGGTGATGCATACATCTGTACATATTACATATCTTGCTGGGGTAACAGTAGAGTTTTTTACAGTGGTGTTTAGCACTGACGAAAAACATTTTATCTTTTGCATTTTACTGATGCTGAACAGCATTGGCAAAAAGCATTGACAAAGACAAAAGACACGATCTGTTGGTATTGCTTGTACTTGTTAAATGTTCAGCTCATAGAATATGTAGGTTGTTAGGTTTGATCGAAACTCATTGAAAGGAGCTGCCCAATCTGTTTTCAGCATAAGCCTATCACTTTAGCTGCCCTCGTGTTATCTCTTGCGTTCATGTGCTCCACTGTGTCTGATTGTTTGTCACCAAGTATGATCACCTCGCTGTACAAATTATGAAACAAATTCGTCACGTACAAAAATGTATGCACATTGTCTCCCCAGGGTAGTGACAAGCAACTGCATTTACATACTGCTGCCTTCTACTCTCACACAGGTGCCTGCAGTGCAAGTCCTCTTCAGTTTGTTGATTCGGTCCTAGGAACAAATCTGCAAGTTCACTTTTGTCATCACTGTTTTTTTGTCCTTATAAGATTATGGAAACTAATATTGTTAAAAGAAAAAAGAAAGCTAACATGTTTGAGCAGCGTCCTGAACAGGTAAGACAACTTTATTTACACCTAGGTCGCTTGTATGTGGATAGATACGACCCTGTAGAAATTGGGGAATGTTTGGAGAAGAATAGACAGATGTCACACGCACCTCAGTTGCACCTTTCAGTGTGCGTTAGGGAGACATGGCTGTATGATGAAAATTCGAGAGATTTCTTAATGCAGTTCTTTGTGATGATGCATCCATAAAGTTGAAAATGTGGGCACAGCAACGAAAGTGATAACCACAGGAAGAGATTTCCTAGAGGAATGATAGATAAGTTATAGATGCTTGTTGCAAAAAAAATTGATATGTCGAATCCAGACTTTGCCCCCAAAAAGTGAATAATTTAAAATGTTTTGGGATTTTTGAAGGGTTTGTGGAGTGGACATGTGCTAAATGTTTGCATAATACAATTCTTAATAAAGCACCATAAATGTATTATATATATAAAATATAACAGCGAAAACAGTTTGTTTTATCATTTACATTAAGAAAATATTTTTGGGAAACTGATCTTGTCTATGCCTCTTTGGATTTCCCCTCTGTCCAGTTTTGATAAGTGATCTAAGAAGTGACATTGAATGAGTAGGCCAATGCCCATTTATCCTGCCCATTTTTGACCTTCATTATTCTCTTGGTGTGCCTCTGCTATTTTTTTAAATTCAGACATTGTTGGGGTAGGCATTTCATGCTACTACTGTAACTACAGTAACCTTCCATGAGGTAGGTGGCCTCATTGTTGTAAAAACACCTAAAGGTCATACAAGGATCTTTCTAGCAGATACAGTCCTTCACAAACAGAGTGTGTCCCTTACACATGGGCACTGCTCTTCTGACTAGACAGCATTATGTGCACCAGATGTCTCATTTCATTTTCTCTTCAATATGTACAGAGAAAAACAATACTATTTTGGACGTAATGATCCTCGCAAAGAAAATGATTGGTGGGGATGAGCTATTTAAGCTACAAGGAGATAACATAATCAAGGCCTTAAAATCATGCTCCTGATTAAAACTGGGATAGCTTCCCTAAAGAAGAAAGACGTTTTTGGAGATATTTCAATACAGCCAGCTATCCTTCATCCAGCTCTGTGCTAACCATGAAGCCCGTCAGATTCCTAAAAGTGTACCATGGGCAGGCAAAATGATACAATCCCTTTTATCTTTGTCATGTAGTTAAAATTTTTCGTTATGATCAGGGGTATAGCTTCAGTGGGGGTTTAGGGGTGTTACACCCCCTAATAAATGTATTATTTAATAAATAGTTGGGTACAGTAGCTTTTAGTCGGGTATTTTAAGGTGTCTGTCGAATTTCACCTGGGATTTTTAAATACTCACTCAGAAAATAATGCACACACAAGCACACGTGTCTCTGTTTTGAAGGCCTTAAAGCATGGTTGTTTACAAAATACTGTGTTTTAAGTAACCCTCAAAATATGCACTCCTTTCGACTTACCCTTAAGTCCCTCCATGCGCTGCTTCTCATATAATATGCCAGCTCGATTGTTGGAAAATCTGAAGCGCCCCCAAACTCCCCCTCTCCCCCCGTTTTACGGACCAAGCTACGCCCCTGGTTATGATCCCTTTTTAAAAAGTTTTTTCTTCCATTTACTGGAATGAAAAACTGTATAGAACTTGAACTCGCAAAGCGTCTTAAACATGCCTTATGTTATAATCTTTTTGCTTTTGTTTCGTTTGCACAAATTGCCATTAAAATAATTCTAAGAAAATACCACTACGGAACTAAATGACGTTTACAATTCTTTCCTTCTTGTTATTTTTTTTTTTTTTTGCTAAAGAAGTGTAATCATTAAGCTGCAATCAAATCTGGAATTTAAAGAAAAAGTCCTACTAACTGTTATCATCTAATGTTTAAAAAATTGCGTGTTTAAGGGTTCGATCGCCTTCCCCTGCAATGAATGGAATTAAAACCATTCACAATTGCTGCTGCCACTAAGGAGGCCTGGTTTGTCTGTTTCATTGAATAGCCGACCCATTTAGAGCTATTCGGCTATTTCCAGTGAAATAGTTGTTTATGTTCCTTAACTACTGTTAATCAGTAACACGTGAAGCTGCATTGGTATGTCATGGGATGACTGAATTAATCTGCATATTAAAACGGGCTGTAGCAGATGAATTAATACCGTCTGTCATCATCTCCTAGTAGCATATACAGACATTTAAAAACACTAACCGTATATGTTGTTTAGAACCAAAGTGTTATTTTTATAACCATAGTGTGATTCAGAGAATCCGGCACTTCCATGATTTGCTAGAAGGGCACTGTGTATCCTTCTGTCTCTTCTTATGGGTGCTGTTGCGAAGTGATTTGGCCATTAGAGTATTGGCATTGAGGATGTTCATACACATTGTTTCAGATCGCTGTGACTTTCAAGGACGTTGCCATTTATTTCTCCGAAGAGACCTGGCATCTTTTAGAAGAATGGCAGAAGGAGCTGTATAGCATCGCAATGAAGGAAATTCACGGAGCCCTGCTTGCTTTGGGTACATTTCAGTTTTCTTGTACTGGTTGTTAATTTTGACCTGCTTTTCACACAAGTTAGCATGCACATTCTTTCTATAATATTTTAGGATGATAAGTGGATGACACATCATCCATTGTCACCTCTAGCCATGTTTAATTAACAGACCATACTGCTCACCAAGATCGCAGTCTGAATATTAATATTATTCTGATTTTGATTTGACAAAAACTTCAGTGATTTCTCCAGGTATAGTTCTGTGCTTTGCAACATACTTCCAATATTCTTTTATCCATAACAACTGTGATTTATGTGATGGATAATTGCTTTTCTTCTTTATTTGCAGTGTTATTTTAGGACTTTTTGCCTTTTGTTTGGTGTCCCAGTAGAGAGATGCGTTGCTCAGTGAGGCAAATTTTCCCACCACCATGCAAAACTAGCTCCTAGTTAGTCAAACACTGTTTTCTCTAAGACAGCTTTGTCTATCCCTTTGTAGCCTAAATCCACGAAAGAAAGCCAGCTGAGACGATGAGTTTTAAGAGTTAGCAGTACCAGCACAACACCTGGCTCAAGAAACCACTCACTAAATCTCCCACAGATCAATTAAGTAAAATCAAAAAGTATTTTATGGTTAAAATAAAGCCAAAAATAACAAAAATTGGAACAATCACTGCAAAGTTAAAGCTATCCCACCTGGCTTCTCCATTGCGCTTTGACAGTCAATGAAAGTTCCTGCACAATACTCATGAGTAGCCACTGGAAGCTTATTCCTATCTTACAAATATAAAATGGATCCCATGTCCAGCTTACCTCTTGCCTTCCGTCAGGTTGGACAGGCTGGATAAGAGTCTATCACCTTGTGCCAGCAGGTACAGTTCACAGCGTCTAAACTTCACAGAGGTCCTGTGAGGGTGATACCAAAGTCATCACCTTTCTTTGGAGAGCCTTTGTTCTGGAGACCAGCTCACAGGGAGTGTAAGTTGGCTTTGTCATTCACTTCCCGTTTCCAGCAAATACTCTTTTGCAAGTCCAGTGCCAGACCCAATGTTTGTTCATGATCTTTTCATCTGGTCTGGTGACTTTGATTGTCTTGAGTGGGGTCATGGTGTCTGCATGGAAGGTGATCCAGGCATTGAAGTTGGAGATGGATGTAGGGGAGATCGTCGTGGAGATGTTGTGGTCGGTGGTGTAGTTCCAGTATTCTTAAAAGACCTAGTTTCAGTCCTGTTGTGTGGGGTTGGCAGTGGCATTTCTGCGTTGGTAAGGGATGGGTATGTTGAAATGGACAAGGGCATGTTTGGACCAGGTGATGGATGTGGGCATGTCCTTTGTGATTTCGCTGATGGTGATGATGGGGTCCAGAGGTATTCGGCAGAATGTGCATCTTGTTTATTCGAATATGTAAGACTTACAGGTTTACTCACCACCCTGGAATGTGCTGTGCCCACTCAAAATACAAATACACAGAAAGAGAGCAAGGGAAGCAAGGCTAACCCACACCGCTTCCCAAAAGAAACTATATAATCACAAAAGGTGTGGGGTAGTGGGAATAGGGGGTAAGACTGGGTTAGTCTTTTAACCAGTGTATGGTTATTTTAGGTTGCTTGATATGGGGTGCTGTGTTGACCTACAGGAATGGCGGGGGATTTTCCTTTACGGACTAGGTGGTCTTACACACATAGTAGTGTCATGCTTCATCATATGACCACCTAGCCCCACCTAAGTAAGATGATACTACTCAGGCGGACTCGACCTCTGGTTAAAAGAACCAGAGGGAGTGCTGAAATTAAATTGACTGGATAATTACAGTGATCCAGAGGGGGTGAATAATAAAATTACCTAACATGTCACCAGTGACTCTTGTTAGTTTTAATAGTGGTGCATGTTGGTAAGACTAAAACTAAGGGGAAAGGCTCGTTAGAGGATAATGTCTCTTGGAGTCTAAAAGGGGTTGTACATGACCAACATGTTTCTGCCCTCACTAAGTGCTGGTAGGTCAGGGGCATTCGTCAGGGTCGGAGCACGTGTAATAAGTACGGTGCTCAAAGTAAACGTGTGTGTCCTACCTGAACAGGTAGTTCACGGTGGGGTAGGCCTATAGTAAATAATAAATAGATCACAATTAATTCAGAGTGACAGAAGGGTGGCAAACCACAGCACACGACACAGCAATCAGTGAAAAATAGAAAAGAATGCACTCACACATGCATGCAATTGTGACTTACCCCGGAGCTGGGGGCGTATTGCCTCTGGTCTGGCTAGAACCGGGGGGGGGGTTTCCCTTGTAGTCACACTCTGAGGAGATTAGGTGTTTAGCAAGGGGGGACAGGAGAAAGAGGGGAGCTAAGTACGCTAAGTGCAGAAAGGAGGAAACTGCGCAGGGTGCGCTGCAGACAGGGGGAGGCCGGAAGGGCAAGTTAGTGAAGCAAGGAAATGGCAGGAGAAGGGAAGGTAAAGAAAAAGATCTAGGTAGCGTGAGAGAGAGACGGAAACAGTGAAACGAAAGAGAAAAAGAGGATAGAGGAAAAGGAAACAAGAAAAAAGAAGGAAGCACAAGAAGTACAGATAGAGAAGGCTACCAGGGGAATGGCCGGTAGCAGTTAAAGGAAAGGAAGATTTCACGGGCCAAAATTAGCCCACACTTACCACGCCAAAGGGAATACCATGGGGGTTACCTACGTGCCGGAGCCAGGCCGCTCTGGTACTGACTGACCGTTAGGCCAGGTCTTTATGAGGAGGTCCAGCCAATTAATGCGGAGCTGCAGAGGTCGGGGGCGGTGCCCGGTAATCACGCTCAGGTGTACTGGATGTCGGAGCAACAAAGCACAACTCCCATTGTGTCGTAAAAGCCACGCCCCCTCGGGGGCCGTGCGGGGCGCGGGGCCTCAGGGGCCCTGATAGGTCCACGCGGAACGCACCGCCCCGCGGGGGCACCCGGGTACGGGGCCCCGCGGGGAAGGTTGCGTCCGGCGACGGTGAGCAGAGGCAAGACGCCCCGCCCGCGGCGCGGCTAACACGCACGGGCGAGCGTCCTGCAGTGACGCGCCGCGCGACAAGCGGCGCGCCCTGTAGTGACGCGTTGCGTCAATTGTACCGTGGGACTCTGGGGGAGTGAGTCCCACGGGGAAAGACCCGGTAGTCGAAAGAGGGCAACCAGGAATAGGTAGTGCAAGCGGGGAAAGAAAGAGGGCGGGGGGGGGAGAGGGGGAACACTAAAGAGAGGGGGCACAGTAATAAAAGGAAGGTGACAAGAACGAAGGAAAAGAGAAGGTGGGGGGGAGGGGGGGGAAAAAGGAAAGGAAAACGGATGGGGGGGGAGAAAAGAAAAACAGGGGGAGGGAGGTGGAAAGGAAAGCATGGGAAGAGAAAGGGAAGGAAAAGACCGGGGAAGATGTGATGATAAAAAGAGGGGAAGAGAAAGGGAAAGAAAATATCTAAGGGTAGGGGGGTTTGAAAGCAGGGAAGGGGAGAAGAGGTTATAGATGGGGAGGGAAGGAAGGATAAGACGAGGGGGGGAAAGAAGAGGACGAAAATTATGAAAAGGAAAGAGGGAAAACAGCCCCAGAGGCGGGGAGTAGAGGGAATCCAGCAGATGTTTAGAAGATTGAAAAGGAAGAAAAGAAGGGGTGGAAAAAAAGGGAAAGAAAGAAGAAAGGGAGGTGGGGGAAGAGGTAGAAGGAACGACAATGACAGGTATACTATGGGTCGGGGGAGCTACTCTGGTAGGTAAGGTAGGGTTCTGATACACAAGTATGGAAGATAATAAGTCCCACAGTGGGGAATAGGAGGGCTCGTCAGACAAGTTATCTAATACTACTTAAGATCCTAGGTGGACGGTCATAGAATGAAGGTATCATTTTGGTATTTAAAGTCATCAGCCTGAAGCTGACCATTGAATATTGTCATTTAGTCCTAAGGTGTCCGTACGCAGCCTCCAAATCCATCTCTGTTCATACATTAGGAGCTTGTGTTTGGCATTGGTTGCTATAGATTTAAGTTGATCCAGTACCACCCACGGCATATCATCAGGATGGTGATTGCTGGAGATGTAGTGCTCTGTGAGTCTTGTAGCATCTCTTTTGCACCGGATGGTGCTTCTATGCTCGCAGATGCGTGTGCCCACTCTTCGTGTCGTCATCCCAATGTATTTCTTGTCACAAGGGCATGTGATAATGTATACCACATTTTTACTGTTGCAGTTCGTTAGTTGCCTAAGCTCTCAGGGTGTTGGTAGTCCCAAGTCAAGTGTGAGGGTTTTCTTAGTAAAGGCGCAAACACTGCAATTGCCGCAAGGGTAATGTCCTTTAGGAGGGGGAAGGTCCCAGAGGGTCTTCTGTCTGCTTGTGGTGGGATTGATCCGAGGGCGGGTATGCACAATCATATCCCGGATGCTTTTTGCTTTTCTGTAGGCATTCATGGGGATCTCAAAAGGGAGACCACCAGAGGTGAGGATTTTCCAGTCTTCATTTATTATTTTTTTGATCATGTTGGACGCTGGGTTGAATGTGGTCACACAGATCAAGGGATTTCCTTTACTGCTTCGACTGCTTGGGTGCAGTATAGTCTCTCTGGGGCTCACACGGGCCCGTTTATCTGCTCTCCTCAATAGGTGATCTGGGTATCCTCTTGCTCGAAGTTTGCCACTCAGTAGCTGAGCATGTTTTTTATAGTCCGTTAGTTCCGTACAGTTCCGTCTGAGGCGGAGGTATTGCCCTACAGGGAGGTTTTCCCTGAGGGACCGAGGATGAAAGCTCTGAAATTGGAGGAGAGTGTTCCTATCAGTAGGCTTGTAATACACTTCTGTTATCAGAGAGCCATTTCTCTCAGTTATTAGTAGGTTGAGAAAGGAGACTGCTGGGTTGCCTATTGTTGCTGTAAATTTTAGAAAGGGATTAAGGGTGTTTAGCCACGTGATGAAGATGAAGATGGTTGCTTCTTCCCTTGTACCACTCAAAATACCCCTGTACCATCACTGACTAGAGGACTAATGAGGAAAGTGGCACTAGCAGGGAGTTAATTTGTTAAACTGCTGCAGTTTCTAGGTTAAGAGCATTGTGTTAGCAACCATTCTTTCTGAAAACCACTGCCTATGCTATCATCAACCATCTCGGCCAGAAACATAGCAATGATCTTTTATAGCAGTATGCAATTTTAGATGCTTTTTTCTCCTCTACAGTCAGAATAGCAAGACAGCAACTGCAAAATATCTACACCTCCAAGATACTAATTAATATCCTAGCAGATTGCAATCCAAAGTATTATAATATGCTGCCAATTGTTAGACTGCCACATTATCTATTCATGCCTTTAGCCATGTTCATTAAGTTTAAGACCTTTTAAGTTTCCACAGAACAGCATGCACCTCCACCTAAAAGTGTCTAATTGCTTGATTAACGGCCAGTATCTATAAAATACTAATCTTACTTGCGGTTAATTATAGTGCTTTTCCAGACTATCTTAGTCGACTATTTCACACTATATTCTCTTTTGAAAGCTACGTTTTGTAAACTGTATTGTGTTCCCCACACCAAATCCTGTGTAGGTTGCATCAAGATGTGCTTTGAAGGACCACTTCACTGGAGCTCCCTGGTTGATGAGCTACAAGCAGTTCAAATCCTCATAATTTTTAAAACATCCGGGAAAGCAAATTTTCTGGAATTGAAGTTCTAAAATTGGAGAAGTTATCCTCTTCCCTAACCTTCCCCCAACAAAACGGATTCTTCATAATATATATAGTTTCACAAAGAGGCCTAAAGATAACCGGTTTGCATTTCACAAATTGTAGTCTTTAACTTTATTTCTGTTTTTGCCCATACTGTCAACTTGAAACATTGACACTTAAAACTATTTTTATGGCTATTGACATGGCTTTACAATATCATGCATAAAGATTCCTTTAAGCAAGCTTAACAATTTTGTTATGTATATTTTGCATAAAAAAAGAACAAGACTTTAAAAAAATGGCAACGCTTGAAAATAATTTCTATAGAGACACCAGACAATGGAAGCTCATTTGATCGATTCCTGAATAGGACTTAATCAAACAGAGTAAATCCTTCAAGTATTTCATTCCTACATCATACAACAGTGGCAGTGAAATGTTATATGCAGCGACCATTAACTTGCATCCGGCGTTTGAGGATATAAAAAATGTATTATACATCTTGCCTCAGAAATTATTCGTAGTAAACATAACCATTAAAAACTATTGCCGCTGCCCGAGGTTGATCATTGCACCCAAGTAGAGGTTAAAGAGGCTGTTGAATAAGGTGTTCTTGAGAACTCTAACTAGGTAGTCCTAGCTGTGCGTGGAATCATGTCATGAGAGTGGAAAATAGCCATAATCCAAGAGATAATAATAATAACTAGATGGCCAATAAAGAGGCCTTTACTATGTATCATAGTAAAAAGTAATTAAAATAGTAAGGAGAATTGATTCTTTGCCTCCTCGAGGAACTGCATTAAGTGCTAAAGGATGCAGTCGATCACAAGCTTAGAAGTATTAATGATAACATATTAGAAGTGTAGAGGCAACAGTTATTACAGAGACCAAATATGCTGTTATATCAATTATTGATCCATCTCCCACCACTAAATATTGGGCATCCAATCTAAAGGGTATCATAAGTAATACCAATAGGGAAAGGGTATTGTAACAAGAGAAATAATAAGACTGCCTCCCTCCCATCAACTTCAAAATGAATTGATTTTGTCACATCTAACCTGACCTTAGGAAAAAATTGCTACTTGTGCTCAAGGGTTCAAGGAGATTTAGATTTAACTTGTATTATTTATTATTAGCCTTTGTCAAAACAACGAGGATGTCCTGGGGCTAATCTGTCAAACTTTAAAGCTCAGCAAAGTGATGTCTGGAAATTAGGGGCTTGGGGTGTAGTATTCTGTACTAGTAAGTCAACATTTTGGTATTTTGTAGCTGAACATGTAGCTCAAATTAGCATACCTTATGGTAGAGTTTTTCACACTCTCTGTGTGACATTTCTTTACCAAGTTCCCTCTCCTACCTTTTTTGTCCCGATATTTTGTCCTGTGGAGTGAAATCTTGGAAAAACCAGTAGAATTTGAAAATCAAAGCTCTGACATGTGCACCATTTGTAAGCCACTTCTCAAGACATTTGAGGGATTGCAGGGCCCCTTATTTCATTGAAGGGAGAAGGATCCAGTTTCGGACTTGGATATAGGCAAACCATTTGGTCTCCAGGAGGCCAAACTTGTCTGACGTCTTCAAAGGGCATAATCTGTTGAAATGAGAAGAGGAAGCCTACAAGAAGGCACCTCTTTCTCTCCAGATATGAATGCTCAATGTCCCTTTAGCTGTTATGAAAACTGAATTATATGAAATGGACGTGAATGAGGCATTAGAAGGTGTGAAGCCTGGTCTTAAGGCTATTGTGACTCAAGTTACTGATGATGAGTAAAGGTCCAAACATCTCTGTGATTTCTGCATCCAAGAGAGTGGACAAAGGTGCATTCCAGCTATAAAATGGTCCACAAATCACCAATGCTTGATCATCTCTTTCTTCTCACTCTCTACTAGAAATCTGAGTTGAGCAGCCTGAAAATATGACATTGTTAACGCGTCCCTTTATGATAATTTATTACAAATCAGGACTCGTTTTAGGCCAATGAATCTTTTGACCCAGTTGAGAGACACCTTAGGACGAGATAGCTAATCAGTATGTCAATCAATACGTCAATAATGTCTTCAATATTTATCACGACAATACATTTCACTTTTGTCAAAGTCATTAATCAATTCAAGATTCTACCATGACCTTGCAGCCATGAATAACCACACCAGTTTAGTAGAATTTTATGAGTTTTATTCCCTATTGATTACAGATCTAAAAGCAGATACGTTAATCTCAACACCAAGAACATATTAGCATAGTCACGATATGGCAACTTTGGTAAGATTTCATTAATGCGAGAATCACAAACATCAGAACATAACAAGGCGTGAACATAGATCAATTTAGCAGAGTGTCAATAACGCGTCAGTTCAAAAAAGCATAAATCCGGTCGTTTGTCTATTTGCGTCGGTTTAGTGAACACCTGTCCTAACCACTGATTAGCATTTTGGGCTTCATGCAAAACAATTTAGAACACCAATTTGGAAAACATCTAACTATGGTCTCTGTCAAAAGTAAGCAGTTGGTACCTAGAAAGGAAAAGCAAACAGACAAATCACAATTGCATTGTCATAATTACCCTCCAAAGTTTATGTCAGCGCACAGGTTCAGTCTTCGTCTTCAGGGCATCAGTCAAATAGCCATCAGTCAGAACTCAGCTCCGGGGCAAAAGGGCACTTCCCTCATAAGGAGGTAAAGTGTAAAATGGATAAATCTAAAGGGCGAGGATGGTTTTAAGTAAACCAACAAGTCATTAAACAGAGTGACAGAGTTTCTGGATAAAATCAATAGCTTTCCCTGACCCACCTAAATAACTCCCCGTGACATAGGTTTTTATCCCTTTTTCGTTGTACATTCCCCCAAAATTCTATTGGACATTTGTTATGCCCCACTATCTTTAACCTATCAGAAAACACATTAGGTCACCTACTCTTTAACCCCATATTGATTTACAAGTCTCTGATTGGTTGTCCTGTTCGGTATCTTCAGAGGTGGCACGTCTGGTATGATTTCATCTTTCTGTAATTCTTTGCACATCTTTTGGTCAGTAGCTCCATTGTCTTCACCGGTTTGAATGACCTTGTACATTACATTAATCTACACTGTTTCATTTTGTTTTAACATTATTCTACAAGCAAGGAAAAATGCATGGGAACTGATCTAGCATGGTTACATTCGTCTTCTAGTTTGAAGAAAAAAACATACGGGGTCATGTCCTTTTGTGAGTCAGCACACTGCAAGATAGAAAAATTCATTTAATATGAGAGCCAAGCAGCTAAGCTTCGGCTCATGCTAACTTAAGGCCTATAAGGATTTCAGCTCAAATTCAATAATGCAATTAATAATTAGTATAAACTTATTTGGTATAATAGTAATACATAAACATTTTAGCCATCAGTATTAGTCCACGTATACATTGGCGGCCACTCCCCGTGGTCACATTTCAGGTGCATATTCAGGCAAATTACTAATACAGTTTCTATACAGCATTATCACACACTAATCCATAAACATTTCATGTTAATATAGATTATATAAACTACGCTCTCTCAACGTAATGTGGAACTGCTGTCCCAACTCATGCAGTTGGCCGATATAAAATCTCCTTGGCAGTGCATGGAGCTTACCTTGCCATATGTAAGAGTTTATCAACCCTTGGAGCTCCTTAAGGATTGAAAGGGGAACTGGAAGAGCAGTCGTTTGGAAGATATATAGAATCTGCAGCAGGCGCCCTCATTTTTAACCACTACAATCCTTCCCAGCCAAACAAATTGCTTTGTGTATCACGCTGGTCGTCCTGTCTCATGTTCTTTAATGAGTTTGGAGTAATATAGTGCCACATCCTGGGTGGTGGAGCGACCTATTAGGACACTCAAATATTCTATGCAATTAGAGGTCCAGGAAATGGTTATAAGTTGATGAAGTTGTTCCAGTTGTTGTGGTGGGGGAGGCGGGGTTGATTCAAGAGTGCCTCAGTGATATTGTTTTTCAAGTTGGAGACAGTAAGGAATAAGCTCAACTCCTCTAATACTGGCATCGTTAGTTTTACGGTGTCTTTGCAAATGATTACTCCCCTAATGCCCTCCTTGCTTCTAATTACATTCACAAAATCTCAAGTTAGACGGCAATGATGAGCGTCAACAGGGGACATTCCTGTCTAACGTGTCCACCCTTAATCTAGTAAACATAGAGATTTCAGCACTCCGTTACAGCAATTGGTTTGGTGAGAGGACTTCTATCCCTGCTTTTCCATATGAAATGAGTTAATGTCGAATGTATTGCATTTTATTTGATTGTAGCCGTTATTAAGTCGAAGGTTGACGAAACAGATGTTGACTACGCCTAAAAGATTATCTTGGAACTGGTGGAAGACTGAAATAAAAATCTTCAGAGTATTTTGGACTTTATTACTTTACTTAAATTTGGTTGTTCGGGGGGAATTTTTGCATATTGTTGGAGGCTTTGGACTTCCGTTGGAAGGAGTTGGTGGTCCCATTCTCAACGTAGAGCATCACCTGCCATTGAACTTGTCCACTGTAACTATAGGCACACACAGGTTTGCACCTCTTCTGAGCCCAGTCACCTTTTCATATTTGTTTCCATTTTAGGTAATGCTTCTGGCCATTTGACGCAAAAATCATGCAGAAGGGATAACCCTTCTGGCATGAACTGTTAACCTTTCAAAGGTGGTCCGCGATCTATTTCATGTTTTGTCTGCGCTGGAGTGTACTCCTCCTTGTCCCTCATAGATGATGTGATCTGAAGTACAAACGCAGGCCATTGTCTCTTCTTTTTTGTCAAAGTAGTGTTAAGGTATGTGAGGGTGCTCCTCTGCACTTACCACTGGAATTCGATCTTTGCATGCGATCTAAGTATATGAGCAGGGCATCAGAGCATTTGCAGATATGGTGTAGTAATTTCTGAACATAGGCCTGGGTATCTGTTCCTTTTGCTCCTCTTGGAAGGCCTTCAATCCTGATGCTCCGCCAGCATCTGTTTTGAGGTGGTCCTTCCTGATGGCCAGATCTGCATATTGATTTTCCAGAGCTAAGATTCTGTTGCCCACTTGGTGGGTGTTGTTTGACGTCTCGTCCATGGAATTTTCCAGATCTCTGACTGTGAAACTGAGGTCTGTTATATCCTATAGAAGTTACCATTTTAGATCTTTTGATTACTGACAATGAGTGGGAAATTTATCTATCAGAAATAAAGTCACATTCAGAAAGGTTAACGACTGTATAAACTTAGGGACACCGGGAACTAATTTAAATAGTGTCTTTCCACATTTATCAGCAAAGTCACTCACTACACCTAAAAGTACCTGAAAGAGCTTTACCACAGGGTACCTTATAAACACAATGGGAACATTTTTTGCAGTCGGAGCCTCACGCAAACTTCCTTAACCCAGATTGTTTTGAACACAACAGTTTTTGTTAAGGAAATCTGCTTCAACCTTTAATAAGTATCCTCTCTTTATAATTCTTTTTTATAATGTATTTTCCTCATGAGTATTGCTCATATTAATCAGAATATTTCATTCTGAGGCAGAACACCTCACATGAAAACAAAGCCATCAAAAATCTCGTGTGTGCCATTTACGCTTTTCAGATAAGCTGAAGATAGCCTTCCTTTGTTTATTGATCTAGATTATGGGTTTTCACCGAGTAGCTCAGGAGCTACTGGTAGGTTGCCAACAACCTTGAAGTAGGTCTCCACTTTGAAGCACAGCCCAGTATATCATTAAAACGGTTTATGTACATTAAAGAAGACAGCACTACTCATCCCAAAAACCTTTAAGAGTGGCAGCCAGCCAAACTAATAGAAAGGGCTCATGCTAAGACACAACAATATACTATGTTGGCTTAGGGGCCTGCAACATGATCATACGTGTCCACCCTTAATCTAGTAAAGTCAGAAGGCGATTGGACATATTGTAGGCCATTTCTCGGTAACATTATGTGTGTGAATAATTGGCCAGAAAAAAAGAGTGACAACAGTAACTGTAGCTAGAGCGGAGTCAAAGTGTGGACTCGAAAGAGCAACTGAGAAAGTGTGTTAGTTGAATGCAGGATCAGCCACAAATGGAGGAGATCATTGTCTGGATCCAGAACGCAGATCCAATTACGAGGTTCATTCTGCATGCATCTTTGTATGAGTATGCATGTATGCACATTTATGTGTGTGAATCTGTCTGTTCAACATGGTGTTTCTCCCTAATATATGGTGTCCCCAGGCTCTGTGCCTGGTGTCAGGGACTACTAAACGGATATGATGTTTCCTATCATATTGGGTTCTTTTCTGCCACAATTTTGTCTGTACCCGACATATTAGTGTTTCTGGCATAATAATTATAATCCTTGACATAGTTTGGTCTAGTTGTGCACACTGGCAACCATCACTGATATTGTGTTTATGACTGACCTAATTTTGGCCACCCCTGACATAATTCTGATCATCCCTGGTGTAAAAAGGGCCACAGCTGATTTCTGTGAGCTTTTCTGGCTGGCATGGTGTTCAGTTTTGCCACAGTAGTGCCTCTGATATAATGGTGAGCACTACTGGCGTTATAGTAAGCATCTATGACATGACATAATACAGCCTGAGCATTCAACACACGTTTGCCCACGTAAGCATTTATACATGAGTGCTTGATGTGAGGGACCCACATATTTACTAAATGTGAATATTGGTAATCTGAAGGCAAAAATTATGTCTCTTTCAGAAAATAAATTTTGAAATTTTAGTTTGTGTGCCCAAAAAGGAATACTAGGGACAATAATTAATAGAAGAATATGTTTATTTTTCAGAAACTGATATGCAAATGAAGGCAAATCGGTTGAAGTCCCAAAATATATCTAAAGCTGATAGCTGAATAGTAATTCAATTTGAGCTGGAGAGATGTATAGCTGAGGTTGTGTCCTTGATCCCAGAGGGCCATACTGTTATTTCATTTCTGATGTGGAGGCATTGCCTATTGACAATGCTTTTCTTTGCATTTTTGCTGGTAACCTGCTTAAAGGTTTGATGGTCTCTAGTGTATTGCTAACATGTGGTCAGTACTCTACAGAGTTAACATTTGTTAGTAACCAGGGGTGATTTTCCTTCAGCAGAAGTAGCCTCATTGTAGAAAAGGTTGGGGACGCCTGATCTAGGTGATGAGAAATGTCATTATGCTGACGTGTTCTGCTCTGCTAAAAAGTGTGAACTTTGACAAAGACCTGCTGGGACGTTATCGAAAATCTGTGTATTTAAAATGCTTCCCCATTAAAAATAACACACTTGTACACTTCTAACTGGTCTTAAGGATTGGAGTATGGAAGAGAGCATAGAGACAGCGCACTGAGCTGTGCTATTCCAACTTCATAGAGCTCCCTGCTCAAAGTGTTTATGGTCCTACCTGGCAGAAGCTGGTTTCTGGGAATAATCGGTGCATCTGTTAATACTGAATACTCGCATATCTCTTTTTCACAGGCTACACAATCGCCAATCCAGATGTTTTATTCAGAATAAAAAAAGAGGCTGAGCCATGCTACCAGGACGATGAATGCTGGGCAGGAAGAGGACGCAGTTCTAGCAACCCCGCAAGTAAGATTTTTGGGACACTAGATTTCCAGTTTGAAAGTGGAGGAGGGGATTCTTTACAGCTTGGAATGCATTCTCTTCTTTTCGCTGCTTTGGTATGTACATGCTCAACCACTACCAAGTTGGTTCTTGTTCTGTGTGATCACTTTCACACATTCGTGAACAGGCAACAGAAGTGTGATTTTTTTTATTTAGTGAATTTGAAGAGCACAACCCAGGAACTAGGTGCTGTGGTGCTGTTCATGATACTGGCCAAGACTAGGAGCAGAGAGAAAGAGAGAGATAATGTAGATGGGGACAGTGGAAATGGTCACTTTTATGCATTTGTGAAATATCAAGCTTTCTTCAGTAGATTGAGAAAAGCGTAGGCATCCGTATACGATCACTTTTGGCATCTCTTTCGATTCTGGGAATGGAGAGCATCTAAGAGGAAGAGGATGGGGATATATAACGGGTCTGGATGGAATGTGCATATTGACTTTGCATCTCATGAAAGTGGGGCTTCTGCTGAAAAAATGACCTCTTGCAGTGGCACATCAAATAATTGGCAGAGTTGTTAGTGTGATAACACATGCAAACACAGTAATATAGAGATGTACACATGCTATGTGTCACTTCTGCCTAAAGTCGCTCTCTTTCTGTGCCTGCTATATCTGTGTCCTGTTATGTAGTACACAAGTTTGCAGTGCTGTTTTCTTTTTATTCCCAAGCTCGAGGTCCTGGTGCCCTGCACCACAAGCTTACAGAATAATAAATGTGACCTAGACATAGGAGACACAGAAATGGAAAAGTTGCACAAATAGTCTGTGGGTATTTGTGCATGCCTGTGTTTGCAACTGTTCGCACAATAAAGCCAGATTTATTGAGTTTCACAAACGCTTGTTTAAGAAAGACTGGCTTCAGGATTACACTTTGTCCTTATCAGTGACTTTTAGTTAAAGACAGTTCATCTCTTTCTGCTAACCTGTCAAATTTATGTTATGAGTGCTTCTATAATTTCTAAGGTTTGGTACCCAGGTGCATGAATTTAATTTTCAAGTAGTTTAGCTGATTACACATCCCATGCTAATATTTCTGTTTCTTTGTTCATTGATACTATATCCTGATTGTTTACCAAACCTAGTCATGTAGCATGCAGTGTTTTTAAGAGTAGATTTTGGGAATAACATATTAACATATTGACTGGACCTGGGCATAATTTGTGAGAAAGCTTAGTATTTCCAGCACAAGCACTACAACTGATCAACGTGAATGCAGTCTCTATTTGTCTTTTCAAGGGGGTTAATATGTGTATATTGTGATATCATATATTTTCTGTTTAGACATTGTTACCCCCCTTTTTGCATTATACATGTTAATTTATTAACAGTGTATGGCTTTACTTGGAAAAGCATAATTGTCAGTGTTGTTAAAATATGTGTTTCAGTGCAACGTGATAATTCAGGTTGCTCGAATATATTGTCTAATGTTTTTTCAGCATTATTTGATATCTTGATTCTTGAGTTAGTATTTTGATTATTTTCTAATAATAATATATCCAGCAATGCTTAGGCCGGATATATATGCAACATTAATGCGTAGTTAGCTAGAGGGCAGCTTTGATCCTGGAAATCCAGACTGAGGGCCGCGCACTAGCTGTGAACACACCTCCTTGCTGAAGGCTGAAGAAAAGCCAGAACAAGCCTTATAATATGCCTGTCTGCCTCCTGATGTTACAGATAAACAGGGTAACCCAATATTCCCAACAGAACTGCTAATCTGAACACATAAAGCTCACGGAGAATTTATATGCCTGAACCAGTGCTTTATGATTGATTCGAGCCTGGCAGGAGTTTCCGTATCTGTGTTGAAATTACATAGTCCTTTCTTTATAATGGAGTAAGTGACAAGCGTTGGATGTGCTGGACGAAAAAGATTAAACAGTGCTTTTCTAGCAAGTTGATGTTGAGAGCAACAATGATTGTGTTTTTAATCCACTTTGACACATTGTCCTGAGGATAGTCTCATGGACAGTTTGAGCCTTGGGAGACCGAAACGTCAACCTTATACTCTCCAAGATGCAATTCATCGCATGAGCTGCTGGACTCTATTAGAAACGATTTTTTATTATTTGAAAGACTGCATATAGGACTCAAAGCCCTTGTGGTTGGAGAGTCAGGAGGGTTGGTGCTGTCCTTCTGCCCCTTGGATGTAAAGGGATTGGGGAATAGAAGGATCACTAGTGCGTTTGTATAAAAACACTAAAAAATTATCTTTGTTGTTTTGCTATATTGATGACTATATTATTAGTGATTATATATAAAGTCTTCATTTTTTTCAGAAACAAATTACACACTGTTTGACCATTTATTCATTTATGGAATTAGACTTATTGTTAATTACGACATTAATAGTATTTAATATTGCTGAAATATTTGTATGCAAATGATTTCTCCATGAACATTTTGTGCTTTATATCTGCCTCCTGGGGCACAGAGACGGGAACAACAGCTGTCTCCTTACTCTACACTGTTTCTGCAGTTCAATAAAGTTATGCAGGTGAAAGCAATGCCATCTATGACACACAAGAAGCCCTCTTTTGGTGCTTAGGTAGCCAATTAAAGGGATGTGCTGGGAAAGTAATGCAGAGAAATCCTAAATTACTGTAATAATATTGCAGTATTTTTTGTCGTTCTGTGTATTAGTCAATATCGTAACCACTCTCTTGTTTATTTTCATAGTAACAACTATTCATATTGTGTACACTAGGATTGTGTAGTGTAGTCACTCCTCTTGACTAGTAACCCAATTTCGTGCAGATAGGTTTTAGTTTTTTTTAAAGACATACAATGTATTTCTAATACGAGTTTTTGAGTGTGTCTGTCTGTGATGAAAGAGGCTTTGGGGTCCACTGACAATACAAACTACTTTTGTCAATCTTGTAGGACTGGGTTGATCTTTACTTAATATTCATGTAATGCTCCGTGGTTTGTGGGGTGTCCACCAGGTCCTCTGTCTCATGTGGGCATATTGACTAAGTCTTTGATTCCAGTAGATCTAGAGAACCCTTTCTCAGTGCACATCAGAAGAGATCTCCAGAAAATGTATCATTGGCACAGGATCTTTCTCTATCTTCTTTGGGTTTGTCAGCCATGTTACTATTAAATGGCTCTTCCCCATTTCGATTTCAGTTTTGAATCTCACATTTTGAATCTGCTTCAAAGCCTATTCCTACAGATATAAATCAGCTCAGAGTACCACTTAAGTATGCCTATTGTAGAGGTTATGGTAACTTTCATTGTAGATGCATGTGCTGCATAGCTCTTTGAAATATTTTACTCATGGGTGGGTTGATCCCGTTAATCCACACACAAGAAGCTTTCATACTTACAGAGCTCCTCCTACATTGTCTGCTGATTAGAAACAGTATCATGGTTTAGAACTCCCTGTAGGATGTCAAGAAGTCCGAGCATGGTTTGGTGGATAGCTACCTGATGTAGTACAGAATATCAGAACAGGTTACCTGGCCCCTGTTACCCAGGCTTACACCAAATCCAGACACAGTAAATCTGGCAGTTTTGGATTTGCGACATTTTCTAAACCAGTTAGTAGCAATCTATAGGCAAGTTTGACAATTTGTTTTATAATCCGCAATCTGCTGCAACAGGGTCATTTTGCCCTGCATAGCAAATATATGCTGAAAAGCAGACAATTACTCCATAGACTATTAATCCAATTTCGGGCAAAGCTCCCACAAAACAACAAGAAATTCCATTTTGGATTGCTCGCAAAAGTAACTAGCTAGGTGTGGTCGTCCCCATACAATTCCCACGATAAGCATAGAATGGTAACTGTATATGTTTCACTTGGTGTGGTACCACCAGTAGAAAAGTTTACTACAAGCGTGGCACACCCACATTAGTGGTGTTACCGGAGGTGTTTAAACAAATGGAGAATGAGCAGGGTGCTGTACCAGCTCTTTATTTAGAAATGAATTCAATTACAAATTTTGAAACAGATTCCTTGATAGTTCTAAGTAACAATAAAGGAGAAGCGGCAGATGTGGCAGTGTGCCTGCAGGTGGACGCAGTTCCTGCTCAAGATCGCGTATGGGAGCTTCATAAAATTATTTCAGAAACTCACACTTCTGTGGGCTATGATATTTTAGGTTCTCAAGCCGCCAAACCACAACTAAAATTAAAAAAAGGAGACTGAGGGCTCCAGTTAGGAGGAAGCCATCCCTCAGATTAAGAAAAAAGCAGAAAGGAAAACAGAAAGCCAAGACTAGTTCTCCTCCACTACAAGAGTCCAGTAGGGGTGGATATAATTTGAAGGACAATTATAAGTATCAGTATTCTGATAGCTATTCTTTGCAGTACTCTGAGGACAGTAAAAGGACAGAAAGGAGTGGACGGACGGAGTATTGCAGACAAGTATGTCAGACAAAAAGAGTGAGCCTGCATGTAAAGTTACTTTTAGTGTGAAAAATGAAGAGAACTGAGAGGTTATCAAATGCCTATGGCATCATTATTGCAGAGAATGATATACTTCTTCTATTCATAAGGGATTCAGGTATTTTCCTCTTTAATACCTGAAGACCTCGGGGAAATAATGTGCATGTGAATGGGATTTAAAGCAGGCTCCAGCATTGTAGTGAAACCAAGCAGGGTGTTCCACCTGTGATTTTCTTAAGGTGCAATTGCCAGGTTCTGGCTTAATATCTTTAAAGCCAGAAGCTAGGCGCAATGTACAGACTATTTTAGATCAGTTTCATTATCAAGGGGTAATAGTGCATTGTCATTTCACTGTGAATGCCTCTCTGTTTCCAGTGTTTGAACCTGATAATTCACGTGGTGCAAAATGCTCTTAAGTCTGGCGTGATGACAAAATATAAAAGAACCCTAGATTTATTTGGTGGATTCTTTAGCCATAATATGGCACCTGAATCCCAAAATCTAATTGCTTTTTGATTTAGCAGTTTTCAGTTCATACTTAGAAGATCACCTTGGGGGTTATAATAATAGCCATGGACATTATTCATCAACAATTATAGAGGTCTTACAAGACGATCCTGAGGTTCCATCATTTATTGATTGCATCTACATTACAAATCACAACTCAACTCAATGCCTAGATAGGGTGGACAAAATAGCAACACTCCTAGATCAGCATATATATACAATAACCTTTAGAAAATCTAAAATTCCATACTTTTAGGGAAAAATATCTGCTCTACAGGACAATCTTCCTTTGATCCATTTACAGCACACTATAGCCCATAAAGGTTAAGGAATTCAAATTAAAGGGATCTATGCAGCAGACGTGGCTGCAAATACAGCAATGGAAGCCTTCAAGGTAGCTGTTGTAACTCAATATCAAGTTAAGATCGATGCAGACATTTTATTGGCAATACATATAACATTGAAAGGAGAAAAGCCTTATAATGGTTTCTTCTCCAACTATTCTTAGTAAAGACATTTTTCTCATGGTTTTCATACTTGAAATCGGGGATAGGCACATTCCTAATGAGCGAGCTAGATTAGATTTAGGAAGGGCGACTCATGAAGGGGATAGCTTCTTCTCAATCTGGCATCAACACTATTGTATCAATGCAACAGCAAAGGCATGCATGGCCATATGGCCATATTTACCAAAGCTTACAAAAATTACTTACATCAATGTAACATTTGTCAACAGATAAAACATTCAGCAGTTGTAAGTTCAGCACCTACTCCCCTTTCTTGACCATATCAATCCATTATGGAGTGTCAGTCAATATAAGTACATATTTGTTGCGTTCTATTCCTGCTCTAGATTTCTTTGGGTTTTGCCACAAAAGATTGGCACCTCTCTAGTAGTATCAAAGACTTGCAGTGCCTAGTAACAATGAGAGCAGTTCATACCTTTTATTCAGATAATCGTCCTGCGTTTGCCACAAAGTCATTCAGGCATGCTATTTCTGCACAGGGAGTACAACTGCCATATCTGCACCTGTTTCTTCCGGAATCAAACAGTGTTGTGCAGCCAGCCTTGACCTCTATGGTATTGGATACAGGTTTGTTCTGCTACCATAAACTGTATAGGACTCACAGAACACTAAATGATTTGCCTAGACAACTATTAGGTGGCCACATCTCCTAAGAGGTACTCTTTGGAGTACCAATCTATGGTTGTAATCTTGATTTCCCTGAAAGGGTGGCAGAGTCAAAAAAACAATCAACGTACCCTCTTTCATGGTTGGATTTGTTGTAGAGTGCTAAAGAAATTAGAACCAAATTTTCCAACGTGAAGAACTCTGACTCTACCATTCCAAAATTAAAGCTACTAAAACTGCTGAAGGATGGCTCCCCAAAGTGGGAGAGGTAGTTAAAGAAACTATCTAGACCACCTTGTCAAGTTCTTGGGTTGAAAGGCATTCACAGAGTAATCTTGCTTCCGCTTCCTGGTGCAAAGAAAAAAAAAGGAATGTGTTGATCGATCACATCAGAAAGCACTATATGTAGACGATTTCCTTGAGCAGACCTCCGCGTGTTTGGATTGGACCAGTGTGTCATCTCCCTACTGTAAAGTAATTCTCCCTAAAAGAGTACAGTCATGTTGAAATGATTAACCATGTTACAGGGATTGATGAGACTGCAATGTATCCAGCTTTACACTAAGGGGGTCATTGAGAGTTTGGTGGACGGAAAAGGCTGTCCGCCAACCTCCCGTGGTCGGTTACTGCCAGTGCGGTCCCTTTCCAGCGGGAAACAGACCACAACATTGATGTCGGCTGATAATTGAGCCGGCGGCAATGTTACGGTGTGTAGGGTTCACCAGCACCTGTTGAGCTTTTCATTGTCTGCAAAGCACCGCCAGCATTGCCAGGCGGCTGAAAAGTGGCAGTGCTGATGGTCTGACTGTGGCACAACCGCCACGGTAGTAAAGTGACTGCCGGACTGCCACATTGGCATCGGTCTGACCGCAGCCCTAGCGGTCTAAAGACATCCAAGGTCATAACAACTGGCTAAATGTCAACTACATCAAATGATTAATCAGACGATGCAGTGGTTTACTGCAAACCTGTAACAGAACCCACATTAATGTGAATGATACTGCTGCAAGAAATTGTGCTATAGAAAAATCACTCTTGATTTACATTTTGAAGCAAGAGAAATAACTATCCCTCCAGTTAATACGCAATACAAGTGACTTCTTGCTTGTTGCCGATTCAGTGACAAATATATTTTCCATCAGGCTTATACATTGGGATTGCTTTGGGAATCCTGCCCATGTTGATGAAAATGTTGATTATAATTTTGCTATTGATTCATAGGGGCTGCATTCCATGTGAAACAGTATTGACTCCTGTGGTTCAGGAAGCGCAACCCCACTATGGGTCCAACAGAAATTATTTCAATTCCCTACATTTAAAAAGTCTCCCTGGAGGACATAATCATTTCCAGTTCTTTTGCAAGTTACTGGGACTTGAATCCTGAGTTAGATTTCTGTGAATGGGTTACTACGTCACAACGGTGACAGATTTCTGTACACCAAAATATAAATCCCTTTATTTCCTTTGGTAGTTATATTTCAGTGGACAGGATATCAGTCACGTTTGTGACGAAGTAACCCATCTGCCAAAATCTGAATCAGGCCTAACACATTAATGACTTAGCTTGCGTTCATATGCTTCTTTGGAAAAAGAGGCTCCCTACTTTAATGCAGAAAGTCATCAGGAGCTGTTTTCTTTTATCATTATGGAGACCATTACATCTATTGATCAAGCGAACCATATGATTATACACAGTGGGAGCATTGGTGGACCCAATACATAGCCCTAAACATTTCCAGGTAAGCTTTCTCTGTTTCAATAGACATGATAAGTTATTATTCCCAGGAGCCAGAAAAGCTGAAAAAACGTTTGATTACAAGTCACAGATTTATTTACTCCACACAGTTTATTTGCAGAACAAGATTAAGCATATTAGAAAGAAAATGTTAATGAAAAGTTTGTGTTGGGGCCTAATTTTTTCAAATTAAGCCCACTCTTACCTGTTTTGGGAATGCATGATTCCCAGAGAAATTAGACTTTCAAATAAAACGGTACAGCAAACAACTCGTATGAGGTTTGTGTCTCTTACAGATTTATGAATACCATAGATTTCTAAATCAATTTGACACACTTTACAATGAAAAGAAAACATTACTGCTGACCATCTTAATACAATGGTGCCACATGGAGCGTTCTTTGACTCAGATAGTATAGCTGTATGGCCAGTAGTTTCTGTATGCCTGTTTCTGCCCAAAGCTGCTGGTCCATTGGTAAGCAAGTAAGATCCTAGGTAAAACATATATTCTTGACTGTACCTGTGTAGAATGTTGGAAACCTATGCCAAGAGATTGGATCTCATTCTAGTTTGAATGCTGTAAAAGAACATCTGTCAAAGCTTAGTGAAGATATGGATTTAAGTCATATTCTTTGGTGCGTTTCCCAGTAAAAAATAAATGATTTGCATATACCATGATAATTGCTGCTATAAATCAAGAGTAGGCATTCTCTATAAGAAACCCTGCAGGAAGAATAAAAACAACTGGCAAAGAAATACTACAATGTGTATTTAAAGTTATTGACAATGGCTTTCAAACACTTTCCTAACATGTAATAGTTGAGATTTTGTATATATATTCTGCCTTCAATCCATTTGAAAAGGTTAAGCGAGAATTGATCTTTGTCATATATTCTTTGCTCCTTCTTCCAGTCCAGAAGAGGTCTGAGTTCTGGGTGCCGGGGGTGCTCTATTCATGGTCAGACTGCGCTCTCACTCAGGGTAGGATGCGGTTGTTAGCCAATAGGCTATAAGGTTCCCGTCATGCTGATGATTACTTCCCGGGAAATGTGGCTTATGGATATCTCAAGATGCACCATTCTGCCCATTCCCGACCTGGCAGAAGCCCTCTCTTGGCGTCCAAACCTCCCATTGCCCGACCCAAAGGTGTGGTTACCAATGGGGCTACATGCCCCTAAACAAAACACAGTTTGACAACAGGTTTCCACTTTCCTTCCCGTGTGCCAGCTAGTCTGCCTGAACAATGAATGGAGAGGCCCCTCTCCCAAGTGTTTCCACACTTGGTCATTAAAGGCTCGACTTTTGAGCCAACACCTGTGTGTCTTCCTGCAGGAGGAAGGTAACTCCTGTGTACAGTGCAGGCCCCTATTGTCTCGTTTCCTGGCAGCCATTAACACATCTCCCTAGGAGGCAGAAAGCTGTCTTGGGCTCGAGTTCCTTGTGTAAACATTAAGGGCACAGGAGATTGAAGGCAACAAAGTGACTTCTTTGTAAAAGATGCACAATGGTACTCATTACCTTAATTTCGACTTGAGAATCAAGTCGGGTTTAATGCAACAAGTTGTTTGACACCTTTGAGTCCCAACTTTAGTCACGCCTTTCAGGAGTTAGCACATCTGAGGGGTCAGAGTCCAACCCTTCCCCCGACAATGGGGCAACCAAGTCTTTCCACAGTGAATATGAAAGTTTCGCTTTTTTATTGCCAGAACACGCAAGATACATGTTCTGCCCCTGATGTATGCTGCATTCTTCCTTAGGGCTCGGTAGGCCTGCCATATGGGTAACTTACACATGTTTCAGGGGGAGATTTCCTATGGCTTTAAATGGCAAAGTCGGACTAGTAGTTTGAAACTGCTCTTCCGGTCTGCATAGGCAGACTGGGAGATTCTTTTTACCTTTGTCACACCCAGGGTGGCACAACCAGTGATGCAATCCCTGGGCATGCCCTGGATGCTCTGTGTAGTATATGCTAGGGACTTATCAAAAAGGCAGTCTATGCCAATTAGGGACTTACAGGTAGGTTAGTCTACACAAATTAGATGTAGTCAATGTAACCAACGTACTTAAGCGTCAGGGTCCTGGAACTGTGGTCTGCTTAGCAGGCTTCAGTGCCCTCAGATTTGAAAAACCAGCAGCATCAATAAAAAAAACTAGCAGTGACCATACGAAGAGAGGCATTTCCTTATACCTGTGATCAAAAAAGTAGTATTGCCCAAGTGCCAATTTGCATTTGCTCTCTTATTGTCACGTCTGAATCTCACTTTTTTTTATTACAAAATGCATGCATTACCATGTTTTTGTTGATCATCTGTGGAAGAGTTATATTGTGTTATGCATGTAGCACCTACTATTGTGATGAACTGGGCCTTGTGCTATTGGTTAGGGCATTGCAGTCTAAAGAGTATTAGGGAAGCTACCAATACTGTCTTCTTGGTAAAGATTAGATCAGCTCAAGGACCTAAGGAGCGTAAAGGTTGCTTGTTGACTATGCAGTATTTCCATTTATTTTGCTGGCCATAGGCTCTCCATCTCTCATTGTTTGTTGTGTCTATCTGCTACCCTAAAGGAGGGACCCTTGAAGAGTGGGGGAAAAAAGTTGATGGTTGCAACCACAGCAATTTCTTATTGTTTCTCCGAGCCTACAGATGAAAGAGAGATTTTATGACCAGCACAACTATAGCGTGAAACTGTTGAAATGGTTCCAGAGTAGTTGGCCTATTGCTGTTTTGGTCATTAAATTATCTTTTATCTCTCAGAGGTCGTATACAAATTACATGATGCATTGCTCTCACATATTTATGCTACATGTTGGAGAGAAGGGTTGATCTTGCTAATCTTGAGTGGCTAAAGTGTGTGCAGTTATAATGTGCAATACAACATGCTGACTGAAAACAAATTCATATTTTTTGTTTTTGACTAGAATGTTTAGCCTTTTACCCGGACATATTTCTGAGAGTTGACGTAGATGAACACAGTGGTGTTTCAGGCTGTCCAGATTCAGCAAGGAGTTTAAGTCGTAATATTCCGAACAGAGGTAAGTGGAAAACCTAACTTGGATGCGTAAACATTCCTGATATAGATTAGGAAAGCATGATTTGAGCATAAAATGAATTACTGAGAAAGACAATGAGTTTGGTAAATGTATTGATCTAGTGTGATGAACTTGCAATCATCCTTTCTAGTTCTTTTACTACTGAATCTCCTTCTAAGCACCAACAGTGCATGTGAATGGCACATGCTGGGCATTTCCAGTAGTTTGTTTGTGTAAAGATATGAATCTGAGTGCCTGTTTAAAATGGGCTGCAAATCAGATTGTTGAAAATGTATATCCTGCACCCAAAAGTGATCCTGGAGGTGGGCAAAGTAAATTTCATAGAGATTTGCATACCATCAACATGATGCCATTAGTATAGCCCCTTATCACTGTCACAGTTTGAGTACTTTCTGTCTCAGATTTGGAGGGTTTCCCTACAGACTGAAGTTTGTTTGCTGGTTGTTTGAGTTTGGCCACCAGCAGTATAGCTGTACTGATTAGCCTGCTGTCAGTTGTATGCGTCAGTGCTTGGTGTTTTTGTTCTGTGTGGCTTAAATTTCCTTGGAAGATGCTGACATTTAGATATGAGGGAGACAAGTGGGTCTGTCTTTCTGTCTGTTTTTGATTCGGGTAAGGAACTGTATCAGAAGGGAGGGAAAAACTTGGCCAATTGTGCCTCCGAGTATGACCACATTTGACAGGACGTATGACCACTTGGTTAAGGAATATGGTGAGCCATACCAGGGAATAATGCCAACTTTGTTAGAAGGTGCATCTAACTCTTGCATAGCTCGTGGCAGACTGTGTTAAAGAAATTAAGTGTTAAAGAAATTAGCTAACTCTGACATAGAAAAAGACCAGCTTTACCAGACAACTACATGCACAGTGCGCCCTAACCCCACCCATATCCTTTCAAGATGATATATAGTAATCCTGGAAACCACATCACCTGATCCATTCCCACCCAATTCCACTCTAACCCGCAAACAGAGAAGTTTCGTAATTTACCAATTGTCGTACAAAACTGACAGGTTCTAATGCCCCTGTAATCCAACCACGCCTGCCATACCTTTGAGTGTATTTGTGGACAGCCAAGTGCCTTGTACACCGCCACCTACAGTGATCTAGACCACCCTTCCACATTGTGAGGACGGGGGGGGGGGGGGGGGAGGTGCGACCTTCCACTCCCTCGCTATATCGCACTTAGCAAGGGTCAGGCCAAGGTATAACAAAGAGAACTTATATCGCTTACCCCCATTGCATCTGTTTTATAAAGGAGGGTGAGCTTCGGGTCCATCACGATTGTCCAGCCCAAGACCCCAGCCAAACAAGATGTCACTCCGTGCCAGAAGCAATCCAGAGCAGGACAGTCCCATATTGTGTGTAGAAAGGTACCCTCCCCACCTCACAACGAAGACAAGTCGGAGAGGCAATCACCCTCATCTGCATGCAGCTGATGACAGGTGACATATACCCTAATAAAATACTTAAGCTTAATCTGCCTGATCAGCTGAAAGCCGCTAGTGACGGACGCTAGGCAGAGTGGTAGAGTAGTAAATTGAAAGTAACCTTCTGGGTGATAAACAAAACAAGGTAAGTGCCTGAGAGTCAAGATGAAGTTGAGTCTGGTGGTTAAACTCTTCAAATCTATCTTTGAGCGGTACTTACGACCTTTGAGTTAAAATACAATTTCATTGATTTTGGAAAGGGGAAAAAAAGTCTATGACGATATTCTGATTAAGGCACTACAGGTCAACAAAGAACCTCGAGCCTCATCTGACTTCTGCGTTCTCACAACTGAGGAAAGCCAGTCTTAGACTTCCACAGATTCAGTGACACCCTCTGAAACCATCTGCTTGAGCTTAACGTTTTGTCTTATCAGCAGTGGTCTTCTGCTCACCTTAAGCCTAAGTGAAACAGCCACCCTCCTTTTTCACTGATGTATGTACACACCCTTTCACTGGGCCTAATTTGCCAGGGAAAACATTTCATCAGCAGCTAAAATCCCTTCAACATCAGTATCACTCACAACCGTGCGTTGATCTGGTGCTCTTGGTTTAATTATTATAGTCCAATCTCATTGGTGCACCCACCCTAGAATAGATGGGCCTCTTTTAGCTACAAAGACATTACTCTTCACCACCCGATCCTGAAACTTATCGGCCCACATATATTCAGTGACATTGATACGACTTCCTTCATATCCCTTTGGATTTATTTATTTAGGATCCAGATCCGCTTGTGGCCATGTCACATTATTCAGATCTGTAGAAACTATGGTGTATAATGAACTAAGTAAGGTCCAACATGGGAGCTACTTGATGCCCTCTAACTGGAAACATGGCCTTTCGTCTGTCCTTTTCTCCTGCATCTTCTGCCCTTTTTTCTGAAGGCAAAACAGTGCTTAGAGTCAGACCCATGATAAGAAGAGCCATACTCGTGAAATAACTTCTGCAGTGTCTTCAAGTGTGCACTAGATAATCCCTTTGCTTCCTTTGTTCTCTCCATAGCCGTTCTTGCCATGTGAGGATTTATTTCTCACTAAATTTACGTCACCTTGGCCACTATCTGTGAGACCCACTTAGGGTGTCTTTCGGCCTTGTATGCACGTCTTTTCCTTCATACAGGTTTCAGATTCCTCTGTGGTCTTTGCAGTTGACATGTCTTCCTTGAGTGCCACCGCCAAGAATTGCACTCTTGCATTTTCTTGCTTACACACTGGCCAGTGAGTTGGTCTTTATATAGTTCATCATTCATACCATAATTTAGCACTTTGTTGCTAGCTCACACGGCCTGGCACAAACTAATCCGTTGTTTCACCATGTCTCTGTGGGGACATGTAACACGTATGCCTCATCATTGTGACATTGATGAACTTAGCAAACCTTCCTTCTAGCTTCAATTTGCTTCTTTGTATACATCAGGAACGTCACACTTTGACAGTCCACTTCCTCAGGTACGTTTTTAAAAACATCCTGGCCCTCCTTGCCTACAGCAATGAGTAATAGGACCTTCTACCAGCCCGATAGATAATTGAGACCATCCAGAGCCTCCAAATAATTCCCAAAATTATCATTCCACTCCTCGCACCCAATGTTTGCCGTACCAGCATGAGAGAAAACTTGTTGTAGTGGTAAGTGCTTAAGAGATTTATGTAGTGGAGCAGTGTTCCGAAGTAAGCATAGAGTACTTTGAGAAATATATATAGAGTTGTGTTCAGAATGATCGTCAAAAATCGATGAAAATCAACCAACAAAGAGCTAGAAACCGCTGTCAATAAAATTGGTGTGAGGGGTACCAACGTGCTGCGGTGTGTGAAGGCCAAAAGGTGGCAGTGTTGCCTAAGGACGTGGCTTGCTCAACCTGTTGCGACTGCCACATGCTAAACAAAGCGTTGTCTGGAGACAGAAGGGCTCCTGCCATGCGGCGCAAGACATGGTCCTCTCATCGTGTGCTCATAGCCGCTGATAAAGGCGCAAGATGACAGAGTATCTTCGTAACACCTAGCGCTCTCTCCGAAAAAAATAATAATCAAACCTGGCAGACGATTTATTCTTCTTATGTGCATGAAATCTGTAACTGAGCACAGGTGCCATTCAGGTAGGCGGTGTTAAGGTCATTATACAATCTGGTATTTATGGCTCAGCACGTAGCCCGAGTTTCACAATATTAAAAATTCATTTGGGGACATCACCTCTGTCAAGAGAGAAAATAACAATGATACCTTCCGATAGATTACAAACGTTTATATACTTCTTTATTCATAAAACCCTAAAAAAAAACTCAATAGACCAAAGACGGGAGGAGTAAAAAGAAGTCGAAACCAAAGAGAGTGGAGCCAGTGAGGCGAGCAGGGGCTGACGTTGTAGGTGAGATCAATCTTTGAGACGCATTTGCTAAACCGGGATACCTTTAGCAAAGGTGGTGTGTCAGGTGTTTTCTACAGGGATCTAGAAAGCAAGAAAGCAGGGGCAACTAGGCAATCTTGTGACAAGTATTGCTGGTGTCCTTGAAATCACAATAGCCATATACTGCTTTGTGCTCATTGAATTATCAACTACCTCCTTTGTAGATGTTTCCATTTCATTGTGTAGGAAGTGTGAGCAACCAAGGAGGCCACCCAAGTGCTCACACTACAAGGGTGGAACGCATGTTGGCGTTACCATCAACACATGTATATAGATGCTCCTGTGGCTACTTGATTCCCTCCTCACTGCCACTAAAAGTGGTTGTGATTTGCTTTATCAAGCAGAGAGGGCAACACATGTAAACGCCTGGTAGGGCACTTGACATAACAAAACACCTGATAACTGAGAATGAGAAAATGAGGACCGTGATGTCATACGGCCACTGCAACCTTCACTTTTGACTTACTTGAAAAATACTGGTTGGTAGAGTTCTCTCAGGTAATGACTAGTTGTGACTTGAATTGTAATCCCACTTTAAGGTTTCCCAGTCTAATTTCTCAAACAGTGTTACCATACTCGCTTTTTCCATTGCCATCCGATTCTCTTGCACAAAGAATCTTGTTGTACATTGATTCAACTCCTGTACTTTGTGGACCAGGTTTTGCATCAAATATGAAATGTGCGTCCTCCAAGTATATAAGTCAGGGCCAATCTTCAACTGCCAAATTTTTTTTATTACGTAATTTGCTCCTCTGCAGCTTTTTACTGACAAACGTGCAACGGTCACTTTTTGCTTTCTTTGACAAGGTCACCCAGATATCAGTCAAGACCTTTCATCTAAGGTTACAGAAAAGCAGCAGTATCCATTTAAGTGTAAGCAGCTGGAATGGAAGAAAAGCGACAAAACAGGTGAGGAAGATGTAGTAGATAAATGCAGGAATTATTGGAAAAGTGCATTGGCTAATGAAAATAGTTACATTTTTTAAGTAACTTAATAAATATGTTTTGAATTGCGAATTTATGGCATGTGCTAAATGGTCTTTGGGAAATGCTTTACCCACCAGGTCCTCCTTCAGGTATTTAACATTTTATGTGCCATTTTTTAGTGGGGATAAACAAGTTGTGCTTGTTAACATTGCTTGATGGCTACGTAGCTTGTTGGTCTTCTGTTAGTATGTGCGTTATTTTCCACTGATGCTTGATGCCAACTGTTCCCAGAGTCAAAACTGCCATTATATCATGGCTGTTAATGCATTGTTAAGTAGGACCGGACTAGGATCAAAAGTAGGCCTGGCAGAAGTGTTCAAACCAGCCCACATAGCATTAAATGAGTCAGTATGAAGAGACCGATTTACGCAGAACTCATGCAGAACTCTGACAGCACACAGCCGCTGGCCCTGATTTGCGTTTGTGGGATGCATGGTTCGAAGCTATTTTATCTGATAATGTAAGATAAAGCGCCTACGCAGGATCAGGGACAGTGTTGTCCTCAAGAACATGAGGCAGTGTGTTGCTGTGAAGATTACACATACAGCAAATAATCATGTTAGTCAATTAAATAAGCTTCGAGACTCAAGAAAGCTTAGGCCCAGTAAAGGTAGAAACCACGAAGGATTAATGAGTAGTTAAAGTGCAGCAGAGAATGCAGAAATAATGGTTAGTCATAATCCATGAAAAAACAGTTCAGGGAACTAGCAAAATGCTTAGTCAAATGCAGCAAAGAATCTGACATGAAGTCAAGTCCCAGAGTAGACCCAAATATTTTCTACGCAAGCAACAGACTCACAAGAGTTGTTCTCACAGAGTCGGGCAAACCATGTTTGTCTCACCTCTTAAATTGAACATTTTTTTAAGTACACAGAAAAAGCATGTAGGCAGCATAAAATAAGCCAAACGTTGCAGGAATCAACCAATCACAATACAGCAGTGTGTAAAAGTATCAAACAAATTAAATAATAGTAATTCCTGTTGATCCTATTCTCAATGGATGTGGCCGTACAATACTAGTTACACACAAAACAATGACAAACGTATAAATGAATGGTCCTACAGAGACACAGGTAGGCATATCGTAAGGAAATGATGCTTCCCTCCGGAGTTCTTCGCAAACAGAATGTGAACAGTGACCATTTTGTTACGTGTGGTGAGAGAAGAAAGGAAAATATACATCACAGCTGCGCTGCAGTTCAAGATGGAGTAAGGGTTAGTTTGGCCATGCATAGAAAAATCCAGTCTACGAAGTGCAATGTTTTTGATTTTAATGCAAAATGTCCTCGAGGTTAAGCACACGTTATTTATTAATCAAAAATATATTTCTCAAATCCCCCGTTTGATTGATTAATCAATCATCAATACATTCAACCATTCTTTATTTATAATACAGCTTCTGTCATCTTTAACGTCTTCTGTCTCAAATCTTCCAAGGCTGTCATGCCTTCATAAACACAAGTTTGAATGCCCTACATCCCCATAACATCCCTTTTACTTTTTTCACTGACATTGCTGATACTTTCTTCTTGCACTCATAATTTGAACCCCAATGGAAACAAGTTACCTCAAGAGCTGTAAGCAAAAGCATGAGATCAATGACACACAAGGAAATGATAACTAATGGTGTTAATGTTTTTTTTAAATAAACCCCATCCAATACTATCAAACCATTCACCAACCTTTGCAAAACCGTTTCCAGTCTCACTTAAACCACACACTAACTGAATCCAATAACCCTTGTTGTTTAAGACTTTTTTTTATAAACTCATTTTATTGGTTTTAATAACAATGTATCAAAAACACTCCCTAATCCAACCCCAGCCCCCCACACGCTCCGATCAGCAGCCGATCACATTAATAAAACAACATTTCAAGGAACAGTTCCCATTGTGGAAGACAATCCATAATATTCCCACCATTTACCCGAAATTTTAGTGAATTTCCGCAGACACCCACAGGCGATATAAATCAGTTCCTCTTTTTTGGCACACTAGTCCTTTCCAGATCAACACAATTAATTTAAACCTAGTTGGGCTTGGCAGTTTCCAGGAGCGTGCAATGTCTCTTTTGGCAATCAGGGCTGCCAACCCCAATAGCGCCCAGTCTTCCCTCACTCCCCCACCCCCAAACTCATCCATAATACCCAGTAGGACCATCTTCGGGGTCAGTGCAACTGATCTATTTAGAATCGCCAAGAGGGTATTCATTACCTATGCGGGTCCAGTACTGGGTGATTGCTAGACCATGTGAAAAAAATCTGCCGCAGGGGAATGGCAGCGAGTACACTTGGGGTCAGAGTATACCTGCATGCCCTAGTTGTTGGGGTGTCATGTAAGTTAGATGGAGGTAACGTAATTGAATCATCCCCAGTCTTGCGGATATCGCTAATTCCTTTGGAGCCATGCTGGTTTTGCACCGTTCAACCTCTTCCAACTCACCCACCCATTTCTCCCATTTCTGTTTAAGTGGGTCCGCTGACTCTGGGGTGTTACATACAAGGGCTTGACATAGCTGGAAGATAACCCCCCCGACTCAGCCGCTCCATCAACAGTTGTGCTTCCAATGGGCTGAAGTCCAGCACCTCCTGTAAGCGGGAAATGTAATAACCGAGGGCTTGGCACAGCTGTAGGTACTTGTGGAATTGAGTGTGGGATAGGGTAAACTGAGTTTGGAGATCAATGAAGAAATGCATGGTAGATCCATGCCACACATCACCCAACACTATGATTCCTATTGAGTTCCAATAGCTGAATCCCTCTAAGCGTGCCACCTGTTCTATCCGGCATCTCCTCCACAGTGGTCCGACGCCTATCCCAACAATGAATTGTGTTGCTGCCCTCCACACCAGTAAGATCACTCAAGTGACCTCTGGAAGAATAAGAGTGACTGGTTGGCCATATAAATTGTGCTTCACCCCATAAGGACAGAGGCCAGACAGTTGGTACACTGTGCCATCTCGTCCTCCTATCAGCCAGTAATTTATAACCAATAAGTGAGATGCCCAGTAGTACAGACTGATGTCCACCGCCGCCTCAAGGTCACCATCATACACCGAGCAGCAACATTTAGCCTAGGTGGTGGGAGGGGATTGACCCCTCCACAAAAAGGACCAAGTCAGTGCCGCCACCTCACTGACCCATGTGTTAGGAATTTGGAGCAGGAAGTTCTGCAGAATGTAAAGGAAGCGGGAGAGTAGCATAATTTTAATCAATGCCACCCTGCCCAACATGGTAAGAGGGATATGTATCAATGCAGCTAGACCCTTTTTGGTCCCTTTCAGGAGAAGGACAAGGTTAAGAGCGCGCATGAGGTAGGGTAGGGTTGATATGTGGTCTGTTGACTTATGGTCCCCCTGCAGAGAAATGAGTAGTGGCTTCTTGGAAAAGATGGAGGACTTTGAGGACCTGCGGGCTAGAAACCGCAGGATCAACGAGAAACAGGAGGACATCGTCTGCACATAATGCAGTCCTGTCCTAGAAGGCTCCACTCCCTCTCCACCCCTGCATCTGGGCATCTCAGCCGAGGTAAGGGCTCGATGGCCAAGGCGAAGAGGAGCGGAGAAAGGGGACACCTTCGCCTAATACTGCGCCGAATTTGGAATTTGCGAGATAGTATGCCATTGACTAAGACTTGGGCTGTTGGTCAGGAATACAGATGTGCCGCCATCGCCCGAAAGCAGGGACCAAAACTAATCCAGAGGAGCACCGATCTGAGTTAGTCCCAATCAACGGTATCAAATTATTTTTCAGAGTCGACAAACAGCAGAGCTGCTGCCTACTTGGCCTCCCCAACATGGGCCAGGGCTACATCCAACCGTCGAATACAGTGTCAGTTGCAGCGACCTGGCATAAAGCCACATTGATCAGGTAGTGGAGGACCAAGAGAAGCATAGCTGCCAAAATCTTAGCATATATTTTGATGGCCGTGTTAATTAACAAAATGGGTAAATAGGGCTTGCAATTTGTCAATGACTGATCTGATTTAGGGATGACAACAATGGTTGTGATATCAACTTCCTGAGAAGGGCCCCTGTATCACAGCCTCTGAGTAAAGCTGGAGATTTTAGAATAATATTTGAGCTGGAGGCCTTCCGGGATTGGGGACCTACCGGTTTTCAGATCTTGGATGGCTGCTTGGATTTCATCTTCAGTGATTGTTTCTTCTAGGATCTTTTGCTGGAGACATGCCAGACAGGAGAGTGGCACATCAGAAAGCAGCGGATGAGCAAGTTCAGGGGATGGCCGCAGTTGATGGGCAAGTAGATGTTCGTAGTAGTCAGCAGACACCATCACAATATCTTCAGCAGTAGTGACCAATACTCCATAGCATCCTCAAGGGCAGGAACAAGTCTAAAACTGACATTTCTGTCTGCCAGCTGATAGCAGAGCACACTGTTCCTTAAGACTTTGTGCCTCGTGCAAAACATTAGTAATATTGCCAATGTTATTAATAAGCTCCCTATAATGAGGCATGAAAGTACAGCACTGTTGTACTATCAAGATATAACAAACTCCTTCCTCCTTTGCAAGAAGCATGTCTAATGGATGGCAATTTTCCATAATCATTGCACACGTAGCCATTAGTTCACTTATGCAAGTTCATGCACCAGCAATATTAGTTCCTAAGCGATCCACCTAAGTAGACAGCTTTTAAATTTTCATATCATTCAAATCCACACTAATCGGGGCAATGAAAACACAGAATACATCCGTCAGCACTTGTCCAAAACTATGTTTAATTCATCCACGATTCATATCACTTTTTTTGGTCATCTGTTTCATACGATATAAACCTGATAAAATTAAGTCAAGATAGTAGCTTCTCACCCCATTATGTGGGAAGTTAAAATAGGTAGTCATACCACAGACACAATAAATTCCTCTCCCTATTGGTTCTTCACCTCTCAGAAGCTTATTATCATCTACATGACTCCCATTACACTCACTCTTACCAACAAATTCGTCTGATTCATGATTATGGGATTTCTCATGCATCATACAAGTACCTACTTTACCTCTCTCTTCACTGAGTCTAAGATACACTGTTGAATGTCTAACTGTATCCTCAGCCTCTTGCATTTCAATCTCTCTCATTTCTTCCCAATTTCTCTCATAATATTCTTCATAAATTTATGTTCCACATCACTCAGTATACAATCAAGCTTGTTATTAGTCTCATCTACCCCTCAAATAGGATGCATAATTGCTCTCAAATAATCAGAAATAGATTTTCAATCTTTGGCTTCAGGAAGAGATTTCAACGAGAAGTTGTAGTTCATAAGGCGCTTAGAAATTCTTGTCCATGGATAACATTAATAAACACATTATATGATAAAGAAGGAGTCAAAGGAAGCTGCAGGTAAGTCAATCCTTCTGACGCAGACGATAGAAGAAATGTACAAATGTAACAAAAGTAACAAAATAATAATTCTCATAATACTCGCATACCCTGACAATACATTTCAATAGTTTCCTTAATGTTGCCTAGAAACCCATCTCTATATGTTAACGTAGTGTCTGCTATCCTATTATATCTAAGCATTCTCTCGTTAGTCCTATTTGTAGGTGAATCATATCAAACGGGTGAAACCAAACACAACAGCAAGTGAACTAGAAGTATTACTATCAAAACTACTAAAACTATGCATGATTTTGATCAGCAGTTTTGTTTACCAAATTGCCATGCTCTACGAAAATATTCTACAAAATCAAACTTCTAACCACTCATTTTTAAAAGTACAAAAATCAAATCCTAAGAACACTCCGGAATCTTCAACTTTAAAAAAAAAGCTCAGTTCTTTGATTTAGTCCACATATTGTGAGTCCAAGAAAGGATTATTGTTTATGACTGGATACCTAAGGTATAAAACAAAACTTACTCTAATCACACAACTGTACACAATACTACACACTTCAGTACCTATACCCAAGTCAATTATTTTAGGCATTATCTCATGTAGGAACTGCACTTTTCCTGCCCCCCCCCCCCCCTCTGTTCATTCCCAGCCCCATTCCTTGGTTCTGGGTCCCCCCTTCATCAGAAGTAGCCTGATTCAGCTACGGAAGCTAAAAATACGCTCAGTCTTTTTATCTTTCTTGTTTTTGAGTTAGATAAGTTTTCATGAGTTCTTTCTACTGTGGCCATGCACCCAGAGCAGCTTTCTCATGCACTTGAAAGAACTGCAGATCATTGTCAGCAGTTTACATCCAGCCTTACTCTGCAAGTTGCAGTGCTGGGTCCTGTGAGGATGAGACTGGGTATCCCGTTAATAGTAGCCTGAATGAAACAGCTCTGCTGTAACAGGTGCAGTCCATGGAATTGTAATTGAAAGTCCTGAAGCAATGTGGTCGAAAACTGACCATTTGTTGGTGCAGTTCTGAGGGGGGCCTCCAAATCAGCAGTTGCACTTTTTGCTCGGGCTAACAGTTCAGCAGATGTAGCCCTGACTTAGCCTTCAGCATTGTCAGGAGCCGGAGTGAGAGTCCATTCCAGATCTCTCTCATACATTGTCTCTTCCTGGGTGAGACACAAGGAGGCGTGAGGTTTCTTCAAGCAGTTGTCATCAACCCAAATGAAGGCGTAATCGGGTAAAGAGAAAAGGACAGGCCTCACCTAGAGACTTACTCACCTTTCACAACAAAGTCTCATGTTTCACTCACCTGTTGCTAGGCCTGTGGAGTTCAAAATGGATCCCACAGAACTTCATTGCTCTGGTTTACTCACACACCCCACATGCTTCACTTCTACATACACAAATACACTTAAGACGCACAGATCTCTCCTCAATTGCCTGGGGACCTGTAGTTGCGAAATTGTCTTAGCTGAAGCACTGAGGCATCTGACTTTGAAGGACGCTAGTCTCAACTCCCTACCTAAGTAGGGGTACAATGTGAGCATCTCTGAAACCATCGCCCTTCTACCATGGTGCACAGATTCAGTGAATTCCGGATCTCCAGTTGTGGGTACCTCCCTAGATTAACTGAACCGAACTCCCACAAACATTACCCAAAACTCCCCTGAGAACTCTGGAGGCCAAATAAGTTCCCCTCCTGAGAATGTAGCATGACCATGTAAAGCAGAATGTGAACTCCCTTCGCATTCAATACACCCCATATCCCTCATCCTACTGCATCTAAATAACCTTTTCAAGCACGAACCCTCAAGGAGGTGAGCCTCAATCGCTGCTGTCTGAGGACGTGCAAATTCCTTTTGGAGTCTTCTCTGATGACCATTTGCTAATCAACTTTGCATAAACAGTCACTGCTTTCTGCTCCTTAATCTCATCGCCCCAGATAACTTGGGTGTCTTCCTGTTTTGAGTTGGTCTCTTCCATTTCTCGCAGTGGGGCTTAGATTTCAGTTCTGTTTAGAATCAGCAGGATGCTATGTCCTTCTTTTCTTACTGATCCCTCATTTTCGCTGCTCTTGGGATGGGAATGTCTTCTGCATGGTGAGCTTGGGGTGCCTCTCTTCTGTGAGTGCCCGGCTGCATGTGAAACTGGTATCCTGACTTGTATGGTCTTGGTGTCACACTAATCTAGTATATGGCCAGAGGCCTAGGCCTGTCCCTATTAGTGGGAGGTCCATAACCTGTTATGTGACCTGAAGGTCTGCATCGCATAAAGCTATCATAGTAAGCACCAAATAGAGCCCCCATAGTGGGCACCACATAATGCCCTGAAAGAGGGTATTTTTCTACTGTGCATGCCATATGTGCAGCACATAAAGTGGTGGTGGCTGTGTACCATGTTCTTTAAGTCTATAGTGTGACCAAAGTTTTCTTTGTGTTAACGGGGAGCAAGCCTACTTGCTACTTTCATGTAAAGTTCCATTGTTATGTCAAACCCAGAACTTTGTGGTATTATGTGTTCATGTAGAGTCCAGTATGAGACGTGAGAGTGTGTCATATGTACAGTAGTAGGACTGTGTACTGTGTGAGTCTGAGTACTCTGGCCAGTGGGATCTGTTTTGGATGCCCCTGATGTTAAGCATCAAACACCCAAAAGGTGATGGGAAGAGTGCTTGCAATTTGTCTAACCACTGGCAACCGCTATAGATATAATTCCAACCCTTCGTTCTTTTGCCCACCACGCAACCTCAGTTTAGACCCAGCCATTTCCAAATCAGCCTTGACCCTGCTTTAATAGGAACAGTCCAGCTCGAACTGCCAGGCGGTCCCCTCCCACCACCCAAACCAGAACACAAGAAACCCAAGACCGGTTTCACCTTGATTAGGGAGGGCCCTTCATTTGGGTGTAACTTGGTTCCAGTGACATGGTGAGCAGGGAACCCACATCTGGGCATACGTTTGCCACTTACAGCAGTACATCATTCACACAAAAGGTGATGGGAGGAATGTTTGCACTTTGTCTAACCACCGGCAGTAGCTCGGTGTAGCATTCCAACCCATTGTTCTTGTGCTTACCATGCCACCTCAGTTTGGACCCAGCCATGTGCAAGTTCAAGCTGAATTGTTACTCTTGGAGCATTGTCAAGGCTGATTTGCGAGTAGCTCAGCCTAAACAGAGGTGCCATTTTGGGCAAAAAAAGTTGGATTGGGATGCGGCCTGAGTAATTTCCAGTGCCTGAGATTAATTTAGGGATCCCTCCGATCGCTTATTTCTTTACTTCACTGATTTTAGTATGCCACAAGATGGAGGATGAGGACCGCTTCCACCAGACTGTAGAATAGTATTGCTCCCCTATAGCTGGATGTTGGAGAACCAAAGACTAAAGTTGGCGTGGATGAAGACAGGGCTACTTTTAGACATTTGATAAAGCCCTTTTTAGCAGAGGGCTGCTGATTAGTTTTTCCTGAATTAAACCATTTGAAAGATGCTAGTAGATAGGGTGGGACTTTGGGGCTGAGGAATAACCTCTTAAGACATAGATCGCTTAGGTGGTTTCCTTCATTACTGCCCCTGAGCAAAGGGGAGCACTTCTTCCCCAATGTCTTATTCTTAACCCTGGCTGGTAGCATCCTGTAAGCAGGGAATGGTGAGGACATTTTTATGTCTCATGGTCCAGATAGTCTACCAGTTGTTCCTTCCAGCTCAGTTACCTCTTAATTTTCAGGATTGGAGGCCGCAGGTAGAGGAGGGGCCTCCTCTATATCACAATATTCAGAACAAAATGTGCAACAACACACCTCTAAAGAAAGGTTCCCTTTATTCCTTTTAGCAATCATGAGCAGGGCTGCAAACACACCTGCAAGTGTTCACTCAGCTTCGGAATCTCCAGACCTGTCTGGTCTCTGCTAGTAGCACAGTACTATCAGGGTTGCCCAACTGGTAAGGTCCCATATTTTCAGCTGTTCTGGGGCAATTGAACTGTCTCAGGTAAACGCTCCCCAGGCTTTACTGCTGTATGTGAAGTAACCTTCCATGGCTCTTCCTTTCTTTCAGCAGTATACAGGCCGGCCCAGCAGATGTGGTTGTCTGCAGCACCGGGTGTAGTGTCCTGCAACCAGCAACATCCACCTGGTCTCTCAATCAATCAATCAGTTCTTGTAAAATGAAGTTTATCACCTGTGGGGTCTCAAGGCGCTGTTGTGGGTGTGACAATCACTCGAATAGCCCGGTCTTGAGCTCCTTTCTGAATTGCTTCATTGATGCAGCCTTAACTGAGGTTGAGTTGGAGAGTATTCCATGTCCAGGCTGAGAGGTTGGAGAAGGATCTGCCCCCAGCCGAGCTTTTCCTGATTCTAGGGATGGTGGCGAGAGCGAGATGGGAGGATCGGAGTTGCCTGGTGGGAGTTTAGAAGGTCAGGCAGTGGTTGAGGTAGTCTGGTCCGATGTTGTGAAGTGCCTTGTAGGTGTGAGTCAGTATCTTGAAAGTGATGCGTTTGTCGATTTGGAGCCAGTGGAGGTCTCTGAGGTGGGCAGAGATGTGGCTGTGGCAGGGGGATGTCCAGGAGAGTCTGACTGCTGTGTTCTGGATTATCTGTAGCCCTGCTTGTAACTTCTTTGTGATTCCAGCGTAGAGTGTGTTGCCATAGTCCAATTTGCTGCTGAACAGAGCGTGGGTGTCCATTATTCTTGTCTCTGTAGGGATCCACTTGAAGATCTTCCGAAGGAGACGCAGTGTGTGGAAGCATCTAATGAGATGGCATTGACTTGACGGGCCATGAAAAGCGTGGAGTCCAGGATGATACCCAGGTTGCGTGCGTGGTTGGTGGGGGGCGTTTTCAAGGGCGGCTGGCCACCAGGAGTCATCTCAGGCAGAGGGGTAGAGCCGAGTGCGAGGATCTCTGTCTTGCCCTGGTTGGGCCTGAGGTTGCTGGCTTCCATCCAAGTGGCAACTGCATTCATACTATTGTGGAAGTTTCTCTTGGCTGTTGATGGGTCGTCAGTCAGGGAGAGGATCAGTTTGGTTTCGTTGGCATAGGAGACAATGTTTAGTCCGTGCTACCGGATGATTTTGGCGAGCGGGCCATGTAGATGTTGTAGAGGGTCAGGCCTAGTGAGGATCCCTGGGATACTCCACAGCAGGTTTCTTTGGGTGCTGAAGTGTATGGTGCAAGTCTGAGACTCTGGGTTGTTCCGGACAGGAAGGAACAGTACATTCCAATGCTTTGCCACGGATGCTGGTGTCATGAAGTCTGGTGCAAAGGGTGGAGTGGGAGACTGTGTCAAACGCAGCAGAGAGGCCGAGGAGGATGAGGGTGGCTGTGTCACTCTGATCCATTATGGCGCAGCTGTCGTCAGTGGCTGCGAGGAGGAGGGTCTCACTGCTGCGGTTGCTCCTGAAACGGAACTATGAGAGGTAATGAATGTGGTTTGATTCGAGTAACTCCATCAGTTGCATGTTGATGGCCTTTTCTGTTACCTTGGCTGGGGAGCAGAGAGATGGGTCTGTAGATTTTCATCTCCCTTGGGTCGGCTGAGGATTTCTTTAGGAGTTGGTTAATCTCTGTGTGTTTCCAGTCAGATGGAGAGGTGGCGGTCTCTCACTTAAATCCCAGTGTGGCAGCACCGCATTCCCACAGATTTTCAGATCCTGTCCCTGTCAGGCACGAAGCAACAACCACAGTCTTAGAGTTGGAGCCTCCCCAGCCATGACAATATAGATGAATCTGTGGAGCAGGTATGATGGAACATGAAGGGATTCTGGATCAAGGGACAAGACGGAGGACACACAGATATGTTTTGCTTCATGTTCGTACTGGTCTCGTCCCCACACCTCTTTAATTTCTCTACTGGACATACAAGATTTGGCCTAATGTTACTTTCAGCTCTCTTGCTTTGTTGGCTTCTTGCATTTCGAGAGTCCTGGGGATGAGCCATCTAGAGGTTTAGAATCTGCAGCCTAAAAATGAGCAAGAATTGTTAGATATTCTTTGTGATAACAAGATTATGCATTTTGTGCAATCCATGTACGACTTCCATTTAAGAAACTTGCTTCTTATTCCTCATGCATAACTGTATTACAGGATATCCAGTTATATCTACAGATAAACCTCCAAGACATAAGCGGGAGGATCTGCTGTATCCTATTGATCACCTGGACACTCAGGAAAAAAGAAGCGTATTAACAGGTATATGCCAGCGTAGTATTAACATAGTTGAATCTCTACTGTAGTGTAACATAAACAATCATAAACATTATATTGTCTGCAATTTAAACTACTTTTATACAGTCTACTGAAGTCTCTGATGTGCTTCTGTTTCTTTATTTTAGACATAATGGACTGATGGAGATTATTTCCTGACATCATTAGCAATGTTGGTTAATGTAACACAGGTTGCATGGTACTTACATTTTAATTTCTGCTGTTTCTTTTAAAAACTGTAAACATGTTTTCAGCTATTACTACTTATATTTTCACTCTTATAAAATGATAATCTGATTATGGCTAGTTATCTTATGAAAAAACATGTTTTCGTGAGGGTGGATGGGAGACATTTTTAAGATAATACTAAGCTAAGTTCTTTCTGTGCCATTTTGTTTTCCTGTCAAGTTCTGTGGTTCGAAAGGGTTTAGTGTGGCTAAGGAAAAAAGGGCAGGGAATTAGGAGGAGGTACATTTGGAGAGGGACCTGACCCCACTTCAATTCTTTTGTGATGACCTCGCCCCTTAACAGGTCTTCTTGGTACCTTGTATGCTTTTTGCTCAGTTTCTTGTGGTAGTAGCTACCAATATGGAGTTGACCTTCAATATGCCATGAGAGTTCATAGTTCTCGCCAGTGTTGTGGGCTAGCCAATGATGACAAATGTGTTGACACTGACACCTTTTTAATGCGGTTTATCTTATTGTACACTGACAAGATATTAATCCCTGGTGTTTGTACATGTAAAGGTTTCAGACCCCCTGCAGTGAGAGAGTGCCTGAAAAGGCACCATTGGCACCTGTAAGTCATTGTAGGAGGCTGGCCTGGCTTGTAGTGGGTACCAATGGTACTTACACCTTGTGCCAGGTCCAGTTATCTCTTATTAGTAGAGTAGTAGTGTTCTAGCAGATTAGGCTGATAGAGGTAGCTATAGCAGAGCAGCCAAGGCTGAACTAGGAGACATGCAAAGCTCATGCAATACCACTTATATCATATAGGTACTATATCATAAGAAAGACAATACTCAGGGTTACTAAAAATAAAGGCACTTTATTTTAGTGACAATGTGCCAAAAATATCTCAGAGGATATTCTCCCTTAGGAGGTAAGTAAAATACACAAAATATACACACAAACCAAATCAGGTAAGTAAAACAGTCAGAAAGTAGTGCAAATACTGTAGAATACAATTTGGATGCATTAGGCCTAGGGGCAACACAAACCATATACTAAGAAAGTGGAATGCGAACCACAAATGGACCCCTAGACTAGTGTAGTGTGTAGTGTGTAGACGGTTATTGGGCGTGTAAAAACACTAAGGGTGTAAAAGCTACCCCACCCAAAGACCCTGGAAAGTAGGAGTAAAGTACTACTATTTCCCCATAAACACACTAAAGTCGCGATAAGGGATTTTGCAAGGACCACAGCCGACTGCAAAGCACTGAAGACGGATTCCTGGACCTAAGGAAGGGGACCAAGTCCAAGAGTCGCAAAAGTGTCCAGTGGGGGCAGGAGCCCACTAAACCCCGGATGAAGGTGCAAAATGGCTGCCTCGGGTTGGAAGAATCTGAAGATTCTGCAACAATGAAAGGAGGTAGGAAGTTCTTCTTCGTGCAGAGGATGTCCCACGGTGTGCTGGAGGATGCAGAGTTGTTTTCTTGCCAAAATACTGCAAACTAGCCTTCCTAGCTGCAAGAGTCGCGGTTGGAGAAAAGGGGTGCTGCCCGGGCCCAGGAAGGACCAGGATGTCGCCACTTGGTAGAGGAAACAGAGGGGGCCCTCAGCAACGTAGAGATCCCACGCACAAGCAGGAAGCACCCACAGAAGTCCTTGAACGCGGGTTCAAGAAGTCTGAACACAGAGGTCGTCTCAACACTGCAAAAGGAGGTCCCACGACACCGGAGAACAACTCAGGGAGCTGAGCATCGCAGGACTGAGTGCTGGGGTCCTAGGCTCAGCTGTGCATGCAGGATTTCTTGGAAATGTGCACAGAAGCCCTTGTAGCTGCAGATCACACGGTGCACAGGATTACTGTCTGGAGAGGGGAGGCAAGGACTTAACCTCCCCCAAATTTGGACAGTTGGACCACTGGACAGTCTGGGTCACTTGGGTCCACCACCTGTTTTCCAGGGGCCATGCTCGTCAGGATGAGAGGGGTCCCAGAGTACCGGTGACGCTGAAGTTTGGCGGCTGCTGAAGCAGGAGGAAGATTCTGTCGACCCACTGGAGATTTCTTTGTGGCTTCCAGTGCAAGGTGAAGGCAGGCAGCCCCCAGAGCATGCACAACCAGGAAACAGTCGAGAAAGCCAGTAGGTTTAGGCACTACAATGTCGCTGGTAGTCTTCTGGCTACTTTGTTGCAGTTTTGCAGGCGTCCTGGAGCAGTCAGCGGTCGATCCTTGGCAGAAGTGGAAGAGAGAAGTGCAGAGGAGTCCTGCTGGATTCTTGCAAGTCATTATCTGAGGAAAAGCCCACTGGCAAGACCCTAAATAGCCCTCAGAGGAAGATTGGCCACCTGGTCAGGTAAGCACCTATCAGGAGTGGTCTCTGATGTCACCTGCTGGCACTGGCCACTCACAGGCCTCCAGAGTGCCCTCACACCTCTGGAAACAAGATGGCAGAGGTCTGAGACACACTGGAGGAGCTCTGGGCACCACCCCTGGGGTGGTGATGGACAGGGGAGTGGTCACTCCCCTTTCCTTTGTCCAATTTTGCGCCAGAGCAGGTACTGGGGGTTCCCTAAACCGGTGAAGAATGGCTTATGCAAGGAGGGCACCATGTGTGCCCTTCTAAGCATTTCCAGAGGCTGGGAGAGGCTACCCCTCCCCAGCCTTTAACACCTATTTCCAAAGGGAGAGGAAATTCTTTGTTCTGCCTTCCTGGGACTGGGCTGCCCAGACCCCAGGAGGGCAGAACCCTGTCTGTGGGGTGGCAGCAGCAGGTGCTGCAGAGAAAACCCCAGAGAGCTGGTTTGGCAGTACCCGGGGTCCATAGTGGAGCTCCGGGGATGCATGGAATTGGCTCCCCAATACCAGATTTGGCATGGGGGGACAATTCCATGATCTTAGACATGTTACATGCCCATGTTCGGAGTTACCATTGTGAAGCTACATATAGGTATTGACCTATATGTAGTGCACATGTGTAATGGTGCCCCCGCACTCACAAAGTCTGGGGAAATGGCCCTGAACTATGTGGGAGCACCTTTGCTAGTGGAAGGGTGCCCTCACACTTAGTAACTTTGCACCTAACCTTCTGCAACTGAAGGTTAGACATATAGGTGACTTATAAGTTACTTAAGTGCAGTGAAAATGGCTGTGAAATAACGTGTGCGTTACTTCACGCAGGCTGCAGTGGCAGTCCTGTGTAAAGGTTTGTCTGAGCTCCCTATGGGTGGCAAAAGAAATGCTGCAGCCCATAGGGATCTCCTGGAACCCCAATACCCTGTGTACCTAGGTACCATATACTAGGGAATTATAAGGGTGTTCCAGTATGCCAATTGAAATTGGTAAAAGTGGTCACTAGCCTATAGTGGCATAGAGAGCATAAGCACTGAGGTTCTGATTAGCAGAACCTCAGTGACACAGTAAGTCACTACACAGGTATACACATTCAGGCCACAAACTATGAACACTGGGGTCCTGGCTAGCAGGATCCCAGTGAGACAGGCAAAAACAAACTGACATACATGTAAAAGTGGAGGGTAACATGCCAGGCAAGATGGTACTTTCCTACAGTTAGCAGTACCAGATTTCACATCCCTGAGTCTCTGCTTTTAGATGTGGTCCAAAATGTATCCCTTTCCCAACTACATGTACTTGTGCCTGAGAGGTGGGCACCTATGTGATGCACATCCCCTCCGTTGAAGAGGGGGTGAATAGTTGCAGGGTGAGCCTTTGATTAATGCAGTGGTCCCAGAAACTATGAAGTGAAGATAGGAAGACAATATGCCAGAACAAGTGAGGAGGAACAGGGACTTCTACCACTTTTGTTGGTACTTGGGAGTTCCATTTGACTACAGGGTCTTTACTTTGATAGTTGACATGTAGTGTTGTGGGTACATTTTACTATCTTACTCGGGCACATATATTTTAGCTTACCTCAGGCCTGCGTCCTGTGCCCTTGTACCTAGATAATATTCTATATTCTCATTTATTCATTTTAGAATAGCTTGCTTTTCAGTGAGGATGTTTTATTTTCCTAATCAGTGATTGTCGGTACCTGGAGGGTCCAGTTGCAGTCCCAGTGGCCAGAAGATGAGGTAAACGATGCAGAGGGGACCTTTTAGAATCTTGCACATCGAATCTGAGGACCCATCCAAGAAGGGTACCCTAAATAGCCCAGGAAGGGGGATTGGTTCCCTAGCCGGGTGACCACCTATCAGGACAGGGCTGTGATGTTACCTGCCTGACCTGGCAACTCGGATGCTCCCAGAGGTCTCTGCCCACCTTGGATTCAAGATGTCAGAATTGCGTGGCCACCTGGAGGAGCTCTGGGCACCACCCCTGGGGTGGTGATGGACAGTGGAGTGCTCACTCCCCTTTTCATTGTCCAGTTTCTTGTCAGAGCAGGGACCTGGGCGCCCTGAACTGGTGCAAACTGGTTTATACAAGGAAGGCACCAAATGTGCCCTTCAAAGCATACCAGTGGCTACCCCTCCTAAGCCATGTAACACCTATTTTCAAGGGAGAGGGTGTTACCTCCCTCTCCCACTGGATATCCTTTGTTCTGCCTTCCTTTGCCTGAGCTGGTCAAGCAGTAAGAGGGTAGAAACCTGTCTGAAGGGTGTCAGTAGCACGGGCTGCCTGGAAAACCCTAGAAGACTGGTAGGAGCAATGCCGGGGGTCCTCTAAGGACCCCCCAGAGTGCATGGAATCATACATCCAATACTGGCAACAGTATTGGGGTATGATGCTGACATGTTTGATACCAAACATGCCAAGGTTCGGAGTTACCATTATGTAGCTGGACACAGGTAGTGACCTATGTCCAGTACATGGGTAAAATGGCTTCCCCGCACTTACAAAGGCCAGTGTAATGGAGCTGGAGTTCGTAGGGGCACCTCTGCTCATGCAGGGGTGTCCTCACACACAGGTACCTGCATCCTGCCCTCTGGGCTAGGAGGACCTACCATAGGGGAGACTGACAGTAACCTGGTGCAGTGACCTGTGGTAAAATGGTGCATGCACCTTTTCACGCAACTGCAATGGCAGGCCTGTAGAGACATTTTGCACGGGCTCCCATGGGTGGCACAGTACATGCTGCAGCCCATGGGGAACCCCTGGTGCCCCAATGCCCTGGGTACCTAAGTACCATATACTACGGACTTAAATGGGGCACCAGTATGCCAATTGTGGTGTTTGCTAAGTCCTAAGCAACCAAATTTAGAGGGAGAGAGCACAGTCACTGGGGTCCTGGTTAGTAGGATCCCAGTGATCACAGTCACAACACTCTGACAGCAGGCAAAAAGTGGGGTTAACCATGCCAAAAAGAGGGTACTTTCCTACAAGTGGAATGTGGCAAAAACAGCCCTCAGCTCTGTCTTGAGTCTCCTGGCCTAGAAATGCTTCCAAGGTTAGTGTCACTAGAAATTTGCTGACCCACAATGCTAAAGCAGTCCTTTTCCTGTCAGTGACACCAACATACCTGCATGGAACTTCCCTCCTGTGGCAAGAGGATAGATAAGGTGTGGTTGAGTAGGATTTCATATGTGGAAGAAAATTAGTAGACCAGTTACACTGAGACATTTATCCTGCTTGTTCCTTTGGAACATATCTCTTGTGGCTGGAGAATATAGAATACCCTGTGGATAAAGTAAGCTGTTGCGGCTTCTGAAAAATCCAGGGGACTAGTGGGAAGTGGCCATTTTGATGTAGACCTGAACTAGGATTGTTGTAAATTTCCTGCCATCTGTCAGAATCTTGGACTTACCTGTGAAAAACCAGCCCTGAACAGTTGACAACTTATCAATGTACCTTTAGTAAGAACATTTGCTGCAAAGATTCATAGTACTCCAAGTGAGGAGAATTTAGGGCAATATTTTAATAGCTGCTGGTGAACTTATTGCTTTCTTCTAGTCAGAATTATATTCCTTATTGCTTTTTTTATAAAGGAACTCTGATCTTGCTGTCTGAGACTGACATAACCTATAAATATTCCCATTTTGTTTTTACTATACCATTTGGTTCCTGCAGCAGATTTATTTCATTTTCTTGTTAATTTACTTTGATATAAATTCATCACTTACAAATGAGCTTATTTTGAACCTTTTCTGTTCTTTATTTTGTAATTATGTTGGTATCATGTCTAGTTTTGGCAGATGTACCACATACATTTTTCCTGTGGAAGGACTGTCTCCTTGTGCCATGCTGCCAGGGATGAGCAATGATTGCCACACCAAATTCAGTTTACGTTTATGATTTAGGATAATTGGGCCTTAGTAAAGAGAAGCACTTTTCAGACTAAGAGCATCAATACGAATTTGGCTGAGCAGGAGCACTGCACAAAGCAGAAGTTCCCCCTCCTCTGCATATTCAGAGGAAATGCAATGTTTACATCAATGGTGTCTCTGCAGACTACACCAAAGCAAACCTCTGACCTGGTGGCCTGACTCTCAAAGAGCCACAAGGTCACAGTGACTGCCATCCCATCTTATTTTGGGAGGGGGAAAAGGGGTGACCTTCCATCACTTTCATTACTTATCGTAAACCAAGAGGGCTGGCAGGCCCACCACCATGGAGTTAATGACCAGCTAAGACTCCTAGAATTCATAAAACGTGATTGTTTAGGACTGAATTGGGACATGTTCAGGATTAGATCTTTTGTTTTTATTGGTTTTCCATAGAACTCAAATACAAACCATACAGTGCGAAAATCATGAGATCACATAGGTAAATCTTCCATTAGAGAGAAACCCAAGGATCTATAGGCAAGTGAGACAATACCCATGTCAGGATAAGCATCATCTGAAATAACCACAACATGTACATCTGAGTGTAATACATAAACCAAGTCATGTAATGCAATCATGGTGTGATGAACGTGACATTAACACAGTTGGTTGTCAAATTAGTCATGAAAAAACAGGGTGGTCAAATAAATCAGCCTTCGACATCACTGCTAACATCAGAAGCTGAATCATCATCATTAACTTGATCGAGGGGTTGGCCCAATGCCAATATCTCCTCTGCTTCCCCTTCTTCTGTACCTACCAGTAGCCAATGCTGTTTCCCTGCTGCTCCCCACTCTATGAGATTTCTAAGCCAGTGTCAGCCAGTGGAGTCCTGGACCCTAGCTAGTCTATGGCTACTCTATGTTTGGCCAACAAATGCGCATGCTGCAAGAGTTTATTTGGGATCTTCCACCCTCTAGGCCTGGCCATCACTCCCGACAGGCAAGCAGTCAGGGTCAGAGTAACCACCAACCCAGTGACCTCCTCTGTCCTGGGGACCACTACCCTCCAAAACTGTTGGATTCATTAACATAGCCAAGCCAAATGTAGGAAAGTGGCATCCCCCTTCCCACATCTCTTACATATAGCTCCCCTAGAGGAATTAATTATGTTTATTTTATAAGGATTCACATTAGTGCTATGCAGAAAAGTCTAATGTAACAGCTTAAACCTGTTATTACAAGAGACAGCACGCACCTATTCTAATGCTTGAGACCAATCAGTGTCAGATATCAGACTCTTTAGCTCCCATGCACAATGCGCCGCACAGAGTTTTTTTTATATATCCCCCCTGAGGGCCTTATTGAACAGGGTAATCAAGTGCTGCTCCTCTCCCCACCAGTCAAACTCACCCAACACGTCTGATGACGCGGCCGGAAATTCACGCCACACCTCCCTCGCAACACCTTCTAGTCTGGCATAGTTTAGAAAGTGATCTGAGCCTCTTCAAAAATGTCCTGGACTTCCTGGAATGAGATGAATTGCTCCTCTGGAAACAGATCGCCACCTCTAGACAGCCCCCCACTCTTCATTGTTCCATAAACGTGTTTTCCTCAGTAGCCCGTAACAGGGCGAGACCCCAAAATCGCAACTCCCTATCAAAAGACGCCCGACAAAGCACCCTACTCACCGCTTGTTCCCTGAGAGATGCAGTAGTTCTGACCAGATATAGGACTGGTTATTCTGATCGACCCCTCCCTCTTCATCAAGAGTTAAGCCAAAGTGTCCGTACCAAGTATGCCCCGGAAGAGCTGCATCTCTCACATATCCTTCTCAGTCAGCGACTCGGCAGCGTGTTGCATAATAGTATAACTTGATGTATTGGATTGCCAATCCCGCGTCCTCCAGATCCATTTCGAGTGTGGGTAACCCCATTCTACTGCGGTGCCCAGCCCAAATCAAGGAAACTAGCAGACTGTCCAGTCTAGAAAACGGCTGCGGAGTCAGTTGAAACAACAAAATCTGGACTAGGTACAGACAACATGGGAGGAGCACCATTTTGGCAATGGCAGCTCTACCCATCACCAAGAGGGGCAGTCTGTTCCAAAACAGAACTGAGCTTTTATAGGCCCGAAACCACCCTATCCACAACGAGGTGAGCCGTTTCGGTGTGAGTGACCCAGGCTAGCTAAAACCAGCCTTAAATTGGGATGCATGGTTTCTAAGGTTTTCTTTGGAACTATTGTCCTGGAAAATGTCTTTGATGATGTACATAACGTAAATGCGAAATCAGTAACGTTACTGAACTCTGTACACTTGTGCCTGATGTTTATACTGCTAAATGTAGTGTTGTTGTGATTTATTGCAAAATTAAGCAATATTTTGATGTTTGTTCTCCTTTAATCCCTCTTTTCTGTCATTTATAAACCCAATAAAATTTGTTTAAAAAAAAGCTAAAACCAGCCTTAGTGCAAAGGTAGCAGAATCAAAAATAGTACATGAATTAAAAAGTTTTGATGCAAAATTAGGGCAACAGTAGTACTTGGTTACATTTATGAACTGGATGTAAAGAGCAGAAAAGAAAAGGCTGACTTGATTGGCTTGCTAGTCTGTATTCATTGTCAAAAGGCAAATAATTAAACATGTTGAGTTATGGTTTAGATTAGCATAATGCTTTTTATGAAGCATTATTTCAGTTCTACAAATTTGCCAGGAGTCAAACTCAGTCTTACTGTATATGATAATTGTATTGGCTTACACTATGATCTTTCCTTTTGTTGATGTGTTTATGTAGACTCAATAAACAACAATCCTGAAGTTATATTAATAGTTAAGGAAGAAGAGCCCTACTCTAGAGGCAACCATGGTTTGGAAAGGGGTAAAATGGCAACAACCCATACAACAAGTGAGTAACCGCTGTTTATAAGTCCATCTAGGCATGTTAGTAACAAAACATTTGTGAAACTCTTGCAGTTGAGAGATAGAAGGGTAATGCTGTGCAGTGCATTAAGATTGATTGGGAAATGCACACATTTTCTGCAAACCAGTTAGCCAGAATCTGTGTTCACACATCTCAGAATTGAAAATGATTTAACATCCTGTGACCAGGAGGAACAGTTATTGTATTGCTATTTATCACTACCCTGTTTCCTTTGGTAATATCTGTGTATGTTACACGTTTGTAAAAACTAAAAAATAGTCTCAGGACTGTTAGATTCCTCTAATTGGTACTCTGTGTTTTCTGAGACATAAGGTCTTCCTTGCGGCTTTTGTGTGGGAATAGTATATACAAATGTCATCTGAAGCTGATTACACAGAGGTTAGCTTTACATTCCATATTGTGGGTGTGAAATGATAGCCATTTTTAACGCATCTGTCATAGTTTTGAAAATGTTAATGGTTTGTAATGGCTTGATTATATAACAAATTTACTTCCTTAATCATAGCTGTATTCATTAGAACTGAATATTGTGTTTTTATTTTTACAGAAGATGTCATTGCAATTTCAAAAAAGAAAGAAAGGCTCAATCAGGAACTTACTGGAAACCGAACGCTACGTGTGATGCAATTAGGCAGACATAAGGAGAGTTTCTTCTGGAGTCCCGACAAACAACATAATAGTTGGCAAATTAATTCCAAATTAAATCATAATATAAAACCATATAAAACCATAATTGATGTCCAGCGCTCCACTGAAGCACTAAATCCAATTTTTCAAAATCGCTGCCAAATTAATGCAGAAGGACTAAGTGATAAATCAATTGGACCACCTCGGCAACGAACACGTATAGGACCTAAATCTTTTCAGTGTGATGAATGTGGAAAAACCTTTGCTAAAAGCTTAAACCTTTTCAGGCATCAGAGAAGTCATCTGGGGGACAGACCATTAAAATGTACTCAATGTGGGAAAAATTTCAGCAGTGCTTGTAGTTTATTCAAACATCAGAGGATCCACTTTGGAGAAATACGATACAAATGTACGGACTGTGAAAAAAGCTTTGGTTTTCTTAAGCAACTGCAGTTTCATTTCCATCAAACCCATAAAAGACAAGAGACAAGTCCTTGCACAGATTATGACAAAAAACTCAAGAGTACAGAAAGTTTACCACTCAGCAAAGAGGCAGGTGATAAACCATATTTGTTTATTGACAGGAAGGTTGGAACTGCTGAATTAGGTATTATTCAACACACGAGAATCCCAGGAAGAAATCTACAACATAAATGCACTTACTGTGGAAAAGGTTTTCAACAGAGGTCCAATCTCACTCGACATATGAGAATTCACACAGGAGAGAAACCATACACATGTACTGAATGCGAGAAAAGTTTCAATCAAAGTTCTACTCTAAGAAGCCACCAAAGATGTCACACAGGGGAAAAACCATACAGATGTCCTGAATGTGGAAAATGTTACAGCCGTCTGTCATATCTCTCACAACACAAAAAAACTCACAAACGCATTCAGACAATGGCACAGTCACTCATAGTCAAACATGAGTGAATTATTTATAATGATTTACATCTAAATGCCACCAAATGATTATCTGAGTGTTTACAAAATGCATTGTTTTGTTGGATAACGTATAGTCAATAGAATAGTATAGGAATTAAAAGACAATTGTTTATGATCTTAAGGAATCATTTTAAGCAACTTTTCAAGCCGGAAAGAAGGACATTAAGAGAACAGCTAGGTGACGAAATGTAGAGGAAGGGCGAATGGCTAACAAACTTTGTGCAGTAAAAAAGAGTGGCTGGTAGCAGTATGATCTAGAGTTCATCTAGAGTTGCACAAAAAAGTAAAGAATTGTGAGCGTGGGATTGGTGTGGGAAAATAAACCACTTCTTAATACTAGCGGTCAGTTGCTGATTGTTCAAAATAGTAACAGTGCTATTTAGAATTGAAAAGTTCATTAACAAATGTGTAAAAGATATAACTGTCAAAAGTTCTAAAAGGAATTAATACATAGAAGTTCACAAATGTTTGATCAAATAGCTCAACTGCATGAAGCTACTGTAACAAAGATGCAAAAATAACTGTTATGATTTATTTATATATGTCTGTATTGTTTTGATTTTCTAACTTCAGTGCAAGATTAACCTTTTGCAAACGTGTTTGTACTCCAGGGGAGCACATAATATAGGTGTGTATAAAGTTTGCATACCCTGTGTAAAACAAGAAAATGTACAAAGGTCCCAAGAACCAATTATTATAGTAAATCTTCAGAACAAAGTGAACTTTAGAGACCATATTACATCAAAGCCTTCTGGAGAATTGGGTGTAACTTTCCAGTGGCATTGAAAACAAATTGTAAATTAATAAAATTGATAACCTCAGTCATCTAAGGGGCTTTTATAGATGCTTTCCAGACCATGGTGTGGTTCTAGAATTACTCTTAAAAATGGATTTCTGGTGGATAGTTCTACGTGCAAATTCCTCACCTGTTGAATATCCCCTGTGCCAGACTGGATCTGGAAATGTTCTTCTTGGCAGGTTGGGGCTTTGGCTCATTCTCTGTGCTAGTAACGGCACCTGCATGATGTCACCATAGCTAGAAAATGTCCACCCAGCACACCAACATCAGTTATCTTTTTTCTTGCCCTTCAACAAGGATCAAGAGCTGCTCACTGTGAGTTTTTCTGTGTGCTTCTTAAACTTTCTTCAACATTTTCATCAGTGCAGTGTGTAGGGATGGCTTTGCCACAAAAGTCAGGCTTTAACACCTGTGGCATTTGCAATGGACAAATGGCAAATCTAAACCCGCACAAAGTCTGTCTGTGGTCCTTGGGGTCAAAGCATTACTCTAGGCTGTGCAAGGAATGCAGCCTCATGCAGCCCAATGCCATAAAATAACACAGGGCCTAACAACGTTCTATGTCCTGTGCCCATGACAAGTGTTGGTCTTGATGCCAATCGAAGTGGAGGTCTTCCTTTAAGTCACACTTCTCTCCTTCATCTAAATCATTCAAACAGGAGAAAAGGAAGCATGATGATGACTTCACTTGGCGCAAACCAAAGTCAAGCAATAAGTGGCCTCAAAGCACCTGACCTATTGTGGTATATTCCTCACAGCCAGAGCTTATAGACATCACTGTGCCCGAAGAGCCTTCTCTGGCAGTGCTGCTTGCTCTGGTGCCCGACACAGGTCATATCCGTTGGCCCTTGCCAACGTTCCCATACGTGGATCATAAGTAAGTTCCGACTTACTGGGACTTGCTTTGCTCCTTATTGCCATTGATGGCACTGTTCAGACAGGTAGTGGTCCCAATCTTGTTTGTCGTCATATCCTATGGGTCAGTTTGGGACTCCATTGGGATTTTTCCTGGCATCTCTTCTCTCCATGCCATTTGACCCCCAAGGATCCCAGTCAGAGAATGCGTCTGGTGCTGGCTGGAATCTTTCCAGCTTCGGGCTCTTCACTAGTGATTCTTGAACTGGCACAGTCACAGATTTCTGCGTTGACATTAACGCCTCCTGTGGCTCTGCTGACACTGATGCCGCCGGCATCAGGGCCCCACGAACACCATAGTACTAAAGATATCCTTCACAGGACGAGGATGGAGGCCCAGAGATTGTAGAAGAGGCCAGGCACAGGGAACTTTCACAATCTGGGCTAATATAACAAAACTATTGGGCAACTATGCCGGACATTTCTAGGTCAGACTCAGACACTTTCCACGTGCCCACTCATGCATGATGAGTGACATCGGCGTGGCACCAAACTTTCTTCCCCCACCATCCTCAAACACAGCCGATTACCTGATTTTCCAGAATGTGAGTGCGCTGGACACATTTTCTGAAACAGATATGGAATGGCCTCAGCTCTGGTTCTCTGGAAGCGACATTCTTTTTTTTAAGTTTTATTTTGAATTTTTGTCCCTCCATTACATGACATAATGGCAAATATACAGTTGGCATGGCATGAAATTGACATATTTTCAGTTTACTGCATACCAATTACAGAGTGCACTGTCAATGAATACTGGATATCCAATACTGTGGCAAGAAAAGGAGAGAGCTGGCCTGCTGTTCCAGGGTTTTATGCTAAGAGCAAACCATTGTATTTAGTGGATCAATCATGTAGTGCCAAACTCGAGCCAGAGGTGCAACAGCTCTTCAGGTCCATGAAACCAGTAGTAGGCGTACATGCAGGACATGGTAGTAAGTCTCTAAGTCCAGGACATTGAGAACCACACATGAATGGGTGAGCAAGTGTATCCCAGTCCACCTTGGGTTGCTTCCCAGCCCAAGCCAGTTTGATCAGAATAGCCTTGATGCTCAGTAGCCTAATTGGGATATTGACAAACAGGAACAAAAACCACAGCAGGACCACCATTTAATTATTGCTCTGCAACCATTTTATGATAGATGAGCCGAATCCAACACTTTACCACTTCTGGGAGCTTCAGCACCACCTTACCATAGTTTTCAAGTATAATCACTGCTGGGTCAGTATGCACCTGTATGCCAAAAAAGCACACCGCATCTGTGGTCCATTGGAGGTGGTACTCTGACTGCACCTTTGTAGTGACTGCAGTAAGATGGAATATTAAGAACTTGCCTAGTTTATACTGAGACGAGAGTATCTGCCAAACAACACTACCTCCTGCGGAACTGGCGATAGATTATGCTCTGGATCGCACACATGTACTGTGTCTTCCACGTGAGCTGAGATGACCAAGTTATTTTATGGAAATCATAACCCCTTGTGAGCATGGTATTCTTTGAGTGCACAGGCTAACAGCTCAGAGACTAGAGTATACAGCAATGGTGACAGGGGGCATCCCTGTCATGTTTCCCTGGTGGCATCTATGGAGTCTGTGATTTGCCATTAATTTGCAGTTGTGCTGTTGGTCTTGTATGAAGTATTCAAACTAGTTGTAGAAAGATCTCCCCCTTCCCAATACGCTGGAAAACCAATATCATAAAAACCCATTCCACTGAATCAAACGCTTTCTCAGTGTCAAGGAAAACAGCCTTTGCCGTCACATCCTGGTCCGCTTGCATAATTGCATTAAAAATGGTTCAGAGGTTAAAAGATAATGATCTACCCAGAATGAATCCCACCTGTTCCGGGCCCGCTGCCCCTGGGAGTGATGGCGCCAACCGATTGGCCAGGATCTTAGCGTAAATTTTAGCATCCACATTCAAGAATGACAGCTGTCTGTAAGATGAGCAATTATCAGCTGGCTTACCTGGTTTCAATAAGGTGGCCAATAACTCTTCTCGCATCCAACGCGGCATACAACCATCCTTTACCATTTCTTCGTATAGGTCGTTCAAGTGGGGTATACGTAAGCCCTGATAGACCTTGTAAAAGGCCACAGTCAGCCCAGAACTGCCTGGTGCTTTACCACCAGGAATATCCTTCAAATCAGCTATTAGCTCAGCAGGCTGCAGCAGGGCCTGTAGGCACTCCCTGCGGTCCATCAAAAAACACTTCATTGCTATATGCGTTAATTATTCTACGGTGGCTTCCTCACCTTGTGTGTGTCTAAACGTGTAAAGATCAGCATAGTACAGATGAAACCACTCAGAAATTTGATCTGCTGTGTGCAGCAGCATCCCTTCACCTCTCAGTGTAAAAATCGTGTCATCCTCTTGTTTTGGGCATAGAAGTGCCTCTGTGGTGGCTCCCGGCCTCTTCCCTTCCCCATACACCTGTGCTGTTGTGTATTTTCCCAAGGGATTGAATTCACTCTATGCAGTATCAGGGTATTCTTCAACTTGACTTTTATCTCTCCCAATAAACCCTTGTCTGCTGTCTCCCTGTGCCTCTGTTCGAACACTCCGGTCTCTCCCTCCAACTTAGTCAGCATACCCCCTAAGGACTGATGCATGCCGGCATGCTTGGAGATGATAACCCCCTAAGTGTAAACCTTAAAAGCCTCCTAGATTGTGCTGAATTTAGATACGGAGCCCGTGTTAGTGCTAAAAAAAACCTATGCCTGCCCGAATTCTTCCCTGAACGCTCCATCTAAAAGGGAGTATGGTAAGAATCCCCAAGTAAATGCCTGTGAGGGTGAATGGTGTAATTCCAGTTCTAGTAGGACTGGTGAATGATCAGAGTATGTGCGTGGCCAAGGTTCGCAGCATCGCACATGCTGTATCAGACTGCACGAAATCAGCCAGTAGTCAATTCGCGTATGAATGTCATGTACTGTGGAGCCGTGTGAATATCCCCCCACAGGATGTTATGGCACTATACATACATGCTGCTCTGCAAGCTCTTGAAGGGCCCAGGCTGCTGCTGAGGGATGCTGGTTGGCCCCTGGAGGGATCCCCTTTTTAACATACCACACAATTATAGTCACCACTCCAAACCTGTGGTAGGTCGCCTCACCTTAACAGTGTGGTGCTGAAATCATTATAGGATTGTGAGTCATCAAAATTGGGGCCGTAAACCCCCACTAGTACCAGCATCAGGTCATCTTTAGTACAGCGAGCCACTACATACCTACACCCCGTCTATGTACAAATCCTGTATCTTTTCCCATGAGCCCCTCCTGACCCAAATTAACACGCCACTAACGTGGGGTAAATCCAGCAGCGCAACCGACTCCCTGCATGCGATGCTGTGTAAGCATAGTATTCCCTGGGCAAGGTGTGTCTATTGCAACAGTGCTATCAATCCTAGGGCGTATGAGGTATGCTGCCACCTTGTGCACCTTCCCACAATCATTCAAGCCAACAATGTTCCATGTGAGAAACCTGATCGGTGAGGGGGTCGGTGTACCCTGCGCAGTCCTGTGCATGTCATACGTCATTCTCCTGTGTCATAAGCGATCCTGCAGTGTCAGTGAGCAAATCTGTAACTTTTGTCAGCCAATGCCTTCTCACTGTAAACAGTTGGAATGAGCAAAATCCTCCTCCACCCACACTGTGAGAACCCACAACTTACACAATGATAAATTTTGCTCCATAACCCACCCAATGTATAACCCTAAAAAACGCAAAACATAGCCAAGTGGCTCACAGGACAGTGGTTGCCTGGCAGAGGACACCCAGCTCTGGATAAGCATAGCGGGCCCTGTTAAAGTCTTTTTTGTGCTAAAGCATTTCCGGAACAACAATAATGCATGCAACACCATCTCCACCTGCATTCCCCCCCTGCGTACATAGTAGCAAAAACAGTCTGAAGTGGCACATCAGAAAAGGCCAGGCATCTCCAATGAATAAGGAGTAGTAAAACTAACTCGGCCTGAAGCTGTATATACATTACCAAACTGCCATTGTCACAAACCAACTTCCCAGTCACCCCATCCGTCATTCTGCGACACATCTGCAGCCAGACGCAATTACTTCACCGTCTCCCCATATTATAAGAACTGCAGGTAGCGACTAACAGACAGTGACACCTGTCAGGGTGTCCCAGGGATCTGGAACCCCCCCCTTCAACAGTCTACTTATTTGGAAAAGGTGCATTCATATTGCTTTTCGGAGGTTGCTGGATCAAGATCCTCCAAACCAGGGGAGCACTGCATCGACCCCGCAGCCATTCAGCATTTGAGGAACTGCTGTAGCTGCTTCGGATCTCCAAAGATCGTTGCATTTCCATCTACCATACTGTGACGGGCCGATGCTACCTCGGTCGTACCCGTCGTACCCCAGGGGCATCAACACAAGGGAAACACCCAACCTGCAAGTCCTCCGGGCGGAGACCAATCAAGTTCTACTTCTGGGTGATGGCAGGCAGAAACAGCCACTCCGTGCCGTCACCTGGATAAAAAGGGAGGAGAAGGACGAATCAAAGAGCAACGCGGGAACTGGCGGAAAAGACCTCGGCGGAGCCGCAGAAAGAAAAAGGAGCGAGAACTACAACGGAGACATTCCTGACGGCAGCAGTGTGGAAACCATTGGCGAAGACCTCGGGAGCAGCACCAGTACGGCGGGACATCGCAGAGGCCCGGGAGGCACTAAACCCGAACTCCGGCCACGCTCAGGGAAGAGCGTGGCCATTGCAGGTGCGTGGTCAACACATACCAGAAATAGGGAGGTGGAGGGGATGAAGGAAGAGGAAGGGTGGGAGTAAGGACAGTACTATTGAAGGTTCAGCTACGTTTAGTTTGTTGTTTGGGGTTTTTGTGCTTGCTTATTTCCTTTTTGTTACATTAATGTCCCAGGAGTGGTGTTTTTTTGTTCAGTCCGTTCAGTTGTTAATTAGGAATCCTATGACAAAAGACACCAGAGTAGGTGGCTTGAAGGCAGTTCAGGAACACACAAGGAGAGTGCGACATTGAGGAAGTCGCAGGGGAAAAACAGAGGTTGAGGGATAAGACTTGTCCTACGGCCGGTATACAGAAAGAAAAAGGCAAGATCAAGAGGGACAGGTCAAGAGAAAGAAGGAGACGCAGAAAAGTAGACAGAAAGAAAAGGAAAAGAGACACCCATACAGAGAAGGCTGCAATACCCACGGGAGAAACATAGGAAGAGTGAGAAAGTGAGTAAGAGGGAGAGAGAGGACTCAAGAAACTAAAAGAAAAACAGAAAAGGAAAGGAAAGAAAAGAGGAAGACAGTACTCAAACCAGACAGAGAGCATACAGTAGAAAGAGAGAAAGAAAACAGAGCTAAGAATAGTAAGACAAAAGACAAATAAATATTAGACCACTTACCACTGTCTGTTTCCGTTCTCTTTCCACATGCGCCTCCTGTGAGCCCACCTGCAAAGAGAAGACGGCAAGAGGAGAATCAGAAGAGTAGCGGCCGAATACACTCATAAATCCAGAATCACCTTGAAAACTCTTAACAAAAATAAAATCTGCATATCATCTGACCACGGGCTACTTGTCATCATTGCGTCACCCTCTTACAAGTGGTGTCAGAAGTGGGATATCTTCTTCGGAAGCTCCCACAACGTAAGGGAACGCAATGGAATAAAAACCCACCCTCGCTGACATGATAGCCCAGCTGGCAGAAGGTCACCAACACCTCCAATTGGTATGGGAGGAGCAGCTGAAGGAAGCCAAGGAGGAAAGGGAAGCACTGCAGACCACCCTGAAGAGTCAGGCTACAATCATAGCAAACAATCAATTGGTCCATGAAACTGCCTTGGGAAAATTGACGGAAACCATAGTCCAGACCAAGGTACATCCTAATGTTCTGATCAATGTACTCCAAAGATATCAGGACAATGAGGACCCTGATTGTTTTTTCACCAATTTCGAGCGAGTGGCTACTCTGCCAACTTGCCCACAGACAAATGGGGACAGTATATAGCCCCCTTGCTAACGGGCCATCTCCAGGTGGCTTATCGGGCGGTAAATCCGGGAGGCGTATTCCCCTACAATGAAATTAAAAAGGCAATCCTAGAACGGATTGGCCTGGATCAGGAGCGTTATAGAGTTAGGTTTCATCAGACCAAATGGATGTCGCAAGAAAACCCCCGCACCTTGTATTATCTGGTATATCTTGCAGGAGAAAAGTGGCTCCACCCCTCCGAGACCACTAAGGATGAGATGTTTGATGCTATCATTCTCGAACAATACCTGGATGCTCTCCCGGCCACCACCCGCAACTGAGTCAGACAGCACATTGATCTTACGAATCGTACGGCAATTGATCTAGCCTGTGCCTTCCATCGGGCACCTGAGTTTCGAGGGGATCACCCAAAATTCTCTTCCTTGGCTCCATGAGTGTCAGCTTCTAAACCAGTCTACCCCCGCCAAACAGCCGGCCCCAGTAGTGAGAGAGCTACCATATCTCATCCTTCCCCTACAAGAGAGGTCATGACAGGTCTGTAATGTTTCCATTGCTCCAAGTGGGGGCATATTGCCCGACATTGCCCATTAAAAAAAGAAACCGAAGAGCCAATGGAGATTGGCATGATGAAGGGACGGGTAATGTGGTCCGGACATTATAAGACCAAATATACCACTGTCATGTCCCTTAATCAAGAAGAACGGAAGGTGCTTATAGACTACGGGTGTAGCCAGAGTGTAGTGAAACAAGACCATGTGCGGCCTGATCCCTCATACCCAAGTCCTTATAACATGTGTCCATGGAGGCCAGAAGTCCTATCCAGTAGCGACGGTCTCCATAAACTGGAGAGGAAAAGAAGAATGCCTCTCCGTAGGGGTGCTTCCTAACCTTGGTGAGGACATGATTATAGGAACCGACTACAATGCTTTTGCTTACTTACTAGCTAATGCAAATCAGGACCATATGACTGACGCATGGTGGAAGGAAGCCCCTTTTATTTCCACCGAAATCGAGGAGCAAGGGACCGAAGGAAACTTAGTAAAAAGAAGAAACAGGAACAGAAGCAGAGATATCGGGAAAATAGCAACGGTCCTACTTCCTCGGTCTCTACCGATCCAACAGCTGTATTGTCTGTAGCAGGTAGCTTTTGACAGGCCCAAAGAGAGGAACCAACTCTGAAACACGCATGGCAAAGTGCATTAGCCCCGGATGGGCCCTCAGTAGGTCCGATGTTAAGTGTTTCGAATGACATGTTGTATGGAGAATGTCAAAACTCTCCAGGGAAAAACCTCAGCTAGTTGTCCCCCAAACCTATCGAGAACAGGTTCTCCATTTGGCACACGGAGATAACGGGGAAGGTCACTTAGGGAGAGAAAAAACAGAGGCAGCTATTCTCCAAAGGTTCTATTGGCCGGGCATATACGGAGACATTAGAAAACATTGCCATGTTTGTCCAAAATGTCAACTAATACACCCATCACCCAACCGCACTGTTCCTTTACAACCTCTGCCCATAATAGAAGTGCCATTTTCACGGGTAGGACTAGACCTAGTGGGACTCCTAACCCCATCCATAAAGGGACACCAGTATTTGTTGGTGTTAGTTGACTATGCTACTAGGTACCCGAAGGCCATACCCATAGCCAGTATGAACACTAAAACCATAGCACAGGCCATGATCGAATTTTTTTCACGAGTGGGTTTCCCCAAAGAAATTCTTACCGATCAGGGAACCCCCTTTATGTCCAGACTCATATCTGAAATATGTCATACCCTTGGGGTGAAACAAATACGAACCTCCGTATACCATCCCCAGACAGACGGTCTAGTAGAATGCTATAATAAGACCATTAAGACCTTACTGAGGAAAGTTGTCAGTGACGCGGGAAGAGATTGGGAAAGGACATTGCCACTAGTCCTCTACGAACCCACATACAGTCTTCTACCGGACATAGCCCCTTTGAATTGTTGTTTGGCAGACAGTCACGTACCTTACTTGAAATGCTGGCAGAATAGTGGGAGGAGTCTGAGGATTAGGTAAAGGACATTCTATCATATACCAAAGACCTTAGAGACCACTTACATTCCATTTGGGAAGAGGCTCACAAAACCTTGAAAGCCGCTCAAGCAAAACAAAAATCTTATTACAACACCCATAGTACACACCATAACCTGACTGTGGGGGATAAGGTATTGGTGCTTTTACCCACTAGTGAAAATAAACTTTTGGCCCGATGGCAAGGTCCATATACGGTCTTAGAACAAGTCAACCCCACTACATACAAAATCGAGATACCCAGTGGGACTGGTGGGGAACAAGTCTATCACATTAACTTTCTTAAAAAATGGTATGAGAATACTGAGACACCTGCAGCGTTATACGTAACCACCAAAGGCGATCAAGAGATTTCGATATATCCCACAAAGAGATACACCCAGACCGACACACCGATGCCTCAAGTGAATGACTCCTTATCCCAAAAACAAAAGAAACAACTAGAACACCTAGCCTAAATGTATTCTCCAAAATCCCAGGCAGAACCCATTTGATACAACACACTATACGTACAATTGGGGATAAAGTAGCCCGACAACGACCCTATAGGATACCAGAAGCCAAACAACAGGTAGTGGAACAAGAGGTGAAGACCATGTTAGACGCAGGTATAATTGAGCCTTCATCCAGCCCATGGTGTTCCCCAGCAGTGTTCCCCAGTAGTCCTAGTGCCGAAACCGGATGGGAGCACCAGATTTTGCATAGACTTTAGGCAGGTAAATGATTTATCTCACTTCGATTCATATCCAATGCCCCGAATTGATGAACTCTTAGAACGTTTAGGACAGGCCACCTATATGACCACCCTGGACTTAACAAAAGGGTATTGGCAAATACCCCTTAGAGCGGAGGATAGCGAAAAAATGGCATTGTCCGACCCCTCTGGCATATATCAGTTTACCGTTCTGCCATTTGGACTTTACCGGACACCAGCTACCTTCCAACGCCTTATAGATATGATCCTTCGCCCTTTTCAAGAGTATGCCGCCACATACCTGGACGATATAGTCATTTATAGTGCTACCTGGGAGGAGCACCTTGAACACTTATACCACGTAATTCAACCGTTGCGTGCTGCTTATCTTACTGCAAACCCTGAGAACTGTAAATTGGGGCATAGTGTCACGCCGCTGCGCACGGCACGAGCCGAACCTTCGGCTCGGGCCGCAGCATGCATTTCTCTTACGCAACGCGCCCCCAGTCTGCTGTGTGCTTACAGAGGCCCCAAATTGGGCATGGGGCCTGGTTATTTTGCTGTGCACCGCGTTTTTAGGTATGTCTGACCCCCCCACTTACCTGTTCTTTTCTTCTTTGTTCTTTTCTTGGACATCTGGTTGTGCCTTCCTTTTATGTTCTTTACTCCTTCCCATGTTTCCTTTCTCTTCCCAGCATTCCTTATTCCCTATTCTCTGTGGTTCCTAGTCCATTCTGTTCTATGTGCTTTTCTCTATCTAAGATGGTGTCCTTTTACTTCCTGTTGGCCGTTTCCTGTTTGTTGGTATTTAAGGGCTGTGATTCTTTCTCTCCTTGCGCTGCAACACTTTCTGTTTGGATGGTGTCTTCGCTCCTGTTTCCTCGTATTCCTGTGCTGGTTCTCGTCAGTTCAGAATACTTTTTTCTGTATTTGCTCTTGCTGATATTCTCTTCGTTTTTGTTCCTGTTTTAGGAACATTCTTTGTGGAGGTTTTTTCCCCTTTCAGGGTTTTGTTCCCTTTGGCGCTACTTCTGAGTGGCACGGCCTGCTCTTGGCGTACCCATTGCCTGCAGCACCGTGGCTACCAGAAAGAGTCGCCCCTACTTGGGCCAAGGCCGAACCTTCAAGAACAGGATCCACGCCACTCGCTCTACGGCCTCCAGGGTAAAGCAGCACGTAAGTCGTGACAAATAGGGCCAGATGTATGGAAAAGGCCTTTTGCGAATCAGAAATAGCGATTTTTAAGAAATAGCTATTTCTGATTCGCAAAATGCAATGTATCACATTTGCGAATCGGTAATAGCGATTTCTTAAAAATTGCAAATGCTATTACCGAATCGCAAATTGCGATACCGGCCCCCATTCACACCTATGGGCCTGTAGGCCCATATTTGCGAATTGTTTGCATTTCCAAAATTGCGAATTCCTAACTGCAATTCGCAATTTTTGGAAATGCAAAGTCCAGGGTGCTGGGGGCCTCAGGCGCCCTCTGCTGCACCCCAAAATATTATTTTACAACATGTAAGGTGCACACATGCCAAATACATTTTAAAAATTTGCACATGGTTACCACCAAGTTCAACTTGGTGGTAAATAGCGATTCCTTAATGCCCAATTCGCATTAAGGAATTGGTTCATACATGTGCTTAAGAAATCACAAATAAGGATTCCTTATTTGTGATTTCTTCTTTAGAGAATCGCAATTTGCGATTCTCTAAATGAGGTCGCAAATTAGGATTCTTTATTTGCGATGCCGCATTTAGAGAATCGCAAATTGCGATTCTCTAAACGGGGTCGCAATTTTAAGGAATCGCTATTTTAGCGATTCCTTAAAATTGCACTGCAAATGCCTTTCTTACATTCAGAAAGGTGATTTTGCATTCGCAAATGGACGAATTTTGCAATTCGCACCGTTTGCGAATGCAAAATTCTTTGATACATCTGGTCCATAATACCATATAATACCTTGGTTATGTCATAGGGGAAGGAAAGGTTCGACCCCAAATTGAGAAAGTACAGGCCATTAACAGTCTACCACTCCCATGCCATATAAAAGACATCCGAGCCTTCCTGGGCATGGTGGGGTACTATCATCAGTTTATACCCCATTTTTCTACAATCGCTGGCCCCCTCACCGACTTGCTGGGTAAAACTAAACCCAATCACCTGACTTCCCTCTCTAACCCAGAGAGGCACAGTTTTGAGCGTCTCAAATCTCTCCTGGCCTCTGAACCAGTACTTCGTTGTCCAGATTTCAGTAAACCATTCCTTGTTCAAACCGATGCCTCTGATGTGGGTCTAGGGGCAGTATTGTCTCAATCAGATGGGGAAGGGTTCCTACATCCCATTGTATATATCAGCTGGAAGCTGTTACTGAGGGAGCGCCACTATCCCACCCTGGAAAAGGAGTGTCTGGCCATCAAGTGGGCTATAGAGTCCCTCCGTTATTATTTGGCCAGACGACCTTTCACTTTGGTAACCGATCATGCTCCTTTGACGTGGTTGGCTCGCCATAAGGACACGAACGCACGTATCCTCCGGTAGTTCCTTTCATTACAATCTTTCTCCTTTCAGGTTCTTCATTCCCCTGGGTCTCGCCTGCTCAACGCGGACTACCTGTCCCGGTATCCGTTGGACGCGTGACTCTATCAGCCACTTCCTAGGGGGAGTGACTGTGACGGGCCGACGCTACCTAGGTACCCGTCGTACCCCGGGGGCATCAACACAAGGGAAACACCCGACCCGGAAGTCCTCCGGGCGGAGACCAATCAAGTTCTACTTCCGGTCATGGCAGGCAGAAACAGCCACTCCGCGTCATCACCTGGATAAAAAGGGAGGAGAAGGACGAATCAAAAAAGAGCAACACAGGAACCGGCGTAAAAGACCTCGGCGGAGTGGCAGAAAGAAAAAAAAAGAGAACTATGACGGAGGCATTCCTGACGGCGGCAGTGTGGAGACCAGCGGCGAAGACCTCGGGAGCAGCACCAGTATGGCGGGACATCGCAGAGGCCCGGGAGGCACTAAACCCGAACTCTGGCCACGCCCAGGGGAGAGTGTGGCCATTGCAGGTGCGTGGGCAACACATACCAGAAATAGGGAGGTGGAGGGGACGAAGGAAGAGGAAGGGTGGGAGTAAGGACCATACTATTGAAGGTTCAGCTACGTTTAGTTTGTTGTTTTGGGTTTTTGTGCTTGCTTATTTCCTTTTTGTTACATTAGTGTCCCAGGAGTGGCATTTTTTTGTTCGGTCCGTTCAGTTGCTAATTAGGAATCCTATGACATAAGACACCAGAGAAGGTGGCTTAAAGGCAGTTCAGGAACGCACAGGGAGAGTCCGACATTGAGGAAGTCGAAGGGTGAAAAACAAAGGTTGAGGGATAAGACTTGTCCTACGGCCGGTATACAGAAAGAAAAAGGCAAGATCAAGAGGGACAGGTCAAGAGAAAGAAGGAGACGCAGAAAGTGGACAGAAAGAAAGAAAAGGAAATGAAACGCACATACAGAGAAGGCTGTGATAACCACGGGAGAACGCAGGAAGAGTGAGAAAGTGAGTAAGAGAGAGAGAGAGCATACAGTAGAAAGAGAGAAAGCAAGGAAACAGAGCTAAGAATAGTAAGATAAAAGACAAATAAATATTAGACCACTTACCACTGTCTGTTTCCGTTCTCTTTCCACATGCGCCTCCTGTGAGCCCACCTGCAAAGAGAAGACGGCAAGAGGAGAATCAGAAGAGTAGCGGCCGAATACACTCATAAGTCCAGAATCACCTTGAAAACTCTTAACAAAAATAAAATCTATGTATCATCTGACCACGGGCTACTTGTCATCATTGCGCCACCCTATTACACATCACTTTTAATTGCTCTGGGTAGAGCATGTTGTACTCCATATGTAGTTCCTGAAATCTCCATTTGGCTGGGAGGAATTGTTTCCGAGCTTCATATACCTGTTGCTGGAAATATGAATAAAGGGCCAGGTCCATGTCCTCGTAGTGCAGCACGTTAAGTTCCCTTGCTTTGTGGAGCACCACGTCCCAGTTCCTATAGTTTAGTAGGGTAGCTATGGGGGTTGCAGTTTCACAGACACCGTTGGGCACGTTTCCACTACAAACATGTCTGAGAAAGTCTCTGTTGAAAATTAGGGTCTGTAGTTGGCCGTGGCTTGCACCCTGTCTTCTTCCTAGTCAGGATAAGGGAGTCACACACCTAAGATAACCCCTTCTTTCCCCCTTGGTAGCTTGGCACAAGCAGTCAGGCTTATCTCAGAAGCAATGTGTAAAGCATTTGCACATAACACAAAGTAACACAGTGAAAACACAACAAAAGGACACCACTCCACTTTTAGAAAAATAGCCAATACTTATCTGTGTAAAACAAGGCCAAAACGAGAAAATACATCAATAAAGGTATGAATTTTGCAAGAATTAACTTAAAAATACAGTTCATTGAAGTCGATAGCTCCGCCGGGGGCTATCACGGGATCATGAACAACAGTTCAGGCTGACAACGGGGTTGCGGGCCAGCTACGGTGTTGGGAAGACCTGCAGACAGTACCTTGGAAATGTAGGGCATCGTGATCCTCGCAATGTGCTCTGGAGTGCGGTGCAGCTGGTGTCAGCAGGTGTCGGTTCCGGAGGTCAGTGCAGGGGTCAGCGGCCCCTTAAATTCACATGCATTGCAGATCAAACTCTGGGCTGATGATGAAGTCAGGGGTGCACGTGTCAATGGCATTGGGCTGTGTGCGAAGCGGGACGATGCGACGTGCAATGCCCATCATGGGGCAGGCAGTGGCCCAAGGCAGCTGTACAATGCGGTGCGGGCTCCATGCGGCACCCACAGATCTCAGTGAAGGCAGGGGTGTCTGTTGACGATGCCGGAGTCGCTGGCATCGTTGGACTTGAGCTGCGGTGTGGGACGGCACAGTGCTTCGTGTACCTCACAAGCGGTGTCCTCAGGCCACGGTGCAGGCATCGGCGTCAGTGTCAGCATAGAGCTGCATCATCAGGGATACAAGGCTGCGGTGTGAGCTAGGTGATGCAGAGTGCGGGGCCCACAGGTGACGGTGCAAGCAGCAGCTCAGAGATGGCATCAGGCGGCAGCATCAGTGAGACCAGGGTTGTGGTGCGAAGAAGGGCATGGCTCTGTGTAGCGGCATCAGGTCTCGGTGCAGGCAGTGGCGTTGTTGATGGCGTCATGGTGGTTTTTATTCTGTTGCAACACCAAACACACAGTTCCCAGTGCTGTAGGCAGATGAATCTGAAGTCTTTGGTATCCCTGAGACTTCCAACAGGAGGCAAGCTCTACTTCAAGCCCTTGGAGAAACGTCACAAGCAGGATACACAACAAAGTCCAGTCTTTGTCCTCTCCACAGCAGAAGCAGCAACTGCAGGCCAACCCAGCAAAGTGGCAGTATTCCTCCTCACAGCTCTTCTCCTTGGTAGAGGTTCCTCTTGATCCAGAAGTCTTCTACCTGTCTGGGGTTTTTGGGTCCAATATTTATACTAGTTCTGGACTTTGAAGTAGGCAAATCTTTTCTCCTCACAAGATCCACCTCTGTCCCAGACACTCTCCAGGAGAGGGAGACTCCTTTGCTCCGGGCAGGTCCAGCTTTATTCAGGTGTAACTGTCAGCTCCTCCCATCACTCTTAGCCCAGGAAGACCCTTCAGGATATGCAAGGAACACCTAAGCTCCCTTTGTGCGATTGTCTAGAGTGTATGCATCCAGATGTGAATTTCACAGGCAGGCACAGAACGGTTAAGCAAGAAAATGCCCACTTTCTAAAAAGTGTCATTTTCAAACTCACAATTTAAAAAACAACTTCACTAAAGGATGTATTTTTAAATTGTGAGTCCAGACACCCCAAACTCCATACCTCCATCTGCTCCCAATGGGAAATTAAACTTAAGAGGAATTTAAATGCAATCCCCTTGTTAACCTATGGGAGAGATAGGCCTTGCAATAGTGAAAAACTAATTTGGCAGTATTTCACTATCAGGACATGTAAAACACACTACCACATGTCCTACCTTTTAAATACACTGTATCCTGCCCATGGGGCTACCTAGGGCCTGCTTTGGGGGTGATTTACATGAGGTAAAATGGAAGGTTTGGGCTTGGCAAGTGGGTGCACTTGCCAGGTCGAAATGGCAGTTTAAAACTACACACACAGACACTGCAGTGGCAGGTCTGAGACATGTTTACAGGGCTATTCACATGGGTGGCACAATCAGTGGACACGACCTGCCTGCTCAACAGATACACACATGACCTGTGGGAGATGGTAAATATGGTTGTTTGTAGTCTTCTGGACCACCTTAAGGTCACTTTTCTAAAGTTGTGGGGGGCTGCCAAGATGCCTCATGTCAAATTGTCATGGCAGTGCTGGACACAGAAAATTCGCAGGAAAGGGACACAGGTTTCTCCATAACCCTGAGGAAGCATGCCTGGCATCTGCCCACTGGTTTCTCCAGAGATATGCAGGCAAGCCTCATGGATATGTCCGTCAGGGGGGCTCAACTGTTTGGAGCCAAGGTGGACTGAGTCTTGGGCAGGTTTAAGGCAGGGAAGGCTACTGCTCATTTCGGGCCTAGAACTAGAAACAATTCTGGAATTATTATTATTATTTTTTTCAAAAGGCTTCCCCTTTTGGCAGTGTAAGCCCTCTCATTTGGTCCAAGTACAGATACAGCTGCTATGTCAATGCAGAGGCAAAGGTTATTAGACTCAACATCCCTCCTTCTCATCCTTTTCTGCACCACTAGATCTACCCCTTTAGTTTCCCCTTAGAGGAATCTATGCAGCCTGTTAAATATCGTCCTTGTTGCAGTCTTGGAAGGTCATAAACTTGAAGCAGCAGATCTTGCAAATAATAGAGAGGGAGTATGCACTAACCTTCCAACAGGCTTCTCAAACTCCATTTAACAGGAGGATCACCTTCAGATTCTGTAGCAGGAGGTGGCAGCTGTGCTGCAAAATGAACCAGTGCAATTGGTCCCACACCAGGAAATTGGGCGCAGGTGCTATTCTCAGTACTTTCTGGTTTTTGTCACAACATAGTTCTTAAGGTCCTGAACTTTTTCTTCCACAAGAAAAGTCATGATGATGTCTCCCTGGCTCAGACTTTCTAGCACCGGAATCAGAAGGCTGGATGTTATCCCTTGACTTGCAGGACACATATTTCCCTATACTGATCCCTCAGTTGCTCAGGAAGTACCTTTGTTTTGTTGCAGGATCCACATTCTAATAGTTTGAGGTCCTCCCATTTGGACTAAAATCGGCTATTCACCAAGATAAGGCCAGTAGTTGTGACACATCTGCGATGATAGAGGACCTCAGTGCTCATGTATCTATACAACTGGCTGCTAAAGGCCAGCTTCTTGCTGATGGTGTCAGGCCACATGCAGGCAGTGGCATCCTAGCTGTTCCTATTGGGCTTTTCCACCAACATGCCCATGTCTCCCCCTAGTGCCCTTTCAGTTCCTTGTGTTCAGAGGGGCAGTACTAGACACAACATCTTTGAAAGCTTTCCCTCCTCCTCCGAGGATCCAAGATGTTTGGGAGGAGCTCATGTTCCGGGCTGCCAATTGTGCCGCCTGCCAGGTCCTGTATACTGTCAGTCACTCACACCTGCTTACATAAAAGGGCTCTCCAATGGTGCCTTAATTTTCACTGGTTCCAGCACAAGGAAGATCTGACAGACACAATTTTGCATTAGTTTTCACTGTCCTAATGAGGCTACTGGATTTGGGCGGCAGAATCACCTGACTTGTGGGGCACTAAGTACTATTCCACACCATGTGATGCCTGTCTGCCTAATCGGAGTTTTCCGGTTAACTAGCAGTGCCTCATCTCTGCCCAAGAACAGGGATGATTGTGGCAACCAGGCGCATGACAAGAAAAAATCCTCATTGGAATCGTGGTCGATCAGATCCCATCCTTTTCCCTCAGTCACATCAGTCTCACACAGGCAAAGACAAACAGAGGCAGAATATAGTTCAATAAGGGTTTATTAAAGTAACTGCATCCTAGATAAATTGGCATGTATTGCAATAAGTAGGATGATAAAACACACTAAAAGCAAAAGGGTGACAAGGAGTGTGAAACACAAAAGCAGTCCCCCATACTGTCACTGGGAGTGATATATATCTTTCCTACCTAAGATATATTAGAGCACAGCATAATAAATCCTAATCCACCCTTTAGGTTTCCCCCTGGAAAGACATCATCCCCCATACCTGAGCAAGGAAGTCTGAAGTCTACAGAGACACGGTCCTCATATAGGCCAGGGATTCAGTAGTCTAAGCAAGTGTTTTTATAATAAAACAATGGATGTTCTAGGAAAAATAGTCCAGCAAAATAGTGCTGTAATGATGGCCCAGGGGTACATTACTGCCCTTTCAGTGTTTACTTTCGTCCCTGACCACCCGTTTTAATTCAAGATTTATTTAAGGGACTAACACATATGTCTTCTCGTCCACCTTTTGTTATGTCCTAGTGGATTTGACTCTGGTCCTGACCTTTTTAAAAGAGGCTCCATTGGAACCCCTACACAGTTGGCAGTCACTTTTTGTCCCCGTTTAGACAATTTTTCTTGTTGCCATTACTTCAGCGGGGCACGTCAGTGTGCTGCTGAATCTGTGTGTCTACCAGGACAAACATGTCCTGAGATCTAAAGCGGCTTTCCTGACAAAGGTGGTAACAGCCTTCCATCTGGGCCAGTCAGACACCCTTCCTTCTACCCTCTGCCATATCCCTCTAATGAGGAGGATAAACTACAATGGCTAAACACTGGAAGACCGTCAGTAGGTGAGGAAGGTGAAGCTAGAAATATCCATCAGAAGAAAAAGGTACTTACCTTTGGTAATGATCTTTCTGATGGATTATCTAACCTGAAACCTTTCCTTTCTGAAATATGGTTATTGGTGACCATTTTGAAAAGGTTCCAATCTAGTGGTTGCCCTGCACAATTGATCTGTTGCTTGTCTCTGTTTCTAAGGGCATGGAAAAAATGGACGGGTAACTAGCATTGGTGCTCCAGGGTGGGCGTTATATATGGCTGTGGCAACATCATGCAGGTGGTGGAGTTGGAGCAGGTATCCTCTACCCAAGTAGAAGAGCTGCGAAAATGTCTGTATCCAGTCTGGCACCTGGGGATATTCAAAAGGTGAGGATTCTGCAGGAAGATAGAGTACCCACCAGTAAACTGGATACCTAAGATAAATAAGGGCAAATCTTGGTTGGCAAGTGTTTTAAAAGTGGCTAGCAGCTTCTTTACTTGTTTCTTTTGCAGAAATACATATAGTAGAAAATGAATTTAACTAAATGCTGAAATCAAGATATGCCTGTGTCTGTGTGAGTGTGTTTTCACTCTGAAATATTTTCCTGTGCTGACTTCATTTGCCGGAAATTCAACTGTCCACACCAATTGTTTTTAAAAAGTGAAATTGATTACTTCCTTGTTTCGGTGCTGGTAGAAAACAATTTCACAGTGACCCTGCTGCTCACAGTGCAGTACTTAGCACACACGATAAGCTCGCCCTTGTAGGCTGATCCTCAATGCAAGCATGTACCATTGCATTCTCCTCGTGTATAAAAATAAACATTGTAAATAAAGAAAACTGTCGCCCAAAAGGTAAATAAACTGTTCCACTTTGCACTTTATTTTCCCATTTTCATTCTTGTTCAACCTACACGACTGATTCTATTTACAATTTCACGTATAATAACACACACCCTTTGAATGAAACACATTTAAATGTTAGCATATTAACTATTCCCCCCCCCACAAAAAAAACATTTCTCGAACATTGACAGACATACCTGCAGTCTCATACAAGCAAAATGAATCGAGGATGATGTTCAAATATTACTAATCTTTCTAAAGATTACTAAAATCAGCATCACATAACCTAGAAAGTAAACATGTAGCATGTTTAGTATTCTGTAGGTATGGCAGATTCTGTGCTGATACAAAAAGAGGGTGGCAGGGGGAGTGAAAAGTTAAAAAGGGCAAAACGTGTTTTCAAGTGATCACCTTGTTGTTTTTTTAATTAGTCTGCATGAAGATTGTGAGGCTGCAAGCACACTAGGACAAGTGCATGGATCTCAGTTTTCATTTAGAACCTATAAAGAGGGGGGCTCATATTGGGCATTTGAGGTCTGCAGTACCTAAGTTGTGTCCATTAACCTGGGTTTACAAATCCTCAAAAACATTTTGAAAAATACAATGCCATGCTACACGTCAGGTCCTACAGCCAAACACCTTGCAGATTCTTCCATCATCACCAAAGTTATTAGCAAAAGAACAACCTTTGGCCCTCCTCCACCCTCAACTGTGTCCCCTCTTGGCAAATTAGCATTAAACTCAGTCTATTAAAAGCAAGGTAAACATGCAAAGAGTTTGACATATTTGAAATAGATCCTAGCAAATCTAAGATTTCTTTGAGCCTTACACTTTACATTTCCCCCTTGCCTGTTCTGCAAAAAATAAACCTCAACATACCAATAGAGAACTAACAGCACTAAAGATTTCTCAAATTTAGTGCAGATTTATGAAATAGTTGCACAGTTCTTAATAAATGAACAACTCCCCCATGTTAACAGTGTCTCACTTGATGGCTCAGCAGAAATTTGATAAACTAAGGCCCTTATTACCAGTTGCCTGGAAAATGGCTTTGATTTACCCCCCTCAGAGTTACAGGTCCTGGGGGTAACGGTAACTCCAGAAGTAGGGAAAATCCAAGCCATTACAAGTTAGAGCCAGAGGGTCTCCCTGGAAATAAGGAATTACTGGGGAATCAGTAATTCCGAGTCCGATTCCACAGGAATTCCTAATTTTATTTTATACTTTTGCAAAGAGATTTTGGCTGTTTTCAGCATTTGAAATCTCCAGATAAAAGTAAAGAAATCCTTAGTGTTCCCAAAGATCTCATAATTCCAATGGATGTGGTACCGCTGTTACTGGCACCATCAGAATTAAGAGGCCACTCAAGTAAGGGTCTCAGAGTGAATGAAACATGCTAAATGTGTGTCAAATTTCGTGCAGATTTGGCAAGCTACATTAAAGTTATAACCCGATAAAAAAAAACACACACACACACACACATATATATATATGCATATATATATATATATATATACACACACACTGGAATTCACTTAATGTTACAGGGACGTTATAGTTAGGCTTGGATTGTACACACATTAAACCATAGAAATTCAGAAGTTATAGTTACCTGAGCTCACCATAACTTACGCCCCCCAACGCACTGCTTATGACCTCATATATTACATCCATTAAGACCTCTCTACTGGGTGTGTGTGTTAAAGGTATGTTTAAAAGTAATGTCTGTACTGAAGCCTCTTTCCCTGTTGACTGATGGTGTTTACCGGGGAATCAGTAATTCCAGGTCCGATTCAACAGGAATTCCTCATTTTATTCTATACTTTTGCAAAGAAATTGTGTCTGTTTTCAGCATTTGAAATTTCCCTGTTGACTGATGGTGTTGTTGTGTTATATGATAGACTAACCTCTATGGTTAGATTTCTTACTTTACAGTGAGATCCGTGCTGTACGTCTCTCACCTGTGCCTTCTTATTGAAAAAAAAAATGAAATGGTATTTTATGAAGTATTCTGAAATTTACTTTGCTGGATGATGTCATCAGTGATGTCACTGACCATGTCATATGTGATGTAATATGTGAGGTCATATGGTTTTGTGAGTGTAAAATCAGAGCCTAACCATAAAGTCCCTGTAACCTTTGTTTATTTCAGTGAATTTCTGATGTTTTTTTAGATCTATTTCCTAACTATAACTGCCCTGTAACCTTTGTTTTTATCTGTGAATTTCTAGTTTTTTTTAATGCTACTTCCAAACTATAATGTCCCTTAATCAAAAAACATAGACGAATTAAACACACCTAACTAGCCGAGGCCATTAGAGTTATGCAGTACCAGAGGGCCAAACTATGTGGCAGCGTTGAGTAGATTATGTGGCAATAAAATGCAAATTATGGGACTTCTATTGTAATAATATTACTTCCTTATTTCCTAATTTTTAAACTTGATAACAGTATATAGGCATAGGTTGCACTTTATTAGTACCAGTTTACACCCAAATACAGTCATGAGCAATAAAAAGGTGACCAGTCCAGCTTTTCAAAGGGCCTCGCTCTGTAGAGCAACATGTATTGCTGCATTGTTAATACCTTTTGAGGGGTTTGAGCTTGAATTAACATTTTTTACTTACATTTTGGAGAATATTCAACAGATGATATAGTATGTGGCAGATGCGGCAAATTGACAATTATTCCAAATTGCTGTTGCTTCACAGTTGCATATTTTCAGTGGCCCTCACTGTAACATACAGGAATCTTACGTTTTTTAACTGATTCTCATCTACAAATGTTTTAGGGAAACAAATACTAAATTACATAACTTCAATTTGTTTAAAAATATTTTGTAAATGCTTTTTGGGTCGTAGATCTGCTACAAGGCCAGCCCATGTATACTTCTTGTTTCACCTCCGTGGGGGAGTGGGTCCGCGGATCTGCTGTGACTTTTAACAACACTCAAAACATATGTGGACACTATTCAATTTATATTAGAGACAATAACATAAAAACATATATTCTAACGTATTCAAGTGTACATGGTTGTTTTCATAAATATGTCCTGTTTCTTGTGGAATTGCAGCATTGCTACGACAACGACAGATATGCGAACCCCTTATGACACAGCAGCAAATACGTTTCATTGGGTAGGACACCTGCCAACCGATGCTACAGGAAGTTCCATCCCATTGCTTGTTGTTCGGGTGTGTCTGCCGTTTTTCACACTTTAGAGCACAGCAGGAACTGCCTCTTTTTCTTTGGTGTTATTTTGAAAGCAAATTCCATCATGATACCAGGAGGAGAAAGAGAGAAGCAGCAACAACACAAGCCAGGAGAAGGGAAGGACTCCCAACACAAAGGAAATAATCCATTGCTTGGAAATTGTTTTCCTGTACCTTCTGGTGAAAAGAAGGTCATTGCCAAGGTTGTAAAGTACAACCTTTGCAGCAAAGAACTGAGCAGAGGCACCAGCAAAAAGCACTTGCATGGCACTAGCAGCATGTTTAAGCATTTAGAAACAATCTATCACCTGTCACCCTGCAAGTGCAGAAATTAAAAAGGGATGCAGCGCAGGCCTTAACTTCATCTGCTGCACCTAGAATTGCTCCTGGTGACCCGGTGCCCGCAGCTGTGACAACGAACATCCCTGCTGTCATTCCACAGATGCTTTAAGCCAGTACCTTTTACAGTGTGCAACAAAATATTACAGTTGGTGAGCAGTCTATGACAGTTGTTGGGGTGCAAGCTGTGCTAAACAACTAATGTCATATATTTGTTTTAATTTAAGAATGTTTGCACACGCTCTGTGCATTTCTCCAGTTATTTTGTTATAGTGGTAGTTTGCTTTAAAAAAAGAAAAACACAAAACATGAAAAAAGTTCCAACAACACAAAAAAAGGTTATTTTTAGAACCACCAATTTTGGTTTAAAGAAAAAGAACATATATGTTTGTGAATGTGTGAATACTTGGGTGTGATGGTTTGTGTGGGTGTCTCAGTGGTTGTGCGAGTGTCTCTGTTGGTCTGTTAGTGGCTGCAATACTCGTTTTGTGCATTTGTAAGAGGGTGTCTGTGACTGCATGTGTGAGTGGGTGTGTGAGCAAATGCAGTATTGGTTTTCTGGGTGTGTGAGTGAATATGTGTGTGTGTGAATGGGTGTATGAGTTTCTGAATGGGAATTTGAGTAGGTATATGACTGTGAATGAGTGTATATGTGGGAGTTTGAGTGTGAATGGGTTTGCAAGTGGGTATGTGAGTGGATGTGTGGATCCGTATGTGAGTGTGTCAGTGGCTGTATGGGTGTGCTAGTGGCTGTGTGGATCTATGAGTGGGTATGTGAGTGGCTGTGTGAGAGTGAATGAGTGTATGAGTGAGTGTGTGATTGGTTTGTGAGTCTGTAAGTGGGTGTATGATTGGTATATCAGTGTGTGAGTGGAGGGTGAGCGTCTGTTGATGTGTGCATACGTTTTTGAGTGGCTATGTGGATGTGTGAATGGGTTTGAGTGGGTTTGTGACTGGCTGTATGTGTGTGTGAATGAGTTTGGGAGTGTCTCTATGGGAGTGTGAGTAGATGTGTCAGTGGGTGCATGCATGACTGTGTGAGGGTGTGTATGACGATGTGTGGAACTGAATGATATTGTGGGTGTGCGTGATTTTATTGGTCTGAGTGGGTGTGTCAGTGGCCATAAGGGTGTGTGAGTGGATGTGTGAGTAGTTGTATGTGTCTGTGAGTAAGAAGTGTGAGTGGTTATGTGGGTGGGTTTGTGAGTATGTGAATAGGTGTATGAGTGGCTGTGTGAGTGGTTTTGTGGGTTTGGGAGTGTCAGTGGCGGAATGTGTGAGTGGGTGTGTGAGTGGTTGCATGGGGGTGTGAGTGGTTGCGTGTGTATGCGTGAATTGATGTATGAGTGGGTGTGAGTGGTTTGGGGATCTGAGTGGGTGTGTGAGTGTCTGTAGGTATTTCAGTGGGTGTGTGAGTGGGTGTATGGGTGTATGAGAGGGTTTCTGAGTGTCTATGGGTGTGTCAGTGGGTGTGTCAGTGGGTTTATGGGTTACAGTGTCAGTATGTGGTGGTGTATGAATGGCTATATCGGTGTGTGAGTGTGTGCGTGAGTGTGTGTCAATGAGTGAGTGGGTGTATGAATGGTTGTATGGGTGTGTGAATGGGTTTGTGAGTGTCTGTGTGAGTGGCTATATGGGTGTGTGAGTGTCTTTGGGTGTGTGAGTATCTGTGGATGTCTTTAGGTGCGTGAGTGGCTGTATGGGTGTGTGAGTGGGTATGTGATGATGTGTGGATCAGTGAGTGGTTATGTGAGTGGTTTTGTGGATGTGTGAGTATGTGCATGGGTGTATGAGTGGTTTTGTGGGTCTTTGAGTGACTGTATCAGAGGATGTATGGGTGTGTGAGTGGGTCTATGGGTCTGTGGGCGGGTGTGTGAATGGTTGTGTGGGTGTGTGTGTGAGTGTGTGAATGGGTGTATGAGTGGATGTGTGAGTGGTTTTGTGGGTCTGTAAGTGGATGTGTGAGGGGCTGTATGGTTGTGCAAGTGGTTTTGTGGGTCTGTGACTGGCTGTTTCAGTGTATGAGTGGGTTTCTAAGCATCTGTCAATGTTTGAGTATCTGTATGAGTGGGTGCCTGAGTGGCTGTATTGGTGTGTGACTGGGTGCACTGGCTGTAACAGTGTTTAAATGGGTGTGTGAATGGCTATATCGGTGTGTCAGTGGGTGTGTGAGTGTTTATGTTAGTGGGTGTTTGAGTGGCTGCATGGATGTGTGAATTGGTTTGTGAGTGTCTCTTTGGGAATAAGTGTGTGAGTGGGTGTGCACGTTTCTATATCTGTGTGTGAGTGGGTGTCTGACTGGCTTTCTGGGTGTATAAATGGGTGTCTGACTGTGTAAGTGGGTGTTTGTGTTTTTTAATTGTAGTCTGGAACACCCTGTCAATGCAATCTTATGGAACAACACTGAAATAACTAAATAATAAACCACATCACTCCAATAGAGGGTGCCATTCATCTATACAAAAAGAAAAAAACAAATATGAATTAGTTTTAAACAATTTATAAAATTAGAAATTAAACTTCATCAATGCATAACTTCTTAATAGGAACAAATCACTGCACATCTTCTAATTAGCTTTTATACTTACACAGCGTAAATGATGGACTTTTTAAAGAATCATGCTTGAACAGTGGGGAAAAAGCAATCATATAGATTGTATAAAAATAAAACCCAGAACTACATATTTTGCCATGTAAATAAGCAACTCTGTGCATTGCACTCACTACACTTTTTGTTAGTATGTGCACAGCCTTTTAAAGGCATCAGCCCTGGTAAGCCATATTAAATCATAAATACTGATAATGCATCTACTACAACTAGACTATTCCACTTTTACAACTGCAATCCTCCCTAGAAATGTATTTCCAGAAACAACAGATAAGAATTAGGCGCCAGATGTTGCAACTGATTTTGCATTCACAAATGGCACGAATCGCTAAATTTGACCTTTTGCTAATGCAAAATTGATTGCCTTTATGAATGTGTGAAAGGAATTTGAATGGTTGTAGAATGGGGATTTGGCATGTGCAATTTACCGCCTACTTAAATCAGGTGGTAATCAGGTGCAACCTATATATATAGGCCCAGACTGCACAGCATTACCTACAATGGCTGCTCTCTGCGTCATGGCGAGGAGGACGATGAGGATCCTGGCAGATTTGCAGAGAAGTAGGCAGAGACAGGAGCGCATTTTCACAATGCACACTACATTGTTTGATCAGACTGAGGAGACAATCTATGACAACTATAGATTACATTCTGCCATGAGTTTATATTAAATGGATGAACTCCACCAACAATTTCAGCAACATACTCACAGGAACAATGCAATTTCCACTCATGTGTAGGTTTTAAGTTCCTTGCAATTCCTAGCTTCAGGAAGGTATCAGGGGATAATAGCTGCAGCAAGAGGTGTGTCCCAAAGTGTGCTGACATGTTTTTTTAATGCATTTCTGGATGCAATGCTGGTGAAAATCAATGATCACATCAGATTACCCAACACACCATGGGAATTTCAGATCACTAAATTAAAATTCTACCAGTTAGTGCAATTCCCACATGTCATTGGCTGCATTGATGAGGCACGTGTTGCAATATGTCCACCATCTGTAAATGACTACATTTACTGCAAAAAGAAAATGTAACCATTCATTGAATATCCAGGCGCTATGCAATGCATAAAATATCATAACTAATATAGTGGCCAGATTACCTGGTAGTACACATGATTCCTTCATTTTTCACCTTAGTGGAATCTACACACAGCTACTCGCTGGTGAGTTTGGAGAAGGATATTTATTTACTAGATAAATCACATTTAAACTGTTTAGCATAAAGTACAGATGCAGTAACTGATGACAGTGAATCATTATTTGGTCATGTCATTGTAGGAGACAGTGCATGTGCTGTGCGCTCATCCATCCTCAAACCATATGAACCCATCCACTCCAAGCGAGCACCTTTACAATGTAGTGCATAGAAGCACACAAAACATGATAGAGAGGCCCTTTGGCCTGCAGAAGAGTTGATTCAGATGTCTACAAAAGAGCGTCTGAGCACTACAGTACAGTCCTGAAACTAGCTGCAAAATTGTAGCTATATGTCCCATGTTGCACAACATAGCAACAAAAAAGGCATACCCCTGGACCTGTCAGTTTCAGATCCAAGTTCAGATGAAGAGCCATGTCCAGCCCCTCAACCTGCAGATGGATCAAGGGCAGCAGGAGGCAGACAAAGACATGCTGAAATAGCGCACAGTTATGTTTAATGTAAGTAATGATGAGACCAAGCATTTCATAATCTTGCTGCAAATTTTCATATTTATTACCTTAACTTCAGGTTAAATATGCTATCACCAAAGAAAAGTTTTCAGAATGCACAATTTGTGCCAAATCAAAAGTGTTTTTCACCATAGACATGACAAATGTTATGTATTGTCCCAAAACAACAACCATAGATACATGTCTGTATCACTTTTTCCTTCTACGCACTCCACCAGGGCTAGAATTGTGGTCATTCAGTGGGCTCTGCACTATGTCTTGGTGAGGCCTCTGAAGCTGCACTGTGTCTAGAACTATGACACCTACTTTCAATCACAGGGGTAGTAACATTACTGAGGCTGGAGAGCTCCTCACTATCCCCTCCACCTAAGTCACTTTTTCCTGCAATCAGAGCAGTCTGCATGTTCTCAGTTGCGTTGGTGACTTGAAGCAAACCTCGTGCAATGTCTCTACTACAAGATGTCATCTCCACTTGCATGGTCACAGCGCCTCGTGACAATAATGCAGTTGCATTTGTCAGGCGATGGATAGATCTTGTAAACCCATCCAATCTGCCCATTAGTTTGTGATGACGTCTTCGGTATGTGACATAGTCCTGCTGCATTACTACGCAAAGTTCATTGATGGCATTTGTCACCTCATTTAAATTGTCTGCAGTGGCTTTTTGCTCTTCCTTCGCTGTTGTGTTCAGCTGCTTGATACCATCTTTGTTGTCACACATTTTATTATTTATTGACACCAAATGTGTTTGCATTGACCTTATGTGCTTACATTTTAGGTGCGGCACCTTCAACATCTATGCATCCAGACCTACAAATACAGCTGAGCTGTAACCTTCCCCTGATGGACATCTTACAGCCATTCTACGCCCTCTGAGAGGTTTGTATTTGCGATGGACAAAGGACTGACTGACATCTGTAGGAGGGTCTATCGTCAGATGGTGGTGTAAACATGTCTGTTGGGATATCATCAGCGGCTGTATCAAAATAAGGGAATAAATACACTGTTGTCCTGTATCTGGTTGGTGCAAGTGTCGTGAAAGGTGGAGGCACAATATTTTCACCCCCTGACAGTGGCAGAGTCTCCTCAGTTTCTACAATTTCAATTCCTCCAGCATGTGTTGCAGGTATTTCTGTGACATCAATAAGAAATTGTTTAGTTCAAATAATGAACTTGTGTGTCTCAGTTTACATTAATTGTTTCAAATAAAAAGAATTTAATGACACAGTGTTCCTACATGTCATATGCTATGTCAAATTTGTATGGGGCTCCGCAGTGCAGCATTATATGACATGTATTCACTGTTGAATTTCAAACTACTACACCCATAATCCCTTGGTGGGTTGCAGATAAAATGCTGCCTGGAGTGGATATTTTAAAGTTTAACTTTGATTACCTAATTAGTAATCTTATAACAATAAGCTTTTATATGTTGCAATTTGTACATCTTACCTTTGCTGGTACTGTGCGTGGCTGAGGTGTCAATGCCTGTGACCCTTGACAAGTGCTTCTGGCTGCAAAGTTGCCTCTACTATTTCCTCCAAAGGGGTGAATAGTGGCTAGCTGCATGGTTCTCCGCCAGTTCACCTTGCCTCTGCAAGCCTGCTTCCTTCCTTCTCCTTGGCTCATGTCCATAGATCAAACCAGCGCTTGCAAATTTCCTCAACTGAGCCTGTGTGACACCCACCATGCTGATCTTGCCCTGGATGTCCTTCCAGATTTTCAGTTTTTGCTCTCTGGAACCTGCACTGAACTCTTGCCACCAAGCAGCTTGTCGTGGCTTTTCATACACTCCTCTGTGAGCACCCCCAGTTCTTGCTCACTGAATTTCAATTTTCTTTTGCACCCTCCAGCCTCATTGCCATTGTCATCAGTGGCCATGATGTTTTTGGTGCTCAAAATTCCACTCCAAACAGGCTCCCTAGTTCTTTGCTGCAACAGTTTGCCTCCTCCTCTGGCTATGGGTCCTAGAAACAGCATTGATTAACTCACTTCCTCAATGTGATGTCATCAAGCTGCTCCAAAATGCGTCATTCACAATTTGGTGATTACCTAATTATGATTTCCTATTTAGGTAATCAGTATTTTGTAATCGTTAATTGCAATTGTGAATCCTATGAAATCGCTAAATCATTACCGATTCCTATTTTACATCTGTAACAGAACTGTAATCTGCATTCAACTAGATTCAAACCAGACAATATCCTACCTCGAGACAAAGCTGCATATGACATGCCTTCCTTAAAGATGGTACAACTAATATTAATAAATGCTGCATCTACATTTGAACCTTGTGATTTATGAATAGTATTAGCGTATGCTGGAGAAAATTGAAACTGTTTAGAATAAAACGTGCAATAGACCTTTCAATCTACTTTGCACTTTCAATCTCATCAAATTTAATCACTAGGTATTCCAACTCATTGCTGTTAGGATAGCAAATAAAATCAACAAATTGATCCATAGCACCATTGACCAAATCTTCCTCAACATTTAAATTTGGACACAAAATCATTCTACAGTTTTTGCAGAGACTTAAACATTTCTCTAATCATGCAGTTTGTGAAACTGATTGTCTAATGACCTCCAGGGTCCTAGCCATTGTCATCAGTGGCCATGATGTTTTTGGTGCTCCAAATTCCACTCCAAACAGTCTCCCAAGTTCTCTGTTGCAGCAGTCTACCTGATCCTCTGGGACCTGGAAACAGAATGGATCGACTCACTTTCTCAATGTGAGATCATCAAGCTGCTCCGAAATGCGACATTTGCAATTTTGCCATTACCTTATTGTGATTTCCTATTTAGGTAATCACTATTTGGTAATCGCAAATTGCGATTTTGAATCCTAAGTGTTAGAAATGGGATCTCTGGTTTGCAGTCAGTTTGCACTCTGTCCAAGCAGGGAACCTCACTCTAGTCAGGGCAATGGAGATACACACTCAGATAACCCCTGCTCACCCCTTGGTAGCTTGGCACAAGCACTCAGGCTTATCTCAACGGCAATGCGCAATATTTATCTAAATCCAACAAGATCAAAATGAGAGAAATCGAACATAACACAAATCAAGATATGAATTTTCAAAGTAAAAAGTCTTACTCCATAGTAAACAATGGAAATGTTGATTTTACACAAAGTACCTGGTTTGTGTAAAAAATAAAGACACACAGGTGTGCGTGTACCGGAAGAGTCAGCGATGCGTTGATTCCTTACTCGCAAGTGAGGTCATGCGTCGTTTGTCTCCGGTTGGGTAGGTGATCTGTTGATTTTCTCCCTCGCAAGAGAGCGATGCGTCGATTTCTGGACAGGGCACCTCAGACCCTTGCATGTTCATGATGACTTTGACACCCAGCGATGATGCATAAGATGGCTGGTCGCACGATGTTAGAAAACCACACTGTGTGGAGTTTGCGTCGTTATCAGCAGAGGCAAATGGGTGTGCGTGATTTTCCAGCCATGGTGTGTCGATCTCCCAGTCGCGGTGCAGGTGGAGCATTAATTTCAGACATTTTTCAGCTGCGTTGAAAATTTCCCCGAACAGTGTTCTGTGCGTGAATTTCAGTTCTTGTTCTGCCATCTTCACTTTTTAAGGGCCCGGGGACTGGATGGGGTACCACTTGGCAGGGCAGGAATCTCAGCAGAGAGTCCAGGTGCTGGCAGAGGAAATCTTTAATGGCCCTGAGACTTCAAAAGAGGGGGCAAGTTCTGTCCAAGTCCTTGGAGATTCTTCTCAAGCAGGAATGAACAACAAAGTCCAGTCTTTGTCCTGTTTCACAGGCAAAAGCAGCAACTGCAGGATAGCCCAACTAAGCACAGTCACAGGCAGGGGCAGCGCTTCTCCTCGGCTCTTCTCCTTGGCAGAAGTTCCTTTTGAATTCAGAAGTGATCTTGAGGAAATCTAAAGTCTGGGGTTTTGAGTCCAAGACTTATACCCCTTTCTGTCTTTGAAGTTGCCGAACTTCAAAGAAAAGTCTCTGTGTTTTACAGGATCCTGCCTTGCCCAGACCAAGCCCCAGACACACACCAGGGGGTTGCAGACTGCATTGTGTGAGGGCAGGCACAGCCCATTCAGGTGTAAGTAACCACTCCTCCCTCCACTCTAGCCCAGATGGCTCATCAGGATAGGCAAGCTACACTCCAGCTCCCTTTGTGTTACTGTCTAGAGGAGATTCACAAACATCCAAACTGTCACTCTGACCCAGACAGGGAATCCACAAACAGGCAGAGTCACAGAATGGTTTAAGCAAAAAAATGGGTACTTTCTAAAAGTGGCATTTCCAAACTAACAATCTAAAAACCAACTTCACTAAACGATGTATTTTTAAATTGTTTGAAGACCCCAAACTCCATATCTCCATCTGATCTCAAAGGGAAACTACACTTTAAGAATATTTAAAGGCAGCCCTCATGTTAACCTATGAGAGAGATAGGCCTTGCAACAATGAAAAACAAATGTGGCGGTATTTCACTGTTAGGACTTATAAAACACATCAGTACATGTCCCACCTTTAACATGCACTGCACCCTGCCCATGGGGCTGCCTAGGGCTGCCTTAGGGGTGCCTTACATGTATAAAAAGGGAAGGTTTGAGCCTGGTAAGTGGGTACACTTGCCAGGTCGAATTGGCAGTTTAAAAACTGCACACACAGACACTGCAGTGGCAGATCCGAGCCATGTTTACAGGGCTACTCATATGGGTGGCACAATCAGTGCTGCAGGCTGTAGGAAAGTACCATCTTGCCTGGCATGTTACCCCCATTTTTACTTGTATGTAAGTATGTTTGTGCCTGTCTCACTGGGGTCCTGCTAGCCAGGACCCCAGTGCTCATAGTTTGTGGCCTGAATGTGTGTACCTGTGTAGTGACTAACTGTGTCACTGAGGCTCTGCTAACCAGAACCTCAGTGCTTATGCTCTCTGCGTTTAAAATTATCACTATAGGCTAGTGACCATTTTCACCAATTCTAATTGGCACACTGGAACACCCTTATAATTCCCTAGTATATGGTACCTAGTTACCCAGAGTATTGGGGTTCCAGGAGATCCCTATGGGCTGCAACATTTATTTTACCACCCATAGGGAGCTCAGACCATCCTTACACAGGACTGCTACTGCAGCCTGAGTGAAATAACATCCACGTTATTTCACAGCCATTTTACACTGCACTTAAGTAACTTATAAGTCACCTATATGTCTAACCCTCACTTAGTGAAGGTTAGGTGCAAAGTTACTAAGTGTGAGGGCACCCCAGCACTAGCCAAGGTGCCCCCACATTGTTCAGGGCAATTTCCCAGGAGTTTGTGACTGCAGGGACACCATTACACGCGTGCACTACATATATGTCAATAACTATATGTAGCTTCACAATGGTAACTCCGAATATGGCCATGTAACATGTCTAAGATCATGGAATTGTCCTCCATGCCAAATCTGTAATTGGGGTGCCAATCCCATGCATCCCCGGGGCTCCACCATGGACCCCGGGTACTGCCAAACCAGCTCTCTGGGGTTTTCACTGCAGCTACCGCTGCTGCCACCCCACCGACAGGGTTCTGCCCTCCTGGGGTCTGGGCAGCCCAGGCCCAGGAAGACAGAACAAAGGATTTCCTCTGAGAGAGGATGTTACACCCTCTCCCTTTGGAAATAGGTATTAAGGGCTGGGGAGGAGTAGCCTCTCCCAGCCTCTGGAAATGCTTTGAAGGGCTCAGATGGTGCCCTCCTTGCATAGGCCAGTCTACACTGGTTCAGGGAACCCCCAGTCCCTGCTCTGGCACGAAACTGGACAAAGGAAAGGGGAGTGACCACTCCCCTGTCCATCACCACCCCAGGGGTGGTGTCCAGAGCTTCTCCAGTGTGTCCCAGACCTCTGCCATCTTGAATCAAGAGGTGTGAGGGCACAATGGAGGCCGGTGAGAGGCCAGTGCCAGCAGGTGACGTCAGAGACCCCTCCCTATAGGTGCTTACCTCTCTAGGTGGCCAATCCTCCTCTGAGGGCTATTTAGGGTCTCTCCTGTGGGCTTTTCCTCAGATAGCGACTTGCAAGAATTCACCAGAGTTCCTCTGCATCTCCCTCTTCGACTTCTGCCAAGGACCGACCGCTGACTGCTCCAGGACGCCTGCAAAACTGCAACAAAGTAGCAAGAAGACTACCAGCAACATTGTAGCGCCTAATCCTGCCGGCTTTCTCAACTGTTTCTTGGTGGTGCATGCTCTGGGGGCTGTCTGCCTTCATCCTGCACTGGAAGCCAAGAAGAAATCTCCTGTGGGTCGACGGAATCTTCCCCCTGCTCCAGCAGGCACCAAACTTCAGCGTCACCGGTACTCTGAGAACCCTCTAATCCTGACGAGCGTGGCCCCTGGAACACAGGTGGTGGACCCAAGTGACCCAGACTGTCCAGTGGTCCAACTGTCCAAATTTGGAGGAGGTAAGTCCTTGCCTCCCCTCGCCAGACAGTAATCCTATGTACTGCGTGATCTGCAGCTGCTAGGGCTTCAGTGCAAGGAATCCTTCGTGCACAGCCTAGCCCACGTCCCCAGCACTTTGTCCAGCATTGCTCAACTCGCTGAGTTGACCACCGGCTTTGAGGGTTCCTCCTTTGTAGTGTTGAGACAACCGCCATGCTGAGTTTTCTTGCACCTGTGTTCAAGTACTTCTGCGTGTGCTACCTTCTTGTGCGTGGGCTCTCTGTGTTGCTGAAGGCACCCTCTGTCTCTTCTTCCAAGTGTCGACCTCCTGGTCCTTCCTGGGCCCGGGCAGTACCTTTTTTCTTCAACCGTGAACTTTGCAGGTAGCAAGCCGTGTTTGCGGTCTTTCTCCAAAGAAACAACGCTGCATCCTCCAGCACTCCGTGGGACATCTTCTGCACAAAGGAGAAGTTCCTAGCACCTTTCGTTATTGCAGAATCTTCAGCTTCTTCCACCCGGCCATTTTGCACCTTCATCTCAGGTCCAGGAATCCGTCTTCAGTGCTTTGCAGTCTGTTGTGGTCTTTGCAGAATCTCCTATCACAACTTTACTGTATTTCTGGGGAAGTGGGGTCACTTTACTCCTACTTTTCAGGGTCTCAGGGTGGGGTATCTTGGACACCCTTAGTGTTTTCTTACACTCCCAGCGACCCTCTACATTCTACACTAGGCCAGGGGTCCCTAAGTGGTTCGCATTCGACTTTCTTAGTATATGGTTTGTGTTGCCCCTAGGCCTATTGCATCCTATTGTATTCTACAGTGTTTGCACTACTTTTCTAACTGTTTACCTACCTGATTTTGGTTTGTGTGTATATTTTGTGTATTTTACTTACCTCCTAAGGGAGTATATCCACTGAGATATTTTTGGCACATTGTCACTAAAATAAAGTACCTTTCTTTTTAGTAACTCTAAGTATTGTGTTTCTTATGATATAGTGCTATATGATATAAGTAGTGTAGTAGGAGCTTTGCATGTCTCCTAGTTCCGCCTAAGCTGCTCTGCTATAGCTACCTCTATCAGCCTAAGCTGCTAGAACACTATTAACCTACTAATAAGGGATAACTGGACCTGGCACAAGGTGTAAGTACCGTCAAGTACCCACTATAAGCCAGGCCAGCCTCCTACACAGGCCCACTGGCAGCATTTGATTTACAGTCCCTAAGTACCTCTAGTGCACTTTATTAGGGACTTACTAGTAAATCAAATATGCCAAGGGAGCACTTGCACTTTAGCACTGGTCAGCAGTGGTAAAGTGCCCAGAGTAACAAAAACAGCAAAAACAAAGTCCAGCACACAGCAACAACCTGGGAAGCAGAGGCGAAAAGTTGGGGGAGACCACGCCAAGGATGCCAGGCCTAACACTAAGGAATCGCTCAGTCATTCCCGATTCCTCTTCTACATCGGAAATTGCAATTACCAAATAGCGATTCTGTAAAATTCGCTATTTGGTAATTGCAATTTCCAATCATGATACATATGGACCTTGGCAACTTAAATGGTATCTTTTCTTGAATTTTAGGTTCCTATCATTGCATTCTGTCTATCGACTTTTTTTTCTTTTCAGCTAGACAGTGTAATGGCCAGATCTAATAGTAACTCCTTCCTGAGAAATGATAGCGACAACAGTATATGATTACTAGAGATAGAGATAGATGTTTGTCCTATGTTAAAGTTAGTAATCTAGTAGTACTATGTAATTTACTACCATCTGCAGCATTGTTGCATTAAAATAACATACTTCCCACTTCATGCTACATGTAAAGTCGACAGAACATCTGTTTGATAATTTGTATACACCTGTTTTAAGTAGCTTTTTTCAGTAATTAGTCAAAACTTGCACTTTTGGAATCTGGTAATGTTAAATAAATAAAATACTGCAATTCACCATTAAAAACTCATGTGTAGCCTCTTGAGTATTTTGAGTGAACTGTACAGATTCACAACAAAGATCTACAGTGTCTCAAATTACAGATGCAGAATGTATTTTTTCTCTCTCAGTGCAGAGACGGTTCATCACACTGCACACTGCAGAACACAGTACCTTCTGTTGTTTCTCTTCAGTTGCACCAACAACACTAAGGCCCTCATTTCGACCTCGGCGGTCTTTTTCAAAGACTGCCGAGGTACCGCCGTGCTGAAGACCGCCAGTGCAGACGGTTTTCCGCGCGACGCATTATGACTGCTGGCAGCCCTCCGTCCTTTTTCGGCCGGAGAGCCGCCAGCAGCCATACTGGCGGTCGCCGGGGAAGTGGAGGCTGCTCGACCTCTACCGCCCCGTTATCAGAACACCGCCCACCGAATCACGTTCCATGATTCGGTGTGGCGGTGTTCTGGTGATGGGGAGCTGGTGGCGGAGCAGCCTCCATGGATCCCGTCCCCTCCCGGAGGATCAACGGACAAGGTAAGTTGATCGTCCGTTAGGGGAGGGGGGTGTTGTGTGTTGTGTACGTGCATGGGGGTGTGCGTGTGAATATGTAGAGGAGGTGTGTGAGTGCGTGTATGCATGCAGGGGTGTGTTGGGTGTATGGGAAATGTGTGCAGGTCAGCCTGTGTGCATAGCTGTTTGTATGTGTGCAGGTATGGGTTGTTGTAGTGTATGTGTGTGTGTAGGGGTGTATGTCTGTGCATGTTGGGGGTAGTGGTGGGGAGGGGGTGTGTGTCTGTGCATTTTGGGGGTAGAGGTGGGGAGGGGGGTCCTGCCACCTTTGGGAGGTGGCAGGTGGGTGTGGGGGGAGGACTCAGGAGTGGGGGAAGGGGGTGGATGGAGACCCCTATCAGTGCCAGGGAAGGAATTCCCTGGCACTGATAGTGCCTATCGCCATGAATTTCGTGGCGGTTCCAAACCACCTGAATTTCATGCCGGTATACAGGGTCCCGATACCGCCGGCGGTCTGGTGACAGTGCTGGGCTGGAGACCGAAGTCTCCAGCCCAACAGTCGTCACCGCCCTGGCGGTCGGAGTGGAGAAGTGGCGGATGACTATGGCGGTAACCGCCATGGTCATAATTTAAAAAAAAATCTGCCGGCCTGTTGGCGGTTTTACCGCCACTTCTCCCCTGTTCGCTAGGGTCATAATGAGGGCCTAAGTAATGCAAACAAAATGTTTACCACAACATTAGCTTAGCATTTTACACTAGATGGGTTTTACCATTGATAACCTAAAATATCTCGATAATTTTCACTTTTTTGTTTCTAACTTAGTTCCTTTTTCTCTTTCGTTTCCTTTTTTGTAACATCATCACTACACTGATTTGAGATTTTCCGCTTCGGACAGATGGAGTGTTTCTCATAAATTGGATACTGTCTTAAATGAATATGATGAGAATATTCACGGAATAGAAGTATGAATCCTGCTTTATTAAAACAGAGTCCTCTTCAGGCCTGCCACAACTGCCATCAATCCCTTCACATCATGCCAACATTCTAAAGCTGGCTTCACATTAACATTCTAATAAAGACAACATTAGGAGGAAGGTTTAGGGGTGAACAGGGAAGGAGAATATACCATTCAAGTAAATTACAACAAAGAACATAAAGACTTGTTAATATGTTATATTCTGTAACACAACTGGAATCTGCATTTACTCTGATATAGTCAAATTCAACTAGATACAAACCAATGTACTAACTCAAAACAAAGCTACATATGACATAACTTCCTTAATGATGGCACAACCAATATAAAAAAATGCTGTATCTAAACTTGAACCTTGTGATTTCTGAATAGAACTGGAAACTGTTTAGCATAAAACATGCAATAGACCTTCCAAACTGGTTTGCGTTATCAATCGCATCAAATTGAATCTCTAAGGTGGTCATTACAACCCTGGCGGTCAGTGTTAAAGTGGCGGTAAGACCGCCAACAGGCCGGAGGTAAAAAATTTGCAATTACGACCGTGGTGGAAACCGCCAACAAAGACAGCCACTTTAACACTCCGACTGCCACGGCGGTACAAACAAACAGCGCGGCGGTCACCGCCAATAGACAGGCGGGAGACAATGTACCGCCCACACTATTCTGACAGGCCAATCCGCCACCTTTTCCGGGGCGGATTCACCGCGGATAAAAACACGGTGGAAACAGGAATCCCGAAGGAAAAACGCTCACCTCTACACACCCCACGAGGAACGAGGACGCCATGGATCCGGAACTCCAAATTCTACCTGCAATAGTCTTCCTGCTCCTCTACCAGGAGCACGAACGCCGGCGGTGAAGACAATGGTGAGTACTGCGCCTACGACACAGGGGAGGGAAAAAACAGGGACACGCAACACACAACACCCCCATCCTCACCCACCACAACACACACACTAATGCATATCAATACACCACAGTTACACCCCCCAAACCCCCTGGAAGAATGCAAAGACAATAGAAAATGAGTGTAACCATTGTAATATATTAAAAGCAAGTAGGCAGAAACATATATATATACACCATGTACAAAATATATACCAAGCATAGTAGACTAGGTAGTGCTCTAATAAAGTCCGTGGAACACTTGCACCACACGGTATGGGCTAGGCCCACACAAGATCCCCAACCATGACGGAGAGAACACTGCAGGGGCATTAGAGAGCAACTAAACAGACACCTCAGGGGGAGGGAAATGAGGGGCACCTCAGCCGCTTGAGTGCACGATGCCGAATCCACGAGGGGGCCACATGCCCACTGTTCAATCCTGGGGAGTGCAAAGCCACAGTCTCACAAGTCTCTCCAGTGGGTGGTTTGCCCACTGTTCAACCCTGGGGAGTGCAAAGCCACAGTCTCACAAGTCTCTCCAGTGGGTGGTTTGCCCACTGTTCAATCCTGGGGAGTGCAAAGCCACAGTCTCACAAGTCTCTACAGTGGGTGGTTTGCCCACTGTTCAATCCTGGGGAGTGCAAAGCCACAGTCTCTCAAGTGGATGACAGTCTCCACTGGTTGTGGAGGGGGCCTTGTGCCCAGAGTGCCTCATCCTGCCAAGGACAGAGGTAGTGGATGTGATACTCCACTGGTTCTGGAGGGGGCTTGGTGCCCAGAGTGCTTCATCCTGCTAAGGACAGAGGTAGTGGATGACAGTTTCCACTGGTTCTGGAGGGGGCATGGTGCCCAGAGTGCTTCATCCTGCTAAGGACAGAGGTAGTGGATGACAGTCTACACTGGTTCTGGAGGGGGCCTTGTGCCCAGAGTGCTTCATCCTGCCAAGGACAGCAGTAGTGGATGTGATACTCCACTGGTTCTGGAGGGGGCTTTGTACCCAGAGTGCTTCATCCTGCTAAGGACAGAGGTAGTGGATGACAGTCTCCACTGGTTCTGGAGGGGGCATGGTGCCCAGAGTGCTTAATCCTGCTAAGGACAGAGGTAGTGGATGAAAGTCTCCACTGGTTCTGGAGGGGGCATGGTGCCCAGAGTGCATCATCTACCCCGTGATGGACTCAGTTGCGTCAGTGCCCTTGCCACTCATGGGCCAGCTGTGCTTGAGATGGCGGTGCCCTTTTCAGCGGTGCTTGAGACGGCGGTGCCCTGTGCAGCGGTGCTTGAGATGGCGGTGTCCTGTTCAGCGGTGCTTGAGTTGGCGGTGCCCTGTGCAGCAGTGCTTGAGGCGGCGGTCTCTATTGCAGGGGCTAAGCTGCTGGCGGTCCTTCATGGCCCAGCGGGGCTTTTGCTGGCGGTGGCCTCCTGGGCAGGTGGGCTTGTGCTGGCGGGCCTGTCCTGGGCAGCTGGGCTTGTGCTGGCGGACCTGTCCTGGGCAGATGGGCTGGTGCTGGCGGTCCAGTCCTGGGCAGCTGGGCTTGTTCTGGCGGTCCTGTCCTGGGCAGGCGGGCTTGTGCTGGCGGTCCTGTCCTGGGCAGGTGGGCTTGTGCTGGCGGTCCTGTCCTGGGCAGCTGGCCTTGTGCTGGCGGTCCTGTCCTGGGCAGGTGGGCTTGTGCTGGCGGTCCTGTCCTGGGCAGGTGGGCTTGTGCTGGTGGTCCTGGGCAGGTGGGCTTGTGCTGGCGGTCCTGTCCTGGGCAGGTGGGCTTGTGCTGGCGGTCCTGTCCTGGGCAGCTGGGCTTGTGCTGGCGGTCCTGTCCTGGGCAGCTGGGCTTGTGCTGGCGGTCCTGTCCTGGGCAGCTGAGCTGGTGCTGGAGGTGGCCTCCTGGGCAGCGGGGATGGCGGTCTTCTCCGCCGTGCTGCTCTTCCCAGACTTTCCTGGTTTCTTGTGGCCCTTCCCCACCTTGGAGGGTGATACAGCTGAGTCCACACTCCCACCGGGACCCCTGGGAGCGGCTTTGGTGGCTGGAGTCTTCCCCCTCTCCCGCCGGGCACTGGCCAACTTCTGATGCTTCACAGGTGGGGGACTGTCTGTGCTGTGGCTCCGTGCCACACTGGCTGCCCTGGTGGCCGGTGCACTCCAGATTCTGGTGACTACAGGCACCACTGGTCCCGGAGATGTTGTGGCTGAGGTGCTAGTTCGGGACCTAGGAGACGGGTGGGGGAGGTGTGGGAAAGAGGTCAAGGTTGGACAGGAACTTTTTTTTGACACACTGGGACGGGTAGCTGGAGGGGGTTTGGGAGTGGAGGAAGAGGTGGTGGTTGTAGGAGGTGTTCGTTTGCTGACTTTGGGTGAAGGTGCATGCGCTGGAGGCTGTCGTGAGGTGGATGGCTGTTGGGTGGGTGTGTGCCTGCGTTTGTGTATCTTGTGTCACAGACACACTGGGAGAGGACACAGGGTACATGTGAATGGTAGTGGGGGTGGTGACTGCACATGAGCGGGATGTGTTGGTGGGTATGCTGGAGAGGGACGTAGTGGCTGTAGAGGTAGTGCATGCAGGTGTGAGTGTAGACGAGACTGGAGGGAGGAGGGAGACGAGGAGGAGGGGGACACAGTGGAGGCAGTGGATGTTGGTGTCTGCATGTGTGTGATGCTTGCGTGAGTGCCTGTGGGATGTGTGGTGCTTATGTTTGCCTGAGCTTCCCTTGTGTGTTGAGGTGTGTGCATGCTGGTCTGTAGGTGTGCTTGGGATAGGCTGAGGTAGAGGGGATTGGGTCGGGGTGGAGGAAGTTGGAGGGGGGAGGCTAGGCACAGGGACAATGGCTGCCATCAGTGCTGAGGCCAGAGTCTGAAAAGCTCGCTGAAGGGCCGCCTGACCAGAATGAATGCCCTCCAGGAATGCATTTGTTTGTTGCAACTGCCTCTCTACACCCTGGATGGCATTCAAAATGGTAGACTGCCCAACAGTGAGGGACCTGAGGAGGTCAATGGCCTCCTCACTGAGGGCAGCAGGGGTGACTGGGGCAGGGCCTGAGGTGCCTGGGGCAAAGGTGATGACCACCCTCCCGGGTGAGCGGGCACGGGGCGAAGGCTGAGGGGCTGCTGGGAGGGCGGTGCTGGAAGGGGGTGTGGCAGCTGTACCTGTAGATGGGGGACACAGATGTTGCCGCCACCACAAGGGAGCTTCCATCAGAGGACGAGTCCGTGTCACTGGTCTCAGCTCCTGTCCCTGCTGTGGAGCTCCCCTCGTGCTCCGTCCCACTGGTGAAGTCCGAGTCCGTAGTGTGGCCCTCCATGGCCATGTGGGATGCAGCCCCCTGGTGCTCCGGTGCCACTGCTCTTCCACCTGATGATGCTAATGCACACAAGAACAGGGAGACCACAAAAAGGGGGGGACGACAGAAGAAAGACGTGTTGAGTGCATGCATTACCGCTACCGTTGGCGGACACGACAGACACAGAAGCCCCCTGCACTACGCTGCGCTCTTGGGCTCCACTGTTCAATTCCTGGGAAATGCCCTACAAGGGTATGGACGACATCTGCACACATAGATGACACAGGGGCATGACTAGGTGTACTTGGCACTCTACAGAGGTGGGGTGGGGTGCCACATGGCCTGCCTTACGGAGGGACCTTGCCTACGGAACTCGCCCTGGCCTAGGGAAACCCACAGCCCACCTCCCCCACCCAGACCCCTCCACTGCATGCAAGGTTAGCAGAATGAGAGTGTACTCACCCCCTTGTGTCTGCTGTGATGCCCTCAAGCGCCCATCCAACTCCGGGTAGGCCACCGCCAGGATCCTGAACATCAGGGGGGTTATGATGCGATGGGCACCCCTCCCACGTTGGGAGGCCATCCCCAGCTGAGCCTCCGCCGTCTTCTTGCTCCAGCGGCGAATGTCCTCCCATCTTTTCTGGCAGTGGGTGCTCCGTCTGTGGTAGACCCCCAGGGTCCGGGCGTCCTTGGCGATGGCACGCCAAATATGTTTTTCTGGTGGGCGCTGACTTACATGAAATGTACAGGGGGAAGAGTAAGTTATTACCAACTGCACCGTCAAAGTGATTGGCCCCCATCCCTACCCTTGCCATGTGGCACATGCATTCACCGTCGTTTCATGCACGCCACACTCTCCCCCCTTCTTTCTTACATCCAGCCTTCTCCACACAGGCATAGCCCATACAGCATGCTCCCAGTGTACTTACCTGTTTATCTTGAGGACCGTAGAGTTGCGTGTACTGGGGGAGGACCCCATACATGAGTTTCTCCAACTCCTCCGATGTGAAGGCAGGGGCCCTTTCCCCAGACACTCGAGCCATTGTCTCTTCCAGACCGAGGTCACAGCAGCACTTGCAGTGTAGGTCCTCTCCTGTCGAAGATCAGGTATCGAGTGATTGAACAGATAGAAAATGGCGGTCACGTCTGCGGCGGTGCGTACCATCCCCGCCGGCGTACATCGTCATTGGCTCCTGGGACCCATAGGGTCCAATGCTAACCAATGCAGCATTGTGCCACGGTCTTCGACCGCCTACCGCAACGGTGTACAACGCCAGCGCAGTTACCTCATATCCCATTGTCCCACTTTACAGGTCAGGCAGCCGCCATTTCAGGGGCCCACATGGATTAATTTTCAACTGCATCACACATACCTAGGCCTAGACTCAACACACATACAGGCCACCTTTTGTGTATGAATGGTGTTCTGTGTAAACTGTGGGTACGTACCTCTGAGTTGTTTGACTCTGTGCTCGCTGTTGTCCTTCATAGGCACCGTCTGCTGGGACATGTGAGGAGATGGCAGCATCCTCTGGTGTACCGACCGTTGGTGGACCTGTCGACAATGGAGGAGCGACATGTGATTATCACATACAGGCTTGACCGTGCCACAATCCAGGAACTGTGTACCCAGTTGGAGCCAGACCTGATGTCAGCAATCCACCATCCCACAGGAATCCCCCCTCAAGTGCAGGTGCTGTCAGTGCTCCATTTCCTTGCAAGTGGGTCATTTCAAACAACAGTGGCCATAGCATCAGGGATGTCCCAGCCTATGTTTTCCAACGTGTTGTCCAGAGTGTTGTCTGCCCTTCTGAAACACATGCAGAGCTACATCGTTTTCCCTCAGGTGGAGGATTTGCCTACCGTGAAAGGTGATTTCTATGCCCTGGGACATATCCCCAACATCATAGGTGCCATTGATGGGACCCATGTGGCTTTGGTCAACCCCCACAGGAGTGAACAGGTGTACAGAAACAGGAAGAGTTATCATTCAATGAATGTACAGATGGTATGTTTGGCCGACCAGTACATCTCCCATGTTAATGCCATGTTCCCTGGCTCAGTGCATGACGCCTACATCCTGCGGAATAGCAGCATCCCTTATGTGATGGGGCAACTCCAGAGGCACCGTGTGTGGCTATTAGGTGAGCACCTGGTAGCAAGACAGTGGGATTGGTTGTCTGGGTCTGGGGATATCCCTACAGGTTAGTGCGTGTCTAACAGTTGTCCCTCGCCGTTTGCAGGTGACTCTGGTTACCCCAACCTGTCACTACTGACCCCATTGAGGAATCCCAGGACAAGGGCGGAGGAGCGCTACAATGAGGCCCATGGGCGAACTAGGAGGGTGATCGAGCGGACCTCCGGCCTCCTGAAGGCCAGGTTCCGGTGCCTCCATATGACAGGTGGATCCCTATTCTACTCACCAAAGAAGGTGTGCCAGATCATCGTGGCATGCTGTGTGCTTCACAACTTCGCTTTGCGACGACAGGTGCCTTTTTCTGCAGGAGGATGGTCCAGATGGCGGTGTTGTGGCAGCTGTGGAGCCTGTGGACAGTGAAGACGAGGAAGCAGAGGAAGAAGACATGAACAACAGGGACTCAGTGATCCAGCAATATTTCCAGTGAGACACAGGTAAGAGTATAGACCTGCCTACTACATGTACCTTAACACTACTACCTCTCTACTGTCTGTCCTTTTCACCCAGTGTGTTGGCACTGAGTTGTCACTTTCCCTCATGATTTCACAGATGTGGGTCCCACTGTGTGACATCTGCTTAGATTCCTCATGGACTAGAGCTGTGTGACATAGGTATGTTGACATTACAATTGTAAGAGCATGTTGTCACTGTAATTGCTAATACACTATTTCGAAACAACAGACAGACTCCAGATTGTTTTGTGCTTTAAGTGTGTTTATTTAAGTGCTCAATATTGGAGGGGGTAGTAAAATGGTGAGGGGTGATGGCAGAGGAATGTCCATGGCAGAGTCCAGTCTATTAGTCTCACAGGTGCATTGCCCATATGGGCATAGGAAGTGGAGCTGGGGCAGTTTAAGTATGGACAGGGTGACAAAGTGGGACAGTAGGATGACAATCAGGGTGGTCTCATTTCTTGGCGGGGGTCTTGGCATCGTGCTCTGTCTTTGTCCTGGATCTCAGGGACCATTTGCAGGGTGGTTCTCCCTCTGCAGGGGGTGGGGTGCTGGTGTGGTGGTCCTGTGGCGGGGCGTCCTGTCCACTAGCGCCCGCAGAGGTGGTGGGTAGTTTATCGTCCATGCTAGTGTCAGGGGCCCCTTGTAGTGCCACAGTGTCCCTCCTGGTGTTCACGAGTTCCTTCAGCACCCCTACGATGGTGCCCAGGGTGGAGCCGATGGTTCTGAGTTCCTCCCTGAAGCCCATATACTGTTCCTCCTGCAGGCGCTGGGTCTCCTGAAACTTGGCCAGTACCGTTGCCATCGTCTCCCGGGAGTGGTGGTAGGCTCCCATGATGGAGGAGAGGGCCTTGTGGAGAGCGGGTTCCCTTGGCCTGTCCGCCCCCTGTCGCACAGCAGCCCTCCCAGGTCCCCTGTGCTCCTGGGCCTTCATCCCCTGGACCGTGTGCCCACTGCCACTGCCCCCAGGTCCCTGTTGTTGTTGGGGTGGTGGGATAGCCTGGGTTCCCTGTAGTGGTGGACACACTGCTGATTGACGTGTCCTGGGGACGGAGGTATGGCCCGCTGGGTGGGTGCTGTGCTGGTGTTTCCAGAGGGGGTAAGGTCTGTAGTGGCCTGTGACTGGCAGGGGAACTGACTGTCCAGAGGTCCCCGATGGGCCGGGCGGGTCATTTAGATCCAGTTGGACAGAGCTGCTATCATCACTGTGGGCTTCTTCTGTTGGTGGTGTGGACATGTGTGGACCCTCCTGTCCGGTGACGTTGGGTAGGGGTCCTGCAGGGGTATGAAAGGATGGTTATTACATCTGTGTGTGGCATGGTGTGCAATGGGTGGGTGACCGTGTACCCCAGTGCTTGCATTCCTGTGTGGGACCTTGTGTGATGATGGTTTAGGGGGTTGTATTGGTATGTGCAGTGGGCATGCTTTGGTGATGGGTGTCCATGCTTTGTTGTTGCATGCAGGGCTTGGTGTTAGGATGTGTGGTTTGTGATGTGGGGACATTTATGAGGAGTTAGAGTTATGGGGGTGAGGGTGAGGATGGGGGTATGTGCTGGCATGCAGGTAGGGTGGGGGATATAATAGTTAAGATTTGACTTACCAGAGTCCATTCCTCCACCTACTCCTGCGAGGCCCTCAGGATGCAGAATCGCCAAGACCTGATCCTCCCATGTTGTTAGTTGTGGGGGAGGAGGTGGGGGTCCGCCGCCAGCCCGCTGAACCGCCAGGTGGTGTCTTGAGACCACGGAACTCACCTTCCCCCGTAGGTCGTTCCACCTCTTCTTGATGTCCTCCCGATTTCTTGGGTGCTGTCCCACTGCGTTTACCCTGTCCACGATTCTTTGCCATAGCGCCATCTTCCTTGCAATTGAGGTGTGCTGCAACTGTGATCCGAATAGCTGTGGCTCTACCTGGACGATTTCCTCCACCATGACCCTGAGCGCCTCCTCCGAGAACCTGGGGTGTCTTTGCCGTGCCATGGGGTGGTGTAGGTGATGTGTGGGGTGGAGTGTGTGGTGATAAGTGTGCTGATATGTAGTGGTGTGTTGTGTGAGGTGCGTGGAAGTTCTGTGGGTGATGGTGTTGTGTGCCTGTGGATGCTGTTGTTCTTGCTGGTGCTGTCTGTCTCTGGCCTTCTTTTGGAATTTTTGGTAGTTGTGGTTTGTGAGTGATGTGGGTGTGTGTTTTATATTGTATTGGGTATGTGGGAGTGGTGTGTGTATGTGTATCAGGTGTGTTTATTTGGAATTGTCCAATGTGGCTGTGTTTTGTAAATGTGTGTGTATTTTGAGCGCGGCAGTGTGTACCGCCAATGGAATACCGCGGTTGAAAGACCGCAGCGTGGATTCGTGGGTCGTCATAGTGTGGGCGTATTTCTGTTGGCGTGACGGTGGAGGTTTTGTTATCGCCAGTTTATCACTGACCTTTGGTGTGGCGGACTTGTGTGGGTGTCTGAATTTTGGCGGATTCTGAACTGTGGGTCATAATAGCTGTGGCGGAATTTTGCGGCCGCGGCGGTGTGTTGGCGGTCTTCTGCACGGCGGTGAGCGGCTTTTACCGCCAATGTTGTAATGAGGGCCTAAGTATTCAAACTCATTCCTGTTAGGGAAGCTATTAAAATCAACAACTTTACCCATAGCACCATAGACCAAACCTTTCTCAACATTTTAATTTTGATGCAAAATCACTCTATAGTTTTTGCAAAGACAAACATTTCTCCAATCCTGCAGTTCGCAAAACTAAAGATCAGTTTACAGTGACAGCCTGGTGTTCCATTTTGTCTATTGACATCAGTTACAAAACGTCTTCTTTCTCCAATTCCAGCAATTCTTTGTTGAAAGAGGCACACTCCTCTGATGTAAGCATTAGGCACGCAATAGGTTTACTTCCTTGAATAGAAGGGACCAGTAGTTCTGCTGCTGTCTTTGTCATTGGTAACAGCTTTTTAAGACAACCACTTCTTGGAACACATCTTCCCTCATTTAAAAGAACAACTGCTCTAATCTATTTTAAAATATTTCCCTATTCAATATCCGAAACTTGTTGCATGTTCCTAATTAATTATTTGTATTCAGAATTTAACCAAATACTTCCCAAAGCATTTCTAGTTTCATCATGGAGCAGAATCAGGAATATAGGCTGTCCTTTCACAGCCTATCAACAATCAAATACTTTCCTCCAAATAGGACATCATGATTCATTCTCAGAACCTCTTGCATTCTCAAATGTACAAAGCCAAGCATTGCATTTGAGTCCATGCTCATCTCATCAGTTATTAAAAGCTTTAACTTTTTTAACACCCTTGACACTTTATGACAAGCTTCCCCCGATAACTTTTTGTATTCAGGTTTGTTATCATGTTCCACAGGCAGCATCAAACGTCAGTGTAGACTAATACCTTTAATATTGGATGCTGCTAATCCAGTAGGTGCTGAAACCACCCATGATAAATTAGCATCTTTAGTCTTCTGTAGGAAAGTAGTAAGAACTTGTATTAAGACGATTTTACCAGTACAGCTTGCCTGCTGACATACAACAGTATAGGCTTAAATGCTGAGCTTGCACACTGTTTGTTGTCATGAAGCAATCCATGCTCAACTGTGACTTTCACTTCTATATATATTTCCATTTGCTTGACATTTAGTTGTCCAACTAAATCTGCCAAATCAATTGGTTCCTGTCTTGCTTGCTCCATTGAAGTCTCCACTTCATACATTGCAATAGCAGCCTCATTTTCAATTATAGATTGTCCAAGTGGGTCTTGACGTTGAGGACCTGAGCTTTGGCTCCTTTGTGAACTCTGCTTAGCTACCTCAGAAGCAATTTTATCTTCCTGTTCAATTTCATCATTCAACATTTTAAGTAATTTGGAAGTACTGACCACTCAGTGCCATCCTTTGCAGCATTGAATGAGTCTTCATATTAGTCAAACTCTCATAGTAATTCTGTTTCACAACACCAAGGTTTAAACAGCTGCAAAGGTGCCAAAAAGGCAACTCATTTTTTTATGGTTAATTAGACTACCTTTGCTATGTATCACCAAACACCTGTTGCAACCAACTACGGAAAATGTTCCCTTCATCTACATTTTTTATCACATTGTTACTTCCATGGGTAGTACTGTAGTACTGCATAGAGACACATATTTTCAAGGTATGGACTCTTATTTTGGATGATAAGTGTTCAACAAGTTCATTTTTACAGAGTCCTTACAGTCGAATTTCTGGAAAATACTTCAAAACTCAATTCCTCATGACTTGGAATAGAAACTAGCTGAACTTAACTGATCACAGCATTCCTAGGATCCAATTTCCCTGTGTGAAAGCATCCTCAAACTGAAATTTGAGACTTTTCAATAAAGATCTATTCCCACACATCATTCATCTAAATATCAACTATTCGGCAGAATTACCTGCACTTTGCGTCCCCAGTCATGCTCAAGGTGACCAGTGACTTCAAGGCACCAGATGCCATAAAACGATGCCTCGCTCAGAACGGGAGAACTAAGCACCCACCCACTGCAGGGGAGCAATGGCCGAACTGGAGGCTGTCTGTGTCTGAACGAGTCGTAGCGCCTGGAGACTGCTAATGCCGTGGGCAGAGACCCAGTGGGAACTGAAGCCCAGCAGATCACGGGAGCACGGAATGCAGAGGTGAGACCACCGCCTCCTGGTCTCCTGTTTGCTTGTCTCCCCTGCGACAACCGTTGAGACTGTGATCCCAAGGCCTGGGCTGTGAGGTGAGTGGTGGGGGAGGGAGAGGGAAGCTCCTGGGCCACGAGACTGACGCCACTGGGGGCCTGTCAAGGGGCCCAGTGGAGCTCATGAGTGACTGCCTGGAACTTCTTGCCCTGAAGGTTGGTGCTCTGTGGTCCGGGCATGACCAGGTGAGGTGGCGCCCTGCGATAAGACTTTAGGCGACTGTGACTCACCTTGGAATCAACTGTGGCCCCCGAGAGCCCACTGAATCCCGGTCCAGACACAGAAAAAAGTGGGGCATCCTTGACCCCCCTCTGAGTGCCCTGAGACCCCGTGGGCACCCGGGGACAGGCGAAACCCCCGGGAGCCTCCTAAGCCGCTCACTCCAGTGTACCTCCAACATGGACTATGGCCCAGTTTGGACACCCGTGTCAGCTTCTCAAATGCTTGCTTCATGAGTGCCTTCATCCTATTGTGTATTATCTTGGCCCATGCTCGCTTGACAATGTGGGCATAAACCTTGGGCCCAGCTCACTTGTCAACCTGGGCATAAACTCTGGGCCCCGGCACCTGGATACACAACTCAGGTCGCTGGCTTCTTTTGAAATGTCCACTTGCATCAGTGTCGACTGTTGAAGCAGTGCCCTCTGCTGCCATTAAATCTGCCTGTTCAGTTGCCAATCTACAGTAGAGGCACCGCTTATCAAGAGTCAGGTCATCAAAAGGTCACAATGGGATGCACAAAAACTAAAATGCCAGGCCTAGATAAAATGTCTCATCCTCACACTCCTCCCTCACATTGTTCCTTTACAATGTTGCCCACAGATCTGATACCACCTACAGACCAGGCATCTACCGTGGATAAATTAGATCTCAATTTTCAAGAGATTTGTGAATCTAGAGCCACAGTAAAACTACAACTAAGTACCCTTACCATAGATATAGGCATCATAAAAGACGACCACCGTAAGTTGACAGAGTCCAGACAACTGAAAGAGCGTTAACAACCCTAGTGCTGGGCCTAGCAGAACAAACCTCAATAGTGTCACAGCTATGTAGACAAGTGGAGCAGCTACAGGAGCGTGCTGAGGATGCAGAAGGAAAGGCTTGCTGCAATAATGTCCGCATTATAGGCATGCCGGAGGGCATGGAGGGCGCCCATCCAACACACTTTATAGAAGCCTGGCTCCACACTGTGGTGTCCCCAATGGGGCTCTCAGCCTTTTTTTACTGTGGTGAGGGCGCATCGGGTACCAACAAGGAAACCCATACCGGGAGCACCACTGAGACCCATTGTGGCAAAAAGTCTAAACTATAGAGACCGGGATCAGTTGCTTTTGGTGACCAAAGAGGAGGCACCACTCATTGTTGACAACACACGGATCTCCCTGTTCCTGGATTACAGTGTGGCTGTACAACGTCGCCATTCTTTGTTTATAGAAGTGAAAAATCATCTACGCACTGCCTGTCTCACCTATGTCCTGATTTTCCCACCAAAACTCAAAATAATCCATGAACAACGCTCCCACTTTTTCGACACACCAGAGGCTGCATATGCACGGTTGGACCACAACATACCGGATTCAAGGCATTCAGCGGGCAACCCGGCCTGGGGCCTGCCACTGTACCCGCCGCAAGGGAACTACTGAATCCCTGGTGCAGTCTACACCGTCCCCTTGACAGGCCAAGGCAAGTCAGAAGGAAGCCCTGCTCTCGGTGGCAGCCTTACAAACTGTGCCATGCCACTCTAGCACAAACACTTCTGGAGTTAGCACTTTAGACTCAGATGGAGATGGCATTGTAGCACCTTTCCCATCAATAACTTCACAAACAGCCAACAACCTACCAGAAGGATACCTCCAAAGAGAAACTCTTGTATGGATGATACTAATACAGTCTTGATTTATTATAATAGCCACATTATCTGGGGACCAGATAAGATTATAATGTGAGATACTTAATTATAGATGTTATGCACTTCCAAAGCTGCATTGGCAACAGTCCAGGTCCAGACACCTTTAGCTCTCTGTATGGGTTACCTAAAAAGCATCCTAAACAACACTGTTCACTGGTTACACCTCCTCAAGCTAATGCATACGTTTTGTTTTGTATCTTCTATTATGTTTGCTTTAACAGTTTGGTCGAAAGACCTTTACTCACTGAACCTTGTATTGGGGAAGTTACAGTTAAAGTTTAAGCCTGACATTAACGATATTACTAATGGGGGATGCTATTACTGGCAAGGGATGGAACACACTTACTATTCCCCTTGTAGCTATGACTACTGCCCCTAATGCTTATAATATACTCATCTGGAATATTCATGGGCTAGGTTCATTACACAAGTGCCACTGAGTATTAGCATAATTACATAGGAGGAAAATACATATCACTTACCTTCAGGAAACACATCTCACACTAATAGAAACAAAAAAACTATGTAGCAAATGGAGATGCCAACTGTTTCATACTTCCTATTTAGCTTATGCTAGAGGAGTGGCAATTTGGGTGCGAGCGGGTGTCCCCTACCTCCACCAAGAATCCAAAAGTGCTAGGTTGCATTTATGCACCCAACTTCGGAGCAAGATGTGTTTCTCTGCCATCTATCTAAGGCATTGGCGGACTGGGCATATCTTCCATGGGTGCTGGGGGAGACTGTAACGTAGTGATGGAAACCCTATTGGACCGTTCAAACCCCCCATTGCCAAGTGTGGACCTGACAAGCCGAAGCCCTACGACAATGGGTAGAAGGCGGGGACCTCGTCAACGTCTGGCGTGGTCGTAATGTAGGAATGAGAGAATACTCATGTTACTCTTACCCACATGCATTGCATTCCCCTCTTGACAGATTCCTCTGCACCTCTACTCTCCAACCCCAGATAGCCCATGCCACATGTTGGTCAAGACATTGTCTGACCATAACCCATTGGGAATAACACTGACATGGGGCGGGTCCCGGCACTGATCGCACATGGCGGCTTCATACAATGCTACTGGAAGTTGCAGTATTCAGCGCCTCTTCTACATTGATCGAATGGGAGGCCGTCAAGGTGGTAATACGTGGTGTCTCTTTAAAGGTGCTGGAGGGAGTCAGGAGGGAGGTCATGCACAACCTCACACAAGTAGGGAATAGCTTGGGCCCCGTTGAATGTGCAGCCGTACATCACCCAGAAGATGCTTATCAGCTTTAAGAAGCACGTATAACATATGCCGAATTGCTAGAACGTCTAAGACTCATTGACTATAAATCATATCTTAATTACGGAGGCGGATCAGTCAGGTAACCTCTTGGCCTGCCTAATTAGGTCTGCACTGTCACCTACCCCCATTTTCCACATAAATACAATGACCCATGGCCCGGTACACACCCAGTTTGAAATTAACCAAGCGTTCAAGGAATTTTATACAAAACTATATACTGCACCTTCTATGACTGATCCCACAGTGATAACCTCCTATCTTGCTCAACTAACGCTTCCCCAGGTAACACCTTCGGTATGTGCGATCCTAGAAGCTCCCATAACTGCAAATGAGATACACAGCATAATCAAAGACTTAGCTCACAATAAAACACCTGACACTGATAGCTCACTGACAGAATTTTATTCGACTTACACCGTGCTTCTGACCCCTAGCTTGTTAAATTATAGAACGTTTCGTTAGAAAAAGGTGTGCTTCCTCAGACGCCCTGGGAGTCATTGGTGGCGCCCCTCCTCAAACTGGGAAGAGACCCAGCTGAGATGTCCTCCTATAGACCACCCTCTCTTTTGAATACTGAATATAAGCTCCTGTGCTGCCTGACCGATTACTTCCCTTGCTTACACACTTACTACATGCCAACCAATGTGGCTTCGTACCCCAGAGATGCACCTCCCTAAACATATGTAGATTGTTTCATGTCATGGACGCCGCCCATGACCTCAGCCCATACCCTGGCTGTCTCTCTTTAGATATTACACAGGCCTTTGACTCCCATAGCTGGGATTTCATGTCAACAGCCCTCTCTGCCTACGGCATAGCCCCCCATATATGTCAGCCTGGTGAGACTACATTATTCGAATCCCACGGTGAGCACCAAGACTGGAGCTTACATTTTGGCTCTATACCAGATATCGCAAGGCACCAGAGAGGGATGTGCCCTGTCCCCCTTATTTTTCGTCTTGGCAGTGGAACCATTGGCCCAATGTTTTTGTCAACAAGCTGATAGCTGGGAAATATATGTGGATAGATCACTACATGCGATATCCCTCTATGCTGACAAAATGATCCTCTACTTTAGAGACCTGCGGTGTCCTCTTGAGGAAGTGGCTCAGTTAATGTCTACATTTGGTGACCTGTCAGGTTTACAGATACATTATAATTAGTCCTAAGCCTTTTCTTTTAGTGGCCTTTATGATACCCCGCATGCCACATTCAGACCACTGCAGATTGAACTTGCTGCACAATCGTTCCGATATCTGGGGGTGCAAGTGTACCGTGGCCCAGAAGATCTTATGGATGGCAACCTAGGCTGTGCAATAGCATAATTACGTTTGCAGGCAAATTTCTGGAAGACCCTTCCCCTGGCTGTTGCAGGTAATTTGGCATTGTCCAAAATAATTCTCCTTCCACTGTTATGATACTACTTTGTAAATTTAACAATCTTGATACCACCACGTATATTTGCATTACTCAATACTCTGTTAATAGACCTGATATGGGACACGGGTCGTCGTAGGATTATCCTAACTAAATTACAATTACCACCTGATGAGGGAGGAATTGACCTGACCTGAAATGCTACTGCATAGTGGGTCAATTACAATGGCTGGCATTTTGGATGGCAGACCATATTTTAGAGGGATTCACTACACTCTCCGTGTGCTGCAAAGCGAAAGGCTGCATACTCTGTCTGGACCCCACTCCACCTCTAGATGGCCCTTTATTGCTGAAAGTAACCCTCTCATATTGGAAGCTTGCCATGAAATACACACATTCATCCACCTCATATGCTACAAATATACCACTGTGTGGTCTCTCTATTCCCTCATGTACCCTCACAACTAGGATGTTAGGTCCTTGGAATCAAGGGATGGAGTTGACTGTGGGCTCCCTATTTACGGACGGAATATTGATGCCCCACCTCGCGTTTGCACAGACACATGGACTGCCAGACACTCTCTTTTTAATGCATGCTAGTATAGTTGGATATGTACGTCGCTATTGGGTCCCTGATGGAAACACACCTCTAACACATGAACTACTACATGCACTTCACACTATGGGACCTGGGTAACACCCGATCAAATAGTTATATAAAGGACTTAGAGCACATTTGGGAATCCTTTTAGACTCTCCGGCACATAGGATGTAAAGTGAGTGAGATGTAAACAATATATAAAGGAGAAACTGGCACCTTTCCTCAGCACCTGGATGGGTGATCACAGCCTCTGTTGAAGTGCCGTAATACCAATACGCCAATAAGACTTATGGTTTGACCTGCATCCCCAAGGCAGATTTGGGGACTTCTAGAGCCTCCAAAGATGGACATGCTACTTTCATAGCTGACCCATTAAGCATAATGGAAGTGGCTGATCAAGTTGGAGCCTGGGGACCAAGGTACCCATAAAAATTGGCATCAACAATTTCCCACATAAGTATTACAGGGATGGAATCCAAATTCTTTGCCAAACTCTATGCAAACTCTTGGATAAAATGCCATGGTGCATATGTAATTTAATACGGGAGCTGACTCTCAATTTTGTGGGATAGGGAATAATAGGTCATATGTCACCCTAGCGACCCACCACAACATCAACAATTTCCCACTTAGGTATTACAGCGATGCATTCCAAATAATTCTTTGCCAAACTCTGTGCAAACTCTCGGATGGAGTGCCATTCTACATATATCAATGTATATAAGAACTGACCCCTCAATTTGGGGGGATAAGGTAGTCACTGAACCATTCAATTTGCAGTGATGGGCACTTAATTGATCTTGTATTTCCTTAGCAGACCGCTGTAACAAGAGTGGGAGCCATATTCTCCTGGAGGAGTCCCATTGTGGCCGGCACATTTTGAATTGCAAAGTTCTTCTTAACAAGGTCCTTAAATATATCCAATAACTGCACCAGTTGGATGCTGAGCATTGTATTCCTTGGGTACAGTGATTTTATTACTGCTGAACTGCATGTTCTAATCCCCGGTGCCTTGAACTTCTTCCTCAGCAGTGACCTGTTGCCCTAGATGTGGGCAAATGCAGAGGACATGCATGAGCGTCTCATTTGACTGATAGTGCATGTGACATCACATATCCCCCTGTTGGTCCTTTTCCTGCCATTTTCAGTGACAGAAATTTCTGTTTAACTTTCAGGGAGTATGCTGCTTCTAAAAGGGTCTGATCCTTTTGGTTGTCACAGGAATTCAACACCAGCAACCCATGAGATCGCTTGGCCACTGCTCCTTTATCCTATAGCCAACTTTGCATCTAAAATGCTTTAATTTAGTATCCTCCTGAATGCTTGTACGGATGTATCCAAATTCCATACCTCACCCAGCCCAAGTTTTTTATGCTCTCCTCCAAATACTTTTTGTAATAACCTTTTCCTCTTTGAGGTTGATTCCCGTCCAAACGAGGTTAGCTAGCGAACCCTTGGCAGCGGATCTCAGCTTATAGCAGTATTTTTAAAAATGCTCCAGGACTAGTGACAGACTATTTTGTCACTAAAAACTTCAACCTAACTTGTGCAGGTGATGCAGGTCCTGGCATCCAAAATAATTGCTTGTAGGATTTGACTATGATTTTATCCAATAAAGTAGCATCTGCACCCATCATCACTTCACCTCCAGTTGAGAGAATGGGATTCAGGTTTGCCTTCATCATTGCTGCCAGTGGTTGGAGGTTATACCCCAAAATGGTTGTTGGTAGTGTTGAAAATGCAAAATTTAAAGCCAATTCCCTTTCCTTAATCACTTCCATTTGTGGAGAAAAAAGGGATCTTGAATCGAACTTGACCCCTAGAAAGAAGTATACTGGTGTTTCTTCTATCGTAGCACAATTAAGGTACCCTTTGTGTTGATTCAGGATACAAAGATTTAGCAAAATTACTTTAGTTTTCTTTAGGTTGATCTCCAACTCATTATCAGCTGCATAAGTAGCCAAGAGTTTGATTGATTTCTGCAGGCCTATCCTGGTTTTGCTAAGCAGAAGCAAGGGCCACAATTTGTGAGTCGCAAATCCGAATGTAGGATAGTGTCCTTGACACTATTTGCGACTCGCAAGGGGGTCGCAAATGTCCACCTCATGAATATTCATGAGGTAGGACGCAATTTGTGACCCCCTTGGGAATGGCGGCCCTCACAGGGATGGTGTCCTGCTGGAGACAGCAGATCATTATGTCTCTGACTGCTTTTTAATAAAGGACCACTGCCTGCTCTGAAAAAATGTTTTCAGTGACATTCACAAAGGGGAAGGGGTCCCCGGGGGACCCCTTCCCGTTTGCGAATGTGTAACCACCAGTGTGACACTGGTGGTAACTGCGATTGTTTTGTGACCCCGGTCACAAAACAATCCTACATCGCACCGTGAGTCGCAATTAGGAAGGGAACACTCCTTCCTAATTGCGAGTCGCAATCCCGTTTTGCAATTCGGTAACAATGTTACCGAATTGCAAAACTGGGTTTGTGCATCGAGAAGTGCTTTTTGCATGTCGCAAACAGCCACATTCGCTGGTTGCGACGTGCAAAAAGCATTGTACATGTGACCCAAGTCATCTGCTTACAAGATGTTCAACAACGGGAAACTGGTTCAGTCGCAGCCTGTTTGTATTGAGTGCCCACACCTCTAGATCTTGAAGCAGTAATGTTGAAAAATATTTGAGATCTACATCCAAAAGGACTTTTAAGAGGTAATTGCTTGGTAATCAGGCAGTTCCTTCTTTAAAATTTGGATGAATTATTGAACCTTTCCAACTTCCCAGGGTGGACATTGTCGTCAGGATCGTATTAAACATCACAGCCAAAAAATGATCCCACTGTGAAGCACTTTGCTTAAAAACTGCTTGATGAATTCCATTTGGCCTGGGAGCACAATCGGGTCAGGATTTCTCAATGATTTTGTTGACTGCTGAAGCCGTATACAATGGCTCAGCAGCAATATTTTCCCTACAATTCCTCTGATGCTACTCTGGCCGGGCTTCATTTTTCAGGCTTCCTGTTAGGTGTTACTTCAACTGCTCTACCCAGTCATCCCCACTGCATTATAAGCTGACCTTGGATCTTTATCAATGTTATCAATCAGCTTCCAGAATTTCTTTGAGCCTTGTTTTGCTTCGAAGCATGCAGGAGCTTGGCCCATAGAGTTTTCTGATTATTTATTTTATTGGCCCATGCCTCTCTTTTTAATGACCTTCTCTCTTTTCGGAAGCCGTGTAGAAGCCCTGGGTCCTCCAGGGTGTGTCATAACTATCTGAGCATTCTACCGAGTTTGGCTCTCATCACACATATGAATCTTGGTATAACTGGGTTCTTACGGGGCCCAATGCTTGCCCTCTTGTTCATGCTTTTAGCTGGATGTTTAGATGTCAAATTATCAAGGAATCTTTCCCAGGCCGTTATCAGGTTTGATTCTCTGCAAGAAAACAGCTTGAGAGTTTTCACAGCGACTTCTGCGGCTCCACTGAGGCTCCACTTCAGGTGCTTCCAGTTTTCAGAATGAATGCCTTCAAACAGGGCCTTTGCATGCCCATGTTTATGCTTCCTGATTCCAATAGACATTATGTGTGGGTGGTAGTCACTCTCCAAACTGTGGGTAATCCTAAAATCCACTACAAGATTGTATAATTTATGATTTACCATTGTGTAGTCTAAGTAAGAAACCGATTCATTAGGTGACCTGGTCCATGTTGGCGGTATGTGACCAGGTAAACAGCCATTTAGCACAATAAGACTGGCTAGCTCACATGCTCTTACTAGTTTCTCCCCAATCCTATCTTTTCATTTGTAATGAGGAAGACTTTGATCTGGGAGGGACCTGATTACCTTAGTGTGCTCCTCACTTGGCCGATGAAACAAGTTCAAATTAAAATCTCCAGAGACTAGCCAATTTACTGTCTGATGTGTTTTTTAGCACTAACTTATTTGTAATAAACTTGTCCACTGTTATGGCTTTCTTGTTTGGATTAATGTAAACATTTACCAATAGCAGTGACTCACCTGGTTGAAGTGCCCAACTGTCTAGGTGCAAGGTCAAAAGCCAACGATCACTCATGGGTAGTTCTGTGGCTTTTATAGACAAAGTGGAATTAACATAAACTACCAGACTACCCCTCGTCTGGCAGTTTATGTTAATTCCAATTCCAATTGTTAAGGGATATGTTAAGGGACTACTTTTCTGTGCTGGCCTGGTGTACTCCACAAACTCTATAAGGGGGACACTGGCCTGAGCCCATGTTTCCTGTATCATTATAATATAGCATGCACTCAGATATTCCACTATGGAGTGATCTTTGATTTTTAACTGCAGTCTTCCCAAGATCCATAAGCAACTGGTTAGACCACCGCACTCCATGACACTAGATTGAGCTGCTATTCAGTCCTTGTGGCTTGTCATGGCTAAAGCAGAAGGCAGAAAGCTCTAGCCAGCTTGGACATCTTGGACCCTTACTGTCCTTCGCTGTTCCGCAGATGCCCCCTCTGCTTATTTGTACAAGGAAACTGGGGTGCTTCATGTGATTTAACGTTTGGCAGCGGGTGGCTTACTCTCCAAAGCACCTCACAATACAGATGTTGAATGATCTGTGTCCTTGGCCATTTGCTGCTGCTCTATCAATGGTAGGGGATATCAGTCCCCCTGAAAGAGTACCACTTCTACTCCCCATGTCTTCAGCAGCTTCTTATTTTCTAGAACCTTTGCTGACAAATCCTGATTGGCAAAAGTAATGAGTGTCGGATCTGAAATCTGCCTTCCTCTTGCTGGCAGGAACTTAATGGAATCAATATCTTCTGAAGCTCCATGGTTCAGGTCTGGGAGTGCCTTTATTCATTTTTATAATATTTGCACGATTTAATACATTCTGCATACCCCTGGATTTAAATTCTTGGATCCATAAGAGCCAGTACCCGAGCTCTCTATGTTCAACCAGTATTTGATCCTGGCATGCCGCTTGGCCCACCCCAAAGTCCAGATGAGCTACGGCTGTTTTCAATTTTGTCTAATTTTAATCATTGGTGCAAGGTTGGTGACTCAGTTTGCATCCCAGTCGCCCCTTTACAGTTATAGGGGACAAAATCCCTACATGGAGCTGGCCTGCCATCATTAGGGCAAATGATGCTTGGTGCATGTTGATTCACCTCTTCCTTAGGTGTTGCTAATGGGCTGTCACCCTCCTTCCCCTTGTTGCCTTGCGTTGTTGCCTCACTTACAGATATCAGCCCTGTTGCACACCCTGGTCATGGCTCCACCAGTCTCGGATCATCTTCCTCCCTGGGGTGCCGAATTAAGATAGGGATCACGGTTCCAGAGGTCCTAGGGTTGGCTTTATTCCTACCCTTCCTGGCACGTTTTCATTCCCACTTTGTCAGAAAAGGGCATGCTGGAGCTGAATCCCGGCGGGAGTTAGGAGCTTGGGGTTCTACCCGTTGTGGGCTGGGGGCTTGCACATGACCTACCCCATTGCCCATGGGTTCCCTAGATGATGGATTTCTCTCTCTTTCCTCCTTAACGAGGGTCTCCTGATGCACCAGGCTCCTGGCAAAAGCACAGCCATATGAAAAAATAGGGCATATGGAGGTGCTTAGGTGAGTACCCTTTGGTGCAAGGTTAACTTTTATTTCTCTGAGTATTCCTTCAAGGATCGTCAGGAGCTGCACTAACTTGTCAACCACCTCCTTACAGAAACATATGCTGAAATCATTATCCTTATTGGCTTGCACCCGCATAATCAGGGTGTTTAGTTTTTCAAGCTTGTCATCAATACCTGACACAAAGACTGCCATGATATTAAGTAAATCCATTTGAATGTCCACTTTATTGGTGTAATGATTAAGGGCCACAACTACCTCTTGCATGGAATTCAAAATAGCTACCCACAGTTTATTTGTATCAGTTGTACTTTTGGTACCACCATTATACTCTTCTGACACCGCCATGTCCTTATAGTGGCCAGCTAAGGTGGTTATACAGACACCCTCCACTGTCAGTGTAGTGCAGGTTTTGCCTGAGCTGATATTGCCCTCTGGCAAAGCCAGACCCTCAAGCTTTGCTAACCTTAAACTCTGTGAAGGAACAATATATGAGTTGTGAAGTTTTAGAGCTGTCAAGACTAGGCCTGCGCTCATACACAGGTAGGAACTGTGTGGTGTACCGGTTCACTGGGGTCTCCAACCCTTTGACTGTATCACCGTTTGAATCCTCTGTATCCAACTCATCCATGGTAGCCCAAGGGAGTGGGTGGGGGGCATTGATTCTTTGAGATCACTACATTTGATGATATAGGGATCTGAGGCAGTTTCTCAGTTAAAATCGTATTATACCCATCATTTATAAGGCCTGGTACCACTGGATCGATGACAGATTTGTTTTTCGCTTCGACGACATAGGTGTCACTCGTCCCAGTGATGACTTTCATCTCCAGCGTCACTTAATGATTAGAAGAAGTCTGATATCTTAATGATTTTAAAGGGTGCAGTCTGTCCTTTAGGCCATCCAACTGTCAGGCCATCCTCCAAAGATTCCTTACCCAGGTGATTCCCAGGAGCATCTTTATCCCTCTCAGCAACTATGTCATGGCTATCCAATAGAGAGTTCCTGGCTGCTGCACTTTAAGCTCCCCTTTTTGACACTGTCTCCCCTGCTGGGACTGGCCTCTCATTTTGCCAGACCTCATTCTGATTATACTATGCAGCAATGTCAGGTGTTGGCTTAAGTTGTCTACATGGTCTTGGGACTTATCAGGTTGTGGAGTTGGATTGCGGGCACTGGGCTCCTTCTGCCCTTTTTCTGCTCAACAAAACTCCACCAAGGACCACCTCACCCTCCCTAAATAACGGTTACTTTGTGGTGTCATACACGGGGTGGGGTGGAATAAGCATGCTAGAGGCCGGGAAGTGGGGGACAGCAAAATCCTGAGGTCAGAGCTGGAGATATAAGGGTATGTTGATCTCTCAGTGTTTGGATTTTCCTGGTCGTTCCAAGTGCCATTAAGCACTGTCTCACCCCTGAATCTCTCTTATTGCTTTGTATAGTACCTCGGGAGGGGTACGAGCATCTAGGGCCTGGGAGCAGCACAGTCCTGGCATCCTGACACCTTGAGGACAAGGTACAGGTTTATGAGAGTAAATTAGTCTCTTTCTGTCTGATCCCATCTGATTCATAGCAGGTCTCTCCAAGGGTGCGGCTAACCCCCATTAGCCACCCAACCCTCGTCACCCACTTGTCACAGTCACTACTGAAGATATTTTGCTCCCAAAGAGCAACCATGCATTCCCCTCCATGAAGAATTTAGATAATTTTTTAAGGTGGAGCTGCAGAGAAAACTCACTTGCTTTGCCTTGGTCAATAGCAAGAACGTAGGATGATTTGTACTTTATGGAAGCAGAGCTCCATCTGGGGCACCTGCTTTGTTCATTCTTCATATTTGTAAGCGCTTCCCGTTGTGATGCAATTTCTGTAAAATGAGCATAGGTGCAAGAATGCATCCTAGCCTTCTAATTTATCCAAGGAGAGGCCACAGTTTTGCACAAAATGTCTACCCAAGTGAAGTATTTTTACAAGATAATTAGTAAGTACTACCTTGTTGGGGAAATGTATAGTGCATATTCCCCAATACAGCTGCATAAAGGATCCTGAGGTAATGTCTCCAGTAATCTTGTGTGTCTACAACTTTGGCATATTAGACCATCGTGAGAGCCCCTCAAGGCCCGAGCAGTCCCTGCCGGCTCTCTGCCTCCAGCGAAATCCGGCATTGCTCCCACACGCAGGGAGCAGCTAAAATGCAAATGCACATCCACTCACCCACTGAGACAGCATTTAAGTATCCACCATTAACAGAGCCACTTGCACACACAGTTACATACCCAAACACCCACTAATACAGCCAGTCACCAATCCATACAGACACTTACATACCCATTTAGACACGTATAAATTACTAAGACAACCTACAGGTACTTACACATGCAGTAACACACCCACAGATATACTCACTCACATATGTACTCAAGTACTCATATACCTAGTCATCCATCCATATAGTAACTCATAAATGCATTTATACATCCATACTGACAGACTTACACAGGCTGTTACACACTGACATAACCACTTATGTAACTACTAATTTGCTTATAGTACGTCATGTAATACTATGTAATGTAAAGGTAAATGTATTTTTTTATTTGCCTTTCAGACATCTACTTGGAGGATTTACAATGCTGAGAAAGACACAAAGAAGAAAAAAACAGAAGAAAGAGCACTATCTGCTTAAAGTTCACAGTAAAAAGGGACATGATGTGGACAATGCACTGGAAAGAAAAGAGCTTCTGGTAAGAGAACTAAGGACTTTCTTAACAGTATGTGGAAAAATGCAAAATGTGAAAAAAAACGTGCAAATAAAAAGCAAAGTTTGAAATCAACTCAGAAAGGAGAAACAGTAAGTGACATAGAAAGTGAGAAATCTTATACGAAAACGACTAGTTTGATAAGGACACGGAAACAATTTAAAGAAATATGAATGAGAATGTTTTGAAGTAGGGTAATACAGAATTTGGTATGAAACATGAGGCAATGTGAAAAGTGAAGGGCAGCTTTGAAGCAAAAACAACATATTGAGAGTGTGGCTGATAAAGCACAACATTGTTTATCTTGATACTAAACAGAATGAGAACACTGGATAACATAGTGTTGTCTATTAAGAAAATAAGCTAAAAAAGGCTTATTAATATAAGTAATGTTTGCAAAGGAGAATGAAACATGCATCTAGTTCTGAGGCTTTCTTTAATGAAATTTTCAAGAGAATGCATTAGCGCATACAGTTGAAACAATTGGCTGATGATATAAGGTAAAAGATGGTACTCCCATTGCAAAAGAGGAGATGGTTCCTAGAAATATAGAGGACGAGATAGCTGAAGAGGAACAAGGAAGGCAAAGACAAGTCCCTGTGGAAGTGGAACTGCAGTAGTATTTGTAGTGTTCGCCAGGAATCAATTGATATATTAAGACATTTTCTACAACAATTTGCAGATAGAAGTGTTGAGTGCAAAACTGCAAAGTTGCAAGCGTTAGATCTATGCAAAGTGAGGAAATATACTAATTTGCAAGGATACTCACTGCCATGTCTATCCAGGAAAGTGTGCAAAGTACCTTTCATAATTTTAGAATGTTGGCTCTTCATCATTCAAAAAGGTGAAATTTAGTTAGAAATCAAAAGCCCTGCATTGTGTTTAGGAGAAATGACCAAAGCACTTTTGTATGGTAAAGTATCAGAGGTGAAAATATTAATGAAGATATTCAATTACATTATTTGTATGGAAGTTGGGTCTTGGAAAAATTAGGAGTTGGTATGTTCATGTTTAGAGGAACAGAACACAGATATTAGTACTAGAAACTTTGCACGAGAAATAGCAAAGTTTAATGCAGTTTCTCTAAAGAAACCAAAGTATGTTTGTGTTTGTTGATGAGTTATCAAAAACTGAGCAAGAAAACAGAGATAAGTGGCTAGATTTTGCTGTGTATTTATTTGTGGAAGAACTTTTCGATTTGTCGACATGCCAGTGAATATGTAAGTATTACTATGACAAATTATAGGACAACAAAATGCCTGCCAGAGCAATATACAATAAATTGGAGCTGGTTGAAATTCCAGAGGAGATGCATACTTTTCAAGCAATAGTTTGTATGGAACCAAAGACTGGGAAACTACCACCAAATGAGCTTTAGAAAGGCCTTAAAGGTAGAGTAGTGTATTTACCTTTAGATGTTCAGCACAATATTGAAACTGTGGGTGTAGAGAGAGATCTGGATGAACTACTTGTTATTCTAGTGAATGGTGTGCCCATAAAAAAAAACAAAAAAATCTAGCAGAAACTAGTGGATGTCAATAAGATGAAGAAAGCTACATTCTATCTTAAACAGAATAATATGTATTATAAACATGTAGATGTTGTTGCACATCGAAGTTGCATGGAGGGAGAAATGTTGGCTTTAAGTGGACAGTTTGAAAAAGTGGATAGAAGTAGATCTGAAGAAATATATGAGCACTACAGTATCCATCCACTGCATTCAAAAGAGATTATCTGGGATGCCACTGGACTCTATCAGATGAAGCAAGCTAAAGGAGCTCCATTGAGTGTGCGGGAGAAAAGTTTAAAAACTCAATCTTTTTATTCAGTTTTTTCCAACTGGAATAGACGGATGGTATGATGACTGCCCTGCACAAATACCTGCAAAGGAGTGTAGATCTACAAGATTATATCCAGAGGATCCTAGGTTTTGAGATAGTATTCCATATGAATTCTATCTGTTATTTGAACATGATTTGTGTGGACTGTAACCCACTGTTAACCACATTCTTAAAGAGAGGAGTTAATGTGCAAGATGTGTCTGCAAAAGACTTGGGGACAGATGTATCAAATGTTTTTGCATTCGCAAACGGTGCAAATCACAAAATTCAGCCGTTTGCGAATGCAAAAATGCCTTTCACATTGTATGAAAGGCACTCTCAGTGCAATTTTAAGGAATCGCAAAAATAGCGAGTCCTTAAAATTGCGACCCTATTTAGAGAATCGCAAATTCCGATTCTCTCAATAGGAAAGCGCAAATAAAGAATCCCTATTTGCGATTTCCAAAGCACATGTATCAAGCATTTCCTAAATGCAAATTGGGCATTTAGGAAATGCAATTACCACCAAATCCAATTTGGTGGTAAGCATGTGCAATTTTTTAAAATGCATTATAAATGCATTTTAAAAAATGACATGTAGTGCACTCATTCCCATAGGCCATGTGTGTGCTTCACATGTCCGCAAATATTTTTTTGGGGTGCATTAGAGGGGGTCTTAGGCCCCCAGCACCCTAGGGTTTGCATTACCTAATTTGCGAATACATAACTGGAATTCGCAATTTGGGAAGTGCAAAGCCATTCGCACCTATGGGCCTACAGGTCCTTAGGGATGAATGGAGTTGCATTCTCTATTTGCGATTCGGTCGTAGCGTTTGTGAATTTTACGAAATCGCTATTACAGATTTGCAAATTTCATACATACCATTTTGCATTTCTTAAATAGCGATTTCTTAAAATGCAAATCGGATTTTTAATACATCTGGCCCTTTGTGCCATAAAATTCATGACAAAGATGAGAAGCTTGAGCACAATTTGATAAATGTGATGGCATGCCAACATGGGACCAATATATATTGGGATTGTCGTCATGGTGAGTTGAAGAGTGTTTCGAAATTTAGCTGCACTGACTTGGTTTGTAACACTGAGTTATGCAGAGCATGCATGGGATGATTTATATGCATTTTTGAGAGAAGAAGGCTCTAATATTAAAGGTATTGAAGCAAATGGAAGACACCAATAGAACTTAGCTCTTCGGATTCTGCAAATGTTTGCAGGCTCTGTTGTCCTTAATCTGCAAAAAAAAAATTCCACCTCTTGGAGAAGTTGCTGAATTCTTTTGGCGAACAGAATACCAAGCAAGAGGGGCTCCTCCTATTTATATGCAGTTGTATATAAAAGATGCACCTAAATTTGGATCACACAAAGAAACTGAAGAAAACGGCCTAAAGCAGCAAGTCTTGCATTTCCAATCACCTAAATGTAGGAAGTACTGTAGGCGAAAAAAAAGAGCGAAGGGAACATTTTACACAAAATGTTGTTTTGGCTTTCCAAGATCTCATATTTCAAAAGGAAGTGTGACCAGTTTCATGTCTGCAGTGCAGTGGAAACAGTGCGTTAAGCGTCATGTCACATCACATTGTGTCATCAGGAGGATGAGGTTGGTGCAGAGGAGCATGGAGGCGCTTTCAGCTCGTATCCCGAAGCAAAATCCACAGCAAAAGCCCGGTCACTCGCTGCAGAGAAGGACAAGTGGGGAAGCAAGTGTTTTACATCCTTGCCCTCCCCGGCTGCCCCTGACATTCACTCCTTCACTACTTCAGCTGCAGTCACCATACTTATCTACCTACCTTATCTAACGCCTATTGTCCCACCAGGCTTACAGCCTTACTGTGTATCCAGTGTTCCACCAGCCTTATCAGCTTTATCAGCAGCGCTCGCCCGCAAAATCATAAAAATTCAGGAGTTATAGTCAGAGCTACTGGAATTATGCAGAAGGAGAGGGGCAAATTATGCAACAGGGTTGAGTGAATTATGATGCAAGCAAAGGCAAATTATGCAGCACATTTTGTGACAGTATTACTTAATTATTTAGTCATTTTTTAATTTGTCAACACTGTCTGACCATTAGTTGTACTTCATTAATACCAGTTTAACACCCAAATATAGCAATAAGATACTGACAGGTGGCCAGTCAAACTTTGTATAGGGCCTTCCACTGCACGGTGACACATGTCACTGCATTTTTACTAACTTTTGTATTGTTTGAGCTAAAATCAAATTTATTTTTGTTAAACTCTGCAGAATATGTGGCAGACGATGGATGATGTGGCAAATGCAGCAAAACTACAAGTACGAGAAAATTGCCGTAGCCAGACAATCACATAATTCCATTGGCCCTTGTTACAGTTAGTGTCATTTCAAGTAACTGTAACCCGTGCTCCAAAGTAACTATACGTCGCACCCTTGTCATGAATTGCTAACTATCCCATATATAGTACATCACTCATAACATCATCTATGACATCATTAATTAATAATATCACTGCAATATTTGCAGTAAAATTATTGATAAGGACATAATCATGGAATATGGCGGAGAAATGAACTTACCCATTCTTTGAACGCAGATATGTACTTGCGGTCTTGAGACATACCAAGATGGCGCCCATTGTAATGTATGTATAAGACAGGACTGATCGAACAAGTCCTTTCTCACTTTTTGGTACACCATAGAGTTTATTTATGTTCTTCTCACAAGGTGATTTTGTGAACAAGGCTGTAATTCGATCGAAATGCCTCATGGAAGGCGATTAAATTCATGTGATCTGCTCTAACGCCTGAGTGAGTGTTCTATGGAAGTTTTGGGACTATGATTACATTTTCCAGTGTGCTCGTCTGGTATACACTTCAACCCTCATGGAAGCAGGATCTTTATGAGCGTGTGGGATAATATATATATACATATATATATAGGGTATAGTTATAATTGGGACCAACTTTTTCCATAGACAAATTATTTTTTGTTTTGCTATTAACTTTGGCTCCGTTTGATGACTCTCCACAACATGTTAAATTAATTTGCCACTCACATTAGGTGATGTGTGGAAAGTGTTGGAGTAATCTGTCAAGTTGGAGCCGAGAAAAAGGGGGGACCCAAAACACTTTTTCCCTCAGAGAATGTCTATGGGGATTGTGTAAATTTTAGACAAGGCTACAGCCCGAACATCTGAGCGGAATTACACCACATTTGGCAGAAACCTAGATCTTGGCCCAGAATGACCCCTTTTTAGATTTTGTATGCACAGCGCTTGTGCTGTGCTTTCGAAATCTGTTGTATTGAATATAAATCTTAAAAAGGGCTTACATTCCTCCCCCTTGCTTTTCTATTGCTTTTCATTGGTTCCTGTGCTTTCCAATACTTTTCCACCATTTCTATTGGCTGTAGCATACTATTTCCTGTTGTTCCTTGTGTGTTTGCTCTTATTAGTGTCCCAAGGCCCAAGTTCTGTTTTTATCTGTTTTTTGGGATTTTCTTTTCAATTTTTGCAGAATTTCACTTTCCCTTGTTCTAATTCACGAGTGCGGCAGAGCTGTATCGCTCACTTATAACACACCCATTATTACATATGTTGAGTTCTTCCTTTTTAGTCTGTAAACGGGACCATTATTGTATCCTGGCCCACTCCTGCCTACAACTCCCATCATCCCTGTACCCCTACTCTTTGATTATCCTTTTTTTCTTCATTCCTTTGGCCAATGCCTGGCTCGATCCCTGCTTCCAGGCATCCTTGTCCCCTCCTCCTCCAACCTCTCCACCAGGCACAGCAGCTTGACCTCCAGTGCTGGCATAGAGCCCTGCTGTTCAAATGTTACTGTTATAAAAACAACTGTTCTTTCTAATAAGGTACAGTGTATATTTTTGTATCAGTTGTATTTCATATATTTGTATCTAGCTATTTCACCTATAAACATATAATAAAAATGTAATTTGCGTACACATTTTTCTTGTATTTTTGTCTGGCTTTATATAACTTTACAAAGCAAAGAATATTTTCTAAAATGGCTTTGCAAGTCTTATTTGAGGTATAACGGGGGCATATCCCTTTCTACAGTGCATGTGTGATTTGGACCTCAGAGCCCAGTTATTCAGTGACTTTCGAAGCTGCTGATCACACTAAAGGCACCAGAGATTACTACCAAAAAAATAATGCAAGCGCATCACTCTGCATTCTGGGAGTTGTGGTTGGTTTGGAGGTTTGCAAAGGATTCTGGGTAACAGAACCTGGTGAGAGCCTCACAGATCACCCCATTCTGAATTCCCCTAGATGTCTAGTTTTTAGAAATGTCCAGGTTTGCTAGGTTTTCCTAGGTCCTGGCTGAGCTAGAGGCCAAAATCCACAGCTAGGCACTTTGCAAAAAACAGGTCAGTTTTCTTTAGGAAAATGTGATGTGTCCACGTTGTGATTTGGGGCATTTCTTGTCGCGGGCACTAGGCCTACCCACACAAGTGAGGTGCCATTTTTATCTGGAGACTGGGGGAACACTGGGTGGAAGGAAATTTGTGGCGCCTCTTAGATTCCAGAACTTTCCATCACCGAAATGTGAGGAAAAAGTGTTTTTTTTTTACAAATTTGGAGGTTTGCAAAGGATTCTATGTAACGGAACCTGGTGAGAGCCCCACAAGTCAACCCCTTCTGAATTTCCCTAGATGTCTAGTTTTTAGAAAGACCCAGGTTTGTTAGGTTTTCCTAGGTGCCGGCTGAGCTAGAGGCCAAAATCCACAGCTAGGCACTTTGCAAAAAACAGGTCAGTTTTCTTTAGGAAAATGTGATGTGTCCACGTTGTCTTTTGGGGAATTCCCTGTCACGGCCACTAGGCCTACCCACACAAGTGTGGTACCATTTTTATCGGGAGACTTAGGGGAATGCTGGGTGGAAGGAAATTCGTGGCTCCTCTTAGATTCCAAAACTTTCCATGACCGAAATGTGAGGAAAACGTTTTTTTTTTTGCCACATTTTGAGGTTTGCAAAAGATTCTGGGTAACATAACCTGTGAGAGCCCCACAGGTCACCCCATTCTGAATTCCCCTAGGTGTCTAGTTCTTAGAAATGTCTGGATTTGCTAGGTTTTCTTAGGTGCCGGCTAAGATAGAGGCCAAAATCCAAAGCTAGGCACTTTGCAAAAAACAGGTCAGTTTTCTTTAGGAAATGTAATTTATCCACGTTGTGTTTTGGGGCATTTCCTGCCACAGGCACTAAGCATACCCACACAAGTGAAGTACCAGTTTTATCGGTAGACTTGGGGGAACACTGGGTGGAAGGAAATTTGTGGCTCCTCTTAGATTCCAAAACTTTCCATGACGGAAATGTGAGGAAAAAGTGTTTTTTTTTGCCAAACTTTGAGGTTTTCAAAGGATTCTGGGTAACAGAACCTTGCGAGAGCCCCACAAGTCACCCCATTCTGAATTCCCCCACATGTCTAGTTTTTAGAAATGTCCAGGTTTGTTAGGTTTTCCTAGGTACTGTTGAGCTAGATGCCAAAATCCACAGCTACGCACGTTGCAAAAAACATGTCAGTTTTCTTTAGGAAAATGTGATGTGTCCACGTTGTATTTTGGGGCATTTCCTGTTGCAGGCACTAGGCTTACCCACAAAAGTGAGGTACCATTTTTATCGGGAGACTTCGGGGAATGCTGGGTGGAAGGAAATTCGTGGCTCCTCTTAGATTCCAGAACTTTCTATCACCGAAATGTGAGGAAAAAGTATTTTTTTTTTGCCAAATATCGATGTTTGCAAAGGATCCTGAATATCAAAACCTCGTGAGAGCACCATAAGTCACCCTATTCTGAATTCCCCTAGGTGTTTAGTTTTTAGAAATGTCCAGGTTTGCTAGGTTTTCCTAGGTGTCGGCTGAGCTAGACTCCAGAATCCACAGCTAGTCACTTTGCAAAAAACAGGTCCGTTTTCTTTAGGAAAATGTAATGTGTTGATGTTGTGTATTGGGGCATTTCCTGACGCAGGCACTAGGCCTACCCACACAAGTGAGGTACCATTTTTATTGGGAAACTTGGGGAAATGCTGGGGGGAAGGAAATGTGTGGCTCATCTTGGATTCCAGAGCTTTCCATCACCGAAATGTGAGGAAAAAGTGTTTTCTTTGCCAAAGTTTGAGGTTTGTAAAGGATTCTGGGTAACAGAACCTGGTGAGAGCCCCACAAGTCACCCCATTCTGAATTCCCCTAGGTGTTTAGTTTTTAGAAATGTCCAGGTTTGCTAGTTTTTCCTAGGTGCCGGCTGAGCTAGAGGCTAAAATCCACAGCTATGCACTTTTAAAAAAACAGGTCAGTTTTCTTTAAGAAAACGTGATGTGTACACGTTGTATTTTGGGGCATTTCTTTTCCTGGGCACTAGGCCTACCCACACAAGTGAGGTACCATTTTTATCGGGAGACTTCGGGGAATGCTGGGTGTAAGGAAATTTGTGGCTCCTCTTAGATTCCAGAACTTTCTATCACCGAAATGTGAGGAACAAGTATTTTTTTTGGCCAAATGTTGAGGTTTGCAAAGGATTCTGAATATCAAAACCTGGTGCGAGCACCACAAGCCACCCCATTCTGAATTTCCCTAGGAGTGTATATTTTAGAAATGTCCAGATTTGCTAGGTTTTCCTAGGTGCCGGATGAGCTAGAGGCAAGAATCCACAGCTAGTCACTTTGCAAAAAACAGGTCAGTTTTCTTTAGGAAAATGTGATGTGCCAACGTTGTGTTTTGGGGCATTTCCTCTTGCTTGCACTAGGCCAACCCACACAAGTGAGGTACCATTTTCATTGGGATACTTGGGGGAACGATGGGCAGAAGGAAATTCGTGGCTCACCCTAGATTTCAGAACTTTCTATCACCGAAATGTAAGGAAAAAGTGTTTTTTTTGCCAAATTATGAGGTTTGCAAAGGATTCTGGGTAACAGAACCTGGTGAGAGCCCCACAAGTCACCACATTCTAAATTGCCCTAGATGTTTAGTTTTCAGGAATGTCCAGGTTTGCTATGCTTTCCTAGGTGTCGGCTGAGCTAGACACCAGAATCCACAGCTAGTCACTTTGCAAAAAACAGGTCAGTTTTCTTTAGGAAAATGTAATGTGTTGACGTTGTGTATTGGGGCATTTCCTGTCGCAGGCACTAGGCCTACCCACACAAGTGAGGTACCATTTTGTATTGAGAAACCTGGGGAAACGCTGGGGGGAAGGAAATTCGTGTCTCACCCTAGATTCCAGAACTTTCTATCACCGAAATGTAAGGAAAAAGTGTTTCTTTTGCCAAATTATGAGGTTTACAAAGGATTCTGGGTAACAGAACCTGGTGAGAGCCCCACAAGTCACCACGTTCTAAATTCCCCTAGGTGTTTAGGTTTTAGAAATGTCCAGGTTTGCTAGGTTTTCCTAGGTGTCGGCTGAGCTAGACGCCAGAATCCACAGCTAGTCAATTTGCAAAAAACAGATCAGTTTTCTTTAGGAAAATGTAATGTGTCCACGTTGTGTTTTGGGGCATTTCCTGTTGCAGGCACTAGGCCTACCCACACAAGTGAAGTAACATTTTTATTGGGATACTTGGGGGAACACTGGGTGGAAGGAAATTTGTGGCTCATCTTAGATTCCAGAACTTTCCATGACCAAAATGTGAGGAAAAAGTGTTTTTTTGCCAAATTTGGAGGTTTGCAAAGGATTCTGGGTAACAGAACCCGGTGCGAGTCCCACAAGTCTCCCCATTCTGAATTTCCTAGATGTCTAGTTTTTAAAAATGGCCAGGTTTAGTAGGTTTTCCTTGGTGCCGGCTGGGCTAGAGGACAAAATCCACAGCTAGGCACTTTGCAAAAAAGAGGTCAGTTTTCTTTAGGAAACTGTGATGTGTCCACGTTGTGTTTTGGGGCAATTCCTGTTGCTTGCACTAGGCCTTCCCACACAAGTGAAGTACCATTTTTATTGGGAAACTTGGGGAACGCTGGGTGGAAAGAAATTTGTGGCTCAGCTTGTATTCCAGAGCTTTCCATCACGGAAATGTGAGGAAAAAGTGTTTTTCGTTGCCAAAATTTAAGGTTTGCATAGGATTCTGGGTAACAGAACCTGGTGAGAGCCCCACAAGTCACCCCATTCTAAATTCCCCTAGGTGTTTAGTTTTTAGAAATGTCCAGGTTTGCTAGGTATTCTTAGGTGTTAGCTGAGCTAGAGGCTAAAATCCACAGCTACGCACTTTGCAAAAAACGGATGTTTTCTTTATGAACATTTGATCTGTCCACGTTGTGTTTTGGGGCATTTCCTGTACTCGGCACTAGGCCTTTCCACACAAGTGAGGTGTCATTTTTATCGGCAGACTTAAGGGAATGGTGGGTGGAGGACAAATTTGTGGCTCCTCTTAGATTCCAAAATTTTCCATGTCGGAAATGTGAGGAAAAAGTGTTTTTTGTTGCCAAACTTTGAGGTTTGATAAGGATTCTGGGTAACAGAACCTGGTGCGAGTCCCACAAGTCAACCCATTCTGAATTCCCTAGGTGTCTAGTTTTTAAAAATGGCCAGGTTTAGTAGGTTTTCCTTGGCGCCGGCTGGGCTAGAGGACAACATCCACAGCTAGGCACTTTGCTAAAAACAGGTCAGTTTTCTTTAGGAAAATGTGATGTGTCCACATTGTATTTTGGGGCATTTCCTGTTGCGGGCACTAGGCCTACCCACACAAGTGAGGTGCCATTTGTATCGGGAGACTTCGGGGAATGCTGGGTGGAAGGAAATTCCTGGCTCCTCTTGGATTCCAGAACTTTATATCACCGAAATGTGAGGAAAAAGTATTTTTTTTTGCCAAATGTTGAGGTTTGCAAAGGATTCTGAATATCAAAACCTGGTGAGAGCACCACAAGTCACCCCATTCTGAATTTCCCTAGGTGTGTAGTTTTTAGAAATGTCAAGGTTTGCTAGGTTTTCCTAGGTGCAGGCTGAGCTAGAGGCAAGAATCCACAGCTAGTCACTTTGCAAAAAACAGGTCAGTTTTCTTTAGGAAAATGTGATGTGTCCACGTTGTGTTTTGGGGCATTTCCTGTTGCTTGCAGTAGGCCAACCCACACAAGTGAGGTACCATTTTCATTGGGAAACTTGGGGGAACGGTGGACGGAATTAAATTGGAGGCTCACCCTAGATTCCAGAACTTTCCATACCAAAATGTAAGGAAAAAGTGTTAGTTTTGCAAAGGATTCTGGGTAACAGAACCTGGTGAGAGCCCCACAAGTCACCCTATTCTGAATTCCCCTAGGTGTTTAGTTTTTAGAAATGTCCAGGTTTGCTAGGTTTTCCTAGGTGTCGGCTGAGCTAGACGCCAGAATCCACAGCTAGTCACTTCGCAAAAAACAGGTCAGTTTTCTTTAGGAAAATGTAATGTGTCCACGTTGTGTTTTGGGGTATTTCCTGTTGCAGGCACTAGGCTTACCCACACAAGTGAGTCACCATTTTTATTGGGAGAGGTGGGGGAACACTGGGTGGAAGGAAATTGTGGCTCATCTTAGATTCTAGAACTTTCTATGACCAAAATGTGAGGAAAAAGTGTTTTTTTCCCCAAATTTGGAGGTTTGCAAAGGATTCTGGGTAACAGAACCTGGTATGAGTCCCACAAGTCACCCATTCTGAATTCCCCAGGTGTCTAGTTTTTAGAAATGTCCAGGTTTAGTGGGTTTTCCTTGGTGCCAGTTGTGCTAGAGGCCAAAATCCACAGGTACACACATTGCAAAAAACATGTCCGTTTTCTGTAGGAAAATGTGATGTGTCCACATTATATTTTTGGGCATCTCCTGTCGCGGGCACTAGGCCTACCCACACAAGTGAGGTGCCATTTTTATCGGGAGACTTTGGGGAATGCTGGGTGGAAGGAAATTTGTGGCTCCTCTTAGATTCCAGAACTTTCGATCACCGAAATGTGAGGAAAAAGTATTTTTTTTTGCCAAATGTTGAGGTTTGCAAAGGATTCTGGGTAACAGAACCTTGTGCGAGTCCCACAAGTCACCCCATTCTGAATTCCCTAGGTGTCTAGTTTTTAAAAATGGCCAGGTTTAGTAGGTTTTCATTGGTGCCGGCTGGGCTAGAGGACAAAATCCACAGCTAGGCACTTTGCAAAAAACAGGTCCGTTTTCTTTAGGAAACTGTGATGTGTCCACGTTGTGTTTTGGGGCATTTCCTGTTGCTTGCACTAGGCCTTCCCACACAAGTGAGGTACTATTTTTATTGGGAAACTTGGGGAACGCTGGGTGGAAAGAAATTTGTGGCTCATCTTAGATTCTAGAACTTTCTATGACCAAACTGTGAGGAACAAGTGTTTTTTTCCCCAAATTTGTAGGTTTGCAAAGGATTCTGGGTAACAGAACCTGGTGCGAGTCCCACAAGTCACCCCATTCTGAATTCCTCAGGTGTCTAGTTTTTAGAAATGTCCAGGTTTAGTAGGTTTTCCTTGGTGCTGGCTGTGCTAGAGGCCAAAATCCACAAGTACGCATGTTGCAAAAAACATGTCCGTTTTCTTTAGGAAAATGTGATGTGTCCACATTGTATTTTTGGACATCTCCTGTCGCGGGCACTAGGCCTACCCACACAAGTGAGGTGCCATTTTTATCGGGAGACTTCGGGGAATGCTGGGTGGTAGGAAATTCGTGGCTCCTCTTAGATTCCAGAACTTTCTATCACCGAAATGTGAGGAAAAAGTATTTTTTTTTTTTTGCCAAATGTTGAGGTTTGCAACGGATTCTGGGTAACAGAGCCTGGTGTGAGTCCCACAAGTCACCCCATTCTGAATTCCCTAGGTGTCTAGTTTTTAAAAATGGCCAGGTTTAGTAGGTTTTTCTTGGTGCTGGCTGGGCTAGAGGACAAAATCCACAGCTAGGCACTTTGCAAAAAACAGGTCCGTTTTCTTTAGGAAACTGTGATGTGTCCCCATTGTGTTTTGGGGCATTTCCTGTTGCTTGCACTAGGCCTTCCCACACAAGTGAAGTACCATTTTTATTGGGAAACTTGGGGAACGCTGGGTGGAAAGAAATTTGTGGCTCAGCTTGTATTCCAGAGCTTTCCATCACGGAAATGTGAGGAAAAAGTGTTTTTCGTTGCCAAATTTTAAAGTTTGCAAAGGATTCTGGGTAACAGAACCTGGTGAGAGCCCCACAAGTCACCCCATTCTGAATTCCCCTAGGTGTTTAGTTTTTAGAAATGTCCAGGTTTGCTGGGTATTCTTAGGTGTTAGCTGAGCTAGAGGCTAAAATCCACAGCTACGCACTTTGCAAAAAACAGATGTTTTCTTTATGAACGTTTGATCTGTCCACGTTGTGTTTTGGGGCATTTCCTGTACTCGGCACTAGGCCTTTCCACACAAGTGAGGTGTCATTTTTATCGGCAGACTTAGGGAAATGCTGGGTGGAAGGAAATTTGTGGCTCCTCTTAGATTCCAAAATTTTCCATGTCGGAAATGTGAGGAAAAAGTGTTTTTTGTTGCCAAACTTTGAGGTTTGATAAGGATTCTGGGTAACAGAACCTGGTGCGAGTCCCACAAGTCACCCCATTCTGAATTCCCTAGGTGTCTAGTTTTTAAAAATGGCCAGGTTTAGTAGGTTTTCCTTGGTGCCGGTTGGGCTAGAGGACAAAATCCACAGCTAGGCACTTTGCTAAAAACAGGTCAGTTTTCTTTAGGAAAATGTGATGTGTCCACATTGTATTTTGGGGCATTTCCTGTTGCGGGCACTAGGCCTACCCACACAAGTGAGGTGCCATTTGTATCGGGAGACTTCGGGGAATGCTGGGTGGAAGGAAATTCCTGGCTCCTCTTGGATTCCAGAACTTTCTAGCACCGAAATGTGAGGAAAAAGTATTTTTTTTTGCCAAATGTTGAGGTTTGCAAAGGATTCTGAATATCAAAACCTGGTGAGAGCACCACAAGTCACCCCATTCTGAATTTCCCTAGGTGTGTAGTTTTTAGAAATGTCAAGGTTTGCTAGGTTTTCCTAGGTTTCGGATGAGCTAGAGGCTAGAATCCACAGCTAGTCACTTTGCAAAAAACAGATCAGTTTTCTTTAGGAAAATGTGATGTGTCCACGTTGTGTTTTGGGGCATTTCCTGTTGCTTGCAGTAGGCCAACCCACACAAGTGAGGTACCATTTTCATTGGGAAACTTGGGGGAACGGTGGACGGAATTAAATTGGTGGCTCACCCTAGATTCCAGAACTTTCCATACCGAAATGTAAGGAAAAAGTGTTAGTTTTGCAAAGGATTCTGGGTAACAGAACCTGGTGAGAGCCCCACTAGTCACCCTATTCTGAATTCCCCTAGGTGTTTAGTTTTTAGAAATGTCCAGGTTTGCTAGGTTTTCCTAGGTGTCGGCTGAGCTAGACGCCAGAATCCACAGCTAGTCACTTCGCAAAAAACAGGTCAGTTTTCTTTAGGAAAATGTAATGTGTCCACGCTGTGTTTTGGGGTATTTCCTGTTGCAGGCACTAGGCTTACCCACACAAGTGAGTCACCATTTTTATTGAGAGAGGTGGGGGAACACTGGGTGGAAGGAAATTGTGGCTCATCTTAGATTCCAGAACTTTCTATGACCAAAATGTGAGGAAAAAGTGTTTTTTCCCCCAAATTTGGAGGTTTGCAAAGGATTCTGGGTAACAGAACCTGGTACGAGTCCCACAAGTCACCCCATTCTGAATTCCCCAGGTGTCTAGTTTTTAGAAATGTCCAGGTTTAGTGGGTTTTCCTTGGTGCCAGTTGTGCTAGAGGCCAAAATCCACAGGTACACACATTGCAAAAAACATGTCCGTTTTCTTTAGGAAAATGTGATGTGTCCACATTATATTTTTGGGAATCTCCTGTCGCGGGCACTAGGCCTACCCACACAAGTGAGGTGCCATTTTTATCGGGAGACTTTGGGGAATGCTGGGTGGATGGAAATTCTTGGCTCCTCTTAGATTCCAGAACTTTTGATCACCGAAATGTGAGGAAAAAGTTTTTTTTTTGCCAAATGTTGAGGTTTGCAAAGGATTCTGGGTAACAGAACCTTGTGCGAGTCCCACAAGTCACCACATTCTGAATCCCCTAGGTGTCTAGTTTTTAAAAATGGCCAGGTTTAGTAGGTTTTCATTGGTGCCGGCTGGGCTAGAGGACAAAATCCACAGCTAGGCACTTTGCAAAAAACAGGTCCGTTTTCTTTAGGAAACTGTGATGTGTCCACGTTGTGTTTTGGGGCATTTCCTGTTGCTTGCACTAGGCATTCCCACACAAGTGAGGTACTATTTTTATTGGGAAACTTGGGGAACGCTGGGTGTAAAGAAATTTGTGGCTCATCTTAGATTCTCGAACTTTCTATGACCAAACTGTGAGGAAAAATTGTTTTTTTCCCCAAATTTGTAGGTTTGCAAAGGATTCTGGGTAACAGAACCTGGTGCGAGTCCCACAAGTCACCCCATTCTGAATTCCTCAGGTGTCTAGTTTTTAGAAATGTCCAGGTTTAGTAGGTTTCCCTTGGTGCTGGCTGTGCTAGAGGCCAAAATCCACAAGTAAGCACATTGCAAAAAACATGTCCGTTTTCTTTAGGAAAATGTGATGTGTCCACATTGTATTTTTGGACATCTCCTGTCACGGGCACTAGGCCTACCCACACAAGTGAGGTGCCATTTTTATCGGGAGACTTCGGGGAATGCTGGGTGGTAGGAAATTTGTGGCTCCTCTTAGATTCCAGAAATTTCTATCACCGAAATGTGAGGAAAAAGTATTTTTTTTTGCCAAATGTTGAGGTTTGCAACGGATTCTGGGTAACAGAGCCTGGTGTGAGTCCCACAAGTCACCCCATTCTGAATTCCCTAGGTGTCTAGTTTTTAAAAATGGCCAGGTTTAGTAGGTTTTCCTTGGTGCCGGCTGGGTTAGAGGACAAAATCCACAGCTAGGCACTTTGCAAAAAACAGGTCAGTTTTCTTTAGGAAACTGTGATGTGTCCCCGTTGTGTTTTGGGGTATTTCCTGTTGCTTGCACTAGGCCTTCCCACACAAGTGAGGTACCATTTTTGTTGGGAAACTTGGGGAATGCTGGGTGGAAAGAAATTTGTGGCTCATCTTAGATTTCAGAACTTTCCATCACAGATATATGAGGAAAGCCAGTTTTTTTTGCCAAATTTGGGAGCTTGCAAAGAATTCTGGGTAACAGCACCTGGTGAGAGTCCCACAAGCCAACCCATTCTGAATTCCCCTAGGTGTCTAGTTTTTAGAAATGTTCAGGTTTGGTTGGTTGCCTTGGTGCCGGCTGTGCTAGAGGCCAAAATCCACAGCTACACACGTTGCAAAAAACATCTCAGGTTCTTTAGGAAAATGTGATGTGTCCACGTTGTATTTTGGGGCATTTCCTGTTCTGGGCACTATGCCTACCCACACAAGTGAGGTACCATTTTTATCGAGAGACTTCGGAGAATGCTGGGTGGAAGGAAATTAATGGCTCCTCTTAGATTCCAGAACTTTCTATCACCGAAATGTGAGGAAAAAGTATTTTTTTTTGCCAAATGTTGAGGTTTGCAAAGGATTCTGAATATCAAAACCTGGTGAGAACACCACAAGTCACCCCATTCTGAATTTCCCTAGGTGTGTAGTTTTTGGAAATGTCAAGGTTTGCTAGGTTTTCCTAGGTGCCGGCACAGCTAGACGCCAGAATCCACAGCTAGTCACTTTGCAAAAAACAGGTCAGTTTTCTTCAGGAAAATGTAATGTGTCCACGTTGTGTTTTGGGGCATTTCCTGTTGCAGGCACTAGGCCAACCCACACAAGTGAGGAACCATTTTTATTGGAGGAGACTTGGAGGAACACTGAGTGGAAGGAAATTTGTGGCTCATCTTAGATTCCAGAACTTTCCATCACTGAAACGTGAGGAAAAACTGTTTTTTTTGCCAAATTTGGAAGTTTGCAAAGAATTCTGGATAACAGAACCTGGTGAGAGTCCAACAAGTCAGTCCATTCCGAATTCCCCAGGTGTCTAGTTTTTAGAAATGTCCAGGTTTGCTAGTTTTTCCTTGGTACCGGCTGAGCTAGAGGCTAAAATCCACAGCTACGCACTTTGCAAAAAACTGATGTCTTCATTAGGAACATTTGATGTGTCCACGTTGTGTTTTGGGGCATTCCCTGTCCTCGGCACTAGGCCTTCCCACACAAGTGAGGTGCCATTTTTATCAGCAGACTTAGGGGAATGCTGGGTGGAAGGAAATTTGTGGCTCATCTTAGATTCCAGAACTTTCAATCACCGAAATGTGCGGAAAAAGTGTTTTTTTTGCCACATTTTGAGGTTTACAAACAATTCTATGTAACGGAACCTGGTGAGAGCCCCACAAGTCACCCCATTCTGAATTCCCCTAGATGTCTAGTTTTTAGAAATGTCCAGGTTTGTTAGGTTTTCATAGGTCCCTGCTGAGCTAGATGCCAAATTCCACAGCTAGGCACTTTGCAAAAAACAGGCCAGTTTTCTTTAAGAAAATGTGATGTGTCCACGTTGTGTTTTGGGGCATTTCCTGTCCTGGGCACTAGGCCTACCCACACAAGTGAGGTACCATTTTTATCGGGAGACTTTGGGGAATGCTGGGTGGAAGGAAATTCGTCACTCCTCTTAAATTCCAGAACTTTCTATCACCGAAATGTGAGGAAAAAGTATATTTTTTTTGCCAAATGTTGAGGTTTGCAAAGGATGTTGAATATCAAAACCTGGTGAGAGCACCACAATTCACCCCATTCTGAATTTCCCTCGGTGTGTAGTTTTTAGAAATGTCCAGGTTTGGTTGGTTTTCCTTGGTGCCGGCTGAGCTAGCGGCCAAAATCCACAGCTAAGCACTTTGCAAAAAACAGGTCAGTTTTCTTTAGGAAATGTGATGTGTCCATGTTGTGTTTTGGGGCATTTCCTGTTGCTTGCACTAGGCTTGCCCACACAAATGAGGTACCATTTTTATTGGGAAACTTGAGGAAATGCTGGGGGGAAGGAAATTTGTGGCTTATCTTCGATTCCAGAGCTTTCCATTACCGAAATGTGAAGAAAAAGGTTTTTTTTGGCCACATTTTGAGGTTTGCAAAGGATTATGGGTAACAGAACCTGGTGAGAGACCCACAAGTCACCCTACTCTGAATTTCCCTAGGTGTGTAGTTTTTAGAAATGTCCAGATTTGCTAGGTTTTCCTAGGTGCAGGCTGAGCTAGAGGCAAGAATCCACAGCTAGTCACCTTGCAAAAAACAGATCAGATTTCTTGAGGAAAATGTGATGTGTCCACGTTGTGTTTTGGGGCATTTCTTGTTGCTTGCAGTAGCCCAACCCACACAAGTGAGGTACCAATTTCATTGGGAAACTTGGGGGAATGATGGGCGGAAGGAAATTTGTGGCTCACCCTAGATTCCAGAACTTTCCATCACCGAAATGTAAGGAAAAAGTGTTTTCTTGCCAAATTTGGAGGTTTGCAAAGGATTCTGGGTAACAGAACCTGGTGAGAGCCCCACAAGTCACCCCATTCTGAATTCCCCTAGGTGTTTTGTTTTTAAAAATGTCCAGGTTTGCTAGTTTTTCCTAGGTGCCGGCTGAGCTAGAGGCTAAAATCCACAGCTACGCACTTTGCAAAAAACAGATGTTTTCTTTAGGAACATTTGATGTGTCCACGTTGTGTTTTGGGGCATTTCCTGTCCTCGGCACTAGGCCTTCCCACACAAGTGAGGTGCCACTTTTATCGGTAGACTTAGGGGAATGCTGGGTGGAAGGACATTTGTGGCTGCTCTTAGATTCCAGAACTTTCAATCACCGAAATTTGAGGAAAAAGTGTATTTTTTTTGCCAAATTTGGAGGTTTACAAAGAAGTCTATGTAACGGAACCTGGTGAGAGCCCCAGAAGTCACCCCATTCTGAATTCCCCTAGATGTCTAGTTTTTAGAAATGTCCAGGTTTGTTAGGTTTTCATAGGTTCCTGCTGAGCTAGATGCCAAAATCCACAGCTAAGCACTTTGCAAAAAACAGGTCAGTTTTCTTTAAGAAAATGTGATGTGTCCACGTTGTGTTTTGGGGCATTTCCTGTCCTGGCCACTAGGCCTACCCTCACAAGTGAGGTACCATTTTTATCGGGAGACTTCAGGGAATGCTGGGTGGAAGGAAATTCGTGGCTCCTCTTAGATTCCAGAACTTTCTATCACCGAAATGTGAGGAAAAAGTATTTCTTTTTTGCCAAATGTTGAGGTTTGCAAAGGATTCTGAATATTAAAACCTGGTGAGAGAACCACAAGTCACCCCATTCTGAATTTCCCTAGGTGTGTAGTTTTTAGAAATGTCCAGGTTTGTTAGGTTTTCCTAGGTGTCGGCTGAGCTATACGCCAGAATCCACAGCTAGTCACTTTGCAAAAAACAGGTCAGTTTTCTTTAGGAAAATTTAATGTGTCCACTTAGTGTTTTGGGGCATTTCCTGTCGCAGGCACTGGGCCTACCCACAGAAGTGAGGTACCATTTTTATTGGGAGACTTGGGGGAACACTGAGTGGAAGGAAATTTGTGGCTCATCTTAGATTCGAGAACTTTCCATCACCGAAATTTAAGGAAAAGGTATATTTTTTTGCCAAATTTGGGAGTTTGCAAAGAATTCTGGGTAACAGAACCTGATGAGAGCACCACAACTCACCCCATTCTGAATTTCCCTAGGTGTGTAGTTTTTAGAAATGCCCAGGTTTGCTAGGTTTTCCTAGGTGCCGGCTGAGCTAGACGTCAGAATCCACAGCTAGTCACTTTGCAAAAAACTGGTCAGTTTTCTTTAGGAAAATGTAATGTGTCCACTTTGTGTTTTGGGGCATTTCCTGTCCTCGGCACTATGCCTTCCCAAACAAGTGAGGTGCCATTTTTATCGGTAGACTTGGGGGAATGCTGGGTGGAAGGAAATTTGTGGCTCATCTTAGATTTCAGAGCTTTCAATCACCGAAATTTGAGGAAAAACTGTTTTTCTTTCCGAATTTGGGAGTTTGCAAAGAATTCTGGGTAACAGAACCTGGTGAGAGTCCCACAAGTCAACCCATTCTGGATTCCCCTAGGTGTTTAGTTTTGAGAAAGGTCCAGGTTTGCTAGGTTCTCCTAGGTGTCGGCTGAGCTAGATGCCTGAATCCACAGCTAGTCACTTTGCAAAAAACAGGTCAGTTTTCTTTAGGAAAATGTAATGTGTCGATGTTGTGTTTTGGGGCATTTCCTGTTGCAGGCACTAGGCCTACCCACACAAGTGAGGTACCATTTTTATTGGGAGACTTGGGGGAACACTGGGTGGATGGAAATGTGTGGCTCATCTTAGATTCGAGAACTTTCCATGACCAAAATGTGAGGAAAAAGTGTTTTTTTTTGGCCAAATTTGGAGGTTTGCAAAGGATTCTGGGTTACAGAACCTGGTGAGAGCCCCACAAGTCACCCCATTCTGAATTCCCCTAGGTGTTTAGTTTTTAGAAATGTCCAGGTTTGTTAGGTTTTCCTAGGTGTTGGCTGAGCTAGACGCCAGAATCCACAGCTAGTCACTTTGCAAAATACAGGTCAGTTTTCTTTAGGAAAATTTAATGTGTCCACTTAGTGTTTTGGGGCATTTCCTGTCGCAGGCACTGGGCCTACCCACAGAAGTGAGGTACCATTTTTATTGGGAGACTTGGGGGAACACTGAGTGGAAGCAAAATTTGTGCCTCATCTTAGATTCGAGAACTTTCCATCACCGAAATTTGAGGAAAAGGTATATTTTTTTGCCAAATTTGGGAGTTTGCAAAGAATTCTGGGTAACAGAACCTGGTGAGAGCACCACAACTCACCCCATTCTGAATTTCCCTAGGTGTGTAGTTTTTAGAAATGCCCAGGTTTGCTAGGTTTTCCTAGGTGCCGGCTGAGCTAGACGTCAGAATCCACAGCTAGTCACTTTGCAAAAAACCTGGTCAGTTTTCTTTAGGAAAATGTAATGTGTCCACTTTGTGTTTTGGGGCATTTCCTGTCCTCGGCACTAGGCCTTCCCAAACAAGTGAGGTGCCATTTTTATCGGTAGACTTGGGGGAACACTTGGTGGAAGGAAATTTGTGGCTCATCTTAGATTCCAGAACTTTCCATGACCAAAATGTGAGGGAAAAGTGTGTTTTTTTGGCCAAATTTGGAGGTTTGCAAAGGATTCTGGGTAACAGAACCTGGTGCGAGTCCCACAAGTCACCCCATTCTGAATTCCACAGGTGTCTAGTTTTTAGAAATGTCCAGGTTTAGTAGGTTTTCCTTGGAGCCGGCTGCGCTAGTGGCCAAAATCCACAGCTACACACTTTGCAAAAAACAGGTCAGTTTTCTTTAAGAAAATGTGATGTGTACGCGTATTTTGGGGCATTTCCTGTCCTGGGCACTAGGCCTACCCACACAAGTGAGGTACCATTTGTATCAGGAGACTTCGGGGAATGCTGGGTGGAAGGAAATTCGTGGCTCCTCTTGGATTCCAGAACTTTCTATCACATAAATGTGAGGAAAAAGTATTTTGTTTTGCCAAATGTTGCGGTTTGCAAAGGATTCTGAATATCAAAACCTGGTGAGAGCACCACAAGTCACCCCATTCTGAATTTCCCTAGGTGTGTAGTTTTTAGAAAAGTCCAGGTTTGCTAGGTTTTCCTAATTGCCGGCTGAGCTAGAGGCAAGAATCCACAGCTAGTCACTGCAAAAACAGGTCAGTTTTCTTTAGGAAAATGTGATGTGTTCATGTTTTGTTTTGGGGCATTTCCTGTCCTCGGCACTAGGCCAACCCACAGAAGTGAGGTACCATTATCACTGAGAAACTTCAGGAAACAATGGGTGGAAGGAAATTTGTGGCTCACCCTAGATTCCAGAACTTTCCATCACCGAAATGTAAGGAAAAAGTGTTTTTTTTTGCCAAATTTTGAGGTTTGCAAAGGATTCTGGGTAACAGAACCTGGTGAGAGCCCCACAAGTCACCACATTCTACATTCCCCTAGGTGTTTAGCTTTTAGAAATGTCCAGGTTTTCTAGGTTTTCCTAGGTGTCGGCTGAGCTAGAAGCCAGAATCCACAGCTAGTCACTTTGCAAAAAACAGGTCAGTTTTCTTTAGGAAAATGTAATGTGTCGACGTTGTGTTTTGGGGCATTTCCTGTCGCAGGCACTAGGCCTACCGACACAAGTGAGGTAACATTTTTATTGGGAGACTTGGGGGAACACTGGGTGGAAGGAAATTTGTGGCTCATCTTAGATTCCAGAACTTTCCATGACCAAAATATGAGGAAAAGCTATTTTTCTTGTCAAAAGTTGAGGTTTGCAAAGGATTCTGAATATCAAAACCTGGTGAGAGCACGACCACTCACCCCATTCTGAATTTCCCTAGGTGTGTAGATTTTAGAAATGTCCAGGTTTGCTAGGTTTTCCTAGGTGCCGGCTGAGCTAGACGCCAGAATCCACAGCTAGTCACTTTGCAAAAAACAGGTCTGTTTTCTTTAGGAAAATGTAATGTGTCCACGTTGTGTTTTGGGGCATTTCCTGTCGCAGGCACTAGGCCTACCGACACAAGTGAGGTAACATTTTTATTGGGAGACTTGGGGGGACACTGAGTGGAAGGAAATTTGTGGCTCATCTTAGATTCCAGAACTTTCCATGACCAAAATGTGAGGAAAAAGTGTTTTTTTCCCAAATTTGGAGGTTTGCAAAGGATTCTGGGTAACAGAACCTGGTGAGAGCCCCACCAGTCACCCCATTCTGAATTCCCCTATGTTTTTAGTTTTTAGAAATGTCCAGGTTTGCTAGGTTTTCCTAGGTGTCTGCTGAGCTAGACGCCAGAATCCACAGCTAGCCACTTTGGAAAAAACAGATCAGTTTTCTTTAGGAAAATGTAATGTGTCCACGTTGTGTTTTGGGGCATTTCCTGTCGCAGCACTAGGCCTTCCCACACAAGTGAGGTGCCATTTTTATCGGCAGACTTGGGGGAACACTGGGTGGAAGGAAATTCGTGGCTCCTCTTAGATTCCAGAACTTTCAATCACCGAAATGTGTGAAAAAAGTGTTTATTTTTGCCAAATTTGGAGGTTTACAAAGAATTCTATGTAACGGAACCTGGTGAGATCCCCACAAGTCACCCCATTCTGAATTCCCCAAGGTGGCTAGTTTTTAGAAATGTCTAGGTTTGGTAGGTTTTCCTTGGTGCCGCTGAGCTAGAGGCCAAAATCCGCAACTAGGCACTTTGCAAAAAACAGGTCAGTTTTCTTTAGGAAAGTGTGATGTGTCCACGTTGTGTTTTGGGGCATTTCCTGTTGCTTGCACTAGGCCTGCCCACACAAGTGAGGTACCATTTTTATTGGGAACCTTGGGGGAACGCTGGGTGGAAGGAAATTTGTGGCTCATCTTGGATTTCAGAGCTTTCCATCACCGAAATGTGAGGAAAAAGTGTTTTTTGTTGCCAAATTTTGAGGTTTGCAAAGGATTCTGGGTAACAGAACCTGTTGAGAGCCTCACAAGTCACCCCATTCTGAATTCCCCTAGGTGATTAGTTTTTAGAAATGTCCAGGTTTGCTAGGTTTTCCTCAGTGCCAGCTGAGTTAGAAGCTAAAATCCCCAGCTACGCACTTTGCAAAAAACAGATGTTTTCTTTAGGAACATGTGATGTGTCCACGTTGTCGGGCTGTTCCTGTCCTCGGCACTAGGCTTACCCACACAAGTGAGGTGCCATTTTTTATCGGCAGACTTAGGGGAATGCTGGGTGGAAGGACATTTGTGACTCCTCTTAGATTCCTGTACTTTCAATCACCGAAATGTGCGGAAAAAGTTTTTTTTTTGCCAAATGTGGAGGTTTACAAAGAATTCTATGTAACGGAACCTGGTGAGAGCCCCACTAGTCACCACATTCTGAATTCCCCTAGGTGTTTAGTTTTTAGAAGTGTCCAGGTTTGCTAGGTTTTCCTAGGTGCCGGCTGAGCTAGAGGTCAAAATCCACAGCTAGACACTTTGCATTAAACAGACCAGTTTTCTTTAGGAAAATGTGATGTGTCCACGTTGTGTTTTGGGGCATTTCCTGTCGGGGGCACAGGGCCTACCCACACAAAAATGTGTTTTTTTGTCAAATTTTGAAGTTTGCAAAGGTTTCTGGGTAACAGAACCTGGTGAGAGACTCCCAAGTCACCCCATTCTGAATTCCCCTTGGTGTCTTGTTGTAAAAAATGCACATGTTTGGTAGGTTTCCCTAGGTGCCGGCTGAGCTAGAGGCCAAAATCCACAGCCAGGCACTTTTTTAAAAAACAGGTCAGTTTTCTGTGGGAAACTGTGATGTGTCAATGTTGCATTTTTTGTTGTGGGCATTTGGCCCACCCACACATGTGAGGTACCATTTTTATCGGGAGACCTCGGGAAATACAGAATAGGAGAGCAAGTGTTATTGCGCCTTGTTTTTCTTTATATTTTTTCCTTCCAAATGTAAGACAGTGTGTAAAAAAGACATCTGTTAGAGAAATGCCCTGTAATTCACATGCTAGTATGGGGACACTGGAATTCAGAGATGTGCAAATAACCACTGCTTCTCAACACCTTTTCTAGTATCCATTTGGAAATACAAAGGTTTCCTTGATACCAATTTTTGACTCTTTATATTTTACCAAATAAATTGCTGTATACCCGGTATAGAATGAAAACCAATTGTAAGTTGCACCTCATTTATTGGCTCTGGGTACCTAGGGTTCCTGATGAACCTAAAAGCCCTATATATCCCCCCAACCAGAAGAGTCCAAGAGAAGTAACAGTATATTGCTTTAGAAAATCTGACATGGAAGGAAAAAGTTACAGAGTAAAACTTGGAGAGTAATGGCTGTTTTTTTGCCTAAGTTTCAATATTTTTGTATTTCAGCTGTTATTTTCTGTAGGAAAACCTTGTAGGATCCACACAAAAGAACCCCGGGCTAAATTCAGAATTGTGTTCATACCCATTTCTGTCACTAACTGGAAGGAGGCTGAAAGCACCAAAAATAGTAAACATGGGGTATGTCCTGATAAAATGCTAACATTCTGTTGTAAAATGTGGTCTTCTGATTCAAGTCTGCCTGTTCCTAAACGCTGGAAAGATGGTGATTTTATCACCACAAACCCTTTGTTGATGCCATTTTCAGGGAAAAAACCACAAGCTTTCTTCTGCATCCCTTTTTCCTATATTATTTTTTTTAAAACGAAATCTTCACTGTATATTGGTTAATTTCTTGGTCTCCTTTGGGGAACCTACAAACTCTGGGTACCTCTAGAATGTTGGAAAAAAAGGACACAAATTTGGCGTGGGCAGCTTATGTGGACAAAATGCTATGAGGGCCTAGGCGCAAACTGCCCCCAAACCCTCCAAAAAGGCCTGTCACCTGAGGGGGAAAAGGCCTGGCAGCTAAGGAGTTAATACAGAGCTTACATCAAATAAACAGCAATCACCCTTAAAACACTCTCCAGCTGAAAGACCACCAGGGGTAATCCTCTGATGTCACAAGAATCAAGCAGTGGTGCAACATAGGTCTCTACATAAGTGCACACCTTCAAAGAGCACAGCACAAACTGTCAAATATATTGAATTACAACAACAAAAAATATTAAAATTCACATAGGTGAAACCTGAAGAATTTGCCAGTGTTCGTTGTAATTTGGTGTAAATCTGTTCAGTAGTTTCGGAGTTATTAAAGGAAAAAAATATAGATATAGGGGCGCGGATCCTCCATGGATCTGCGGGTCCCACAAGGGATCTGCTGGTACCCATCTGAACCCAAAAGCAAGGCCCTGATTTACTGGCTGCAACCTGGAAGGAAAATTGCAGCTGCCATTTTGTTTCTCGGCTTGGCTCCGGTGAGAAATTATAAATGAAAAGTGACACACGGGCTCATGACAGAGGTTTCCAGACCCCATAGGAAACATGGAGGGGTCTCTGAGAGACCCTTTATCAACCAAAAATTGCCCAAACAATTTTTTTTGGGCCGATCCATGGATCTGCAGATCTACCGTGGCCCTCAGCCCAACCACTAATGTTAAATCAAGAAGGATCCACAGAACTATAGGCCAATTAAAAAAAAACATGCACCCACTCACATAGCAAACCCCTGCCGAGAACGGCCAAAGCCTGTGTGCTGCAGTGGTTTCATTAACGTATAGTAATTATATATTACTTTACTTTAAAAAAACATCGAAATTTACTAAAAAAAACAAAGGTTTCAGGGATGTTATAGTTAGGTTCATGGTTTACTCACACAAAGCTATAGCAATTCAGCAGTTATAGATTTACTTATAGGTATACTTATCTGAAGAAACTATAGATCATGCCGTTAAGTAACTTTAGGCCACGAGTTATAGTTTCTGAACATGAGTATAACTATAACTCTAACTGCTGAATTTATATGGTTTTGTATGGGTAAAATGTGAATCTAACTGAAACATCACGTAACCTTTTTTGCTCAGTGAACACACACACACACACACACAAGAGATGCTCAGGTTTCTTCCCCTCTTCATTCTAGGAACAGCGTCCCTGTTTTAGTTATGGGTTCAGGAAGTAGGCAGGAAGTAGGAAGTTTGTTTATTTCAGATTCTTTAATCAAAAAAGTGCAATTAGTGTAGTAATATATATATTTATATCTTTTTATAAAGGAAGATAATTTTAGGGTTCAGGAATAGGTACCAGTAAAGAGAGTTAAGGGTAATTTTTAGAGTTTAGGGTTGGGTAGTGGTAACAGGTGGTAAAGATAATTTAGGGTTTAGGGGAGGGCCGTGGTAAGGTGAGATAAGAGTAAATTTAAGGATTAGAGGTGGGTAGCAGTAAAGAAAGCTAAAGGTATGTTTTGGGTAAATAGTGGTAAAGAGAGGTAACAGTAAATTTAGGGTTAGGTGTGGGAAGTGGTTAAGGGAGGTAAAGGTAATGTTAGTGGTGGGTAATGTTAAAGGGAGGTATGGGTAATTTTAGGGGTGGGTAGTGGTAAAGGGAGGTATGGGTAATTTTAGGCTTTAAGAGTGGGTAGTGGTATATATGTATGGAACCATCGCCACTAGATAGTTATAGTAGGACCACGTTTCCACAGGAAAACATTTTTTGTTTTTCTAATAACTTTGGCACCCTTTGACAAAGTTTCACAAAACTTTCCAAAAAGTCACCTCGGTTCCTTCCTGGAAAGTTTGTGGTGATCCAGCAAGTGGGGACTGAGAAGGGGGGGTCCCAAAACATGTTTTCCCATAGTAAAATTGGACAGCGATACCCCAAAAATGGCTGAACGGAATTACATCAAATTTGAAAGAAAGCTAGATCTTGGTCCAGAAAGTGTATATATGTATATGTACACACACATACATATAGGTGTGTGTAGGTTTATGTATATATATATATATATATATATATATTTACATTTCTTTTTTCACTGAAAAGGGTAAAGTGACAGTTGCACTTAGGTATTTGTAAAAAAAAACCTTAAAAATTCATTGAAAAAACAAATTTTAAAGCAACTTTATAGTTAGGTGACAATGTCAGTTAAAACATTCTTGGGGGGGTACTTTAGATAACTATAACTGGTTTCAGTGGCTATATATATATATATAGATATATATGTATAGGTTTTATGTACCTTAATTATACTTAGCATATGTGGTAAAGTCTTGCACGGTAAAGGCATGTGTTGTAATGTCATTCGCCTCTCCCCAAGATAGTCTGGCATTTTTAAATTAATAGATGTCACCTCTGATGGTAACTTTCATTCATGTCCTGATTTCAGGCCTTCTCCCATAAAGCTGGGTCATTATAAAGTTAGCCACAAATACTGGTTAGTCCCATCCTGTTGATAACTGTTGTTCATCCACTTCTTCCCCTTGTTTCCTACAGAAAGTTATGCTCAGTGAACATGGTGTTACAACATCAATGATTCCACCATGACATTCCTAGGAAACCAATTAAGGAAGCAATGTACAGTTAGGCAAGGAACTCAGAAAAAAATTCAATAAACTACCCACTTGGTCCAAGAATTAAGCCAAACAAGAAGAATTTGGCCATGAATGGCTTATGGAGAAGCAACAAAATGTCAACACGCCTCACAGTCATTCTCACAGTCAGAACTGTCATTTGTCCCTGCTGCACATCCATTAGGATTGTTAGTGGAACAAAGATGTCCATTACATTATTCTACTGCTGATCCAACAGCAGATAAACACACAAGTAAGGGGTTGTTGAGTTAATCTCTGCTGGCCATGGTGCCTAATAATTCTTCAAGCTGACCATCACATCCCTCTCAGTTGGATTTTCAAGTTCAGTGGTTTGTCCCTTGATCGTAATTGAGTCCAATCTTTTTTACCCAAGGAAAGACCTATTTATTCTCTTTGAATACGCCAGATTAGTTGGGTAGCAAACTTCAGCAAGATTTCCATAATCTCCTCTGTTAATCCAGGTATATACGTACCCTGTAGGCACTGTAACGTCTGTATGCATTTTCCATGTTTTCATGGATGAAGATAATAATTTGTCCCTCATTACATTGAGTGAGGGGGAGGAGTAGGATGACCATTTTGCTGAGGTTTCAAACTGGTCTTTTGGAGCTCCTAAACCAAATGTCTTTGAGCAGTCCAAGTTTCTTTGTGGTAGTTGACAATGATCTGGAGGTTTGGCAGAGCTTCTTGTTGTAATGCATGGGCAATAATCCGAAACGTATGCTGGATGTTAGGTGCCTCAAGTTAAGTATAGATACCCATTTCTTGTTGGAACCCCAAGAAAAGGAGTTTACATATGTCTGCTGCTTTGAGGTGTGCCTTTTCAAACAGATCTTACATTCAATGTAGTTTCCATACCAAATCACAGCAGTTAGATTTATTGGACAATTTATAGACTTTGATGTTGTGTCTTATGATGGACCAGCCGTCGACTATCTGCACTGGTTTAGAATTCCAAAACGTATTAAGTCAACATCTTCCTGTCTAGACTATGGCACCTCAACACCACCACCTACTCAGAGCATTCATGGACCAGGGAAGAACACCCATGTAGAAGAAGCCTTAATAGAAAAAAGAAGACTCATGACTGGCTGGCTAGAAGTGTGCTTTGAGGAGCTCGGGGCTCCAGTAGTGATCAGAGGTAAGATACCCAACAGTTTGTGAAATGTGAGCTTTCGGAGGACTAGGGGTAGTTGCTGAGACTTGCTCTGGGATTTCTAATGCAGGCAAGTGAATATGTTTGTCCCTATCAAAGTTTTTTGCTACACAGAAAAACTGGTTCAATTTGGGACATCTGGGGATAGGTATCCAAGCTTGTGGAGCCCTGTCTGCCTGAGAGTCCACCCTTGCCCCACCCCAACAACTATGAGAGCTAAAAAAAAATGACTTTCCTCTCATTATTAGTTTGTTAGAATAGGGCGGGGTATTTACCACATGTGTTAAATACCATTACCCCAGGGTGAGGTATTTACCACATGCCCTAAACACTTCTTATTCTGAGTTTTGAAATAGAAAATTGATTATAACATACTGAATCATTTTTTAACACACCAAATTCTCATTTGCTGCCTTTTCCCAGGCCTTTATCTCAATAAACTTCAGCAGACTTGACCTGCCACAGTTTACCAGGGAAAAACTGCAAGCATGACATAATTATCATACAACTCATCAGTCTGATCCCTGTGCAATCACTTTTGTAGAGCGGTTTGGAATTTAGCTTCTTACTCGTAATAAAGGACTAAGTTTGAGGTAAAATCTTAGACTGGAGCAAGGTGGCAAATCTATCTGAGTGGCCTTAGCAGCAATGGAATCCATCTCAGAACGTTTGGCACCAAAACCGGCGACTTCCGCTGGAGCTCAATGACAATGTATCTGACTTTGAGGGACTCTTGCCGGCCTCAAGCTTGCCTTGCTGCAGGATTTTTGCTTCCACTTTTAATTTCCACCTGAGAGACTAAGGGCCTGATTTAGAGTTTGCCATTATATACTATGGGATAAATATGTCGGCAGATGGGATATCTGTCACTGTTGTGACGGAGTAACTCCTCCTCCAAACTCTAAATAAGGCCCTTAGGCCTGAGACTAGGACGACCTGCTTGGTGTTTTTGACCTCCACTTCATTAAGGTCAGCCTGACATTGAGATGTCTGTTGCAGACAGCATTGTGTACATAACTGTGCAGGTTGGACCTTGGGTCAATCCCTTGCTCATGACTGGATGGCTGTTTTATCCATTTCTTCCTTTGCTATTTGTGTTTTAACATTCAATAGAAGGGCATGTTTTGCGCACAACTCTTTCTTTTTTTCTTTTTTGAACTCACTTGCTCTTTCCCTCACTCCATCTTTGTTTTTTTGCTCACACGTCGCGCTCCTTCCTTTTTGTTTGGTTTCTTTTGTTATTGCATACTTTAACTCTTTCTCTCACCCCTCACCTTAGTCTTCCCACAGCACCATCATGTTACCTGGTATTATATCTGGCGGCTTTTGTACTTCTCTCCCCTTATCTATATTTCTATCCTCTCCCAGCCTTCCTGTCTCACGCTCCACCCCTTTATTCACTCTCACCACAATTGGCGTTGCCAGCTCTGGATGATTTTAAAATAATGCCGCACTGGCAAAGCCAGGAGCTGCGGATTACCATCTTCAGAGTATAGAAAAATTTGTTTTTTATACCTTTAATTTGGCTGCCATTTTGAGACCACAAGCAGTGTGATGAGCGTCTAGAAAGCACAGATGTTATTTTCCATACTAGGCAAAAAGAGAACTATATTCCTTTCCATAAGAAAATGATTTAAAAAACAAAATATGGTATAATAGGTGTAAGAGGGAAGGAGGTCCCTAAAGCCCTGAAATACCGTCTGTCCCCCCGATAGAACTTTAAACCGTCATCAACATTATAGTGAACAGTGTACAACTAAGTACATGATCAGGGTAGGAGCTCATTTCAAGCTAAATTTATATCAAACATATGATGTTTTAATCGCAATATATTTAGAAACACAAAGCTTTGTTGCCATCAACTAAACAAAAAACATAAAAGGTGCCGAAATGTAAAGGGAAAGGATATTGTTACAGTTATTCTTGGTAGTCATTCTTTTTCTGTATAATTGCTAAATCTACTTGTTAAACTGTGTTCTTTGTAAGACAGCCACATCTAATCAATCTCAGTTATTCCCACTTCCAACTGTTGAGGAGAGCCTTTCTTTTTCAACTTTATATAGTTACATTTGAGATACAAAAAAAGTACAGATTTGCACTGTGGGTTACCTGTTCATATAACCAGTGCTTAATTTGGAAATAAAAATGTACTGGTGCCCAAAGCCCTCCTCTTAAACACGCGACTGCTGCAATTAAATGTGTGAACATGGAATACTGAGGAAACGTAATCCTGAAGCCACCTCGGGCCTCTTTGATCCATATAAAGCCACTCCCTGCCCCTTCAGCTCACTCTAGCAGCTTTCTACTTTCTCCCTTTGTGAAGTTTTTTCGTTTTTCCCTTCCTCCGTCTTTCCCATATGTGTCTTTTGCTCGCAGCTAATGCTTGATGCTGAAGAATAAGCCCCGGCCCTCAAAAATAAGTGCCGGTGCTCAGCACCGGAAACAACAAGCACAAATTAAGTACTGCATAAAACCCACTCTTTTGTAAAACGAGTTTACAGCTAGCCAACATGATTTGCTTCTTCAGGGCTGAGGCGAAACGTAAGTTGAACAAGCTTTACACGTATATCAGATGAGTAATGAGACAGTGGCGTAACAAAGGCCACCACATCCTCCTGGGTGCGGGGCTGGGGGTGGGGGTTAGTATCCAGGGGGCCCCCTCAGCACAGCACGTGGCCTGAGTTAATCTGGAGGGGGCGGGTCCTCCATGTTCTTTGCAGGGGAGTCCCCTCCAGTTTCATTACACCACTGTGATGAAAATGGGTTGAGCGTAAATTAGGGGAGTCGAGGTTGAGATTTTAAGCCTAACGCACAAATGACAATGGCACATACCGAAACCCAGACCTACTGAACAGAGAGACGGGGTAAAAGCTGTGATGTTGCTGCTGGTCGCTGACTTAAAGAAAGGAGAACATAAAGGGGGTGATTCTGACCGCGGCGGACGGCGGTCGCCGCCCGCCAAGCAGTTCCCGCCGAAAGACCGCTCCGCGGTCAAAAGACCGCGGCGGTCATTCTGGCTTTCCCACTGGGCTGGCGGGCGACCGCCGAGAGTCCGCCCGCCAGCCCAGCGGGAAATACCCTTCCCACGAGGAAGCCGGCTCAGAATGGAGCCGGCGGAGTGGGAAGGTGCGACGGGTGCAGTTGCACCCGTCGCGAATTTCAGTGTCTGCAAAGCAGACACTGAAATTCTTTGTGGGGCCCTCTTACGGGGGCCCCTGCAGTGCCCATGCCATTGGCATGGGCACTGCAGGGGCCCCAAGGGGCCCCACAACACCCCATACCGCCATCCTGTTCCTGGCGGGTGAACCGCCAGGAACAGGATGGCGGTATGGGCTGTCAGAATCCCCATGGCGGATTCCCATGGGCTGCGGAAAGTCGGCGGTACACCGCCGGCTTTCCGCTTCTGGCCGCGGCTGTACCGCCGCGGTCAGAATGCCCGGCGGAGCACCGCCAGCCTGTTGGCGGTGCTACCGCCAACCTCCGCCATGGCGGTAATTACCGCCAGGGTCAGAATGACCCCCAAAGTGATTGTTTATTTTTTCTGGGACATTTCTTTTTTTTACAAGGAAGAAGGAAGGGCAACCCAAAGAGAATGCTGATGTTTAGAGTGTGGCTCAATGAGGTAAAAGGGTCCTGTAAGAAAAGGAACAATAAGTTGATTTATAAGTTGATTTATGATTTAAAGACCACAATAGCATTAAATAGGAAAGATAAAGGGCAACTGAAGAAAGATAAAGGAATATAGTGAAATTCATAATTACTTCAACTGTTCTCTTTGCTTTTTGAGGGACACTGGTTGAGGAGACAGCACAGGAGTGGCACAAGGAAGCTGCAACTGTGTAAAAGAAAAAGGAGAAGATAGGTATGAGTATAGGAAAATAGCCTCTTTCTAGCTTGGTTGCCCCCACTGTTGGCCTGTTTGTCAGTGTGTTTGACTGTGTCTAATGGGATCCTGCTAATCAGGACCCCAGTGGTTATGCTCTCTCGCCTCTAAATTTTGTTGTTGCATACTGGTAACCCAGTATGTCACCCAAAATTGGCATACTGGGGCCTCCTTACATGTCCCTAGTATGTGGTACTTAGGTACCCAGGGCATCGGGGTTCCAGGGGATCCATATGGGCTGCAGCCTTTCGTTTGCCACCCATAGGGAGCCCTTGCAAAGGCTTCTGCAGGACTGCCATTACAGCCTGCGTGAAAAGGTGCATGCACCCTTTCACTGCCATTCACACTGCAACAGGTCACTTGTATGTCATACCTAAAACAGGCCCTGCAGCCCTGAGGGCAGGGTGCAGAGTACCTGTGTGTGAGGGGACCCCTGCACTAGCAGGGCTATGTGTCCATTTTGCACTCAAAATGAACACACAGACAAAACACCACCACATTGGACAATTCAAATAACACACACCTGACACCCATACACACATTACACCCAACACCCACACCACTATAAAACACACACCCACATTACCCACAACCCTTTACCATTCCAAACCACTGCCAGCAGAGGGACATCAAGACCACAGACACAACCAGAGCCACACACTATATACACCTAAACACCCCTCACACACTCCACATCACACACCCCAACAAATTACCCAACACACTCTCACCTACACACCTCACAGAACACCCATGGCACCACAAAGACACCCCCGTTTCAAAGAGGAGGAGGAAAGGGTCATGGTGGAGGAAATCATCAGGTTAGAGCCACAGCTATTTGGAGCACGGGTGCAGCAGATATCGATAGTTAGGAAGATGGAGCTATGGCAGAGAATCGTGGACAGGGTCAACGCCGTGAGACAGCACCCAAGAACTAGGGATGACATCAGGAAGAGGTGGAACGACCTATGGGGGAAGGTACATTCCACTGCAGCAAGACACCAGCTCGCTGTACAGAGGACTGGCGGTGGACTCCCACTTCCTCCCCCACAACTAACAGCATGGGAGGAGCAAGTCTTGGCAATCCTGCATCCTAAGGGCCTGGCTGGAGTAGGAAGAGCACTGAACTCTGGTAAGTCAACTCTCTACTACTACCACCCCCCTACCTGCATGCCATCACATACCCCCACCCTCACTCCCGTCACTCCACTCCATCCCACACACCCCACCAACACATCTCACTCACCCCAGTGCCAAGCCCTGCATGCTCTACCAATGCATGGACACCCCTCACAGCCCTGCATGGACACTCATCACTAAAGCATGCACACTATAGAGAACTAATCATCCCACCATACACCAACATACACAATTGAAAGCTGCCAGGGCAAATATAACCAAAGAGCGCAAGCTACGGATGCACAATATGTCAGACACAGAAACCATAACACATCATTTACATCCCCACAGGTACCCCAGCCAATGTCAGTGGAGAGGAGGTGCCAGCAATATCCAGTCCCCCAACAGAAGAGGACCACAGTGATGACAGCAACTCTGGCTTCAGGATCTGGATGACCTACCTGGCCCATCAGGGACCTCTGGACAGCCGGTTACCCAGGCCCAGTCACACATCATCACAGAGCCTCTCCCATCAGGAAACACCACCACAGCACCCACCCAGCGTACCCACACCTCTGTCCCCAGGACACGTCAATCAGCAGTGTGTCTGCCTCTACAGGGACCACAGGCTACATCTCGTACCCAAGACAATCAGGGACCTGGGGGCAGTGGCAGTGGACACACCGTTCAGGGGACAGAGGAATAGGCCAATAGGGAAACTGGGAGGACTGCTGTGTGCCAGGGAGAGGACAGTCCCAGGGAACCGACTCTCCAGGAGGCACTTGCAGAGATCCTGGGAGCTTCTCAACATTCCCAGGACACGATGGGCCAGATCTTGGACAATGTGAAGGAGAGCAGGCGGCTGCAGGAGGGACAGTACCAGGGGACAGGAAGGACTTGCAGGCCATCAACACCCTGATCTCCATAGCAGGGGTGCTGGCAGACATGGCCAATATTATGAGGGAGGCAGTCACACAACAGCGGGCCCCTGCCGCTAGCCAGACATCTGAACAGCATTCTACCTCCGCTATAGCAAGTGGACAGGAGGCCGGCCACAGGACTCACAGACCACCATCATCCCTCCCCCTGCAGAAGGAGAACTACCCCGCAAACGTTCCCTGTGATCCAGACAGAAGTCAGAGACACTTGCCAAGACCCCTGCCAGGAAATGAGACTCTCCTGATTGTCACCCTTGTGTCCCACTCAGTCACCCTGTCCACCTTGAACTGCCATTGCTCCCCTTCCTCTGTCCCCTTGGACAATGCACCTGGACTTTCCTCCATCATCACCCCATCCCATTGCACTTGTCCCTCTATATTTTAACACTTCAATAAACACCCTTAGAAAAAAAAGAAGTTTGGAGTATGTAATGTATATGAAATACGTATTCATTGAAACAGGTACAAACATAGCAATTTAAATGTACAGAAAATTAGCATAGATTAATGACCTGTAGCTGGCTGCAGTGATCACACCAGGAGTATATGTAAAGTCACCAACATCTGCAAAATGAATTGACAAAGGGAACAGTAAGTGGGCATAGAGGTGGGAAATATCAGCATGCAGTGCCACTGAAATTCAAACAAGTGTCATTGAAATGTGAAGTAACACTGTCCTACCTGTGTGTCATTGGAAGTATTGTCTGATCACTGATGTTCTGCTGTCCTCATTCTCATCCTCTGCCTCCTCATCCTCACTGTCCACAGGGTCCACTGCTGGCACACGGGCATCTCCAGCCTCCTCCTCCTGCAGGAATGGGACATGACATCTGAGGGCCAGGTTATGCAACATGCAGCATGCCACCACTATCTGGCAGACCTTCTTGGGGGAGTAGCACAGGGATCCACCTGTCGAATGGAGCACCGGAACCTGGCCTTCAGGAGGCCAAAGGTCCTTTCAATTATCCTGCAGGTTCGCTCATGGGCCTCATTGTAATATTCTTCTGCCCCTTGTCCTGGCATTCCTCACAGGGGTCAGCAGCCATGAGTGGTTGGGGTAACCATAGCCACCTGAAATATTGAGGGACAACATTTAGCCATACGCTATCCCATATGGCCCACACCATACCCATACACCAACATCTACTGGGTGGGAACCAGGGCTCATCTATTAGCCACACCCTGTGGCTCTGTAGTAGGGCCATCACATTTGGGATGCTGCTATTCCTCAGGACAAAGGCATCATGCACCGACCCAGGATACTTAGCATTGACGTGGGAGATGTTCTGGTCCGCCAAGCACACCATCTGTACATTTATAGAGTGGAAACTTTCGATTTCTGGACACCTGTTCATTCTACCGGGGGGTACAAATGCAATATGTGTTCTATCAATTGCCCCAAATATGTTGGGGATATGTCCCATTGCATAGAACTCAGCCTTCACTGTGCCTAAGTCTTCAACCTGGGGGAAAACAATGTAGCTGCACATGTGTTTAATCAGGGCAGACAACACTCTTGTCAGCACTATTGAGAACAGTGGCTGTGACATTCCTGCTGCCAGCCCACTGACACTTGGAAAGAACCAGTTGCCAGGAAATGCAGCACTGATAGAACTTGTACAAGAGGGGGGATCCCAGTGGGGTGACGGATAGCAGATATCAGGTCAGGCTCCAATTGGGCACACAGCTCAGTGATTGTGGCCCTGTTAAGTCTATAGGTGAGCATTATGCACCTGTCCTCCAGTGTTGCCAAGTCCACCAGGGGTCTGTACACTGGGGTATGTCTTCATCTCCTATTCATCTGCAGCGGTAGGAATCTATGGGGCAAAAGAGTGAGGAGCCAGTCAGGAACTGAACAATGGAGCTACAACAGAACTTTGCATGCTGTTAACTTGTAATGGGTCAGTGTGATTTGTCCAGTATGTCCTAATTTCACCAGTGACACAGCAAGTTCCAGGGACTGCCCCTCCGAAATGGCATCCACCTGTCCTGTGTGGAGGGACAGGTGGAAGTGAGGTAATTCCGCTGACATGCGCCGTTGCGGGGCGTTGTTGCGGGACGCCGTCGGGCACCGCCTTGCAACTCCTCATTGGTTAACATTGGGCCCTATGGGTTACAGTGGCCAATGGTGATCTACGTCGGCAGTGACAGTATGCACCGCCACAGATGTGACTGCCATTTTCTATCTGATCCCTCACTTGCTACCTGATCTTCCACAGGAGAGGATCTACACTGCATGTGCTGCCGTGACCTGTGTCTGGAACCTACCATGGCCCATGTGACTGGGAAAAGGGCCCCATGCTTCACTTCGGAGGACTGGTTGATGGGGTACTACCCCAGTACAGACTGCTGTATGGGCCTCCAGACCAGCAGGTGAGTATACTGTGGGCACCATGCAGGTGGCATGAATGCATTGAGTGTGTGTGTGAAGGCCTCGTGTAAGAGGGGTGGTGGATGTCCTCTGGGTGGCGTATAGGTTGTGTACTGGGCCATGTGTGTGCCAATGGTGATGGAAATGGGTATGGTGGGCCATATATGTAACAGGCAGGACTGTTTGTCTAATTCAATTTTCCTGGTTGTATTGCCTCTGCAGGTCAGCACCCATCAAAAGAAGGGTGTATGGCGTGCCATCGCCAAGGAGGTGCGGACCCTGGGGGTCTATGGCAGGTGGAGCACCCACTGTCGCAAACGGTGGGGAGGACCTGATACGCTGGGCACGGAGGATGGCGGAGGCTCAGCTGGGGATGGCCTCCCAACGAGGAAGGGGTGCCTGTCAAACCCTGACCCCGCTGATGGCCTGCATACTGGCGGTGGTCTATCCTGAGCTGGCTGGGCGCTTAAGGGCATCACAGCAGCCACAAGGGGGTGAGTACAGTGCCCATCATTACAACTTACGCATGGTAGGGTGGTATCCGGATGGGGGATGTGTGTCAGTGGGTGCCCCTTGGCCAGACCTGACATTGCAGCATAGGTCCCCAGGTGGCTAGGGTTCAGAGGGTAATATCTTGCTACCTAGCTCGTAGGCATCCACTAGTGGTCAGTGCTGCGTGGGTCCCAGGTGTGCTGCATTTGGCTGTGTGTGTCGCTCCCCATGTCTTGGCTGCTAACTATTTCTCTGCTAGTGCTATGGCATATTGCGTAGGCCTGTACTCTGTGTGTGAGGGTGCTGTGTATGCCAATGCTGGTGTTGGTGCAGCCATTGACCAAGTGTATCCTTTGTCTCTTCCCTCCCTTTTTGTTTTGTCATCCTGTGCATTAGCATCATTTGGCGGAGGAGCAGAGGCACCTGTGACGGAGGTAGCTGCATCTCACAGGTCCCAGGAGGCAGAGTGTACCAATGTTGAGGGCACCAGTGGGACGGAGGGCGAGGAGAGCACCATGCCAGAGATTGGAGGGGACAGTTCTGACACAGATACCTCCGCCGATAGAAGCTCCCTAGTGGTGGCAGACACTTCTGTGACCACCCCAGCTACAGGTACAGCCGCCACCCCGTACCAGCACTGCCCTCCCAGAAGCCCCTCATCGAGTTGCCCGTGCCAGCTCACCTAGGATGGTGGGCATCTCCTTCACCCCAGGCACCTCAGGCCATGCCACATTTAGCCATGCTGCCCTGAGTGAGAAGGCTATTGACCTCCTGAGATCCATCTCTGCAGGGCAGTCAACTATTGTGAATGCCATCCAGGGGCTGGCAGCCCAGATGCAACAAACTAATGCATTCCTGGAGGGCATTAACACTGGATTGGCAGCCCAACAGAGATCAATTCAGGCTCTGGCCTCCTCTCTGATGGCAGCCATTGTCCCTGTTTCTACACTCCTCCCACCAACTTCACTGCTCAGTCCCAATCTCCTCAACCCCAACCCATCACAAGCACACAGGCAGACGAGCATGCACACAAGACAACACACAAGAGTGGTACAGGCAAACACAAGCACCACACTTCATCCCACAGGCACTAACACAAACACCATCCAGATGCAGACAAACCAACATCCACTATTTCCACTGTCTCCCTCTCCTCCTCCTCCACCACTTCCCACCCAGTTCCTTCCACACTTACATGCATGCACTACATCATCATCCACTACCAGCATCATCACCACACCAATCAGAACACACACCTCACTGGCAGATACCTCCCACTGTTTCTGTCCCCCCTCCTAAGGTTCATAAATGCAAGCACTCAGACACCCAACAGCCATCCTCCTCACAGCAGCATACAGCCCATGCACCTGCACCCAAAAAGCAGCAGACAGACACCTCCAACAACCACTCCCTCTTCCTTCACTCCCATTCCTTCTCCCTCTTCCTGACCCAATGTCCCTAAAAAGTGTTCCTATCCACCATTGACTTCGCCCCTACCCCTATCCCCTGTCCTGCATGGATGGGCAGGGCAGCAAGAACCCAGCCAAGCACTTCAGCGACACAGTCCACGGGTCCAGTCGTCACTACACCCAGTCGTAGTGGAAAAGGATCCAGGCCACATGTCCTGAAGGTAAAGGAGCCTGCACCAGACAGCCTCAAGGGAAAGGAGACCAAGGATCCTGCACCAGCAGGCAAGAAGACAAAGGAGCCTGCCCCAGCTGCCAGGAAGACAAAGGAGCCTGCACCAGTAGGCAAGAAGGGAAAGGAGCCTGCCCAACTGACAGGAAGACAAAGGAGCTTGGACCAGCAGCCAAGAAGGGAAAGGAACCTGCCCCACCTGCCAGGAAGACAAAGGAGCCTGGACCAGTAGTCAAGAAGGGAAAGGAGCCTGCTCCAGCTGCCAGGAAGAGCAAGGAGCCTGCACCAGCAGGCAGGAATACCAAGGGGCCTGGGGCAGCAACTTTGATGGAGCCCCCACCAGCAACCATGGTTGTGCAGCCGTTTGAGGTTGCAGGAGATGGGCAGGAGCCTCCCCCCCAGCAGTAGCACCACTGAGCAGCCTTCCGAGGTTGCAGGGGATGGGCAGGAGCATCCCCCCCACCAGCAGCAGCACCACCACCACTGTGCAGCCATCACTGCCGGTGGACGGAATGTAATCCTGCCTCCATGGGCTGCTGTGCAGCCTGCCCCCTGCAAAGCCAGTGGGTATGACACCCACCTGCCAGACTGTGACCTTGCACTCCCCACGATCAAGAGCACATGGCAGGTTGCTCCCTCCAAAACCAGTGGATAAGACACCCACATGTCCAACACTTCCCAGGATCAAGAACAGGGCCCGATGCCCCCTCCAGAACCAGTGGGTAAGACACTCACATGCCCAACACTCCCCAGGATCAAAAGCACAGGGCATGATGCCCCCTCCAGAACCAGTGGGTAAGACACTCACATGCCCAACACTCCCTAGGATCAAGAGCACAGGGCAGGTTGCCCCCTCCAGAACCAGTGGATAGGACACCCACATCCCCAACACTCCCCAGGATCAAAAACAGGTCACAATGCCCCCTCCAGAACCAGTGAGCAAGACACCCACTTGAGAGACTGTGGCCCATCACTCCCCAGGACCAAGAGCACAGGGCATGTTGCCCCCTTCAGAACCAGTGGGCAAGACACCCACTCGAGAGACTGTGGCACATCACTCCCCAGGACCAAGAGCACAGGGCATGTTGCCCCCTCCGGAACCAGTGGGCAAGACACCCACATGAGAGTCTGTGACCTTGCACTCCACAGGACCAAGCACAGGGCATGTTGCCCCTCCAGAGCCAGTGAGTGAGACACCCACATGAGAGACTGTGACCTTGCACTCCAAAGGACCAAGCACAGGGCATGTTGCTCCCCTCCAGTACCAGTGGTCTTGTAACATCTCCCGGCTGAGGTGCCCCCCGTCCCCCATCCCCCTGAGGTGCCTGCCTACTTACCAACCAATGCCCCTGCAGTGTTCTCTCCGTGTTGAAGCAGGTGACATATGTGGCCTTGGACTTTGGCATGTGGCCATGTGGACTACGCAAATAGTGAACTGGGCTGTGTCCCTTTTTATGTACATATTTATATATCTATTATCTTGACGAACTTATTTTTCATGCTGATGTTGAACTCATTGCATTCACTTTTGCGAAATTGTTTTGTCCTTGCATTATTCATCCGAGTTATGGGGTAGAATTGTTTTTGTCATGTAGCTGATTGTGTGTATGGTGTTGGGGGAGTGTTGTGCGTGTGTGTGTCACTCTCTTTTTCCTCTCCCCCCCTTGTATGCTAGGTGGCTGTACTCACCGTCATTGTCTTTGCCGGCGTTGGAGTTCGTGGTGGAGCAGAACGTAGAAGATCATGGGGAAGACATGCAGTTCAGGCTCCATGGCGGCGTGGTTGTTCCCTGTGTCTCCAATGGTGAGTCCTTTCCCTTCTGAGCTCAGTTTCCGCCAGGCTTTTGAGGTCGGTGGTTCTGCCCCGTAAAAGTTAGTGATTTCCTAGGTCATAATATGGTGGTCTGAACATTGACTTCCACCTAGCTGTAGGCGGCTACCGCCATGGTGGCTGTTGTTTCCGCCCTAGCGGTTGGTGTGGTACATTGGCTGTCTTTCTGAGATATTTCCACCATGGTCATAAATTTGGCGGTAGTTACCGTCGGCCTATTGGCGGTATTACCGCCACTTTAACACCAACTGCCAGGGTTGTGATGAAGGCCCTTGTATCTTCAGGTTGTGCCAGCAACTGTAACTGTTTACCAGTCATGCATCCTCAAAAGACAACCTGTCTTCTGCCTGCACCAGAAGACCAAAGGAATCTCCCTTGGAGTGAAGGAGTTATTCCCGTGATTCCCGTGCTTCAGCAGGCCCCTCTCTGCAATGACGACCAGCTGTGTGGGTCCCCTCTCCTGACACGTTGAGTGGGTCCTGCATCATGGGTGGTGGACTGAAGCGGTCCTGACTGTCCTGACGTCTTACTGTCCAACTTTGGTGGAGGTAAGACCTTGCCTCCCCACGCAAGACAGTACCCCTGTGCACTGCATGTTTTGCAGTTGCCAAGGCTTGTTGGCATCCTTCCATGAAGTTCTTCGTGCACTGTGCAGCTCAAGCCCCCAGCACTCTATCCTGCAACGCACAGCTTCCTGAGTGGTTCTCCGGTGGCGTGGAATCCTTTGTTGTCATGCTGCGTGGGCCTCCTTTTGCACCTCCTTTGTTCCCGTGCTGTGGGACACCTGTGCACACTGCCTGGTCTTCTGAGGGCTCTCAGAGTTGCTGAGAGCCCCGTATGACTCCCCCTCCTGGGTAGAGTCCACCAGGTCTCTCCTGGTCCCGGACAGTGCCATTTTCCGCTAACCGCGAGCTTTGCATGAGCCAAGGCTTGTTGGTAGAATCCAGCAACGCAAACCAGACTGCAATCTTCCATCCGGCGTGGGACATCATCTCCACCAACCAGGAACCCGCATCCGTCTTCTTGGGTGCAGTACTGACTGTTGTTCTTCACCAGTGGTTCTTCTTTTGCACCTTCATCCGGGTTAGGAGGGGCTCCTGTTCTCCATGGACTCTTCTTAGACTTGGTCCCCTTCTTCCACAGGTCTTTAGGTCCAGGAATCCACTGTTGGTGTCTTGCAGTCTCTTCTGGTTCTTGCATTATCTTCTTTCTTGTGTTCTTGTGTGTTGTAGGAAAGTTACTGTGATTTACTCCTGCTTTCCTGGGCTGGGTTCTATTCCTTACCTTTGATGTTTTCTAATACTCCCAGCACCCCTCTACGAACTACTCTTGCCGAGGTGGGAAATTGACATTTGCATTCCACTTTCTTAGTATATGGTTTGTGTTCCCACTAGGCCCATTTCCAAGTACTGTGATTTTCACTATTTGCACTACTTGTAGCTGCTTTTACACCTATTTTTGCATATTAGTAAATGTAATTTGTGTATTACTTACCCCCTATGGTATTTTTGGCATTTGTGTGACTAAAATAAAGTACCTTTATTTTTGTAACACTGAGTATTTTCTTTCATGTGTGTCAGTACTGTGTGACTACAGTGATATTTCATGAGCTTTGCATGTCTCCTAGATAAGCCTTGGCTGCTCAGCTACAGCTACCCCTAGAGAGCCTGACTTCTAGACACTGCCTACATTTCACTAATGAGGGATAACTGGACCTGGTATAAGGTGTAAGTACTATAGGTACCCACTACAAACCAGGCCAGCCTCCTACATTGGTAGCAGCGATGAGATAAGTACTTGCATTTGCCTTATCACTCTGTCACCTGGTGATTTCCACAGGAAAGATTACTCTATACCTAGAGCTATACATGTATACCTAGTGCAAGGGTCTAGTCTCTTACTTTCCTCTCTTAGAGACTAGAGGTTAGGTAGGTTAGGTCTTTCCTACACCACCATAACACACACATCATGTTTACTGCTGGGCCTAGCTCTGAGGTCATGGGTACTCCCTATGAGGGCATGACCTTCAAGGAATTGAAGGAGCTTTGCACAGACAGAAAACTAGAGGTGGGGAAGAACCCCAACGAGAAGTTCTTTTGAGCCTGCTTCTCCAGGATGAACAGGAGCATGCTGGTAGCCAGGAGGAGGAGGAGGTGGAGGGAGATTCTGACTTCATAATCACCATTCAGGTTCCGTGGAGGGCTCTTCCAAAGATTTAGTACCTAGCAGACCCACTAGTGTAGCTGGTAGGTGGAGGGGTAGTCACTCAGGTAGGGCTCCTTTCAGACCCAGAGGCCAGGTCACTATGGTCAGAAAGGTTAGGGAAAGATCTACCTCTGCCCATTCCCATATCACCTCAGTGTCCTCCATAGATAGGGAGCTCAGGAAACAGAAACTGGAGGAGGCCAGGCTGAGGCTGCAGCAGCAACGGCTAGCCCTAGATAGGGAGGCCTTGGCAGTTGAAAGGGAAAGGCAGGGGTTGGGGTTAGTTCCCCATGGTGGCAGCAGCAGCAGTTTCAGGGATTATAGAGTCAGGGAGGACTCCATTGAGTCCAGAAACCTGCACACAATTGATCCCCCATACAAGTTGGGGGATGACATCTATAAGTTGTTTGATGCACTTGGGAAGGCCTGTAAACTTCAGAGGGTCCCTCAAAGGCAGTGGGCTGCTATTCTGTGGTTGTAATTTTCTGACAAGGGGAGGGATAGACTTCTCACTGTCAGAGAAGACTCAGGCAACTTCAATGTTCTTAAGACCGCACTCTTAGATGGTTTTGGCCTGACCACTGAACAATATAGAATCAAATTCAGCGAGACTTTGTGGACTGTTCTGTTAAAGCGTTAAAAGGCTGGTTACATGGCAACAAAGAGTCTGATAATGAGGTCTTATTTAATCTTCTGTTGAGAGAGCATATTTTGAATAATTGTGTGTCTGACTTGTTGCAATACTTGGTAGACTCAGATCTGACTTCTCCCCAAGAATTTGGAAAGAAGGCAGACAAATGGGTCAGAACAAGAGTGAGCAGAAAAGCTCAGACAAAGGGTGACAAGGACAAGAAGAAAGAATGTGATAAGTTTCAGGACAAGAGTGGGGCCAAACACAAAAGTAAAGACTCCTCGTCAGGTCCACAAAACTCCTCTGGGGGTGGGAATAAAACCACAGGTAAAAAGGGTATCAAAGTATCCCCTACCCACCTTACCACTAAGGATATCATTCTTGTGATGGGAGACAACCCCCCTAGGGTGGAGCCTGTATCAAGGGAGTCAAAAGCTACCACAGCTGGACTTCCAGAGGTAAAAGTACCTCTCTGTGGGAAAACTAAGACAAAAAAGCAACCCTGCCCTGTATTAGAAAATTTGGAGCAACCCTCTAGCCCTCCCAGAGAAGCTTTAGTGCAGCACCCCTGCACTACTTCTAAAACCATAGGACAGCAATCGTGTCCTTATGTAGAGCCCTTGAGACAGCAATCCTGTCCTGTTCTACACGATGAAAGACAGCAACCCGGTTCTCCTTTAGAGCCATGAGGACAAACTTTTTGCCCTGCTGTAGTTTGCTAAGACAGCATCCCTGTCTGGCATTACAACCCTAAGGACAGCAGCCCTGTCTTAACATAGGGTCCCAGGGACAGTCATCCTGCCCCACTTTAAAACTTTTTTCCAACCTTAAACATAGGGAATCTCAGAGTCCATAGTTTCACTGTTCTCAAGCTAAAAGTAACCAAACAGGTTGGCTCACCTGGGAAGGGACCACATAGTGGATGAGAAAGGGAGTAACCATTCTATTGCAGAGCTACTCTCCACTTAGACAATGAAGTCTCAACTGGCCAACGTTAGCCTTATTGTCCTTCGTTTGGGGGGGAGGGTTGTGTAGGAAAGAAGCCTCTTTCTAGCTTGGTTACCCCCACTTTTGGCCTGTTTGTCAGTGTGTTTGACTGTGTCTATTGGGGTCCTGCTAATCAGGACCCCAGTAATTATGCTCTCTCTCCTCTCAATGGTGTTGTTGCATACTGGAAAGCCAGTATTTCATCCAAAATTGGCATACTGGCACCTCCTTATAAGTCCCTAGTATGTGGTATCTAGGTACCCAGGGCATTGGGGTTCCACTGGATCCCTATGGGCTGCAGCAATTCTTTTGCCACCCTTGGGGAGCCCATGCAAAGGCTTCTGCAGGACTGCCATTGCAGACTGCGTGAAAAGGTGCATGCACCCTTTCACTGCCATTTACACTGCAACAGGTCACTTATAGGTCACTCCTTTAGCAGGCCCTCCAGCCCTGAGGGCAGGGTGCAGAGTACCTGTGTCGGAGGGCACTCGTGCACTAGCAGAGGTGCCCCCATGACCTCCAGGCCCATTTTCCCGGACTTAGTGAGTGCTCAACGCCATTTTATGCATGTACTGGACATAGGTCACTACTTACATCCAGCTACATAAAGGTAACTCCGAACATAGCCATGTTTGGTATCAAACATGTTGGAATCATACCCTAATACCTTTTGCAAGCATTGGTTGTATGATTCCATGCACTCTGGGGGCTCCTTAGAGAACCCCCAGTATTGCCATTCCAGCCTTCTGAGGTTTTCCAGGCAGCCCCAGCTACTGCCACCTCTCAGACAGGTTTCTACCTTCCTGTTGCTTGAGCAGCTCAAGCCCAGGAAGGCAGAATAAAGGATTTCCTTTGGGAGAGGGGTATTCCACCCTCTCCCTTTGGAAATAGGTGTTACAGGCTTGGGAGGGATAGTCTCCCCAAGCCACTGGAAATGCTTTGAAGGGCACATTTGGGGGGTCATTACAACCCTGGCGGATTGTGTTAAAGGTGAGGTAATACCACAAACAGGCCGGCGGATAAAAAAAGGGAATTATGACCCTGGCGGAAACCGCCAACAAAGACAGCCACTTTAACACACCGTCCGCCACGGCGGTACAGACAAGCAGCGCGGCGGTCACCGCCAACAGACAGGCGGAAGACAATGTACCGCCCATAGTATCACCTTTTCCGGGGCGGAATCACGGTGGATAAAAACACTACGGAAACAGTTTCTGCAATGGGAAAACGCTCACCTGAACACATTCCACGAGGAAGGAGGACTCCATGGATCCGGAATTACAAATCCTACCGGCCCTTGTATTCCTACTCATCTACGAAGAGCAACGCCGGCACCGGCGAAGACAACGGTGAGTACTGCACCTACGACATAGGGGAGGGGCGAGGCAAAAGTCAGGGGGACACACACGCAACACCCCCACCCCCACCCCCACCCTCGCATATTACAACACACACACCAATGCAGTCACAAACATCACAGTAACAACCCACAACCCCCCGGAAGAATGCAAACACAAAACGAAATCAGTTCAAACATTGTAATGTTTCAATATACATGTCTCCAATATATACAGATATATTATAAAATAATTCAAAAGTATATACATTACGAGAAAAAGTGCAGATATGCACATATCAATGTCCGTGCACCACTAGTCCAAAAATGCATGGGCGAGGCCCACACAAGATACCTGTCCACAAACGGAGAGAACACTGCCGGGGCATCAGAGAGAAATACAACAGGCACCTCAGGGGGAAGGGAAGGGGGGGCACCTCAGCCGGATGAGTGCAAAGCCAGATCCATAACGGGGCTCCATGCCCATTGATGTATCCTGGGGAGTGCAAAGCCACAGTCTCTCAAGTCTCTACAGTGGGTGGGTTGCCCACTGTACCATCCTGGGGAGTGCAAAGCCACAGTTTCTCAAGTCTCTACAGTGGGTGGGTTGCCCACTGTACCATCCTGGGGAGTGCAAAGCCACAGTCTCTCAAGTCTCTACAGTGGGTGGGTTGCCCACTGTACCATCCTGGGGAGTGCAAAGCCACAGTATCTCAAGTCTCTACAGTGGGTGGGTTGCCCACTGTACCATCCTGGGGAGTGCAAAGCCACAGTCTCTCAAGTCTCTACAGTGGGTGGTTTGCCCACTGTACCATCCTTGGGAGTGCAGAGCCACAGTCTCTCAAGTCTCTACAGTGGGTGGGTTGCCCACTGTACCATCCTGGGGAGTGCAAAGCCACAGTCTCTCAAGTAGATAACAGCCACCACTGGTTCTGGAGGGGGACTGATGCCCATGGGATAGCGATGCTTGATGTGGCGGTCTTTTCCTTCTTCAGCGGTGCATGTCCTGGTCAGCGGTGCTTTGCCATGGTGGTTCTGGACTGTTCAGCGGTGCTTTGCCATGGCGGTTCTGGACTGTTCAGCGGTGCTTTGCCATGGTGGTTCTGGACTGGGCATTGGTGTGTGGCATGACGTTCTCTGGACTGGACATTGGTGTGTGGCATGACGGTCCTTCATTGCCCAGCGGGGCTGTGACTGCCGGGGCCCTCCTGGGGGAATGACTCTGGCGGTGGTCTCTTGACCAGTGACGATACTTGGGCCCTCCTGGGCACTGACTCCGGCGGTGGTCTCCTGACCAGTGACGATACTTGGGCCCTCCTGGGCACTGACTCCGGCGGTGGTCTCCTGACCAGTGAGGATACTTTGGCCCTCCTGGGCAATGACTCCGGCGGTGGTCTCCTGACCAGTGAGGATACTTTGGCCCTCCTGGGCAATGACTCCGGCGGTGGCGGTGGTCTCCTGACCAGTGAGGATACTTTGGCCCTCCTGGGCAATGACTCTGGCGGTAGCGGTGGTCTCCTGACCAGTGACGATACTTTGGCACTCCTGGGCAATGACTCCGGCGGTGGCGGTGGTCTCCTGATCAGTGATGATACTTTGGCCCTTCTGGGCAATGATTCTGGCGGTGGTCTCTGGACCAGTGACAACGGTGCTGGCGGTGGCGTCCCGGCCGCCGGGAAGAATGCCGCCCTTCTCCGCCGTGATGCTCACACCAGGCTGTGCAGACTTCTTCTGGCCCTTCCCCACCTTTGGAGGAGTCACAGCTGACTCTGCAATCCCCCTGGGACCCTTGTGAGTAGTTTTTCCTCCAGGAGACTTCACCCGGTCCCGTCGGCCACTTTCCAACTTTAGATGCTTTACAGGGGGTGGATTGGCAGTGCCTTGGCTCCGTGTCACACTGCCTGCCCTGGTGGCCGATGCACTCCACACACCTTGAACACGCACCACTGGTACTGGAGGCTTTTTGGCTGAGGCGCTACGACAGGACTGATGAAGTGGAGGGGGGTGTGGGGGCAAAAAGGTCAACTTTACAGAGGGACAGTTTCTGACGAACACTGGGATGGGTAGCTGGAGGGGGTCTGGGAGTGGAGGAAGAGGAGGTGGTTGTAGGAGGTGTCATTTTAGGTGTTTTGGGTGCAGGTGCAGGTACTGGAGGCTGTCGTGAGGTGGATGGATGTTGGGTGTGTGGGTGCCCGCGTTTGTGTACTTTGGGAGGGGGCGTCACAGACACACTGGGAGAGGACACAGGGGACGTGTAAATGGGAGTGGAGGTGGTGAGTGCAGGTGAGCGGGTTGTGGTGCTGGGTGTTCTGGTGCGAGTCCTGGTGCCTTTAGATGTAGTGCATGCAGGTGAGAGTGTAGACGAGACTGGGAGGGAGGAGGGAGACGACGAGGAGGGGGACACAGTGGAGGCAGTGGATGTTGCTGTGTCTGCATGTGGGTTATGCTTGTTTGTGTGCCTGTGGGTTGTGTGGTGCCTATGTTTGCCTGAGCTACTTTTGTGTGTTGAGGTGTGTGCATGCTGGTCTGATGGTGTGCTTGGGATAGGCTGGGGTACAGGAGATTGGGTCTGGGTGGAGGAGGTTGGAGGGGGGAGGCTAGACACAGGGACAATGGCTGCCATCAGTGCTGAGGCCAGAGATTGCAGGGTTCGCTGAAGGACAGCCTGACGAGAATGAATGCCCTCCAGGAATGCATTACCGTGTTGCAACTCCCTTTCTACACCCTGAATGGCATTCACAATGGTAGACTGCCCAACAGTGAGTGACCTGAGGAGGTCAATGGCCTCCTCACTGAGGGCAGCAGGGGTGACTGGGGCAGGGCCTGAGGTGCCTGGGGCAAAGGTGATGCCCACCCTCCTGGGTGAGCGGGCACGGGGCGAGCGCTGAGGGGCTGCTGGGAGGGCAGTGCTGGTAGGGGAGGTGGCAGCTGTACCTGTAGAAGTGGGGCGCACAGATGGTGCCGCCACCACAAGGGAGCTCCCATCGGCGGACGAGTCCGTGTCGCTGGTTGGTGATACGGTGGCCGACGTGAAGCTCCCCTCACCCTCTGTCCCACTGGTGCATTCTGAGTCCGTGGTGTGGCCCTCCATGGCCATGTGGGATGCAGCTCCCTCGTGCTCCGGTGCCACTGTACCTCTGCCTGATGATGCTGATGCACAAAAGAACAGGGAGGCTACAAAAAGGGGGGGGGGAGACAGAAGAAAGACAGGTTGAGTGCATGGCATACCGCTACCGTTGGCGGACAATACAGACACAGCAGCCCCCTGCACTACGCCGTGCTCCTGGCCTCTACAGATGCAATTTCTGGGGTCTGGACTACATGGCTATGGTGGACTTCTGCACACATGGATGCCACAGGGGCATGTATACCTGTACTTGGCACTCTACTGCGGTGGGGTAGAGTGCCACATGGCCTACATTACAGAGGGGCCTAGCCTCCGTATTTCTGCCTGGCCTAGGTACACCCACAGGCCTCCTCCCCCACCCAGACCCCTCCACTACACGCAAAGTCTGCAGAATGAGAGTGTACTCATCCCCTTGTGTCTGCTGTGATGCCCTCAAGCGCCCATCCAACTCAGGGTAGGACACCGCCAGGATCCTGAACATCAGGGGGGTCATGGTGCGACGGGCACCCCTCCCACGTTGGGAGGCCATCCCAAGCTGAGCCTCTGCCGTCTTCTTGCTCCAGCGGCGAATGTCCTCCCATCTTTTCCGGCAGTGGGTGCCCCATCTCTGGTGGACCCCAGGGTCCGGACGTCCTTGGCGATGGCACGCCAAATGTCCTTCTTCTGGTGGGCGCTGACCTACATGACATGCACAAGGGAAGAAGAGAAGTCATTACCAACTGCACCGTCGATGTGAGTGTCCCCCCCTCCCTACCCTAGCCATGTGGCACATTCATTCACATGCATTAATGTTCCCTGAACTCTGCCCCCTTCCCTCTTACAACCAGCCCTCTCCACCCAGGCCTAGCCCATGCAACTTGCTACCTGTGTACTAACCTTTCCCCAGACGCAGCAGCCATCGTCGCTTCCATACCAGGTCACAGCAGCACTTGCAGTGTAGGTCCTCTCCTGTTGAAGATCAGGTATCGAGTGATTGAACAGATAGAAAATGGCGGTGACGTCCACGGCGGTGCGTATCATCACCGCCGGCGCACTTGTTCATTGGCTCCTGGGACCCACAGGGTCCAATGTTAACCAATGCAGCATTGTACCGCGGTCTACGACCGCCTACCGCGACGGTGTGCAACGGCAACGCAGTTACCCCACAATCCCATTGTCCCAGTTTAGAGGTCAGGCAGCCGCCATTTCAGGGGCCCACATGGCTTCATTTACTTCTGCGTCACACATAGCTAGGCCTACACTCAACACACATACAGGAAGGGTTTTGTGTTTGGTGTCGTGTTCTGTGTAACTGTGGGTACATACCTGGAAAAAAGTTGACTCTGTGGTCTCTGTTGTCCTTCCTAGGCACCGTCATTTGGGACAATTGAGTAGATGGCGGAATCCTCCGGTGTACCGACCGCTGGTGGACCTGTTGACAATGGAGGAGCGACATTTAATCGTCACCTACAGGTTTGACCGTGCCACTATCCAGGAACTATGTACCCAGTTGGAGCCATACCTGATGTCACCAATCCGCCATCCCACTGGAATCCCCCCTGACGTGCAGGTGCTGTCAGTGCTCCATTTCCTTGCAAGTGGCTCTTTTCAGACAACAGTAGCAATGGCATCAGGGATGTCCCAGCCCATGTTTTCCAACGTGCTGTCCAGAGTGTTGTCTTCCCTGCTGAAACACGTAAGTAGATACATCATTTTCCCTGAGGTGGAAGATTTGGCTACAGTGAAAGGTGACTTCTATGCCCTTGGACATATCCCCAACATCATAGGGGCTATTGATGGCACCCATGTAGCTCTGGTCCCCCCCCACAGGAGTGAACAGGTGTACAGGAACCGGAAGAGTTATCATTCCATGAATGTACAGATGCTATGTTTGGCAGACCAGTACATCTCCCAGGTTAATGCTATGTTCCCTGGCTCAGTGCATGACGCCTACATCCTGCGGAATAGCAGCATCCCTGATATGATGGGTCAACTCCAGAGGCACAGTGTGTGGCTATTAGGAGACTCTGGTTACCCCAACCTGTCCTGGCTATTGACCCCAGTGCGGAATCCCAGGACCAGGGCAGAGGAACGCTACAATGAGGCCCATGGGCGGACTAGGAGGGTGATCGAACGCACCTTCGGCCTCCTGAAGGCCAGGTTCAGGTGCCTCCATATGACAGGTGGTTCTCTATTCTACTCACCGAAGTAGGTGTGCCAGATCATCATCGCCTGCTCGATGCTTCACAATCTTGCTTTGTGACGCCAGGTGCCTTTTCTGCAGGAGGATGGTCCAGATGACGGTGTTGTGGCAGCTGTGGAGCCTGTGGAGCCTGTGGACAGTGATGAGGAGGAAGCTGAGGAAGAAGACAACGACAACAGGGAGTCAGTCATACAGCAATATTTCCAGTGACACACAGGTGAGAACATTTTCATTTTTACCATTACATTCACTGTCACACGTCTTCCTCTATCCTGTGTGTAATTTCATAGGATTATTTGGTAACTGAGTTGTTCCTTTACATTACGGTTTCACAGGTGTGCTTACCAACGTGTGTCATCTGCATGCATCCTTCAAGGACTTGTGATGTGTGACATAGGTATGTTGCCTTTACAACTAGAAACGTATTTTGACACTGTCATTGATAATACATTTTACCAAATCATAGACTGACTCAACATTGTTTTGTGGTTCAAGGGTGTTTATTTAAGTGCTCAAAAATGGAGGGGGGTTGTAAAATGGTGATGGGTGATGTTGGAGGAATGTCGATGGCAGAGTCCAGTCTATTAGTCTCACAGGTGCACTGCCCATATGGGCATAGAAAGTGGAGCTGGGGCAGTTTAAGTATGGACAGGGTAACAAAGTGGGACAGTGGGTTGACAATCAGGGTGGTCTCATTTCCTGGCGGGGGTCTTGCCATCTTGCTCTATCCTGTTCCTGGATCTCAGGGACTGCTTGGGTGGTGGTTGTCCGTCTGCAGGGGGTGTGGTGCTGGTGCTGGTGTGGTGGTCCTGTGGTGGGGCGTCCTGTCCACTAGCGCCGGCGGAGGTGGTGGGCTGTTCATCGTCCATGCTAGTGTCAGGGGCCCCTTGGAGTGCCACGGTGTCCCTCATGGTCTGCTGTATGTCCTTCAGCACCCCTACGATGGTGCCCAAGGCGGAGCTGATGGTCCTGAGCTCCTCCCTGAACCCCAAATACTGGTCCTCCTGCAGGCGCTGGGTCTCTGGAAACTTGACCAGGACCGTCGCCATTGTCTCCTGGGAGTGGTGGTATGCTCCCATGATGGAGGAGAGGGCCTCATGGAGAGTGGGTTGCCTTGGCCTGTCCGCCCCCTGTCGCACAGCAGCCCTCCCAGTTCCCCTGTGTTCCTGTGCCTCTGTCCCCTGGACCGTATGCCCACTACCACTGCCCCCAGGTCCCTGTTGTTGTTGGGGTGGTGGGTTATCCTGGGTTCCCTGTAGTGGTGGACACACAGCTGATTGACCTGTCCTGGGTACGGAGGTTTGGGCCCGCTGGGTGGGTGCTGTGCTGGTGTAACCAGAGGGTGGATGGTCAGTGTTGGGCTGTGCCTGTGCAAGGGGAACCGACTGTCCCGAGGCCCACGATGGTCCGGGCTGGTCATCAGGATCCAGTAGGGCAGAGCTGCTATCGTCACTGTGAGCCTCTTCTGTGGGTGGAGTGGAGTTGTCTGGACCCTCCGGTGTGGTGACGGTCCTTCGTGATCCTGCAGGGGCATAAGAGCATGATTATTGCATATGTGTGTGTGATGGTGTGCAATGGGTGGGTGTGCGTGTACCCCAGTGCAAGCATTCCTGTGTGGGGGCTTGTGTGATGATGGTTAGGGGTTGTTATGGGTATGTGCAGTGAACATGCTTTCGTGATGGGTATCCATGCTTAGTTGTGTCATGCAGGGCTTGTTGTTGGGATGTGTGGTTTGTGTTCTTAGTACATTAGTGAGGAGTTTGGGTGATAGGGGATGGGGCGAGGGTGGGGGTGTGTGATAGCATGCAGGTAGGGTGGGGGATCTGATAGTTAAGATTTGACTTACCAGTGTCCATTCCTCCACCGACTCCTCCGAGGCCCTCAGGATGCATGATGGTCAAGACTTGCTTCTCCCATGTTGTTAGTTGTGGGGGAGGAGGTGGGGGTCCGCCGCCAGTCCGCTGAACCGCGATGTTGTGCCTGGAGACCGCTAAACGCACCTTCCCCCGTAGGTCGTTCCACCTCTTCCTGATGTCCTCCCAATTTCTTGGATGCTGTCCCACAGCGTTGACCCTATCTGTCACGACTCACGTGCTGCTTACGCCTGGAATCCGCAGATCGAGTGGCGTGGGTCTTGAAGGTTCGGCTCTGGCCCAGAAAGGGGCGACTCTTTCTAGTAGCCACGGTGCTGTAGGCAATGGAAACGCCAAGAACAGACCGTGCCCTTTAGAAATAGCGCCAGAGGGAAAAAAACACTAAAAAGGGGAAAAACCTCCAAACAGTAGATTCCTGAAACAAGAACAAAAACCAGGAATCAAAAAGAAACAAAAATGCAGGTAACACGAAATTGGACAAGAATCAGAACCGAAGGCAAAGAATCAGGAGCGAAGACACAATCAGAGCAGATAGTGTTGCAGCGCAAGGAAAGGAAGAAAACAGAGCCCTTAAATACCAAGAAACAGGAAATGACCAACAGGAAGTAAAAGGACACCATCTTAGATAGGGAAAAGTGCATAGGACAGAATAGAGTAGGAACCATAGAGAATAGGGAACAAGGAATGCTGGGAAGAAAAAGGTAACATGGGAAGGGGGAAAAGACATAAAGAAAGTACAATAAAATGCCTCAAAGAAGAAAATAAGAGAAGAAGAAAAAAGAACAGGTAAGGAGGGGTCAGGGGGTACCAGGGACGCAAGAAAAAGCAGAGCGAGGCCCCAAGCAAAATCTGGGGCCTCGCGAGGTGCACAGAAGGCTCGGGGCGCGCCGCGTCCTGAGGACGCGCTGTGCGGCGCGACAGTAGGTCCCCCCCGAAGGCCCAGGTTTGAAGGGAAACAAACGATGAAAACGAGAAATCAGAAGAGGTGCGTGAACAGAAGATGCATCTTCCCAAGAGCATTCACTAAGAGGATATCCCTTCCAGTGAATCAAATACTGAAGACGTCTGTGAAAAAGGCGAGAGTCACAAATTTCCTGAACCTCATATTCAGGTACATCATTCACCAACACAGGAGGAGGACAAGGAAACTGACGAGAGAAAGAGTCAGGTACATAAGGTTTGAGCTGGGACACATGAAAGACCGGATGAATCTTCCAAGTATGAGGCAAGCGAAGACGGACAGTGACAGGATTGATCAACTGAAGAATACGGAAAGACCCGTAATAGCGAGGTGTGAACTTATTAAGAGAAAGGCATGAGGGCAAGAATTTGGAGGAAAGCCAGACTTTATCTTGAGGGTGATAATCTGGAGTGGGTCCATGTTTCTTATCTGCGATCTTCTTCATATATCTCTTGGTGTTCAATAAATTAGATCTAATTAGCCTATGGATTTGAAGGAGACGTTTGAAAAAAGATGTAATCGCAGGCAGAGGAGAGGTAGATTGAGTAGAAGCAGGAAAAGAGGTAGGATGATAGCCATAGGAACAGAAAAAAGGAGTGACCTTGGAGGCACTATGGACAGTATTGCTGTAGGAAAATTCAGCAATAGGGAGATAAGTGTTCCAGTTGCTTTGGGTAGAATTACAAAAACAGCGAAGGTATTGCTCTAATCCTTGGTTCAGACGCTCGGTTTGTCCATTGGTCTGAGGATGGAAACCGGATGAGAGTGCTATATTGATATTTAGTGTCTTGCAAAAATATTTCCAAAACCGGGAAATATACTGAGGTCCTCTGTCAGATACAATGGTATGTGGAAGTCCATGGAGACGGAAAATATGGTCGATAAATATCTGGCTCAATTCTTGGGATGTAGGTAACTTTTTTAGAGCAGTGAAGTGAGCCATCTTTGTAAAGGACTCAACAGTGACCATGATAACCTGATTTCCAGCTGATGGTGGAAGTGAACACATGAAGTCAGTAGAAATAGTATGCCATGGAGCTGGTGGAACAGGCAAAGGCTGTAGTAATCCTGCAGGTCTGGTACGGGGAATCTTGACTTGAGCACATATGGGACAAGCCTGAACGTATCTTTCAACATCTGACTTCCAGGAAGCCTACCAGAAAGATCGCGAGAGAAGTTCTTGTGTGGCCTTGATGCCTCTATGACCAGCAACCGGCGAATCATGGCACATCTGTAATGCCTTGTCTCGAACTCTGTTAGTAGCGAGGAATAACAGATTCTGATGATAATAGTATCCTTCCTTCTTGCATAAAAAGGTTCTTAGTTTCTCTACTTCGCTGTTAGACAGGCTGGAGTACTCCAGTTGTACCTCCTCCAGAAAAGATTGAGCAACTCCAATGATCTTACTAGGTTCCAGTAGATACTGAGATGGGGAAGGAGTACAATCTGGATAACGGCGAGACAGAGCATCAGCCAGAATGTTTTGGGATCCAGGAATATAGGTGATGTAAAAATCATACTGACTGAAGAAAAAGGCCCAACGGGCCTGGCGACTATTCTGGCATACAAAATTACGTAGACATTGTAGATTGCGGTGGTCTGTTCTCACCTCAAAAGGCTCCTTGGAACCCATTAGAAACTGTCTCCACTCTAGGCAGGCTGTTTTCAGAGCTAATAACTCCCTTTCTAGTACTGAGTAATGTTGTTCTGCTGTAGAGAGTATATGGGATAAATAGAAAACAGGATGTTCAAGACCATCATCTTCTTGTTGTTGGAGTAAGACAGCTCCAATAGCTCTTTCAGAAGCATCGGTAACTACAATAAACTGTTTGTTGGTATCTGGATGTCTTAAGATGGGGGCTTGAGTGAAAGCCTTCTTTAAATCTTGAAAAGCTGTTTCAGCCGCCTTAGTCCAGACAAACCCCTTCTTTAAATTTTCCTTCTTTAAAGTATGAGTTATATGGCTGGTCTGTTTAGCAAAGTCTAGAATGAACTGCCGATAAAAATTTGCTAATCCTAGGAAACATTGTGTTTCTTTAATAGAAGAGGGAGAAGGCCAATCGAGAATTGCTTGTACTTTTTCTTGGTCCATAGCTATGCCGGTGGGACTTAAATGATAACCCAGATATTTGACTTCCGTCTTATCGAACTCACATTTTTCGGGTTTACAGAATAGTTGATGTGCCCGGAGTCTTTGAAGGACTTGTTTCACATGGGAAGAATGGAGTTCGGGATGTCTGGAATAAATAAGGATATCGTCTAAGTAGATTACAACTGTCTGGTTCAAGAGATCAGAAAATATTGAGTCCATAAATCTTTGAAATATTGCGGGGGCATTCGTAAGACCAAAGGGCATGACCTTGTGTTCAAAATGACCAAATGGTGTCCTGAATGCTGTTTTCCACTCGTCTCCTTCCTTAATACGTAAGAGGTGGTAGGCTCCCCGAAGATCCAATTTGGTAAAACGTTGAGCCCCTCTGACTGCCTCTAGAATATCCTTGATGAGGGGCAAAGGATAACGATCCTTTATAGTTATCTTATTCAGGCCTCGAAAATCCAGGCAAGGACGAAGATCTTTAGTCTTCTTGGGTACAAAAAAGAGAGGAGCCCCTGCCGGAGAAGACGATGGAACAATAAGACCACTCTGTACATTGTCCTCCAGATACTCCTTTAGAACTTTCTTTTCAGGTTCCGTGAGAGAATATATCCTCCCAAAGGGAACGACAGTTCCAGGTTCCAAGGGAATAGCACAATCGTACTCTCGATGTGGAGGTAATACAGGTCTGGATGGTTTTTGGAACACATCTTGAAACTCTAAATAGTGTTCAGGGACTCCTTGGACTGTATTGATGGAATATTCCGTAGTACTTTTAATAGGTGTTAATCTGTTCGGTGACCAATATTTGTCGGAAGCAAAACAGTTCTCATGGCAAAACTGTGAGGACAAGGAAATAGTCCGGGTTACCCAGTTCACATACGGATTATGTCTTGTAAACCACGGAATTCCGAGAATGATGGTATGGTTGGGAGATGAAATGAGATCAAAGGAGATGTGTTCTTGATGATTACCAAACTAAATTTAACATCAAGGTCGTGGTATCGACTGGACCAGAGGATATCAAGGATCCATCCACTGTGTGCACTTGTTCAGGGATGTCTTTGGGTTGTGTTGGAATCTGTTGATTAGTGGCCCAAGTCTTATCCATGTAAATACCACTAGCACCACAATCTAGTAGTGCCATAGTCCTTTCTTGACGGCCATCAGGTAGTTGTAATATGACAGGTAACATGAACAAGTATGTCGTATTGTCATTAAATGAACTGATGGAAGGTATAGCCGATGATCCCGTCCCCTCCCTTCTTACAGAGGACGGGAAGTGGCGTTTCCCGAGGGTCTTGGTGGACGTACAGGGCAGGCCACCTTACTGTCTATTGCCAACTACGAACAAGATCCGACTACCTTAACACAAATCTTATCTGATCTTGATATTCCATCAGAGACACTACCTAGTGGTCTAAGGAATAAATCGACCTGGACTCCAACCCTTGTGGGTGATATTTGTATAGATACCTTCTTTAAGGTAGTCTGGCGGGACTTCAACAAATTGGAATGTCAAAATACCACTCGACTGGATGTCTGGCATCACAATCTTAGTCATACAGAAAGAATTAATTTAAAACAGTTATCCAGTAATGAAGAGATTACCATAAGGGAGGCGGACAAAGGGGGTAATATTGTGATTATGAACACTTCAGATTATAAACAGGAGATTTACAGACAATTAGGAGACAACGTTTGCTATGAGAAGATGATCTCAGATCCCATCCCCTCACTGTCTAATAAAATCAATAAATTCCTACAAGAGTGTCTCAAGCAGTCTCTTTTGAAGGAAGAGGAATATTTGTACCTTCGTGTCCATAGACCCAGGAATCCCTGCATTTACACTCTACCGAAAATACATAAGAATCCCACATCCCCGCCTGGTAGACCTATTGTATCAGGCATAGGAGGTCCCACGGAGAGGCTTTCGGAGTATGTAGATATTTTCCTACAACCATATGTAATTAATTTGCCATCATATATCAAGGATACCAAACACATTCTTAGTATATTATCCGACATGACGTGGGAACCAGGTATGATCTTAGTCACATTGGATGTCACCTCTCTTTATACCAGTATTAATCACGAACAAGGAATGGAGGCCTTGCGTTATTTCCTGTACAGGCGACCTGCAATACTTTATGACCACACCAATATGCTAATCAATATGGTTGATTTGATTTTGAACAACAATGTTTTCCTATTTAATAATGACTGGTTTCGCCAGAGACAAGGTGTCGCCATGGGGTCGAAATTTTCTCCAGCCTATGCGAATCTATTCATGGGTCTTTTTGAACAAAATAAGATCCGGAGTAAAGAAGGTAGTGATTGGATGACTGACATACTCTATTGGGGTAGATATATTGATGATTGCCTGATGATTTGGACAGGTAACCTACAAAAACTGAATGCTTTCATCAAATATCTGAACAATAATGATTGTAACATACAATTTACTTTCGAACAAAGTGTGACTAAAATTGCATTCCTAGATGTTGAACTATTCATCCGTGACAACAGAATAGAGAGTCGTCTCTACAGAAAAAGTACTTCCTGTAACTCTATCTTACATGCTAAGAGCGCACATCCGACCCACCAGATCAATTCAATACCTTATGGTGAGATGGTGAGGGCAAGACGAAACTGCAGCCTTGAGGAAGATTTTAAACTATGCATTAAAGATATGAGCAATAGATTTGAGGCACGGGAATATTCTTCAGACGTGATTAATAACGCCCGTACTCTGGCAATGCGTCTGAAGAGATCGGATACATTATGTCAGAAATCTAGACCTAGAGATGACACCATTCGTTGTATAGTTAACTATACGAAACCAGCTATGCTTCTTAAGAAATGTATGAACAGACATTGGAATATTCTTACAGCTGACCCTAACTTTAAGAAAATGATTCCTAGGACCCCGGTTTTTACTTTTAGGAGGGGCAGAACTCTTAAGAACATCCTATGCCCCAGTTTCCGCACTAAACTGAGACACAATAATTGGCTTAGTAAACGTAATAAGGGTTTTTTCAAGTGTGGACACTGTGGCATGTGTAGATGGGCAAAATCTGGCATCTCCTCCTTCATGAGCTCCACTGTAATTTCATTTAATATTAACTACAATATCACATGTGACAGTAATTTTGTCATTTATATGATCGTATGCAAGTGTGGCCTGTATTATATAGGCAGCACCATTAGATCACTAAAAACTAGAGTAAGTGAACATTTCAGAGCCCTCAGACAGGATGATGGGAGATATCCCATTGTAAATCACATGCGGCTATGCCCTGAACGTAACAACTCATGTGGTTTTGAATTTTTTGGGTTTGATCTCATTGAAAGAGACCCTCGGGGTGGTAACAGGGAGTTAGCCCTTAGAAGAAGGGAATGCTATTGGATTTTAAAACTCAGAGCTGTGGAGGATGGCCTGAACACCAATTTTGAGATGGAGTACTACTTAGGTGACTAACATCTTATCTTCAATCATGGCTGGAATACAGTGTAGGTTCATGTGATACTTATGGATTTCCATAATGATTGTATCCGTATGTCAGTTCATTAGATATGTATCCATGTCAATGATTGTTATTGAGGCAGCGTACGGGGTGTTATACAATGTTATTGCTGTATATTTTGTACGTATAGTTGATTCGAAGTATACATTGTTTCAATATAATAGACTTGGTACTATTATCAATTTCAGCTCTTTACGCATGTCCAAATGCATTCAATGTGATTTTCATTTCATTATTGACTCATTGCAACTGATGAGGCTACTATGTTATCTCTCTTTTAAAGACGTCCTTACGTCACTGTTTATGAGCTGTCCCTGCAACAGACATATCATGTTATATGTGATGTAAATGTCATTTTATTTTCATCCCCTTCTCTTTTTTGTATTAATGACCACATGTTTCTTTCTATCCCATCTCCGACATATTTACATCATGATTTCTCATAGATAAAGTGTTGTTACTACAGATCTTATCATTAGGTATATATGTTTTGAATATGTACTTCACTTTTATCCTCCTTTTTGGTTATAGTGCGATCATTTGCTATTTCCCATCCCATTTCTGATTGTATATTTTGGCTTATTCTAATTTTATGACTATAGATAGTTATTATTATCCTTATTAAGATGAGGGATATTTATTATGATTGGGTTTCGAGGCCCCCCGTTTTTTCTTTCCCCCTATTTTGAAGAGTCAACAAAGTTAAAGAAACCATTGCCCAGTATTTCTTTTATATCTACCTGTTTAGCAGTATGCTTGCTACTCATATTGTTAAGAATCGACATTTCGTTATTTGGACACTACACTTTACAGTATAGACCGTTTTGCTTCTCTCATGTGGCATATCGATTGATAACGGGTGAAATTTTAGAACATTAAGTACTCGATATGATATAATCAACGTTCTACGGATAGTTCTAGGCATTACAATATGGCGCCCATGGTTTTTAGTTAAAGTCCGTCTTCCACTCTAATCATTTCCGCGGATACAGTTCTTTTTAAAAAGGGACGGCTTTCTCGGGCGTTTAGACGAGATGCGGCTCATTGTGACTGGGACGTAGCGGGATGCATTTTGACTCCGTTTCGGTTCCCCATATATAAGTTGATAATCTATCACAGAAGGTGAGGGGTGTATTGGTTTGTAACATCTGGATTGGCTCCGTTTGTTCGAGGTTCGACATCGGGGTTTCTTTCTTGTTTTTTGTGGTTTTTTTCTTCTTTTCTTTTTTGACATAGAATCCACGCGGTGACGCTTACCTTAGCATGATAGATTCATGTCTATAATTCTTTTTTGTAGATTGATTTGGAATTTACCTCGGTGCAACTTTATTTTGGATGCAACATAGAACTTAAGGTCGGTGTATGTATATTTGTGAACTGTCTTACTTAATTGCTTGGATTTTATACTCTATACCTGATATGGACCTTATATAAGACTGATTGTTCTCCCCCCCTTTTTCCTTTTGGGATCTCGACAGGTTGCTCAATGGCCTTGTTGGATATTTCGCTACTAAACTGACTAATTCTAATTAAGGTATGGCACAGATGAGATGCCTTAATGGGATAATGACAGATTAGTTTAGGTTTTCCTTAATTTATTTATTTTATTTACTTCTGCTTGTATAATCTCTAGTTTAGTTTTCTATATATTCTGGGTTTTGTTTTATAATCTCTACATAAAACCTGGATCCCCTTTTTTCTGCCTTGCTCACAGGGCGTCTCACTCCATTTTGTCTTCTTTGGGTGACGTGCACATTCTTATTATATAAACCTATATGGTACATGACATGTATAATCAATAGTTAACTAAAGCTTTAATAACAGATGACTGATTCATACATTTCACCCTCTTTTGAATGGGAATATAAAAATTGTCGGTCTATACTGTTTTATCTTAACCATTAATAATTTTTTACGAATATCACAAAAGTCACATCATATCTTGCTCTGTTACAATGCACTATTGTCACTTTGGGTGCTGATATGGTTTCTGTTTTGACCAACGCTCGTTACCACATATGTAGACGATATTATTTTGTCTATTTGCAGCCCTGATGAAGTCCTTAAGAGATTAACTTCTCATGGGATGAAACACGTGTTGGCTGTACTGTACTATACTTATGGAGAGTTCCATACATTGAGAATAAAATCTGGACTCTGAGATGAACATGAGTCGGTGATTGATTGACTAAGAAGACTGGATACATCAATAACTCCTAATTAGGAATATCATGAGTGCTCTGACACCTGTTCTTTTTCTGTGTGTTTGCCTTGAAACATGGGAGGACTAAGGGAGATCCTCTTGTCATGAGCACCATACCATAAACTTATTGGACTATTACTTGATTGGACTTACTGTGAGCGCCCAAATCCTATGAATATCTTCCCTGTTGGCATTGTTTTGTTTTGTTTATATAATACATAGGGGTGCTGCTCCAGACCTTCTGATTTACTGAATACTGTTCACTTATATTGTGCATCGAAGTCATGGACCGTGATAAATTAGCAGCAGACATTTTTGGGAATTTAGAGCAGACAGGGACTATTTTTAAACCACACTCCAATACCCAACATAACAAAATGGGGCTTAGGGATAAAAATTTTAAATTGGAAAAATTAAAGAAACAAGAAGTGTTGAAATGGTGGGATGGGGCCACCCTTAAACAATATGTTAAACTCAACAGGATACCAAGGGGGTTAAGGTCACATATCTTCCCCACTTTTGATGATCTCGATCCGGATCTCTTGGACAGTTGGGAACAAGAACTGATTTCAAGTTCACTTAAACTTATGAATATCTTAATAGAAAACGCAGAGAGGAAAGTCACCAGACTCCAAACGGAAATTTCAGAATTAGAAACAGAAATTAGAAATATGAATTTGGAAGAACCCACGGCCAAAAATTTCAACATACTAAATGAAATTATAAATCAACATCAAAATGAGGTCGCACAAAGAAAAGCGCATAAACTTAGACGGGATGAATTGGATTACAAAAATGGTAGGATTTTCACATTCTCACGCAAATATGATCATTTGATTAAAAGGGTTGAAACCCCGCCAAATTGTGAGGCGGGCTCCTCATCCTCACTGAATAGTGTATCCACCAGTAACAGCGAGAGTAGTGCTTGCTCCAATACTTCCAGACTTGACTCAATAGCACCACAGGGTACTCCCTCTTTTTTAGCAGAGGTCCGGAGAATAAGACAGGGACAGTGGGAGACAAACCGACGTGTGGTAGAACCAGGAAAACCAGACGGGGTAGGAGAGGCGGAGCACACCGACTTAAAGAAAGGAATGAAAACACGCTCTTGGAACAAGGGGAAATAAGTAACTCGGTCAGTGACATTATCAATGTCATTAACCTCTCTGATCTCGAACTTACAACTCACGATTTGACTCTTTTAAGTAAAGGTCTGGGTTTTTGTCCAGGAAATACGGGGGATTTTCAGGGTACTAAAATCAACTTTTTCAAATTTATCAGACGGCTTAAATTGAAAAAACATTTCTCAAATCAACCCGACTATAGACGAAACAGTACCTCAATGGATACTCTTAATGAGGGCCATCCCCTATCCATCAGGGATATTCAGGACACGGCCACCTTACTGTCTATTGCCAACTACGAACAAGAGCCGACTACCTTAACACAAATCTTATCTGATCTTGATATTCCATCAGAGACACTACCTAGTGGTCTAAGGAATAAATCGACCTGGACTCCAACCCTTGTGGGTGATAATTGTATAGATACCTTCTTTAAGGTAGTCTGGCGGGACTTCAACAAATTGGAATGTCAAAATACCACTCGACTGGATGTCTGGCATCACAATCTTAGTCATACAGAAAGAATTAATTTAAAACAGTTATCCAGTAATGAAGAGATTACCATAAGGGAGGCGGACAAAGGGGGTAATATTGTGATTATGAACACTTCAGATTATAAACAGGAGATTTACAGACAATTAGGAGACAACGTTTGCTATGAGAAGATGATCTCAGATCCCATCCCCTCACTGTCTAATAAAATCAATAAATTCCTACAAGAGTGTCTCAAGCAGTCTCTTTTGAAGGAAGAGGAATATTTGTACCTTCGTGTCCATAGACCCAGGAATCCCTGCATTTACACTCTACCGAAAATACATAAGAATCCCACATCCCCGCCTGGTAGACCTAGTGCATCAGGCATAGGAGGTCCCACGGAGAGGCTTTCGGAGTATGTAGATATTTTCCTACAACCATATGTAATTAATTTGCCATCATATATCAAGGATACCAAACACATTCTTAGTATATTATCCAACATGACGTGGGAACCAGGTATGATCTTAGTCACATTGGATGTCACCTCTCTTTATACCAGTATTAATCACGAACAAGGAATGGAGGCCTTGCGTTATTTCCTGTACAGGCGACCTGCAATACTTTATGACCACACCAATATGCTAATCAATATGGTTGATTTGATTTTGAACAACAATGTTTTCCTATTTAATAATGACTGGTTTCGCCAGAGACAAGGTGTCGCCATGGGGTCGAAATTTTCTCCAGCCTATGCGAATCTATTCATGGGTCTTTTTGAACAAAATAAGATCTGGAGTAAAGAAGGTAGTGATTGGATGACTGACATACTCTATTGGGGTAGATATATTGATGATTGCCTGATGATTTGGACAGGTAACCTACAAAAACTGAATGCTTTCATCAAATATCGGAACAATAATGATTGTAACATACAATTTACTTTCGAACAAAGTGTGACTAAAATTGCATTCCTAGATGTTGAACTATTCATCCGTGACAACAGAATAGAGAGTCGTCTCTACAGAAAAAGTACTTCCTGTAACTCTATCTTACATGCTAAGAGCGCACATCCGACCCACCAGATCAATTCAATACCTTATGGTGAGATGGTGAGGGCAAGACGAAACTGCAGCCTTGAGGAAGATTTTAAACTATGCATTAAAGATATGAGCAATAGATTTGAGTCACGGGAATATTCTTCAGACGTGATTAATAACGCCCGTACTCTGGCAATGCGTCTGAAGAGATCGGATACATTATGTCAGAAATCTAGACCTAGAGATGACACCATTTGTTGTATAGTTAACTATACGAAACCAGCTATGCTTCTTAAGAAATGTATGAACAGACATTGGAATATTCTTACAGCCGACCCTAACTTTAAGAAAATGATTCCTAGGACCCCGGTTTTTACTTTTAGGAGGGGCAGAACTCTTAAGAACATCCTATGCCCCAGTTTCCGCACTAAACTGAGACACAATAATTGGCTTAGTAAACGTAATAAGGGTTTTTTCAAGTGTGGACACTGTGGCATGTGTAGATGGGCAAAATCTGGCATCTCCTCCTTCATGAGCTCCACTGGAATTTCATTTAATATTAACTACAATATCACATGTGACAGTAATTTTGTCATTTATATGATCGTATGCAAGTGTGGCCTGTATTATATAGGCAGCACCATTAGATCACTAAAAACTAGAGTAAGTGAACATTTCAGAGCCCTCAGACAGGATGATGGGAGATATCCCATTGTAAATCACATGCGGCTATGCCCTGAACGTAACAACTCATGTGGTTTTGAATTTTTTGGGTTTGATCTCATTGAAAGAGACCCTCGGGGTGGTAACAGGGAGTTAGCCCTTAGAAGAAGGGAATGCTATTGGATTTTAAAACTCAGAGCTGTGGAGGATGGCCTGAACACCAATTTTGAGATGGAGTACTACTTAGGTGACTAACATCTTATCTTCAATCATGGCTGGAATACAGTGTAGGTTCATGTGATACTTATGGATTTCCATAATGATTGTATCCGTATGTCAGTTCATTAGATATGTATCCATGTCAATGATTGTTATTGAGGCAGCGTACGGGGTGTTATACAATGTTATTGCTGTATATTTTGTACGTATAGTTGATTCGAAGTATACATTGTTTCAATATAATAGACTTGGTACTATTATCAATTTCAGCTCTTTACGCATGTCCAAATGCATTCAATGTGATTTTCATTTCATTATTGACTCATTGCAACTGATGAGGCTACTATGTTATCTCTCTTTTAAAGACGTCCTTACGTCACTGTTTATGAGCTGTCCCTGCAACAGACATATCATGTTATATGTGATGTAAATGTCATTTTATTTTCATCCCCTTCTCTTTTTTGTATTAATGACCACATGTTTCTTTCTATCCCATCTCCGACATATTTACATCATGATTTCTCATAGATAAAGTGTTGTTACTACAGATCTTATCATTAGGTATATATGTTTTGAATATGTACTTCACTTTTATCCTCCTTTTTGGTTATAGTGCGATCATTTGCTATTTCCCATCCCATTTCTGATTGTATATTTTGGCTTATTCTAATTTTATGACTATAGATAGTTATTATTATCCTTATTAAGATGAGGGATATTTATTATGATTGGGTTTCGAGGCCCCCCGTTTTTTCTTTCCCCCTATTTTGAAGAGTCAACAAAGTTAAAGAAACCATTGCCCAGTATTTCTTTTATATCTACCTGTTTAGCAGTATGCTTGCTACTCATATTGTTAAGAATCGACATTTCGTTATTTGGACACTACACTTTACAGTATAGACCGTTTTGCTTCTCTCATGTGGCATATCGATTGATAACGGGTGAAATTTTAGAACATTAAGTACTCGATATGATATAATCAACGTTCTACGGATAGTTCTAGGCATTACAATATGGCGCCCATGGTTTTTAGTTAAAGTCCGTCTTCCACTCTAATCATTTCCGCGGATACAGTTCTTTTTAAAAAGGGACGGCTTTCTCGGGCGTTTAGACGAGATGCGGCTCATTGTGACTGGGACGTAGCGGGATGCATTTTGACTCCGTTTCGGTTCCCCATATATAAGTTGATAATCTATCACAGAAGGTGAGGGGTGTATTGGTTTGTAACATCTGGATTGGCTCCGTTTGTTCGAGGTTCGACATCGGGGTTTCTTTCTTGTTTTTTGTGGTTTTTTTCTTCTTTTCTTTTTTGACATAGAATCCACGCGGTGACGCTTACCTTAGCATGATAGATTCATGTCTATAATTCTTTTTTGTAGATTGATTTGGAATTTACCTCGGTGCAACTTTATTTTGGATGCAACATAGAACTTAAGGTCGGTGTATGTATATTTGTGAACTGTCTTACTTAATTGCTTGGATTTTATACTCTATACCTGATATGGACCTTATATAAGACTGATTGTTCTCCCCCCCTTTTTCCTTTTGGGATCTCGACAGGTTGCTCAATGGCCTTGTTGGATATTTCGCTACTAAACTGACTAATTCTAATTAAGGTATGGCACAGATGAGATGCCTTAATGGGATAATGACAGATTAGTTTAGGTTTTCCTTAATTTATTTATTTTATTTACTTCTGCTTGTATAATCTCTAGTTTAGTTTTCTATATATTCTGGGTTTTGTTTTATAATCTCTACATAAAACCTGGATCCCCTTTTTTCTGCCTTGCTCACAGGGCGTCTCACTCCATTTTGTCTTCTTTGGGTGACGTGCACATTCTTATTATATAAACCTATATGGTACATGACATGTATAATCAATAGTTAACTAAAGCTTTAATAACAGATGACTGATTCATACATTTCACCCTCTTTTGAATGGGAATATAAAAATTGTCGGTCTATACTGTTTTATCTTAACCATTAATAATTTTTTACGAATATCACAAAAGTCACATCATATCTTGCTCTGTTACAATGCACTATTGTCACTTTGGGTGCTGATATGGTTTCTGTTTTGACCAACGCTCGTTACCACATATGTAGACGATATTATTTTGTCTATTTGCAGCCCTGATGAAGTCCTTAAGAGATTAACTTCTCATGGGATGAAACACGTGTTGGCTGTACTGTACTATACTTATGGAGAGTTCCATACATTGAGAATAAAATCTGGACTCTGAGATGAACATGAGTCGGTGATTGATTGACTAAGAAGACTGGATACATCAATAACTCCTAATTAGGAATATCATGAGTGCTCTGACACCTGTTCTTTTTCAGGTACGAAGCATGTGACCAGCAGACCCACAGTATAGGCACAATCCTTTCTTACGTCTGTCTTCCCGCTCACTAGCGGAGAGCGGCCCTCGAGTAGTATCCACTTGCATGGGTTCCCCCTCTATGTCTCTAGCAGGAGGACGAGATTCCTCAGAACGAGGCAGATACACCCGTGAAGTGCTTGGCTGGGAAGACCCTCTACTCCTTCTCTGCTCCATTCGTCGCTCTTGAAGACGATACTCGATGGAAAGTGCTTGATCCATCAGGCCACGAAGATCTTCAACTCTGGTGGAATGTACTAATTCATCTTTTATTTCTTCTTTAAGTCCTCTGCGAAACAAAGTCACCAGGGTACGCTCCACCCAGGTGGTCTCTGCCGCTAGCTGACGAAAACGTGTAATATATTGAAGGACATCTTGGGAGCCTTGCTGGATATCACATAAGGCTTCTTCCGCAGAGGCCTCCAATCCTGGACGACTAAACATTTGTTTGAAGCGAGTCACGAAAGCAGAATAGTCCGACAATACCGGATCGTTGGATGACACCATCGGGGTTGCCCAGGCCAGGGCAGGACCGGATAATGCACTGATAAGATATCCCACCTTTGTCCTGTCATGGGAGAATTGGGTAGGTCGGAAGGCGAAGTACACCGTTAATGCATCAAGGAATTCACGCAGTTTAGTTGGTTCACCAGAGAAACGAGGAGTAGAGGCGGAGATAGTCGGAACATCGCCACTGCGGAAGGCCAAAGCCTGTCGTAACACAGCATTCTCATTGCGTAGTTGTTGCAATTCCTGAGCTTGTTGCTGAATAGTATTCAGAAGAGATTGATCAGGATCTGCAGCAGCCGCCACTGTATCGTCCATGGTGGCAGAAGACGTCGGTATGGTTTGGTGCTGCAATCTGTCACGACTCACGTGCTGCTTACACCTGGAATCCGCAGATCGAGTGGCGTGGGTCTTGAAGGTTCAGCTCTGGCCCAGAAAGGGGCGACTCTTTCTAGTAGCCACGGTGCTGTAGGCAATGGAAACGCCAAGAACAGACCGTGCCCTTTAGAAATAGCGCCAGAGGGAAAAAACCACTAAAAAGGGGAAAAACCTCCAAACAGTAGATTCCTGAAACAAGAACAAAAACCAGGAATCAAAAAGAAACAAAAATGCAGGTAACACGAAATTGGACAAGATTCAGAACCGAAGGCAAAGAATCAGGAGTGAAGACACAATCAGAGCAGATAGTGTTGCAGCGCAAGGAAAGGAAGAAAACAGAGCCCCTAAATACCAAGAAACAGGAAATGACCAACAGAAAGTAAAAGGACACCATCTTAGATAGGGAAAAGTGCATAGGACAGAATAGAGTAGGAACCATAGAGAATAGGGAACAAGGAATGCTGGGAAGAAAAAGGTAACATGGGAAGGGGGAAAAGACATAAAGAAAGTACAATAAAATGCCTCAAAGAAGAAAAGAAGAGAAGAAGAAAAAAGAACAGGTAAGGAGGGGTCAGGGGGTACCAGGGACGCAAGAAAAAGCAGAGCGAGGCCCCAAGCAAAATCTGGGGCCTCGCGAGGTGCACAGAAGGCTCGGGGCGTGCGCGTCCTGAGGACGCGCTGTGTGGCGCGAGCCGAATGCTCGGCTCACTATCGACTATTCTGCGCCATAGCTCCATCTTCCTGGCTATGGATGTGTGCTGCACCTGTGAGCCAAATAGCTGTGGCTCTACCCATAGGATTTCCTCCACCATGACCCGGAGCTCCTCCTCGGAAAAGCGGGGGTGTCTTTGGCGTGATATGGGGTGGTGTGTGTGATGTGTGGGGCGGTGTGAGTGTTGATGTGTGTGGTGATGTCTAGTGGTGTGTGGTGTTTTGTGCGTGGATGTTGTGTGGGTGATGGTGTTGTGTGCCTCTGTGTGGTGGGATTGTCTATTCTGTGCTATCTCTCTGTCGCCTTCGTGATTAATTTTTTGTCGTGGGGTTTGTGGGTGATGTGGGTGTGTGTTTTATATTGTGTTGGGTGTGTGGGAGTGGTGTTTGTATGTGTATCAGGTGTGTGTATTTGGAATTGTCCAATGTGGCGGTGTTTTGGAGATGTGTGTGTATTTTGAGCGCGGCGGTGTGTACCGCCAATGGAATACCGCAGTTGAAAGACCGACGCGTGGATTAGTGAGTCTTAATAGCATGGGCGTGTTTCTGTTGGCGTGGAGGTGGAGGTTTTGTTTTCGCCCGTTTAACACTGACCTTTGGTGTGGCGGACTTGTATGGGTGACTGAATTTCGGCGGATTCTGAGATGTGGGTCATAATAGCTGTGGCGGAATTCTGCGGCTGCGGTGGTGTATTGGCGGTCTTCTGCACGGCGGTAAGCGGCTTTTACCGCCAATGTTGTAATGACCCCCTTGGTGCCCCACTTGATAATCCAGTCTACACCGGTTCAGGGACCTTCAGTCCGTGCTCTGGCACAAAACTGGACACAGGAAAGGGGAGTGACCACTCCCCTGTCCATCACTGCCCCAGGGGTGGTGCTCAGAGCTTCTCCAGAGGGTCGCTGGGTTTTGCCATCTTGGATTACAAGTTGGCAGGGAAATCTGGGAGCATTTGAGTGGCCAGTGCCAGCAGGTGACATCAGAGCCCTCCTCTGATAGGTGCTTACCAGGTTAGCTGACCAATTCCCCTTTCAGGGCTATTTAGGGTCTCTATCTTGTGTTATTCTTCAGATTTGGATTGCAGGACTCCAGCAGGAATCCTCTGCATCATTTACTTCACCATCTTACCAAATAAGCAAAGATGACTTCTGCAACATTGTATCTTCAGCTCCTGCCAGCAACTGCAACTGTTTCCCAGTTGTGCATCCTCAGAGGACAGCCTGTCTTCAGCCTGCACCAGAAGAACAAAGGGATCTCCCTTGGTGTGAAGGAGTCACTCCCCTGCTTCAGCAGGCCCCTCTCTTCAACGATGACCGGCTGCATGGGTCCCCTCTCCTGATGAGTTGCGTGGATCCTGCAACACGAGTGGTAGACCGAAGTGGTCCTGACGGTCTTGATGTCCTACTGTCCAACTTTGGTGGAGGTAAGAGCTTGCCTCCCCACGCCAGACAGTACCCCCATGCATCACATGTTTTGCAGTTGCCAAGTCTTGTTGGCATCCTTCCACAAAGTTCTTCATGCACCGTGCAGCTCCTGCCCCCAGCACTCAATCCTGTGATGCACAGCTTCCTAAGTGGTCTCCGGCAGCGTGGGATCCTTTGTTGTTGTGCTGCATGGGCCCCCTTTTGCACCTCCTTTGTCCCCGTGCTGTGGGATTCCTGTGCATGCTGCCTGGACATCTGTAGGCTGTCTGAGTTGCTGAGAGCCCCCTCTGACTACCCCTCCTGGTTAGAGTCCACCTGGTCCCTCCTGGTCCTGGGCAGCACCATTGTCTGCTAACTGCAAGCTTTTTGTAAGCCAAGGCTTGTTGGCAGAATCCAGCGACGCAAACCAGACTGCAATCTTCCATCCGGTGTGGGACATCATCTGCACCAACTAGGAACCCGCAACCGTCTTCTTAGGTGCAGTACTGACTGTTGTTCTTCACCGGTGGTTCTTCTTTTGCACCTTCATCTGGGTTAGCAGGGGCTCCTGTTCTTCCTGGACTCTTCTGCGCTTCTTGGACTTGGTCCCCTTCTTTCACAGGTCTTCAGGTCCAGGAATCCACTGTTGGTGACTTGCAGTCTCTTCTGGTTCTTGCATTATCTTCTTTCCCGTGTTCTTGTGTGTTCTAGGAAAGTTACTGTCATTTATTCCTGCTTTCCTGGGCTCTGGGGTGGGTTCTATTACTTACCCTTGGTGTTTTCTAATACTCTCAGTGCCCCTCTACACACTACTCTTGCCTAGGTGGGAAATCGACATTCGCATTCCACTTTCTTAGTATATGGTTTGTGTTCCCCCAGGCCCATTTCTAACTATTGATTTGCACTGATTTCTAACTGTTTTTACACCTTTTTTGCATACTAGTGTATATAATTTGTGTATTACTTACCTCCTAAGGCAGTGTAGTCTCTATGGTATTTTTGGCATTTTTGTCACTAAAATAAAGTACCTTTATTTTTGTAACAGTGAGAATTTTCTTTCATGTGTGTGAGTACTTTGTGACTACAGTCGTATTGCATGAGCTTCGCATGTCTCCTAGATAAGCCTTGGCTGCTCAACTTCAGCTACTCCTAGAGAGCCTGGCTTCTAGACACTGCCTACATTTCACTAATAAGGGCTAACTGGACCTGGTATAAGGTGTAGGTCCCATAGGTACCCACTACAAACCAGGCCACCCTCCTACAGTGAGAAGTTTGGTTGTTGGTTAAGGAGTGTGTGAGCCTTTCTCAAGCAACAGTCACTATCCTATCAGGATGACCTACAAAAAAATCACTAAAACCTGTGCTTCACCCTCTGAAAGCTTGGCACAAAAGCAGTTAGGCTTAACTTAGAGGTATTGCGTCAAGTATTTATGTAGCACTTAAGCAGTAATAAAGTGAAAACATGATACAAGAAAAATCCCACACCAATTGAGGAAAATAGAGCAATAATTAATAAATTATATGACACAAATATGACAAAATCCAAACAGTAGAACAGGTGTTATGAATTTTTAAAGTTTAAAAAAAGAAAAATAGCACCTAAAAGAATAAAGCTCCAACCATGGGCATCTAGTCACGCAAGACTAAGGCAAAGTCAAAACTTATGACCAACCACGATTGAGCACCGTTCAGATATGGAGACAGTGGATTGGGTCCAGTCTCTGCTTACCTTGGAACTTTAAAAGAATTTTGTTTAGAAAAAAAAGTGTGAGATATCAGTCAAAGGTATCCGAGGAGAAAGTGTCTTTTTGGGGAGCCGCTGGATGAAGTAGCAGTGAAGTATTCCAAGTTTGGATTTAATCTCTTTCATGAGAGTTGAAAATTTCTAGGTTGCAGCCCACTAGTGTTCCACAAGGCCAGATACCCCTTCTGCAAGTAGCCACTAAATAGGATTTGCTGCTTCAGAGAAGAACGTAGCAGGAGCTACCATAATGCCAGACCAGCTGTGATGCAGCTTTAGCTTGTCTGAAAATTCCCATGATCTGGAACTAATAAAAACTAGGATGTTCTACTGGAAACCATTCCAATACCTACAACAGACAGACACACATGTGTAACTACCTCTTCTACTATCTACAACAAGGTCAAAAAGATTATCTTAACTGGAGAATTCTATGCATCACAAGTTATGACTAGGGCGGTCATTACAACATTGGCGGTAAAAGCCGCTTACCGCCGTGCAGAAGACCGCCAACACACCGCCGCAGCCGCGGAATTCCACCATAGCTATTATGACCCACAGCACGGAACCCGCCAAAATTCAGACACCCACACAAGTCCGCCACACCAAAGGTCAGTGATAAACTGGCGAAAACAAAACCTCCACCGTCACGCCAACAGAAATACGCCACACTATCACAACCCACGAATCCACGCAGCGGTCTTTCAACCGCGGTATTCCATTGGCGGTACACAGAGCTGCGCCCAAAATACACACACATATACAAAACACAGCCACATTGGACAAATCGAAATACACACACCTGATACACATACACACACCACTCCCACACACCCAATACAATATAAAACACACACCCACATCACCCACAAACCCCTACGACCACAATTACTGAGAGAAGGCCAGAGAGAGACACCACCATCAACAATACTAACATCCACAGACACACAACACCATCACCCACATAACTTCTACGCACCTCACACTACACACCACTACATATCAGTACACTTATCACCCCACACACCACCCCACACATCACCTACACCACCCCATGGCACAGCAAAGACACCCCAGGTTCTCGGAGGAGGAGCTCAGGGTCATGGTGGAGGAAATCGTCCGGATAGATCCACAGCTATTCAGAGCAGAGGTGCAGCACACCTCCATTGCAAGGAAGATGGAGCTATGGCGAAGAATAGTAGACAGGGTCAACGCAGTGGGACAGCACCCAAGAAATCGGGAGGACATCAGGAAGAGGTGGAACGACCTACGGGGGAAGGTGCGTTCTGTGGTCTCAAGACAACCTTGCGGTTCAGTGGACTGGCGGCGGACCCACACCTCCTCCCCCACAACTAACAACATGGGAGGAGCAGGTCTTGGCGATTCTGCATCCTGAGGGCCTTGCAGGAGTAGCTGGAGGAATGGACTCTGGTAAGTCAAATCTTAACTATTACATCCCCCACCCTACCTGCATGCCAGCACATAACCCCACCCTCACCCTCACCCCCATCACTCTAACTCCTCACAAATGTCCCAACATCACAAACCACACATCCCAAACCCAAGCCCTGCATGCAACAACAAAGCATGGCCACCCATCACTAAAGCATGCCCACTGCACATACCCATACACCCCCCTAAACCATCATCACACAAGGTCCCACACAGGAATGCAAGCACTGGGGTACACGGTCACCCACCCATTGCACACCATGGCACACACAGATGTAATAAACATCCTTTTATACCCCTGCAGGACCCCTACCCAACGTCACTGGACAGGAGGGTCCACACATGTCCACACCCCCAACAGAAGAGGCCCACAGTGATTACTGCACCTCTGTCCAACTGGATCTAGATGACCAGCCCGGCCCATCGGGGACCTCGGGACAGTCGGTTCCCCTCACACAGTCACAGGCCACCACAGACCTTCCCCCCTCTGGAAATACCAGCACAGCACCCACCCAGGGGGCCCATACCTCTGTCCCCAGGACACGTCAATCAGCAGTGTGTCCACCACTACAGGGAACCCAGGCTAACCCACCACCCCAACAACAACAGGGACCTGGGGGTAGTGGCAGTGGGCACACGGTCCAGGGGACGCAGGCCCAGGAACACAGGGGAACTGGGAGGGCTGCTGTGCGACAGGGGGCAGACAGGCCCAGGGAACCCACTCTCCACGAGGCCCCTCCAACGTCATGGGAGCCTACCACCACTCCCAGGAGACGATGGCAACGGTACTGGCCAAGTTTCAGGAGACCCAGTACCTGCAGGAGGAACAGTATTTGGGCTTCAGGGAGGAACTCAGAGCCATCAATTCCACCCTGGGCACCATCGTAGGGGTGCTGAAGGAAGTACTTAACACCAGGAGGGACATTGTGGCACTACAAGGGGCCCCTGACACTAGCCTGGACGATGAACTGCACACCACCTCCGCCGGCGCTAGTGCACTGGAGGCACTGCCACAGGACCACCACACCAGCACCCCACCCCCTGCAGAGGGAGAACCACCTCGCAAACGGTCCCTGAGATCCAGGACAAAGACAGAGAATGATGCCAAGACCCCCGCCAAGAAATGAGACCAGCATGAATGTCATCCTACTGTCCCACTTTGTCACCCTGTCCATCCTCAAACTGCCCCAGCTCCACTTTCTATGCCCATTAGGGCAATGCACCTGTGAGACTTATAGACTGGACTCTGCCATGGACATTCCTCCGCCATCACCCCTCACCATTTTGCTCCCATATTGAGCACTAAAATAAACACAACAATCTGGAGTCAGTCTGTGATTTGTGAATACTGTATTAGCAAATACTGTGGCAAAAAGCTCTTTCATTTGTAGTGTCAACATACCTATGTCACACAGCTGTAGTCCATGAGGAATCAAAGCAGATGTCACACATTGGGACCCACATCTGTGAAATCATAAGGGAAAGTGACAGCTCAGTGACCATACACTGGGTGAAAACGACATACAGTTGAGAGGTAGTAGTGTTAAAGTACATGTAGTAGGCAGGTTTGTATTCGTACCTGTGTTTCACTGGAAATATTGCTGGATCACTGAGTCCCTGTTGTCCATGTCTTCTTCCTCTGCTTCCTCGTCTTCACTGTCCACAGGCTCCGCAGCTGCAACAACACCGCCATCTGGACCATCCTCCTGCAGAAAAGGCACCTGTTGTCGCAAAGCCAAGTTGTGAAGCATACAGCAGGCCACGATGATCTGGCACACCTTCTTTGGTGAGTAGAATAGGGAACCACCTGTCATGTGGAGGCAACTGAACCTGGCCTTCAGGAGGCCGAAGGTCCACTCGATCACCCTACTAGTTCGCCCATGGGCCTCATTGTAGCGTTCCTCTGCCCTTGTCCTGGGATTCCTCACTGGGCTCAGTAGCCATGACAGGTTGGGGTAACCAGAGTAACCTGCAAATGGCGAGGGACAACTGTTAGACACACACTAACCTGTAGGGATATCCCCAGACCCAGACAACCATTCCCACTGTCTTGCTTCCTGGTGCTCACCTAACAGCCACACACAGTGCCTCTGGAGTTGACCCATCACATAAGGGATGCTGCTATTCAGCAGGATGTAAGCGTCATGCACTGAGACAGGGAACTTGGCATTCACATCGGAGATGTACTGGTCGGCCAAACATACCATCTGTACATTCATAGAATGATAACTCTTCCGGTTTCTGTACACCTGTTAACTCCTGTGGGGGGGGGGCAAAGCCACATGTGTCCCATCAATGGCACCTATGATGTTGGGGATATGTCCCAGGGCATAGAGATCACCTTTCACTGTAGGCAAACCCTCCACCCGAGGGAAAACGATGTAGCTCCGCATGTGTTTCAGCAGGGCAGACAACACTCTGGACAACACGTTGGAAAACATAGGCTGGGACATCCCTGATGCTATGGCCACTGTTGTTTGAAGTGACCCACTTGCAAGGAAATGGAGCACTGACAGCACCTGCACTTGAGGGGGGATTCCTGTGGGATGGCGGATAGCTGACATCAGGTCTGGCTCCAACTGGGTACACAGTTCCTGGATTGTGGCACGGTCAGTCCTGTAGGTGATGATCACATGTCTTTCCTCCATTGTCGACAGGTCCACCAACGGTCAGTACACCGGAGGATGCCGCAATCTCCTCACATGTCCTAGCGGACGGTGCCTATGAAGGACGACAGCGAGCACAGAGTCAAACAACTCAGAGGTACATACCCACAACTTACACAGAACACCAATCATAATATAAAAAGTGGCCTGTATGTGTGTTGAGTCTAGGCCTAGGTATGTGTGACGCAGTTAAAAATGAAGCCATGTGGCCCCCTGAAATGCCGGCTGCCTGACCTGTAAATTGGGACAATAGGATGTGAGATAACTGAGCTGGCATTGTACAGCGTCGCGGTAGGCGGTCGAAGACCGCGGCGCAATGCTGCATTGGTTAACATTGGACCCTATGGGTCCCAGGAGCCAATGACGATGTACGCCGGCGGTGATGATACGCACCGCCGCAGACGTGACCGCCATTTTCTATCTGTTCAATCACTCGATACCTGATCTTCGACAGGAGAGGACCTACACTGCAAGTGCTGCTGTGACCTCGGTCTGGAAGAGACAATGGCTCGAGTGTCTGGGGAAAGGGCCCCTGCCTTCACATCGGAGGAGTTGGAGAAACTGGTGGATGGGGTCCTCCCCCAGTACACGCTACTCTACGGTCCTCCAGACAAACAGGTAAGTACACTGGGAGCATGCTGTATGGGCTATGCCTGTGTGGAGAGGGGTGGATTTAAGAAGAAAGGGGGGAGAGTGCGGCGTGCATGAAACAACGGTGAGTGCATGTGCCACATGGCAAGGGTAGGGATGGGGGCCAATGACTGTGACGGTGCAGTTGGTAATAAGTTTCTCTTCCCCCTGTACAAATCATGTAGGTCAGCGCCCACCAGAAAAAATATATTTGGCGTGCCGGACCCTGGGGGTCTACCACAGACGGAGCACCCACTGCCGGAAAAGATGGGAGGACATTCGCCGCTAGAGCAAGAAGACGGCGGAGGCTCAGCTGGGGATGGCCTCCCAACGTGGGAGGGGTGCCCGTTGCACCATGACCCCCCTGATGTTCAGGATCCTGGAGGTGGCGTACCCGGAGTTGGATGGGCGCTTGAGGGCATCACAGCAGACACAAGGGGGTTAGTACACTCTCAACCCTGCTGATTTTGAGCGCAGTGGTGGGGTCTGGGTGAGGGAGGTGGGCTGTGGGTTTCCCTAGGCCAGGGCGAGTTCCGTAGGCAAGGTCCCTCTGTAAGGCAGGCCATGTGGCACCCCACCCCACCTCTGTAGAGTGCAAAGTACACCTAGTCATGCCCCTGTGTCATCCATGTGTGCAGATGACGTCCATAGCCTAGTAGGCCATTTCCAAGGAATTGAACAGTGGAGCCCAAGAGCGCGGGGTAGTGGAGGGGGCTTCTGTGTCTGTCGTGTCCGCCAACGGTGGCGGTAATGCATGCACTGAACATGTCTTTCTTCTGTGCCCCCCCCCCTTTTTGTGGTCTCCCTGTTCTTGTATGCATCAGCAACATCAGGCGGAGGAGCAGTGGCACCAGAGCACAAAGGGGCTGCATCCCACATGGCCATGGAGGGCCACACTACGGACTCGGACTCCACCAGTGGGACGGAGGGCGAGGGGAGCTCCACGGCGGGGACAGGAGCTGAGACCAGCGACACGGACTCGTCCTCTGATGGGAGCTCCCTTGTGGTGGAAGCAACATCTGTGGCCCTCCCATCTACAGGTACAGCCGCCACCCCCCCTACCAGCACCGCCCTCCCAGCAGCCCCTCAACCTTTGCCCAGTGCCTGCTCACCCCAGGCACCTCAGGCCCTGCCCCAGTCACCCCTGCTGCCCTCAGTGAGGAGGCCATTGACCTCCTCAGGTCCCTCACTGTTGGGCAGTCTACCATTTTGAATGCCATCCAGGGTGTAGAGAGGCAGTTGCAACAAACAAATGCATTCCTGGAGGGCATTCATTCTGGTCAGGCAGCCCTTCAGCGAGCTTTTCAGATTCTCGCCTCAGCACTGATGGCAGCCATTGTCCCTGTGTCTAGCCTCCCCCCTCCAACTTACTCCACCCAGACCCAATGCCCTGTACCCCAGCCCATCCCAAGCACACCTCTAGACCAGCATGCACACACGTCAACACACAAGGGAAGCTCAGGCAAACATAAGCACCACACATCCCACAGGCACTCACGCAAGCATCAGACACATGCAGACACACCAATATCCACTGCCTCCACTGTGTCCCCCTCCTCCTCGTCTCCCTCCTCCCTCCCAGTCTCGTCTACAGTCACACCTGCATGCACTACATCTACAGCCACTACTGCCATCACCAGCACACCCCGTTCATGTGCAGTCACCACCCCTACTACCATTCACACGTCCCCTGTGTCCTCTCCCAGTGTGTCTGTGACGCCACCTCCCAAGATACACAAACGCAGGCACACACCCACCCAACAGCCATCCACCTCACGACAGCCTCCAGTGCATGCACCTTCACCCAAAGTCAGCAAACGAACACCTCCTACAACCACTACCTCTTCCTCCACTCTCAAACCCCCTCCAGCTACCCATCCCAGTGTCTCCAAAAAACTTTTCCTGTCCAACCTTGACCTCTTTCCCACACCTCCCCCACCCCGTCCGTCTCCTAGGTCCCAAACTAGCACCTGAGCCACAACATCTCCAGGACCAGTGGTGCCTGTAGTCACCGGAATATGGAGTGCACCGGCCACCAGGGCAGCCAGTGTGGCACGGAGCCACAGCACAGACAGTCCCCCACCTGTGAAACATCAGAAGTTGGCCAGTGCCCGGCGGGAGAGGGGGAAGACTCCAGCCACCAAAGCCGCTCCCAGGGGTCCCGGTGGGAGTGTGGAGTCAGCTGCGACACCTTCCAAGGTGGGGAAGGGCCACAAGAAAGCAGGAAAGTCTGGGAAGAGCAGCACGGCGGAGGAGACCGCCATCATCCCCGCTGCCCAGGAGGCCACAGCCATCATCCCCGCTGGGACAGAGAGGACCACCAGCACAAGCCCCGCTGGGACAGAGAGGACCGCCAGCACAAGCCCCACTGGGACAGAGAGGACCGCCAGCACAAGCCCCGCTGGGCTCGAGAGGACCCTCAACACAAGCCCCGCTGGGACAGAGAGGACCGCCAGCACAAGCCCCGCTGGGCTAGAGAGGACCGCCAGCACAAGCCCCGCTGGGACAGAGAGCACCGCCAGCACAAGCCCCGCTGGGACAGAGAGGACCACCAGCACAAGCCCCGCTGGGCTAGAGAGGACCGCCAGCACAAGCCCCGCTGGGATAGAGAGGACCGCCAGCACAAGCCCTGCTGGGACAGAGAGGACCACCAGCACAAGCCCCGCTGGGACAGAGAGGACCGCCAGCACAAGCCCCGCTGGGCTAGAGAGGACCGCCAACACATGCCCGCTGGAACAGAGAGGACCGCCAGCACAAGCCCCACTGGGACAGAGAGGAGCGTCAGCACAAGCCCCGCTGGTACAGAGAGGACCACCACCAGCTGAGTCACTGCAAAGGAGCCCGCCGCTCTAAGAACCGCTGAACAGGGCACCGCCGTCTCAAGCACCGCTGAACAGGGCACCGCCGTCTCAAGCACCGCTGAACAGGACACCGCCGTCTCAAGCACCGCTGAACAGGGCATCGCCGTCTCAAGCACCGCTGAACAGGGCACCGCCGTCTCAAGCACAGCTGAACTGGGCACCGCCGCCTCAAGCAACGCTGAACAGGGCACCGCCGTCTCAAGCACCGCTGAACAGGGCACCGCCGTCTCAAGCATCGCTGAACAGGGCACCGCCGCCTCAAGCAACGCAGGCCCATGAGCCCCAAGGGCATTGACGCTACTGAGTCCGTCACGGGCAGAATGAAGCACTCTGGGCACCATGCCCCCTCCAGAACCAGTGGCGAGATACATCCACTACCTCTGTCCTTAGCAGGATGAAGCACTCTGGGCACCATGCCCCCTCCAGAACCAGTGGAGAAAAACATCCACTACCTCTTTCCTTAGCAGGATGAAGCACTCTGGGCACCATGCCCCCTCCAGAACCAGTGGAGACTCTTATCCACTTGAGAGACTGTGGCTTTGCACTCCCCAGGATTGAACAGTGGGCAACCCACCCACTGTAGAGACTTGAGAGACTGCGGCTTTGCACTCCCCAGGATTGAACAGTGGGCAACCCACGCACTGTAGAGACTTGAGAGACTGCGGCTTTGCACTCCCCAGGATTGAACAGTGGGCAACCCACCCACTTGTGAGACTTGAGAGACTGTGGCTTTGCACTCCCCAGGATTGAACAGTGGGTAACCCACCCACTGTAGAGACTTGAGAGACTGTGGCTTTGCACTCCCCAGGATATGGCAGTGGGCATGTGGCCCTCTCGTGGATTTAGCGTTGTGCACTCAACCGGCTGATGTGCCCCCCCTTTCCCTCCCCCTGAGGTGCCTGTTTTATTGGTATCTGATGCCCCTGCAGTGTTCTCTCCGTCATGGTCGGGGATCTTGTGTGGGCCTCGCCCATACCGTGTGGGCCCAGTGTTCCACGGACTTAATTGGAGCACTACCTGGACTACTATGCTTGGTGCATATTTTGTTAATGGTGTATATATATATTTTTGCCTACTTGATTTTAATATATCACAATGGTTCCACTCATTTCCTTTTGTCTTTGCATTCTTCTGGGGGGTTGGGGGATGTGACTATCATGTATTAATATGTATTAGTGTGTGTGTTGTAGTGGGTGAGGGTGGGGGTGGGGGTGTTGCATGTGTGTGTCCCTGTTTTTTCCCTCCCCCCTCCCCTGTGTCCTAGGTGCAGTACTCACCGTGGTCTTCGCCGCCGGCGTTTGTGCTCCTGGCAGAGGAGCAGGAAGACTATCACAGGGAGAATTTGGAGTTCCGGCTCCATGGTATCCTAGTTCCTCGTGAGGTGTGTAGAGGTGAGCGTTTTCCCTTCGGAATCCTGTTTCCGCCGTGTTTTTATCCACGGTGAATCCGCCCCGGAAAAGGTGGCGAATTGGCCTGTTGTGATACTGTGGGCGGTACTTTGTCCTCCGCCTGTCTGTTGGCGGTGTCCGCCGCGCTGTTTTTTTGTACCGCCGTGGCGGTCGGAGTGTTAAAGTGGCTGTCTTTGTTGGTGGTTTCCGCCATGGTCATAATTCCAAAATTTTTACCGCCGGCCTGTTGGCGGTCTTACCGCCGCTTTAACACCGACCGCCAGGGTTGTAATGACCACCTAGGTCCTTCCTCTATTCTCTTTTAAAAGGGGCACGAGTATCAGGGACCCTTTGGTCAACATTAAGCTGAGTTAACACAGTCCTGTTCCAAAGTCCTATATCATTACCAGCCACCTGTGGATCATAAAATTCCACCAATTGTAACACAGAGGATGTGGTGTACATAATCAACTGCCTTTCCGGCCTATGATATGTGGGTATGACTTCACGAAAGTCTGTATCAGAATTAATTAACACAGGAGCAACATCAAATGTTAAAAGGGTGCCACAAAAATGAGAACCCACTTTCTGGATGTGAAACATAGTGAAGGTGACATCAAGTGTTGAAGAAGGTACATGCACCCAACAGGGTTAATATATCATAATTTTTACTTTGCACTCACAAAAATAAGAGAACACCAACAGCTGAAAATTATGTATTAAAGTAAATTAATTTGTTCCTGTCCATTGGGGTGACATCACTCAAATCATTATTCTCATGATGACATGCATACAGCTCTAGCACATCGCCCCCCTATGAGTTTAACAATAAGAGAGCACCAACAGTTAAAAGGTATGTAGTAAATTAATCCTTTTCTGTCCACAGGGGGGTGGCATCAGTCAAATCATTATGCTCATGACATGCCCAAAAATAGCTCTAGCAGCTTGTCCCTGTAAGAGTTTGTATAATATTTTAGCAGTTTTTTACACAGAAACGAAAAATTTAGTACCCTCTTTAGATCCACTCTATTGAGGTTGACCAACTAATGATACTGTGATTACAACTTCCCAGGAGTTCTGTGTGTCACGTGAACTCCCATCACATTGATCGTGTTAGACAAAGGAGCATTCTCATCCAATCCACTCTGTTGAGGTGGACCAAGTAACCACACTCTGGACTTATAAGTCCCACATTTCACATGATTGCACATGCATGCATCATATTAATTATGAGATCGAGCGCATGCCGATGTGTTCTCTAAGGCCTGTCTTTTATACCGGTATCTCCAGAGGTCCCACATCGTCAGGAGGAGATTGATGACCAAGTAGGTGTGAAAGAAGGATGTAACCTTTGAAAAAGTGAGTAAACATCGAGCTCTCCTTACTATGGACTCTGGCACCATTCTTTGATCAAGCGTGTGATTAGTTCTTAGCACTTTATCTTCCCTTTTGTATTGTGTGACTACTTGGCTACACTCGTCCTCCTTCATGAGGTGTTCCCTAGTTTCGCTTAGGGTACATGAATGGATTTTGTGTGATGAGCTGCCCGTGTGAAGGTGTGATCACCTTCCACATATTTTGCGCACAGTTGTGCAACGATTCACTGAACATTCACCTGAATTCTTCCACATTATTTATTTCATCTAGTGACAGAGGAATGCAAATCAGCCTAATTAGATGTGCTGCATGAATATTCATATCTGGCTGAATATTACCTTGTTTACAGAGGCATTGTTCCCTATGAGTTTATTTTGCATCAGTTTCTGTTTTGATTTATCATTTTTGTTATTTATATGTTACTGCAGGACCTCCAATTAAAAAACTCAGAAGTGTCTCTAACTTTATCCAGAATATGTAAACAATCACAATTAGGTATTTTGTGTGTATACTTGCTGTATGGTAAGTGGGTGTAAAAATAATCAGAAAGAGATTAGGGATCCTTGTCTGGAACAAAGTCACTGATGGGGGGCCACAGGCTTAAATGTGTCGACCTGGTCAGTGAACTGCTCTGCCTCTGTGCAGCTCCTCCATAAAGTACAGCCCCTGTCTGACTGTACTCTAACCCCGGTCAGAAGTTCAAGGCCCTCCACCACCCACAGGCTCCTGCCTGCGTCTCATCCCTGGTGTCTACTGGGAGAGCTTTGCTCTTTTGCTAGGCTGCCCACCTGGCCTTGGCCTCTCTTTCTCTGTCTTCCCCCTTTCGGGCTCTTCTGTCCATTGTTTTGTGCCTTCACGCTTTCTGCACTCTTCTCAGTCTGTTTTCCTTTTTTTTCTGTACTTTCACTCTCATTCGCACTCTCTCTCTTCTCTCTCTCTCTTCCCCAACTGTCTCTCTCCCCCCTCCCCTCCGCTGCTGTTCCCGCCCCCTTTTTCGTGCCGCTGCTCCCGCCTCCCAGCTGTCCTTTCCTCCCCCGTCTCCATACTTAAAGGCATGCCAAAGGCAAGCCCATCTGCACGGTCTGTGACCCGACCGCGACCAACACCAGAACCCCTGGACCTCCCACCTGCCACCTCTACTCCCCAACAGCTCTTCTCACACTCAACCCAAGACACAACAACAACTGCACGCTTGCATCACCAGCCGACATCCATGGTCCCTTCAACTCCCTCCGCTGCCGCCAACCCTACACCACCACCAACACCTTGGATCCGATACAGCCCACCCACAACAACACTCCGACACCAAAGACCCTGAAATGCATCCTCCTCAGCATCCGCTCCCTCCATAAACATGCTACCAAATTCTGGGACCTCCTTGACAGCACCGCCCGAACATCGCTTTCCTCACCGAGACCTGGACCAACACCAACTCAGGCCCGGATATCGCCATCCCCACTCCCCAAGGATACAGGATCACCCGGAAAGATTGCCCCAGCCACCCGGGGGGGAATAGCCATCGTCCACAAGTCCAACATCCATATGAGCACACACTCTGAAGACCCCACAAGCCTGATGGAACATCTTCATTTCAAACTACAGGACGGCCTGACATCCACCTTCAGGGGAACCCTCATCTACCGCCCACCTAGACCACAGCACCCTTCGCCGACTCCATCACTGACTGCATCACCGCACAAGCCATCACAGCCATCAACTACACCCTGCTGGGAGACCTCAACCTCCACCTAGACAACCCACAAGACCCCAGCACCGCATCCCTTCTAGACAACGTCCACAGCATAGGGTTCCGACAGATTGTGACGGAACCAGTGCACTCGGCAGGACACATCCTCGATCCCATCTTCACAACAGGAACCCCCGTCACCTTCAGCCACACCTCCAAACCATGAAAAGACCATTGATGCATTAATTTCACCTTCAACACACCCACCGTCCTCAGACCCCAACACCAACCAGCTCGCAGAAGCTGGGCAAGAGTCACTGATGACCAGCTCACCACTACCCTTGCAAACGTCGCCCCCACCATCACACACAACGACCCGAACACCGCAATATGCACTTTTTACAAATGGATCTCTGACTGCGCCAATACCATAGCCCCCCTCAAAAGCAAAAAGAACAACAGCAACCACATTAAGAAAGCCAGCTGGTTCACCGCAGAACTCAGAGAATCAAGAAGCAATTGTCAACGCCTCGAGAAAATCTGGAGAAACACCAAATCCACAGAAGCCCAAAGCAACTTCAGAGCCGCCACCACTGCACACAACCAACTTATCAGAAGCACCAAAAAGAAAGCAATACAAGATAGAATCTCCTCACATGCGCACAACAGCAAGGAATACTTCAGCATCAGAAAGGAGTTCGCCCAACCCAACAGTGAAACAATGGACATCCCACCCTCACAGGAACTCTGCGACAGACTTAGCACTTACTTCCACCACAAAATCAAGACCATCTATGAGAGCTTCAACAAGGACAACCTACGCGCTGAACCCCCCTCCACCGGAACCCAACACCAATAAACCAACGATCACCAGCTGGACCTCCCTCACCACCAAAGACACACTGAAGACAATGAAGACAATACATTCTGGGGTCCTCACTGACCCTTGCCCCCACCACATCTCCAACAGAGCTGCTGACACCATCGCCCCCAAGCTCCGCCTCATCATCAACCGCTCCCTAGCTGATGCCTCATTCTCCGATGACTGGAAACATGCCGTGACCAATCCCCTACTGAAGAAACCCTCGGCAGACCCCACCAACCTCAAGAACTTCAGGCCCATCTCCCTGCTCCCATTCCCAGCAAAAGTCATTGAGAAAGCCATCAACAGCCAACTTGCCGCTTTTATCAAAGAGCACAACATCCTCGATGCCTCCCAATCCGGATTCAGAAAAAAAACATAGCACCGAAACAGCCCTCCTGGCCGCAACAGACGACATCCTCTCCCTACTGGACAATGGAAAGACGGCAGTACTCATCCTACTAGACCTCTTGGCGGCCTTTGACACAGTCTCCTACCTCACCCTGATACGCAGACTTCACAAAGCCGGCATCAGAGACAAAGCCCTCGACTGGATCCAATCCTTCCTTTCAGGCAGAACTCAATGAGTGAGACTTGCCCCATTCCTCTCGAACCCCACTCCTACCACCTGCGGAGTTCCCCAGGGATCCTCCCTTAGCCCCACGCTGTTTAACGTCTACATTGCCCCGCTGGCCACCATCATCAGAAGCTATAGAATCACCATCACCTCCTATGCCGACGACACCCAACTCATCCTCTCCCTATCCAAGAAACCCAACACAGCCAGACACAACTTCAGTGAAGGTATGGGAGCAGTCACCAACTGGATGAAAAACAGCTGCCTTCAACTCAACGCAAACAAGACAGAAGTACTCATCATAGGCCCTCAACCTGACGTGTGGAACGACTCCTGGTGGCCACCCACCCTCAGAAGCCCACCCACCCCCAGGAACCAGGCCCGGAACTTTGGGATCATCCTGGATTCCAAACTCAACATGGACCGCCAAATTAACTCAGTCACATCCACCTGCTTCCACACCCTCCGCCTCCTACGCAAGACCTTCAAGTGGATCCCCCTCGAATACAGAAAGACCGTCACACACACCCTCATTACCAGCAGACTGGACTATGGCAACGCGCTCGACGCCGGGATCAACACTAAACTCATCTGCAAACTACAGAACATACAGAACACTGCTGCCAGACTGGTCTTCGACGTGCCTCAGCACTTTCACATCTCTCAACACCTGCGCCCACTGCACTGGCTTCCTATAGAGAAAAGAATCACCTTCAAGATCCTCACCTGTTAGAAATGGGGTCTTTGGTTGGCAGTGAGGTTACCCCCTGTCCAAGCATGAACCCTCACTCTAGTCAGGGTAAATCACATACAATCCAAAGTATCCTGTGCCCACCCTCTGGTAGCGTGGCACGGAGCAGTCAGGCTTCACTCAGAAGGCAATGTGTAAAGTATTTGAGCAATAAATCATAAAATAACAGAATATAGCACCACAAAAATACACCACACAGTGTTTAGAAAAATATATAATATTTATCTGGATAAATGCAGGTCAAAACAATTAAAATGTAATAAGTATATGTTGAGATATGACTGAAAAGTGATATAAAGGGGGTTATTCTAACTTTGGAGGAGTGTTAATCCGTCCCAAAAGTGACGGTAAAGTGACGGATATACCACCAGCTGTATTACGAGTTCCATAGGATATAATGGACTCGTAATACGGCTGGTGGTAAATCCGTCACTTTTCCGTCACTTTTGGGACGGATTAACACCTCCTCCAAAGTTAGAATAACCCCCAAAGTGTCTTAAGTCTTTTAAAAGCAAACAAAGTCTCTTTCAAGCACAAAGTACCTGGTTTGCGTGAAAAATCTCTGCAAAGAGCTGAAGAGAAGGAGATGCGTGGAAACAAAGGGGTGTGCGTCGATTTCTCAAGCAGAACATGGCTATGCGTCATTTAGTTTTCACGCAGGGATGGCTGTGCGTTGATTTCCGGGGCTCGGTTTTGAATCCTCTTCTAGTTGTGGTGTTTTCAGATGCTCTGGAGACGATGCGTAGATTTCCTGCACTGGTAGGACAAAGTCACAAGAGCTGCATCGATTCGGTGGGCGTTGCATCAAATTTTCTACTGCACGTCAGGCGCTGCATCGATTCCTCTCTGGAAGTCGGCCTGCGTCATTCTGGTTCAGCTATGCGTCGTTCCGGTGGGCCTTGCGTCACATTTCTGGTCGCTACGCTGGTGATGTGTCGATCTTCCCGTTGCAAAGTCGTTCCGGATCGGCGTGCGGTGAAATGTTTACTGCGGTGCAGGCCGTGCGTCGTTTCTGGCAGGCTGTGCCGCACATTTTGCCACACAAGGAGTCCTTCTTGAAGAGATGAAGTCTTTTTGGTCCTGAGACTTCAGGAAACAGGAGGCAAGCTCTATCCAAGCCCTTGGAGAGCACTTCTTCACCTTAGCCAGAGAGCAGCAAGGCAGCAGGGCAACAGCAAGGCAGTAGTCTTTCAAAGAAAGCAGTCAGGTGAGTCCTTTGGGCAGCCAGGCAGTTCTTCTTGGCAGGAGGCAGGTTCTGGTTACAAGTTTCTTCTCCAGGAAGTGTCTGAGTTGGTAGCGACAGAGGCCCTGTTTATTTACCTAAATGTGCCTTTGAAGTGGGGGAGACTTCAAAGAGTGGCGTAGAAGTGCCCCAGAGTCCCCTTTCAGTTCAATCCTGTTTGCTAGGGTCCCAGTAGGGTGTGTGGCAGTCCTTTGTGTGAGAGCAGGCCCTCCACCCTCCCATCCCAGGAAGACCCATTCAAAATGCAGATGTACGCAAGTGAGGCTGAGTATTCTGTGTTTGGGGTGTGTCTGAGTGACTGCATAAGGAGCTGTCAACTAAACCCAGCCAGACGTGGATTGTAAGGCACAGAAAGATTTAAGTGCAGAGAAATGTTCACTTTCTAAAAGTGGTATTTCTAAAATAGTAATATTAAATCCAACTTCACCAGTCAGCAGGATTTTGTATCGCCATTCTGGCCATACTTAATATGAACTTCCTACTCCTTTCAGATCAGCAGCTACCACTCAAGCAATGTATGAGGGAAGCCCCCAATGTTAGCCTATGAAGGGAGCAGGCCTCACAGCAGTGTAAAAATAAATTTAGGAGTTTTACACTACCAGGACATGTAAACTAAACAGGTACATGTCATGCCTTTTGCCTACACAGCACCCTGCACTATGGGTTACCTATGGCATACCTTAGGGGTGACTTGTATGTAGAAAAAGGGGAGGTTTAGGCTTGGCAAGTACTTTTAAATACCAAGTCGAATTGCCAATGAAACTGAACACACAGGCCTTTCAATGGCAGGCCTGAGACAAGGTTAAGGGGCTACTTAAGTGGGTGGCACAATCAGTGCTGCAGGCCCACTAGTAGCATTAAATCTACAGGCCATGGGCACACATAGTGCACTGTACTAGGGACTTATAAGTAAATTAAATAGTCCAATTGGGTATGATCCAATGTTACCATGTTTAAAGGGAGAGAGCATATGCACTTTAGCACTGGTTAGCAGTGGTAAAGTGCACAGTCTTAAAACCAGCAGAAAAAGTATCTAAAAAGTGGAGGGAGGCAGGCAAAAAGTTAGGGGTGACCACCCTAAGGCTGTCAGGTCTAACATCACCCAAGCTCTCCCCAACACCAGACCAGCCTACCTGAACGGGTGACTCAGCATCTACATACCCCCACAGGACCCTATGATCAGCCCAGCTCTCTCTTGCACAAGTACCCCGCATCAGGAAAACAAGAACGGGGGTCGCTCCTTCTGCTACCTTGCAGCCACAGCTTGGAACGCCCTTCCGCTCTACCTCAGATGAACTATCTCCCTGCTCAACTTCACGAAGGAGCTAAAGACATGCCTCCAAAGAACCACCTCGCTGATGGACGCCACCCTCCCCACCCCCAGCATCTTGAGACCCTTGCAGGTGAGTAGTTGCGCTCAACAAGCACCTGATTGATTGATTGATTGAAACATATCGACCCACAGATGTAGGAGTAATCATACCTCATAGACATTGCCTTTTCTTTTAATCATCTTGTCACCTCCGAAATAAATTAAAGGTAGTTCCTAATTGGAGGTTTCTGAGATTTGTATCCTCTTTTATGGTTAGATCACAACCCCTCATCCATTTGTGTTCCCTGGATACTTACATGTGAACCAGCTCATCACTAGAATATTTTCTGGTGAGAAAGGATGACCTTTGACGAAGCAAGACAATGGATGTGTGAGGCCAGACATTGACTCCCAGGCTAATAGGGATATTGTGTGAGAAGGTAGCCTCTTTTTAGCATTGTTACCCCCACTTTTGGCCTGTTTGTGAGTATATGTCAGTGTGTTTTTACTGTCTCACTGGGATCCTGCTAGCCAGGACCCCAGTGCTTATAGTGAAATCCCTATTTGTCAGTGTGTTTTACTTTGTCTCACTGGGACCCTGCTAGCCAGGACCCCAGTGCTCATAGTTTGTGGCCTGAATGTGTATACCTGTGTAGTGCCTAACTGTGTCACTGAGGCTCTGCTAACCAGAACCCCAGTGCTTATGCTCTGTCTGCCTTTAAATTTGTCACTATAGGCTAGTGACCACTTTTACCAATTTCAATTGGCACACTGGAACTCCCTTATAATTCCCTAGTGTATGGTACCTAGGTACCCAGGGTATTGAGGTTCCAGGAGATCCCTATGGGCTGCAGCATTTCTTTTGCAACCCATAGGGAGCTCAGACAAACCTTTACACAGGACTGCCATTGCAGCCTGAGTGAAATAACGCACATGTTATTTCACAGCCATTTTCACTGCACTTAAGTAACTTATATGTCACCTATAGGTCTAACCTTCACTTGCTGAAGGTTAGGTGCAAAGTTACTAATTGTGACGTCACCCTTGCACTAGCAAAGGTGCCCCCACATAGTTCAAGGCCATTTCCCCGGACTTTGTGAGTGCGGAGACGCCATTACACGTGTGCACTACATATAGGTCAATACCTACAGGTAACTTCACAATGGTAACTTTGAATATGGCCATGTAACATGTCTAAGATCATGGAATTGTCTCCCATTTCAAATCTGGTATTGGGGAGCCAATTCCATGCATCCCGGGGGCTCCACTAAGGACCCCGGGTACTACCAAACCAGCTCTCTGGGGTTTTCTCTGCAGCTACCGCTGCTGCCACCCCACAGACATGGTTCTGCCCTCCTGGGGTCTGGGCAGCCCACTCCCAGGAAGGCAGAACAAAGAATTTCCTCTGAGAGAGGGTGTTACACCCTCTCCCTTTGGAAATAGGTGTTAAAGGCTGGGGAGGGGTAGCATCTCCCAGGCTCTGGAAATGCTTTGAAGGGCACAGATGGTGCCCTCCTTACATAACCCAGTCCACACTGGTTTAGGGAACCCCCAGTCCTTGCTCTGGTGTGAAACTGGACAAAGGAAAGGGGAGTGACCACTCCCCTGTCCGTCAAAGTGCCCAGCGCTCCTCCAGTGTGTCCCAGACCTCTGGCATCTTGGATCCAGAGGTGTGAGGACAGTCTGGAGGCCTCTGAGTGGCCAGTGCCAGCAGGTGACATCAGAGACTCCTCCTGATAGGTGCTTACCTGACTAGGTGGCCAATCCTCCTCTCAGTGCTATTTAGGGTCTCTCCTGTAGGCTTTTCCTCAGATAACGACATGCAAGAATTCACCAGAGTTCCTCTGCACCTCTCTCTTTGAGTTCTGCCAAGGATTGACAGCTGACTGCTCCAGGATGCCTGCAAAACTGAACAAAGTAACAAGAAGACTACCAGCGACATTGGAGCGCCTAATACTGCCGGCTTTCTCGACTGTGTCCTGGTGGTGCATAGTTTGGGGGCTGCCTGCCTTCATCCTGCACTGGAAGCCATGAAGAAATCTCCTGTGGGTCGACGGAATCTTCCCCCTGCTCCAGCAGGCACCAAACTTCAACTTCACTGGTACTCTGGGACCCCTATCATCCTGACAAGCATAGCCCCTGAAACACAGGTGGTGGACCCAAGTGACCCCGGCTGTTTAGTGGCCCAACTGTCCAAATTTGGAGGAGGTAAGTCCTTGCCTCCCCTCTCCAGACAGTAATCCTGTGCACCATGTGAACTGCAGCTACTAGGGTTTCTGTGCACATTTCTACAAAATCCTTCATGCACAGCCAAGCCTAGGTCCCCAGCACTCTGTCCTGTGATGCTCAGCTCCCTGAGTTGATCTCCGGCTTCGTGGGGCCCTCTTTTGCAGTGATGAGATGACCACTGTGTTCAGACTTCTTGAACCTGTGTTCAAGGACTTCTGCAGGTGCTACCTGCTTGTGCATGGGCTCTCTACATTGCTGAGGACCCCCCTGTCTCCTCTCCCAAGTGGCAACATCCTGGTCCTTCCTGGGCCCGGGCAACACCCTTTTTCTTCAACCATAACTCTTGCAGCTAGCAAGGCTTGTTTGCAGTCTTTTGCCAAGGAAATTATTCTGCATCCTCCAGCTCTCCTTGAGACATCTTCTGCATGAAGGAGAGGTTCCTAGCATCTTTCGTTGTTGCAGAATCTTCAGCTTTTTCCATCCAGAGGCAGCCATTTTGCCACTTCATCCGGGGTTTAGTGGGCTCCTGCACCCCCTGGACACTTTTGCGACTCTTGGACTTGGTCCCTTTCCTTTGCAGGTCCTCAGGTCCAGGAATCCATCTTCAGTGCTTTGCAGTCTGTTGTGGTCTTTGCAAAATCCTCTATCACGACTTTAGTGTGTTACTGGGGAAATAGTAGTACTTTACTCCTACTTTCCAGGGTCTTGGGGTGGGGTATCTTGGACACCCTTAGCGTTTTCTTACACTCCCAGCGATCCTCTACACACTACACTAGCCTAGGGGACCATTCGTGTTTCGCATTCCACTTTCTTAGTATATGGTTTGTGTTGCCTCTATGCCTAATGCATCCTATTGTATTCCATAGTGTTTGCACTACTTTCTGACTATTTTACTCACCTGATTTTGGTTTGTGTGTATATTTTGTGTATTTTACTTACCTCCTAAGGGAGTATATCCTCTGAGATATTTTTGGCACATTGTCACTAAATTAAAGCTCCTTTATTTTTAGTAACCCTTAGTATTGTCTTTCTTATGATATAGTATCTATATGATATAAGTGGTATAGTAGGAGCTTTGCGTGTCTTCTAGTTCAGCCTAAACTGCTCTGCTATAGCTACCTATATCAGCCTAAGCTGCTAGAACACTACTAATCTACTAATAAGGGATAACTGGACCTGGCACAAGGTGTAAGTACCATCAGGTACCCACTATAAACTAGGCCAGCCTCCTACATATTGACATTCCAGAATCCATTAGTGACTAACAGAAACTAACAAAGAACCTAAGGTCTTCTGTAAATGGACAAATAATACCCAGGTTGAGAAACATCTAGCGTTTCCAGCCACAGATGGTGTTGGAACTTCCGTCCTGTCTGCCCTGATCCCAGGATGTCTGGGGGCACAAGAGGCTAGTGTAAAGTTCTTTGTGTGTGGGCTTAGGCAGCTTCTTTGAAGTGTAGGTGGGGATGTGTGCATCTGTCAAGATGGTCAATCATGCCAACACCCACTCCCCTATTGTGTGACTGCCTGGGGGAATAGAAAAAGTCCAACTACCAAATAGACCAAGTCATGTGACCCTGAAAACAGGCTGCAGGCACCAAATAGTTAGGACAAGGGAATGCCAACTTTCTAAAAGTGGCATTTTTAGAATTGTGACTTAAAATGCAACTTTACCATTAAAGAGGGTTTTAAAAACAATTCTTTAAACCTCAAATATGTCATTCCTACCTGTTCCCAAACACAAGTTTCTATTTATTAAATGTAATAAGATAACCCAAAGCTATCCTAAGGGAGAGGTAGGCATCACAGTAGTGAACAACAAATGTGCGAGTTTTTCACTATCAGGGCATGAAAAGCTTAAAAGTACATGCCCAACTTTTTAAATAAAATGCACCCTGTCCTATGGGCTGTTTAGGGCCTACCCTAGGGGTGGACCATATGCATCCATAAGGGAGTTTTAGGCTTGGCAAAAGGTCAGGCCTGTGACATCTTTTAAAGGACTACTTAAGTGGGTGGTACTAATTGCATTCAAATTAATGGCCCTGGGTATATGGTATACTACTTTGCTAGGGTCTTATAAGGAAATTAAATATGACAATCAAGTGTAAGCCAATTTGACCATGTTTTATGGAGTGAGTACAAGCACTTTAGCACTGGTTAGCAGTGCTAATAAAGTGCACAGAGTCCTAGTGCCAACAAAAATGAATTTCAGAAAACAAGAGGTGAGAAAGCAATAAGTTTGGGGTGACCATGCAGAAGGGGCCAAGTCCAACAATAGGAAAGGGGGCAAAATACTGAGGGAAAAATCTTATGGACTGAGTAACCCCAACTGCATAACTTTGCGCAGAAGAGACTTGTTGGTTACCAGGGGAACAACAGAATACAACTTCACATTTTGCAACCCTATTGTAGAGTTTTTTTGCATCTGGCCATACCCACGACAAATGGTACCAGAAGTAGGATATCTCCAAAAATACAAAATGGAAGACATGGTGCAACAGTAAGTAAAAGGACCAAAGAAAACAGAGTAGACCAGGGAACATATATTCACAAATTGACCAAGATTGTTTACAGCAGTCAGTATAAGCCCAGGGTGAACAGTCACTGTAGTTATCATCAATGAGAATAATGCATTAACACAGTTGTCAGGCTTCACCCAGGGCCCTTAGTGGCACTTCAGAATTTTACTCTCAGGGAGGATCCTAATTCCTTTTTTTATATTCTGAGATGAGAGGATTGCCAAGCCACAAAGTGACCAGCTAAGCAATGTTGTTCATGAACTCTGCAGCTGTACAAACCCTGGATTTTTCACTTAGACTGAGGAGAGTAAAAGTCCGTGAACTGTTTATTCTTGTTAGCTTCCCCATTGTTTTCAGGGACTGTAGGATCAGGTAGATAGAGACAAAGAAGAAAGAACAACAAATTGTAGACCTAATTGGGGTGGAGATGTACTAATTGGGGTGGAGATGTTTGTGAGTCAGGCACACGAAGCATACAGAACAGAAACATTTTACTCGTGGGTCAGTTTTCCTGCAATAGATTCTAACACAAATACATTTCATGCATACACAGTAGCAAACAATATGCAACAGTACACAGCATAAAATTACTTAGAAATACCATTAACATACCAGGGACATCAAAACTGGTTCCAAGGTGCCCTTCCACACATTGTTGTCAGATTGGGGCCCCTCAGTAATGATGGGGCCTCATTGCCAGTTCTACTTCCTACACACCATATCCAAATTTATGAAATTTACAGACAGGAACGTGAGCTACCAAAAATAATTTCTAAGACTTATACTAGCATGGGTCGGGATAATTTAAGGGCCAGACCAAAAAAGCCACAGCCTAAAGGTAATACCGAAAAGGATAATACCAAGCAAGTGCAGGAGTCTTCTAAGAAATGCTGGTATAAACAAAAAACAAATAAAGACAAAGTTCAATTACAGGATCTCCGCATTTGGAGACATTACAATTTACCTAACCATGATAATTTGAAACAATCTGACAGATATCAGTATAGGTGAGCAGTCACAATGCAGAACAGAAGAGTATACGAAACCAAGGAAGGACTCACAATGCTCATCTGATGTAATAATAAAAAAGGAAGAGAAACTTCAGCAACAAAAACCCCAATTCAAAAAGAAGTTTGTGGGAATTTCAGCTAAATATGCTACACATATTGAGATCTTTTCTGAAGAACAGGACGTGGGTAGTGATTTGGCTAGACAGTGTGGTAGAGGTCACAATAGTTCACTAGAATTTTCAAGAGTTTCTGGATGTGAGAGCAACTGGATGTGAGAGCAACTAATGACTATATAGAAGTCAAAACTCCAGACAGGTGAGTCGCCCTTACAGACTGCATCAATAAATTAAACATTCAAATTGAGATGGACATAATGCACACAATTAAAGATTTTTTCTGGGAAAGAATAATGCCCACCTGTCACATTCTCTTGGCAGAAAAAGATTGGCCCCCAGAGTTTGTTAGAATGCTCCCACAAGGGTGAGATGTCATGTAAGAAGCCTATGTTGCAGATTGGGCTCTAGCACAGGCACCAGCGGTATACTGCAACCATGTGGGCTGGGATAGGGATTCTCCTTATATTATACCTATATGGTCCATTGCACAAATATATCACCACAATACCCTATAAAACATGAAGCCAAAACCCTTGTGAGGGAATTCTCTCACAACCTGAGTACCGAGGAGTAACTGAACCCTGTGTATCTCCAATGAACAATCCCTTACTTCCCCTGGCTAAGCCAGACCATTCCAATAGAATTGTCTTGCATTACAGACGCTTAAACACACGGATATTTGTGATTCAAAACTCACACCGCACAGCTCTAATGAACAACATTGTCCATAAAAAATACAAATGAAACTTGACATTCCCAATTGTTTTTTTTTTTGCCAAAAGATATCCCCTGGAAGCAGGTACCTAACCGCTTTTTCCACCCTCGGCTCTCAGAGCCGATTTTAGCAACTTCCCCACAGGTGTAAGAACAGTCCGGGACTGTTCTCTGTCTATGTAACATTAATATTGCACAATATTGATCCTGAGGCATTGTCCTCAGTAGATTATATTTATCTGACGGATGATGACTTAAATACACATCTGGACAGGGTAGTTCGGATTTATTATTAATTGGCTGATGAAGTGTCCAAATCAGCAGTTGTTCTGGGAACTGGGGCTGCGATAATTCTTGTGTTCTTGGTTTATGTATGCTTTTCAACTGGCTTAAACACACTTATTTGATCCATCCATGGTCATACCTGTGGATTACACTAGCATTGCTTACCCTTTTTCTTTGGGTTGGATTTGTCATTGTCTTATTTCTTCTTATACCTGGGCCTTATCTTCCTGAACGCTCTTCCATTGAATTAGTAGATGAGGTTTTAAAGTTTTATTTGTCTTCCCACAAAGTGCAAAGAGACGTGTCCCTTGTGAACGTTTCTGCTGTTCCGATTCCTGATGGGATTGTTTGGGATAAAGTACCATATGATATATTTGGCCCTACTGAAATCATTCAAATACTGTATCGTTTTAAAAATTCCATGAATTATATAATTATTCCTGGTATTGTGTCTGATGACTGGGTTGTAAAAACAGTTGATTCTATGCTCTCTGAGCTCGAATATTACACTGTATTTGAAAGTGTAGATATATACATGAATTCTGCAAACTATGGTGAAATGTTCTGGTACATTATTATTGAAACCATTACCTACACAGAACTAGAAGCCCATGTACATTTTTAATTGCACACAGTGGGGAGTTCCAAAACATTCGTAGATAAATTCATGTCTTTTTCTAAGCATGATACTGCAGATCCTGAGGCAATATTATTTCAAATTGCCAGCAATAAAAGCCAGAAAAGCCTTGCTCACCAATACTAATTTGATAATTTCAAATATGTTTGTTTCCCAATTGGCCATACAGGGCTATGAATGGTAAATGAAAAAAAAATGAGTTAAAATCGGACTGGGGAACAAAAGCTTGGCAAGAACAAGGCATGGATGCTTTATTCAACGCATGTTTAATACCATACAAATGATCTTCCTGAACCAAACTGCTCAACAAACAACTTGCCTGGGTTTAGCAAAAGTTGAAGATATGAATGTGCAACACTCCACTGTGACAGCTGTTGAAGAACATCTCTCGCTCCTCTCTGAGGGTGTAGATTTGCAAAATTTCTTGTTAGGTCCCAGTAAACCACACCCTAAAAGATTATTTTAGGCAATATACAACAAAATATGGAAGCTTTCACAAATGGAAGTGCTGCTTCGTTTAAGGCAAATAAATCAGGGAAATTTAGAGAAAACATCAGATGTTATCGATAATGGTATGAACACATTGTCAACTAACATTTACACATTAAACAACATTGTGGCATCTCCAATACACATTATACAAAATGCACATGCAACTATTTGTTTTGTAGAGTTGCACCAGCACCTAGTTGAGAGTAAGCTGACTGACGAGGTGGACCTCTGGGCTAGCACCAGAGTGTCCAAAAGGTTATCTGGGGGGAACACCACCAAAGGTGGTCAATGTTCCCAACAGAAGAAAGAGGGGGGGGGGGGGGGAATTCAAAATAAGGTCCCCAAAATAATTCCCAAGGCAACAGCGGTCACTAGTCCCAGTCTGATCCTAAGAGGAAAGGGTTCTTTGATCAAAAGACAGGGAGGTTTGTAACCCAATGTGCACAGTGCTCCAAGTATGGTCACTCTAAGGGCGACTCCAAATGTACAAAGAGGGCACAGCCCCCCGCAGGTGGGCAGACACCTAGGTTGGATAGTGTAGTACTTGGGAAGGAGGTAGGCCCAGACAGTTTTGGCGAACCCAAGTGTGCCTGAGGGATGCTGATATTGTGCCCAAAGCCCGCATGCCTGCAAATACTTCTAAATACTGGCAGTGGGTCGCCATTCATGGGCAACGGGTCAAGGATTTGCGTGACACAGGAGCCAACATGAGTACTGTCAAGGATCAGCTGGTGTCAGCAGAGAAGGTCTTACCAAACACATTCCACCAAGTCATAGTCGATGACAATCGCGAGAGCCATCTACCGGTGGCTCTGGTTCCCTTTGAGTGGGAGGGTCTCTGGTACTCTGAAAGTAGCTGTGAGTTCTGCCATGCCTATAGATTATCTGTTAGACAATGACCTTGAGCACACTACCTGGAGGGATGTAGAGCTCAGGTCTCACTTGAAGATGATGGGATTGCCTGAGTAAGTCTGTATGACCACATGGTCCATGGCCCATGGCTGCCCGGGAAGGGAGCCAAATGTGTCTAGAACATGGAAGAATGGCCCAGACAGCTGCCAAGAGAGGGGCACGGGCTCGGGAAACCGGTCCCAGAAGTTCCCACAGTGGAGTTTGACAGGGTCCCTGAGGAGGAGGTCCCTGAGCCATCCGGGGAGGACATTGCCACCGTAGGTAACCTACCTGAGCTTGCTGGCTGTCAAGTTGAGGGTGGGCCCACCAGGAAGGAATTCTGCAGAGCACAGAAACAGTGTCTCACTCTTGAGGGCTTGAGGCGACAGGCCTCAGCTCATGCAGCAGGTGAAGCCTCTAGGACTCACCTGATTTACTGGGAGAATGATCTCCTATATAGTAAGCCTAAGGCTCCAGGTACTGGGGCAGCATGTGTGCTGAGGGTCCCCTAGTGTTACCGGGCCTTCCTACTGAGTTTGGCTCATGACATACCCTTGGCAGGACATTTAGGGAGTTTCAAGACCTTTGCCAGGCTTGTTACCCACTTCTATTGGCCCCGAATGAAGCCTCAGATACATTCTGCAGTTAGTGTATCACCTGCGACGCCAGTGGGAAGTCAGGGAAAAAGCTGAAGGCTCTCCGATTCCATTTTGGCACACTGGACCCCAAGACAGCCCTAGGCAACAGGTTCATCATGGTCTTGGTGGACCATGCCACACACTACCCAGAGGCAATCCCTCTGAGGATGGTGACTGCACCTGTGGTGACCAGGACCTTGATGGGGATCTTTACCCATGTGGGATTCCCCAAAGAGATAGTGTCTGACAGAGGCACTTATTTCATGTCTGCATACATGAAGTCCATGTGGGATGCGTGTGATGTAACCTACAAGTTCACCACACTGTATCACCCTCAATCCAATGGTCTAGTTGAACGATTCAAGAAGACCGTGAAGGGCATGATTGCAGGCCTATCTAAGGCCAGGAGGCGTAAGTGGGACATCCTCTTGCCATGCCTTCTCTTTGCTTACAGAGAGGTGCCCGAGAAGGGGGTAGGGTTTAGTCATTTTGAGCTTCTCTATGGCCACCCTTTTAGGGGGCCTCGAAGCATTGTCAAAGAGGGGGTGGGAGAAAGCTCAGAGGAAAGTCCCCTAGGATGTGGTCAGCTACATGTTGGCCCTCCACAACCAGATGCACCACTTCTGGAAAAATGCCAAAAGCAACCTTGAGGCCAGCCAAGAAGTAATGGAAAGCTAGTATGACCAGAAGGCCACTCTGGTGGAGTTTCAACCTAGGTACAAAGTATGGGATAAGGAACCAGTAGAACCCAGAGCTCTCCAGGACCGCTGGACTGGCCCATATGAAGTAAAGGAGTGCACGGGGAAGGCCACTTATTTATTGGACCTCCAGAACCCTAGGAAGCCCCTGAGGGTACTTCATGTGAACAGACTCAAGCCTCACTTTGAGAGGTCTGAAGTGAGCATGCTCCTTGTGACAAATGAGGATGTGAAGTAGGAGAGTGAATCTCTCCCTGACCTCCTCGCTGCACAGGAAAGTGATGGTTCAATGGAGGGTGTCAACCTCTTTGACTCCCTGACCCTAGACCAGTGAGATGATTGTTACCAGTTACTGGGAATGTTTTACTTCCTGTTTTCCCTCACCCCTGGACTCACACATCTGTGCATCCATGACTTTGACACAGGAGACAGTCCCCCTGTAAAGAACAAAATGTACAGGTTGTCAGACGGGGTGAGGGCCAGCATCAAGGAGGAAGTGGCCAAGATGCTAGCTTTATGGGTGATTGAAACCTCTAACAGTCCCTGGCCCAGCCGAGTGATATTCATACCAGAGGCTGCCCCACCAGGTGCCAAACCAGAACTTTGGTTCTGTGTGGACTACCAGGGTCTTAATTCTGTCACAAAGACTGAAGCACAGCCCAACCTCAGAGCTGATGAGCTCATTGACAGGTTAGGTGCTGCCAAATTCCTCAGTATCTTTGATTTGACATCAGGGTACTGGCAGATCACCTTGACTGAGGGGGCAAAAGAGAGGTCAGCATTCTCAACCCCTGAGGGACATTACCAGTACTGGATGATGCCCATTTGCATGTGCTCTCTCAGGATTAAATTGTACAACCCAGCATAATCACAGACTTTGGTGCCCCGCACCCAGCCATTCAGTGCCTTACTGAAGTAATCTATTAAGTCTACCCAGGATGGATTGGGGAGCTTGCTACTGTCCCTGAATCTTTGGCGATACTTTCCAGAGGTCAATCCAAATTTAGCAATCAAAATGGTTTTCATGAGAGTTTACTTGTTCTGGCCCCCAACCTCTGTCAGAAGTGTGTCCCTCCCAAGTGTAGACATGTGTTTCCATAGACCCGCCCCCCTTCGCTCTTCAGGAACCCCTTGTGCCCTCATTGCAACTTTATAACCAGAAAATCACTTGACAATGTCATCTCCCACCACATAACTGGGCACCAAATCCTTGGGTATACAAACCTTATTGTCTCCATCAGGTACTGTACATATGCTGCCACCATCACTGCTGGACTCTGACTGCCTAGCCTTGAGGTCCAGCTCCTTTATACTCAGTTCATGAGTCAGAAATAACTTCTTCTCTGCTAAGGATCTCTCAGACTTCCCCTTCTCTGCCTCCAGTTTTAATCCTGCCAACTGCAGCCTGAATTCTCTCTCCTCTGTCCTTTCCTCTGCGGTCAGGCTATGACTTGAAACACTGCTCCCTCGTCTCACAAGGGGCACAAATCCGGGGATGTCACCCCCCACTGCTGTTGGCCGTTCCTCGGGAGTGGCATTCTCTTGCTCCCCAACTCATCAAGCTCTTGGGATCTGGATTCTGCCTAGTCCCTCAGCACCTTTTGGTACTCCTCCTTCTTGGAGGCCCCACCGGTAGGTACCCTCATCCCATTGCAAAATCCCTTCAGCTGGATAACTGTGTACTCCTCCATCTTAGCCAGGTCAAACTCCCCAGCTCCACTTGTGGACCCAGCCAGAGACATGATTATAGGATTTAAAAGATGCAAAGCAGAGAAAATTGCAGAAAAAGAAAACAAATCAAATTGACCTTTGTGGATGAGTAGTGTGCACGTAGCTATTTTATGGCACAAACACAAGTCCTATCCTCACTGCAGATCACTAATGTTAGAAAGTGGGTCTCTATTTGGCAGAGGTATGCACCCTGTTCAAGTAGAGACCACAATCCTAGTCAGGGTAAGTCACAAAACAACCCAAGTTTTCCTGTGCTCAACCTCTGGTAGTTTGGCAAATAGCAGGCAGGTCTAACTTAGAAGGCAATGTGTAAAGTATTTGTGCAATAACTCATACAGTAACAGAGTGAAAACACCACAAAAAGTCACCAGACAGGTTTAGAAAAATAGATAATATTGATCTGAATAAAATAAGATCAAAATGACATAAATACAAAATGCCCAAGTTGAGATATCACTTTTGAAAAGTTTGAATGAGTCTCAATCCTTAAGAATCAGTGGTTATATCCTTCTAACACACAGTACCTGGGATGTGTCGGAAAAACGACACATGGGGACCGCAGAGGAGGAGATGCGTTGAAAAATAAGGCACTGTGTCAGATTTTCCGCTGCAGTACAGATGATGTATTGTTTCTGTCCACGCTGCAAGATGATGTGTCGATTTCCAGACCTTGGTTCCTCACTGCGATGCAGGAATATGTTCATGCCCAGGGATGATGCGTTGAAAATCCATATTGCACTGATAGAAGGAGCAGGCGCTGCATCGATCATGTAGATGATGTGGTGAAATTTCAGCCAAGAGGCAGGCTCTGCATCGATATCTGCAGGTGTTGCGTTGTTTGTCCGACACACAAGGAATTCCTGAAGGGGTCAAGTCTTTGTTGGTCCTGAGACTCCAGAAACAGGAGGCAAACTCAATCCAAGCCCTTGGAGAGCACTTTAGGAGGAAGGCAGAGTCCTTCCAGCAGAGTGAGGAGCACCAGGCAGCAGGGCAACAAGCAGGAGAGTAGTCCTTCAGCAAAGCAGTCCAGATGAGTCCTTTGGGCAGCCAGGTAGTCTCTCTGACAGAGTCGAGGTGTAGGTCCCGAAGTGTCTGGTTTGGTGGGAGAAGAGACCCAGTTTATGTAACCGGTAGGGGAAACTTCAAAGAGTGGTTCTGAAGTGCACAAGTTCCCTTTTCAGCCCAGCTCTTTCTGCCAGGATCCCTGTGAGCGGTTATCAGTTCTTTGTGTCAGGGCAGGGCACTGGCCTTTGAAGTGTAAGACAGAGCCCCTCCACCCTTCCTGCCCAGGGAGACCCATTCAGTATGCTGATGAATGCAGATGTCACTGAGTGTCCTGTGTTTATGGTTGTCTGGGTTGAATGCACAAGGGGAGCTGTCAACCAGCACACACCAGATGTGGGTTGGAGACAGAGCTGTAAGACACAGATGATAGTAACTGCAAAGAAATGCCCACTTTCTAAGAGTGGCATTTCCAAAATAGTAATATTAAATCTAGCTTCACCAGTAAGCAGGACTTTCTATTACCATTCTGGCAATACTAAACATGACAGGGCTACCCCCTCCAGATCAGAATCTACAACTTAAAAGTATATGAGGGCAGTTCTAATGCTAGTCTATGAGAGGAGCAGGCCTCACAGTAGTGGAAAATAAATTTGTGAATTTTTCACTAAAAGGACATGTAAAACACATAAGTATAATACATTGCACCCTGTCCCATGGGTTACCTAGGGCCTACCGTAGGGGTGACCTATATGTAGGAAAGGGGTCTTTAAGTCTTGGAAAGTAGTTTTAAAGTCACAGTGGCAGTGAAACTACACACATAGGCCTTGTAATGGCAGGCCTGAGATATGGTTAAGGGGCTACTTATGTGGGTTGCACAATCAGTGCTGCAGGCCCACTAGTAGCATTTAATTTAAAGGCCCTGGGCACAGGTAGTGCACTTTACTAGGGACTCACAGGTAGATTAAATACTCGAATTGCGTAGAAACCAATGTTACCATGTTTAGAGGAGAGAGCACATGCACTTTAGCACTGGTCAGCAGTGGTAAAGTGCACAGAGTCCTAAAACCAGCAAAAACTGGGTCAGAAAAAGGGAGGGAGGCAGGCAAAAAGTTGGAGGATGACCTTCCTAAGGCTTTCAGGTCTAACAGTCATATAAGCTTTCATTTTGTACCACCCGACAGCCAGCCTCACCAGCCAACTTGAATCCTGCATATCACTACACCATCCAACTTTAAGCAGGAAGAAAGGCACCCCTAAATTGCAGAACAACATCGCCAAACTGAGCTAAGATGCTAGAGAAAAGATGGCAGCTACTCAATGTGCATGGTGTGCAGCCTGTAGTCATGGCGTGGTGGCAAACCTGCAAAAGAAAGGAGAATCAACTATCTCCACTGAGAATCACAGCGAGCACAGGAACAACTCTTAAGTAGGCCCTAGCGAGGCGCTGTGTGCCCCAGTGAACACAGTGAAGGGAGGAACCCTGACTACTTGTGAATAGAACTAGAATGCATAGGTGGGAAGGCAGGTGAGCTCGCTGCATGGACACAGAGGGAAACAACTGGCACCTAAACAGCACTGAAGGTGTTGAAAGCTTCCAGCAACAGCATTTCTGGCAGATGAGGTTTTAGTATCCACAACCACACAGCCAAGTGGGAACCCAAGTGTTGAGTCAGAGAGTAAATAAAAAGTGAGCAGATACTGGAACTTCCCATCTATATCTCTTCCCAAACAATTACATGCTATCAGAGAAACATGGTGGAACCTGACAAAGTGGGCCGGAAGGTAGTTATCATATAGAAGTTCCTTCCCATATCACTCAAGAAGGTTTTATTCATGCAAAATTGCGATACACATCAGCATGGGATGCTGCATAGACAGAAATACCTGGGGGAGAAAAACCTGCCCATCTCCTCCCAACTGCTTTGTTTTGAAGCAGACCAGAATATCCTGGACAGGTGCGACAGATAATCAGAGAACAGGTAAGCCTAGCCAGGCAGCGAGGTGCAAAGGAGAACAGGAATCCGTCAGCTGTGTATGCCTATTTAAAATCAGCCACTATAGCCACTAAGTTTGTGGACCCAAAGGAGCTCAAGAACTTACGGCCTATCTCCCTGCTCCCCTTCCCGGAAAAAGTCATAGAGAAGGCTGTCAACAGACCCGCCTCTTCGAGAAGAACGGTACTCCGGACCCTTCCCAATCTGGATTCCGCAGCAACCACAGCACCGAAACTGCCGTAATTGCCACCACCGACGTCATCAGAACCATACTGGACAGTTACAAAACTGTGGCCCTCATCATCCTGGACTTCTCGGCCACGTTCGACACCATCTGCCACCACACCCTATGCTCACGCCTCAGCAATGCTGGAATCTGCGACAGAGCCCTGGACTGGGTCACCTCCTTTCTCACCGGCAGAACCCAGAGAATCCGCTTCTCCCCATTCCACTCGGATGCCGCCAAAATCATCTGCGGCGTACCCCAGGGTTTGTCCCTCAGCCCGACCCTCTTCAATGTCTACATGACCCGCTCGCTAACTTCGCCCGATCTCACAACCTCAACATCATCTCATACGCCGACGACAACCAGCTGATCCTCTCCCTCACCAAGGACTCTGCCAAGACCTACCTCCACAAAGGAATGAAGGCCATCGCCGAATGGATGAAATGAAGAGCAGCTGCCTCAAACTCAATTCCGACAAGAAGGAATTCCTCAGCTTCAGCTCCACCCCCTCCGCATGGGATGATTCCTGGTGGCCTGCCACTCTCGGAACCACTCCAACTCCCACCGACCATGCACGCAACCTAGGATTCATCTTGGATCCCTCACTATACATGACCCAGCAAGTCAACACCATCTCCTCCTCCTGCTTCAACACCCTCTGCATGCTCCAAATGATCTACAAATGGATATCCACCGAAACCAGAAGAACAGTCACCCAAGCCCTTGTAAGCAGCAAGCTGGACTACGGCAATGCCCTCTACGCAGGAATCATGGCCATACTCCAGAAGAGGTTGCAACACATCCAGAACGCCTCTGCGCACCTCATCCTGGACATCCCCCACCACTGCCATATCACAGACCACCTGAAAAACCTGCACTGGCTCCCAGGCAACGAGAGAATCACCTTCAAACTCCTCATCCATGCACACAAAGCACTGCACAACACCGGACCAGAATACCTCAACAGACAACTCTCCTTCTACACTCCGACCGGGCATCTCCGCTCCCTCGCAACCGTCCCACGCATCTGCAGAACGACAACTGGCGGTAGATCATTCTCGCACCTCGCCGCCAAAACATGGAACACACTTCCCACCCACCTGCACCAGACCAAAGACCTCCCTACCTTCAGGAAACTTCTCAAGACATGGCTGTTCGAGCAATAGCAGCACCTCCCCTTCCCTTCTTCCCCCTCACCTCCTCAGCACCTTGAGACCCTCATGGGTGAGTAGTGCGCTTTACAAATTCCTGATTGAGTGATTGATTGCAACACATAATGGCACCCAAGAAATATATAAATGACACAACACCAACGACAATGGCTCCAAATCAATATGATGGGCCAGAATCCCCTGGCCTAAAACAGTGACAGAGGAACAAAGAGATGAACTGGACGCTCTACTAGAGGCTGTTGTAGCATTTTCATCCTTTGCAGAAATCAGTGCATATTGAGGTGGATGAATCTTTGGACCCAGTAAGTAGGGTGTTTGAACCATCAACAAAATTCAAATTATACCCCAAATGATTTAAACACCATGACAAATGTGGCCACGAAAGGAAAACTCCAATCAGAATAAAATTAAAGGATTTATTACAAACGCAAGCTTAAAGTCATGTAGACAATGCACAAACCCAAATTGTAAAGATACATAATCACAAGGTTGCCCAAGGCCTTAAAATAGATTTAGGCAAACTAACAGTAATAAAATGGTACTGAGATAATACATTGCTCAGAGTTTACAATCATTGGTCAATTTCAATTTAGCAGAATCACTAATCTTTAGCTGGGCACAGGTCAATCCTACAACTAACCAAATCAGGGAAACACATGTGTGGGGAGGAACACATGTGACAAAATACAAAAAGTATAAAAAAGGGCAAAAATAATGCAGGTCACAAACTAAGGGGGGTCATTATGAACATGGCGGTAAACACCGTCGGCCGCTGTGGCGACGGTGAACAGAAGACCACCATTGGAGGTTAATAGAAACCCACCATATAATGAAGCAAAAAACAGAAACCGTCAAATCCTCAGTTTCCACCAGCCACCGCCAGGGCCTTGTCGGCGGAAAGGCTGCACATGCCACCCCACCACCGCCAAGCAGACAAATCCCCCGCCCTCCAAATAATGATGCACAAATCCCCGTGGCGGACAGTGGATGTCGAATGACCATTGGTGGTACGGACCACCACGGCCAGCAATGGGACCCAACAGCAAGAAATGCACACATTGGCAAGTTTGAAACCCACACACCTGACACACATCCACAACACTATGAAACACTCACAGACACACCCCACAATCCTTTGCATTGCCAATAGGACAATTAAGACTAATAACACAACAATCAGACACAGAATGCAACATCACACAACTCACACACCCAACCACACAAAAGCACCTCACTAATATCCACACAACACCCCACCCACAACACACACCACGGCACCACCGAAGCACCCACACTTCACAGATAGGGAGCTAAGAACAATGGTGGATGAAATACTCAAGGTCGAGCCACAAATCTTCAGGGCACTGGTCCAGAACACACCCATCACCAGGAAGATGGAGCTATGGCAGACGATTGTCAACAAGGCCAACGCAGTGGGAAACCATCCACGCACAAGGGATGACATCCACAAGAGATGAATGACCTGCGTGGGAAGGTGAGGTCCATGAAATGAGGCACAAAATTGCGGTCCAGGAGACTGGGGAAGGACCCTCACCTACACCCTGACTACACAGACTGGGAGGAAAAGGTACTGCCCATCCTAAGGGCCTCACTGGACTCACTGGAGGAATGGACTCTGGTAAGCCATCTACAATTACCCCATATCCACCACACCTGTAATGCATGCACCACACCACCCCACCCCTCCAACTACCACCAAGACCACTACCCCACCTAGGCCACAATCACCACATCCTGTCACCCTGCATGCCCCCAAACCCACTAACAGGCCCACATCCCTCCCCCTGTGCACAGCCACCTACCCCTGCACGGAATCACAATGGCACTACACCACCCACAGTGCAACTCCACATTCCATGCAAAATGCAATGGCAACCCCACAAAAGGTCCCTGCATGGCCCAACAGTGGAAGAAACTGCACAAAATAGGCCAGAGCTGTGCATCCTCATCCGAATTAGAAATGTAACATACATGTCCATTTTCCCCCACAGTCACCACTAACCATGCCACCCTGACGGAAAGGCCAAGGAGTGCCAGGGCCGCACATGGAGACAGAAGCCCCACTCAGGATACTGGAGAGGGAAGTGTGGGCATGTGGGCAGTGAGGATTACCCTGGCCCGTCACACAGTCCTGGACTGTCACCCTCCAGCAGCCCCACCCAGGACACCACTGACACCCCTACCACCCAGCCACCAACATCGACCCTGGCCAAACCATCCTACACTAGTGTATCCAGGCCACAGACTGGTGGTACACAAGTACAGAGGTCAGAGTCTCCACCTACTAACAGGCAGGATGATGATGGCCCCAGTACAAGTGGTACTGCCAGACCTGTGCAGGGGACACAAGTACAGGGGGCTAGGGCCAGTGGGAGGGTATCAGTGGCCCAGGGGGGAGGCCAAAGGATGGATGCTGCAGCCCAGGGGGTGAGCTCTGAGGTCGTGGGAGCATACCACCATACACAAGACAGGATGGGCCAGATCCTGCCCACCCTGGTACAGAGTCAAAGGTTGCAGATAGCCCAACATCAAGAGACTATAGAGCAGTGGAAACAACTCAATGCCACCATGGCCACTATAGCAGGGGTATTGCAGCACCACTATCCAACCCAGCCTGAGACCCCCACAAACCTGGAAGCCCCTACCACTGCCCAGGACACAGACCTGCACTCAACATCAACAGCAGCAACTGGACTGGTGGCACTGGCAAAGGACACACAGCAGACCTGCACGCCTACCCGTGCAGCCCAGCACCTGACACTCAAACGGTCCCTCAGACCCAGATATGGTACAGGAACACCTGCCAAGACCAAGGCCCCCACCAAGAATGAACTATGACATGGACTGACTCCCAAGTGTGCCACTCTGCCACCATCCTCACCCACCAATAGCCACACAATAACTTGCAATGGACAGATGGACCTATACCCACTGCCACCAATCGTCCAGCGTATGTACCTACAATGGACATCCGCCATTAGCCCACTCCCTAGCTCTGTACTGTGCACCAATGCATTTGTGACACCAAATACAACACATGTACACCAAATTGTATGTCCCCTGTCATATTGATGAATCAATTGGAAATGTGAATGCATTATCCTGTCAATACCATAATCAAACCTTTATTGCAAGAATGGCACCCCATGCAAAACATTATGTGGCGTAAACAGAAATGTACACCATGTTTGTCTCAATGGCACATGCAACCTCAATATTCAGGTAACATTGTCAATGACTACAGACCCCACATCCCAATAGTGAATAGGTCAGACAGATAATATGCATTCCAGACAACATCATCAGTGAACAGTACCTCATAATAAATGGAAGTAAAGTTGGGTCAGCTGGTTCCTAGAGTGAACATCTTCCCCCTCTTTATCCTCACCATCACTCTCATCCCCTCTCAGATGATGCAGATCTGGATATATAGCACCTTCCTCCTCCAGTAGGGGGATAGCTTTCCTCACAGCCACATTGTTTAGCATGCAGCAGGCCACCACTATTCCACACACCTTCTCAGGGCCATAGCACAGGGATCCCCCAGTGAGATGGAGGCAACGGAATCTAGCCTTCAGGAGACCTATAGTGCGCTCTATCACCCTCCTGGTACATCCATGGGCCTCATTGGAATTCCTCTCTGCATCTGTCCTAGGATTTCTCGTAGGTGTCAGGAGCCAATGCATGTTGGGATAGCCAGAATCACCTGCAAAAGTGGTTGAAACAGGACTGTAACAGACTTCCATTACTTGCAGACAGCCTGGCTGTCAGCTATGTACAGAACCAGTGTCATACACACTCACCTATGAGCCATGTTCTGTCCCCTTGTAGTTGATCCATCATGTGTGGTACATTGCTGTTTCTGAGGACAAATGAATCATGGACTGATCCTGGAAACATGGCATTCACATGTGAAATGTACTGGTCTGCAGTACACACCAATTGTATGTTCATTGAGTGGAAGTTCCTCCTGTTTCTGTACACCTGTTCATTTACTCTTGGAGGGATGACAGCTATGTGGGTGCTATCTATGGCACCAATCACATGGGGAATGTTACCAAAGGAATACAATTCAGACTTGATGGCAGGGAGATCAGCCCTTTGTGGAAACTTCACGTATGTCTGCAGGTGTAGTACAAATTCATCCAGGAATTTGGACAGGATGAGGCTAAACATTGGCTGTAAGAACCCTGCACCCATGCTCACTGTCACCTGAAATGAGCCTGTGGCCAGAAAATGAAGTACAGAGAGCACTTGCACTTCTGTAGAGATGGCATGCTGATTCGGTTTAGCTGGTCTTAGTACTGGATCCAGTAATGCGCATAGCTCATGGATTGTAGCACGGGTGAGTCTGTAATTGATAATGATGTGACGTTCCACCATGGTCTCCAAATCAACAAGAGGTCTGTACACAGACGGGGCCCTCCCTCGCCACATGGGCCTGTACCTAGGAGGGGTGGAGAACCCTTGTGAGGGACACACATACATATACACAACATGTTGTGTATAAATAACTGATTAACATTATGTAGGTTACACACAAGCATGGTATGATGTACAACTGTAGGGACATGTATGAAGTGATACGTCTGGACTGTTGTGGGCAGAGATGAGTCATGTGGGCATGTGACTAAGGGCTGTGTTCCATAGGGCCTGCATGGGGCCCATGACCAGGAAATATCTGCGTAGTACTAGCAAAATGGCAGCCCCCTGCCATCCAGATATGTTGCAGTTGAAGTGACCTCATTCTGCTGGCGGTTGTTGTGATAGCGTAAGGTGGTGTTCACCGCCGTGCACCCATTCATTGGTTAACATGGTTGTCAATGGGGAATCTGGGCCAATCATGATTGCCGCCGGCGGTGACGGTGCACACCGCCGCGGAGCGTACGCCATGTCATCACCCCAGGGTCACTTGACTCCCAGATCCCGTGCATGGAAGTACTCCTCTGAGTGTGCTGCTGTGTCCTGACTCTGGTTACTCAAACAGCACGAGTCACAGGGAAAAGGCCCCCAGCCTTCACCACGGAGGAGCTGGAGAAGCTGGTGGACACAATCCTACCCGTGTATGCCAAGATATATGGGCAACCAGAGGTGCAGGTAAATAGGCGGTTGACGTGCATGGATGTGTGGGATGGTAGTGGATTCCTGTATGCGTGTGTGGTCGGTATGTACCTGCACAGACGTAGAATGTTTGGCAAGTACCATGAGTGAGGTGGTGGGATGATGTTGTAAATTGTCCGTCCCATAGGAGACGTATAGTCAGCGGTGTCACATGGCCATTTTCTGAACTCTGTGTTTCTATTCTTTGTGTCCCCTACAGGTCAGCGCCCATCAGAAGAGGGCACTCTAGAAGGCCATCGCCAGGGAGTTGCGGACCCTAGGGGGTTAACAACCGTCGGAGCACCCACTGCAGGAAGTGGTGGGAGGACCTGCTGCGCTGGGCCAGGAAGACCTGCAAGGCCCAGCTAGGGAAGTCCTCCTAAGGAGGAAGGGGTGCCGTCGGGCCCTGACACGCCTAATGCGCTGATTCTGGCGGTGGCATATCCAGACTTGGATGGGCGCTTGAAAGCTGCACAGCAGCCACAAGGGGGTGAGAACCAACACCATGTCATGGCTCTTAGATGGATGTCTGAGGGTCCTGTAGGATCTATGCTGTCTAGTGCCAGGTACTCTGACAGGTGTCTTACAGCAATCTGGCCCCCATGGGCACTGAGATGATTAGGGGCAGGTCTGCAGTTCATCAGGTCCTTGTGTCATGTGGTAGATGAGGGGTATGCGAGGGTTGTGGTCACTAGTCAGTGGCATAGGCATTACTATAGCTGTAGGTGCTGCATGTTTGTGTATATGCTGGGTGGGAGTAAGAGTGAGCCAAATATGTACATCCATTCAGATGTGAACATATTTCTCTCCTGTTTTGTCTCCCCACCCCTGTACTCTTGTGTTTCCTGTGTACATCAGCACTATCTGGCGAGGGAGCAGTGGCACCGGCGAGTGAGGATGCAGCAGCCCACGGTTCCAAGGAGGCAGAGTCTACCAACGCCAAGAGGACCAGTGGGTTGGAGGGTGAGGGGAGTACCACGGGGGAGGCAACTACCACTGGCAGTAGTGACTCAGATACCTCCTCAGATGTGAGCTCCCTAGTGGTTTCGGACCCTATTCGGCCCACCCATTCCTTGACATCTTCCGCCACCCCATACCATCAACGCCCTCCAAGTTGCTCCCCACCCAGTTGCCTGTGCCCGCTCACCCAGAAGGGTGGGCGTCTCCTTCGCCCCAGGCACCTCATCCCCTGCCCCAGTCAGCCCTGCTGCCCTCACGGAGGAGGCTATTGACCTCCTGAGGACCATCTCTGTAGGGCAGACAACCATTGTGAATGCCATCCAGGGGCTAGCATCCCAGATGCAGCAGTGCAATGCATATCTGGAAGGCATTCACAGTACCATGTCTGACCTATAGAGATCTTTTCAGGCTCTGGCCTCCTCTTTGATGGCAGCCAGTGTCCCTGGCCTTTCCGTCCCCACTCCACCCACTTCTATCCCTTCCAGCACCCCGCTCCCTTCACTCATCCCAAGCACATGTTGAGACCGCTGTGAACACACCTCAACACACAAAAAACATACACAGAAACACAAGCACCACACTTCCCACCACAGGCATACACACAGCCAACATACAAAGGCACACACGACAACATCCACTTCCCCCAGTGTGTTCACCTTTCCCGAATCCCTGTCTGTCACCTCTACATGCAGACTCACATGCACTGCACCCTCATTCACTGTTGCTGACCCTATTCTTGCAGTCACCACAACATCAGACATCCAGTCATGCACCCCAGGCACCACATCTGCATTCACCACAACATTCACTGAAACTTGCAGCACACTCACCAGACTTGCAGACACCCAGACAACATCCATGTACACTGGCAGCCTGTATTGTCCCACTGTGTCCACCCCCCTCCTCCCAAAACACCCTAACGTTTCCCAGACACCCACCCAACACACATCCACCACACCTCAGCATACTGTACAGGCACTTGCATCCATGTCCACCACACCTACACCAGTTACAAGCATTCCCTCTACCTCCACTCTCACACCTTCCTCCAAATCCACCCCAACTGCCCCTGAAAAACATTTCCTGTCCCGTGTTGACCTGTTCGAACCCACTGGCCCACCCCGTCTTGTCCCTAAATGTGCCCACCTCCTTGCCCTGTCCACTCCTTTCACATCTAAGCCAGCCCCAGTCCGGCCTTCCCATTCCCGTGCCCCTTCCCCAGTGATCAAGAAGCCCCGTGCTGGTCCTGGTCCATCTGTCCCCCCCCCGGTCCAAGCCGCTTTCCCACCTTCCAGGCTAAACCCAAACACCCTCCACCTCCCAAACGTGAGCCCAAGCCCCCCCCCTCACCAACGTAAGTCCCCGCCACCGCCTACCCCTGTTCCCTGAGGTGCCTGGCTGCCCCACTGATGTCCCTTTATGATGTAGTACCATGTGCACAAGTGGGAGTTAAGTTCAGGCCATTTGGGCCCTTCAGCCTTTTTATGTTGGACTGGCCAATGGCCCTATTTGGACATTGAATTTTTCACAATTATTAAAGTTTGAGTGCCCAGTGTTGCTGTTGGCACACTCTGGAGACGTGGTTCATCATTTCATTGTGGGGGTATGGTGTGCACATGTGTGTACTTTGGACAGGTTACATTGGACTTGTGTTGGGTAAGTACCTCTTGTTCTGGTGTGAGTGGCTTGTGATGGTGTGAGGGGTTTGGGGTGCGTTGCAGGGTGGATGGGGTGGGTGGCTGTGTAACTATGAACTTTCTTCCCTTGTTTACTAGGCTGCAGTACTTACCATCGTCGTCTTTGTTGGCGGTCACGGTCGTGGAGGTATATGGCAAGGAGCAGGACTGGCATGATTTCCAACTCTCTCTCCATGTCTGCTTCGACGTGTTGTGTGCCTATGGTGAGTGTTCCCTTTTATATTGCTTGTTTCCGCCAGGCTTTGCGTGACGGTGGTTCCCGCCCCAGAACTGACGCCGGTCTTGTGCTTCATTATTTGTTGGGTGGGTTGGGCCTTTCCGTCGGCCTATGGGCGGCCTCTTCCATCGATGCTGGCATTCCTCTGCTGGCGGTGAGTGGTTTTCATGCTGGCTGTTTTTCATGTCCTTAATTATTTTGTGGTCCTGACTCCCAGCCTGTTGGTGGTAGTTACCGTCACTGCCGGTGGTGCGGTCTTTCCCTCCATGTTCATAATGAGGGCCTAAGTTAGGCAAAAGGTAGGTAAAAAGGGAAAGCGCCAGCATCTCAAAGCTTGGTCAAGAGTCTTCTGAAGAGGAAAATAAAATAATTTCTTAGAGTAAAGGGCGTTTCAAAGGTATGGCAGAGAGGAAGATACCTCTCCAAGGGTACAGCATTCAGGGAATCTTCATCAGCAAAGCATCAGGACTAGCAAGACATCTGTAAGCGTCAGAAACTCTCTGCAAGCTGCTAGGAACTGCGAGGGCTGCTAAGAATTGTTCAGGACTGCAAAGGCCTGCTTCCAAGTTCAAATGTCCATCAATCTTTTAGAATTCACAAAGCATTCTCTCTATACCTAAACAATAGAGCCTATTGCCAGCTAGCTAAGCTTCTTATGAGAACATAACTTAAAAGAAAGTTCATGTTAGAAAATGGATCAGCATTTCTAGCACAGTCACAATTTACAACCTTCAACAGGCCTCCCTCACTCATGCTAACAAAAAGGAATCATAATAATGTGTTTTACTAATATATTTTAGTAAAACACATATAATATGTGCTAGACCTGGCATCCTTGACGCGGGGTCCCCTAACTTTTTTGCCTCTACTTCCCAGGTTGTTGCTGTGTGCTGGACTCTGTTTTTGTTACTCTGGGCACTTTACCACTGTTGACCAGTGCTAACGTGCAAGTGCTCCCTATGTGAAATTACATGTGTTATTGGCTTTTCCATTATTGGAATATTTTGTTTACTAGTAAGTCCCTAGAAAAGTGCACTAGAGGTGCCTAGGGCCTGTAAATCAAATGCTACTAGTGGGCCTGCAGCACTGATTGTGCCACCCACATGAGTAGCTCTGTAAACATGGCTCAGACCTGCCACTGCAGTGACTGCGTGTGCAGTTTCAAACTGCTAATATGACTTGGCCAATGTACCTGCTTGCCAAGTCCAAACCTTCCCTTTCTATACATGTAAAGCACCTCTAAGGTAGGCCCTAGGTAGCCTCATGGGCAGGGTGCAGTTTATGTTATAGGCGGGACATGTACTGATGTGTTTTACATGTCCTAACAGTGAAATACTGCCACATTCGTTTTTCACTGTTGCAAGGCCTATCTCTCTCATAGGTTAACATGGGGGCTGCATTTAAATATTCTTAAAGTGCAGTTTCCCCTTTGAGAGCAGAGGGAAATGCGGAGTTTGGGGTCTCAGGACTCACAATTTATAAATACATCTTTTAGTGAAGTTGTTTTTAGATTGTTAGTTTGAAAATGCCACTTTTAGAAAGTAGGCATTTTCTTGCTTAAACCCTTCTGTGACTCTGCCAGTTTGTGGGTCAGACTGACATTTGGGCTGTTTGTGAATCTCCTCTAGACAGTGACACAAAGGGAGCTGGGGTGTAGCCTGCACATCCTGATGAGCCATCTGGGCTAGCGTAGAGGGAGGAGTGGTCACTTACACCTGAATGGGCTGTGCCTGCCCTCACATATTGCAGTCTCCAACACCCTGGTGTGTGTCTGGGGCCTGGCCTGGGCAAGGCAGGATCCTGTAAACAACAGAGACTTTCTTTGAAATTGGGCAACTTCTAAGGTAGAAAGGGGGTATTGGACCCAAAACCCTAGACGTAAGATTTCTTCAAGATTTGCTTCTAGAATCAAGAGGAACCTCTGCCAAGGAGAAGAGCTGAGGAGCTGAGGAAAAGTTATGCCCCTGCCTTTGACTGTGCTTTGTTGGGCTATCCTGCAGTTGCTGCTTCTGCCTGTGAAAGGGGACAAAGACTGAACTTTGTGGTATATTCCTGCTTGAGAAGAATCTCCAAGGGCTTGGACTGAGCTTGCCCCTGTTATGAAGTTTCAGGGCCATCAAAGACTTCCTCTGGCAGCACCTAGACTCTCTGCTGAGACTCCTGCCCTGCCAAGTGATGCTAATCCAGTCCCTGGGACATTGAAAGGGGAAACTGGTGGAAAACCAAGAAAAACCAGGTGAAGCGACTTCGGACAACTCCGGACTGATACTGCTGTTGAATCCCGTGACACCAAAGCCATGGTCTTTGCAGGACTTCGACGACCCCTCAGGCCTGACGCCGCTGCAGACTCACTGAAGTCCACGATTCTGTAGAAGTCGCTGCACCATGTCGTGACTGCACCAACTCCACTGCTCCGCAGCAAAGGACCTGACGCCTCTTTCTGATGCCTCCGCTCTGTAGCACCAGAACCGTCACCGCCTCAGATCTAGCAACGCCACAGTCCCTGACTCTGTGCACCGGCTTGTTTCCTCATTTTCACAAGGTACTTTATCTGGGGGTCTGTGTGACTCCGTGACCGGTGCCATTGGTGTCAGATTGGTGAGAACAACTCCATTACGATGCCGTGATACCACCTTATTGAAGTATTTGTGTTTCTGAGCGTTATTTTTGTGTTTTACCTTTAAAAATTTATACCTTTGTTGGTGTATGTTGGATTTTTGTCATTTTGGTCTTGTTTTGTTCAGATAAATATTGGTAACCTGACTGCCAACCAAAGACCCTATTTCTAACAATATGCAAAATTATAAATTCAACATTAATAATATTTCATTAATATGTTGTTGGACCTGGCCCTTTTACAGGGTCATTCCCCAGACTTTTTGCTTTTTGCCTCCTTATTTTTCTGACCTTTGTTGGCTGACGTTTTGACTCTGAGCACTTTTTCACTGCTAACCAGTGCTAAAGTGCATGTGCTCTCCCTTACAAAATTGGTATGATTGGATTATACCTAATTGGCATATTTAATTTACCTATAAGTGTCTTGTAAAGTGGTATCCCTACACCCAGGGCCTGTAAATTAAATGCTACTAGTGGGCCTGCAGCGCTGCTTGCGCCACCTACTGAAATAGCCTGTCAAACCTATCTAAGGCCTGCTAGCGCAGAGCCTGTGTGCGTAGTTTCCTGCCACAGGGACCTGGCATCTAAATTTACTTGCCAGGCCCAGAACTCCCCTTTTACTACATGTAAGTCACCCCTAAGGTATGCCCTAGCTAGCCCTTTGGGCAGGGTGCCATGTATGTAGAAGGCAGGACATGTGCCATGTTGCGTGGCCTGTCCTGGTAGTGACAAACAGCCTAACTTGGTGTCTCACTGCTGTGAGTGCTGCCTCCTTATGGGATTGCATTGGAAATGCCCTGCCTTATTTGTAAGGGGTATTGTCTGATTTATAAGGCGTAGTGTAGGCATGTTTGGTATGGTTGTGATAGTTGTGAGAAACGCCGCTTACTGGTGTAGGTGTATTTTTTATTACTATCACAGAAATGGCACTTCAAGAAAGTGCGCATTTATCTGTGCTTATGACTTTGGTGTTTTTCAGCTTGCCTCCAATCCATGTCTGGGCAGACTGACAGTTGAGGCTTTGTGCATACTTCTCAGACAGCCTGAACACAGGGAGGGTGGAGGTGTCACAGAGGTGCATCTACATATTGTAAAGCCTTCCTGGCTGAGAGAAGGGAGAGGCGGGGCACACCTGCATTTGTAAAGACTGTGCCCTGGCCTCACACAAAAGGGTCGTTTACCCCCCACTGATGTTTGGAGCCTGTGCTGGAGGAGAGAAAGGGCACTCCCAGAACCAGTTGTAACTGGTTGGAACCCCCTCTCCTGACCATTGTAAAACACACTGTAACCCTAGTATAAGTACAGGGGAATTTTCCCCACAATTTAGACATCTTTTGGACATTTTGGGAACTCCAGGAACCTTACATGGAGCTGGGCAGGACGCTGTTGAAAGGACTCACCAGGACCCCCTTGGACTGCTGCTGCTGTGCTGACCTGTGACCTGCCTGGTCACAAGGAGGAACTGCCACTGCTGGTAACCCCTTGTTGTGCTGACCTGCTGCTGGGTTCTCCAGCCCTGAACCCCCCTTCTTTACTTTGTTTTCTCCAGAGGCAGGGTGCTGTGGCCCCTGACCTCTGTCAAACTTTCTTCAGCACACGGAGTGCTGCATTTCTGCACTCGTGCTGCTTTGAGTGCTCTTTTGTACCTAAAGCGCTTTTTCTAAAGTGCGCTTTTCTGCCAGCAAATAATCACCACGGCAGCCCAGCCTGAAGATTTGGCCAAAGTGCTGCGAAAAGCGCTCTTTTGATGAGCCAAAATCACTGTCCCAGTCCGGGCATACTTTGTTTACAGAGCGCGAGTAGCGTGCGCTCTTCAATGCCCCGGGGCACGGTCCACTCCTTATAGCGCTCCCGGGGCACTAGCTGCCTGCAACTCCTGAAGAATCACTGCGGCGGACCGGGAACAACTTTTTGACACTCGTGCACCACGTCGGGTGCGGGCGAGTGCCTTCTCAGGCCCCAGGAGGGGTTTGATCTCTTCAGAGCCGCAGTGCAGGACTCGGGGAAGGCGAGGGAAGTGCCCCCTTCCCTGGTCGCTGCCGTAGGAGCAGGACGCTCCTTTTTCACACTGGGACAGGGTGTGCGGAGGCCGAGGCAGGCCCCCATCCAGATTGCAGGCCCCCAGAGGGGCCTGTTTTCTAAGAGGAGAGGGTGCCGACCGCCCCTCTCCCCCAGGAGCACCACGTGGCCCCCCTTGTGCGCACAGGAGCACCAGGGGCCCCCTCATGCTCTGCTAGGCACAGGGAGTGCCTCCACACCAGGAAATAAGGTACTTTTCTAGTAATATAGTGGCGCTATGAGCCAAATATGGACCTAGGAGAACTCATATGTTCTACCTGCTTTCCTGCCACTACATATGTGTGCTGATGTTCCTTTTATGGGCATGACTAGCTAATATGTATTTTTATGACTTGTGATATGTTCTCTAATGTTCCTTTTATGGGTATTTAGGAGTTATTCATGACAAGTGCATAGAATTCTTACTGTAATTCCTGACTACTGCTTATGTTGCAGAATCCTGAGTACTTACGCGTTCTAATGTGACAACTGCGTATTCTTGCAGAGTATTAGTAACTTGTGTAACGTTCTGACAACTGCTAACGTAGCAGGGTATTACTTACGTGTAATGTTGGTCTAATTATGTTTTGTGCAATACAGTTTATTTTTACATAGCTCCGTGTTGTATTTACTTTGTGGTGTACATTTTGCGTCACGTGTGTTGTGTGTGTTGTGCAAATGCTTTACACATTGCCTCTGGGATAGGCCTGACTGCTTGTGCCAAGCTACCAAGGGGGTGAGCAGGGGCTATCTTGGACGTGTAACCCCCTTGCCCTGACTAGAGTGGGTAGGTTCTGCCTGGCTGAGGTGCATACCCTAGCCAACCAGAAACCCCATTTCTAACATATGTGTAATATGTTTCATTTCAAATGAGAAAGCTTTGCTACTGCATTTCATTAGCTACGACTGAGAATTGCATTTCTCTAACTTTTGGTCATATTTTTAAAACAATCATTAAAAATCGTTTTTATATGCACTGTTAGTCTACAGTCTAAACTACATTATAACATAAGTCTTATCCCTTGTAATTTAATTCAAATGCCACCTAACTCAAACTCTGAAATACAAACATGTGCAGGTTTAACTTGTGTGTCAATGCCACTTTCTATGTTTAACCATTAAAACTATGATTAAAATAAGCATAAACTGTCACATTATGATGACCTTGTCCAACACGGGGAACTCTACTAATGGTTCGACTACATCAGTCCCCCCTTGATGGCAACTATGGCATGACAAATTATTCCCACTCTCATTTTCAGTGAGACAACCCCAAACCCTCAGAGGTTCATTTCAGGTAAAACCTTATGAAATCATGTAACTGCTTGACATTACTGTAATATAAGCTTCTCCTACTCTCCAGTTCGATCTCTTCCCTTCTCTGTTTATTCTATGATCCTTTCTCCTTCAGTACCCTGTACAACCTGTAAATGTCCAACTGCAACTAGGGCCGATAAGATCACAATCAATAGAGTCTCAGTATGATTCCCACAATACCTCTTCCCAAATTTCCAAACCATCTACCAATGTCTGTAAAACCATTTCCTATAGCTTCCCATGTACCTGTTGCTGTCAGTTCTTTCGGGTCTCTTTTCAAGTCAGTCATGTTTGAAATATAAGTTCTTATCTCTTTACTATTGTCAGGGATGTATGTGTAAAATTGTTGCACATGTGCCATTTTGTAAACTCCGCCTTCCTTCAGGAGTAACATGCCCAAAGCAAGATGATTTTGTAAAACCATTGATCTCCTAGCTACCATTTCTGTGTCCATTAACAATATGGCACCTGTGGTGTCTGTAGAAAACTTATCTACTATTGTTGACAACTTCCCCATCTTGATGTCATTCAATATCACTCCTACCGATAACATTATGACACTAAAATGTCTCTTGTAATCTCTGCCCCTCTTTGGACTCTGGAGTTGGATCTCTCACTCCAAATTGGATCATTAAAATGTTACACATGATAAATCTTTGGAAAACCTACTCCCAGGTAACATGTACCATACCAGCCTTTCCGCAGCTTGTAATAGGCATTTTTCCCACATATGAAATAAACACCTGGTATGGTGGGGCCTTGACCATTCAGCATAACAGTCCAAACACTTTTAAACAAAAATACATGTCTACACTCACAAGTACCTACAAAATGTGTGTCAGGCTTTGATTTCGGCCTATATGTGCATAGCTTCCCTACATGTTTCCAATCACTAGACCAGGAATCCTTGATTTCCAACCACTGAATGTGTTGCATCTTTCTCCCAGTTCTGCAACAGTACTCCTTTTTCTACTTTGGTTTTCATTGCTCTCCTTCTTTCCTCTACTTGTCCAATTAATTCATTTCCTACAGGACTGACAATGGAAGTTAAATTATTCTTGTGTGCAAATACTGTTCTAAATGTCAATGTAGGTTCAAAGAAACCTCCCACATAATCAATGTATTTGCCTTTGCAATGCTGCTTAAATGTTTTATGACAGGGACAATTAAAAACACTAAATCATAATTTGAATAGAAGTATTGGTAATACTCTTGCTGACAAAACATTGATAGTAACAGACTGCAGGAAATTACATAGGTTAGGGATAAACTGAGATAAGTTATTCCTTCACTAACCGATGAAGGGAACTGTGTACACACTTAACAGTTTCTATCTTCCATTGTCTTAACAAATTCATAAAATTATTTATAATACACTTTGCTGATCAATCACCTTAAGAACTTTCAGTGTGCAAATACTTCTAATCTGTGTGAAATGAATTTGTATCTGCAAGGGGATTTACTAATTCTTGGGCAAGTGCGGGTGCAATCTTATCTGAATCATTTGCTGTGGGCCAACTCAAACCTATAATCATGAGAACTGTAACTACTGTTAGACCTATACATGCATGTTTACTTTTACTACGTCTATTGTGATTTGACTCCATGAGTTCTCTAATTCCAGAACAAAAAAAGTCAGAATTCAAAAATCAAAAAGTCAAAATTCAGAGTGGTTTATGTTTATCACTGTCTCTTTTTAGTCCTTTTTGTTTGTGAACAAAGCAATTAAAATAGTATTTTTCAAAAAAATAAATAAATGCAATGATTCACAAAGTTACTTGATCTTCTAGAAAATCCATAGAGAATTTCGCTACTTGCAAATGTTCAAAATCTTCTACTAAAAAGTTCAAATGTCTCTAATAAAGGCACAGTTTGCATTCACTGATAATCACTTCCAAGATGTAATGTCTCTCTTAATCGACTGGCAATGAGATTTCAAAGCTCAGTTCCAAAGCAATTTCACTCTCAAGAATATTGAGCTGGATTTGAATTGTTAGCACAAAAGGCGACAAACTCCTGTTCCAGTCATCAGCAGAATAAGATGTCTAGTCAGGTGCTGAGTACTTTCTGCTTGCCACTCATTTTCTTTTTGACCTTCTGTTTACTTGACTCCTAGCATCACTTTCACTTTGACTCAACTCTTCAGGCCCTTCAGCAATAGTTGAAGGTACTTGTACAGCTGGCACTGTTTTCTCCTTAGGCCAATTGTCTCCGGGTACAACTCATTTATCTAGCAGAAACTGATCCTTGGTCAGCATTCAAGCTTGCATGAGTAAACTGATTCTGCCTCAGCTGTTCTGTACCATTCACTGTTATCACCTTGGTTGACTCGCTCAGAACCCCATCAGACACAGTCTGTGCTGCAGCCACTTGTCCAGGCCCAACAGCTTGGCTAAACTGATCCCTCGTACTCACTGTAACTTTTCAGCAAGGAGACCTGGAACTTTGTGAGCGTGGCTTGTGTGTACTCAATTCGGGAGACCAGTGTGCTTCACAGCTGTTGTTGTCACAAGAACCACTGGCTAAGGACCTTTCCAATGCGGCTCCAAGCATGTCTTCCTTACATGTTTTTTTAGCATAACCCAATCACCAGGACATAGGTCATGACACAGTTCCTGCTGCTGCTGTACAGTAGCCTCTCTAACCTGATGAGACAAAGAACACACAACATTAGATAGTCCTTTGCAATAATCCAGCACCAAGTCATCTGTAATGTTCACAATCGCATTTGCAGGCACTGCTGACAATCTTATCACGTCCCATGATAATTTCATGTAGAGACAGTCCTGTTTTTCTGTCAGGTAAGCTGCGCATACTCATAGAAACAAGAGGCAAGGCAACTGGCAATTTCAGTGTTGTAGTTGCATATACTTTCTCCAATTGGGACTTCAGTGTCCCATTTATTTGTTCTACCAGACCTGATACTTCTAGACGACAACTGCAATGCAATCTTTGCTCAATTTGTAATGCTGCACACAGCATTTTAAGGACCTCACTGTTGAAATGAGTACCAGGATCTGATTCTAGAGAAGTTGGGAATCCAAATCTAGGTATCAGCTCTGTAAGTAACAGCTTCACCACTGCGAGACTATCATTTCTTCTTGTGAGGTAAGTCTCAACCCAGTGCAAGAAAATACAGACAATAACTAGAACTTATCTCAATCCCTTGTACACTGGCAACTCAATCAGATCCAACTGCATTCCGTTAAATGGTCCTTCTGACCTACCTATGTGAGTCAGTGTAACAACTGTATGTTTCCTTACATTAATTGATGGCATGTGGCTTCAGCAATCACTCTAAATTTAGGATTAAACCAACTTGGTCTGAATGTTCTAACCATTGTGTCTCTACCTATCTGTGCCTGTCCATAGTAATGTCTTGCCTTTGGGACAGTAAGCTATTTAGCAACATTACTTTTCCATCACTTGAAACCCAAACGCCATCTTCATTCTTTTTTACACACCCTGCTCTAAGTCAGCTTTTCTGCTCTTCCTCTGTCACTCTTCCTTCAATCTTTTTACTTCCTACTGTGTGTCAACGGCAGTCATCAAGACATTGTGACTTGTCTCATTCTGTGTATCACTGTTCTACTCTCCATTAAAGGAGGTACAACTAAGAGCACAGTACCTAGCAACTTCATCTGCATAGGTATTACAGAGGGTAAAATAATCAGTTGATTTCCTATGTTCTAGGCATTTAACAGCGGCAATTTTTGCTGGTTACTGTAATGCATTCAACAAATGGTAAAGTCTGTCACCGTTTTGGATTGGGGAACCAGAAGAGGTCATAAAACCTCTCTGGGACCATAACTGTCCAAAATTGTGAATGACATCAAACCCATATTGTCTATCAGTGAAAATTGTCACTTTAAGCTGTTCCAAGACACAGCATGCTCTGGTAAGAGCAACCAATTTGGCTACTTGGGCTGAAAAGACTTCTCAAAGCCAGGAGGCTTCTATCACATCTGAGACTGTGCAAACTGTATAAATTGCTCTCAGGGTACCATCTTTATGTCTCAACCAGGAGCCATCAACAAACATGACCTAGTAATTTTCATCCAAATGAACGTCTCAAATATCAGGCATTGGCTTGGTGCACATTTCAGTCACATTGAGACAGTCATGCTCAACCTCATGGCCACTTGCATTTTCAACAGAAATAGGTGTCAAAGTTGTGGGGTTTAAAACTGTCATCTCTTGATATTCACATTCGAAGAGGCAAGGATCACTTGCTCATAATGGGTAAATGGCACTTGTGAGCTACTGAGTCTTTGTTCGAGTTAACAAAATTTCCACTGAGGGCGGGATAAAAACTTTCAGTGAATGTCCCATCACAATACTTTCACAGTGTTCTATGCTGATGCTAAGTGCTGCCAAAGCCTTTAAACAAACAGGCACTGCTGCTGCTACAGGATCAAATGTGCCAGTAAAATAAGTCACAGTTTTGTTTGCATTCCCATGCAACTGTGCCAAAACTGAGAGCGCACATCCATTTCTCTCACACCAAAACAAAGAAAACATTTGTTATAATCAGGCATTCCCAGAGGTGGGGCTCGGCAATAGGCTTTCCCTCAGCTCTGTGAAGGCAAGTATGCAATTTTCATCCAGTGGTATCGGATCAGTCACATCCGTGTGTTTAAACTTCTGTAAAGGCTTTGCCAAAAAGCAGAAGTTTGGAATCCACTGACGACAGTAGCTAACCATTCCCAAAAATATTTGGCCTTCTTTCTGTGTTACTGAAGGATTAATTTTCATGATTGCTGAGATTCTTTCTTGAGACACTTGCCTCACACCTTTCTCAATATGATGACCTAAATATAGGTCCTCTTTCTTGCAATACTAAAACTTAGCAGGGAAAACTTTATTTTCTCCTACATGATTCAAGAGGTCAATGTTATCTCTTCTGCATGCTTCTCTGGTATTTAAAGCAACCTACAGGTCAGCAATATATTGTACTAAGACTGAATGATAGGGCATTTTAAAGGACTCCAAATTCTTCTTCAAGATCTGGTTGAAAATGGATGGTGACTCTGTATACCCCTGAGGAGTTCAACACCATGCCAAAACACGACTGACAAATTTAAATGCGAATGAATACTGGCGGTACATAAAAAAATGCTTGTCAAAGGGTCAATGACTGTGAACCACTCACGGGGAATTTGGAATAAAATCACTTCAGAATCCGGTACCACAGGACTATATGGAATTACATTATCGTTCACCTTTCTCAAATCCTGAACAATGCATTATTTTTCACTGGGGTTCTGCAATCCAGAAATAGGAGAGTTATAGGGACTTCTCATGATTTCTTTTAAAATACCCTGCTCAATCAAACAATCAATCAAAGGGGTAATACCAACAATTGTCTCTGGGGACATATTATATGGAGGAAATTTTGGATACACTGCTTTCGGTTTCACTGTTATTTTAATGGGCTCAACACCTTTAATGAGTCCTATTTCTTTTCCTGAAAAATCCCAAACTTCTGGTGTCACAGTTTACTTCAAATCTTCGGGCAAATAATTACATGTCATCATTGGGTACAATGTCACACTTGGGTACTGCTCTACAATTTTACAGGGCACACCTTCCTCGTTTGTCTGAATCACTATTCCTTTGGGTGTGCAACTGATGAAACAATTCTGTTTACCCACCAGATGACGTCCCAGCAAATGTATGTGACTTAAATCACAGACCACAAATTGGTGCTCATCTTTAAATGAACCTATATTAACAGGGACATACACTGTTACAAGATATGCCAATTGTCTATTGGTGACTCCTACCACCTGAACTCTCATTCCTGAAAGGGGCAAATTTGGTGTGGGAGGCTGGCCTGCTGTGTGGTGGGTACCTATGGTACTTACACCTTATACCAGGTCCAGGTATCCCTTATTAGTGTAGTGTAGTCAGTGTCTAGAAGCCAGGCTCTCTATAGGTAGCTGTGGATGAGCAGCCAAGGCTTAACTAGGAGACATGCAAAGCTCATGCAGTACCACTGTAGTCACACACAGTACTTACACACATGAAAGAAACACCCAGTGTTACAAAAATAAAGGTACTTTAGTTTGGTGACACAAATACTAAAAATACCATAGAGGCTATACCCCCTTAGGAGGTAAGTAATACACAAATTATATACTTTAGTATGCAGAAATAGGCATAAAATAGTTAGAAAACAGTGCAATTAGTGAAAATCACAATAGTTAGAAATGGGCACAAACCATATACTAAAAAAGTGGAATGTGAGAGACGGTCCCCCACCCAGGTAAGTGGAGTATGTACAGGGGAGCTGGGGGTACTAGGAAAGACCAGAGGTAAGTACCACAGCACCCCCCAGTGACCAGGAAAGCAGGAGTGAATCACTGTAAATTCCCCAGAACACCAACTTGGAAGAAAAAAATAATAATGCACAGCTCAGAAGAGACTGCAAGACACCAACAGTGGATCCCTGGACAAGAGGACCTATGGAAGACGGGGACCAAGTCCAGCATGCACAGCAGAGTCCAGGAAGAGCAGGAGACCCTACGCACCAGACTGAAGGTGCAAGAGGGGAGTCATCGGTGACGAAGGAGAGTCAGCACTGCACCCAAGAAGATGAAGTCAAGTTCCTGGAGGATGCAGGTGATGTCCCACCCTGGAAGGTGGAATGCAGTCAGGTTTGCGTCTTTGGGTTCCACCAACAAGCCTTGGCATACGCAAAACTCTCAGTTAGTGGAAAGTGGAGCTGCCCGGGACCAGGAAGGACCAGGTGGACTCTACCAAGGAGGAGGATTCAGAGGGGGCCCTCAGCAACACAGAGAGCCAACAGAAGCACAGGCAGCACCCACAGCAGTCCCTCAGGATGGGGAAACAAAAGTCAAAGAAGGAGCCCATGTAGCACTACGAAAAGGGACCCCACCCCACGTGAAAAATGGTCATGGAGCTGTGCATCGCAGGATGGAGTGCTGGGGGCTGGAGCTTCCAGATGCCCGGAGATCCCTTGGGAAGGATGCCAACAAGCCTTGGCAGCTGCAAATGATGTGGTGCAAGGGGGTACCCTACTGCCAGGGCAGGCAAGGGCTTATCTCCACCCAAGTTGGACAGATGGAAAAGAGGACTGTCAGGACCACTTCAGTCCACCACCCGTGATGCAGGATCCACACAGCTCAGCAGGAAAGGGGATTCATGCAGCCGGTCTTCGTTGCAGTTGGTGCCTGCAGATGCAGGGGAGTGACTCCTTCACCCCAAGGGAGATTCCTTCTTCTTTCTGGTACAGGCTGAAGATGGGCTGTCCTCAGAGGATGCATGACCAGGGAAATGTTGCAGTTGTTTAAGGAGCCGTGGATACAATATTGCAGGAGGCATGTTGCTTGTTTGTTGCAGCTTATCGGGTCCTGGAGCATCCAGATGCAGTTTCTTCGGTCAGAAGTCGAAGTGGAGGTTGCAGAGGAGTCTTGCAAACTGAATCTGAGGAACCACCCAAGAGAGAGACCCTAAATAGCCTTGAAAGGGGGATTGGTCACCTAGCTGGGTTACCACCTATCAGGAGGGGGCTCTGACATCACCTGCTGATACTGGCCACTCAAATGCTCCCAGAGTTCCCTGCCAACCTTGAATTCAAGATGGCAAAACCCAGGGACCCTCTGGAGGAGCTCTGAGCACCACCCCTGAGGAGATGAGGAACAGGGGAGTGGTCACTCCCCTTTCCTTTGTCCAGTTTCGCGCCAGAGCAGGGACTGAGGGTCCCTGAACCAGTATAGAGTGGTTTATGCAAGGAAGGCACCAAATGTGCCCTTCAAAGCATTGCCAGTGGCTTGGGGAGGCTACCCCTCCCAAGCCTGTAACACCTTTCTCCAAAGGGAGAGGGTCTAACACCCCTCTCCCAAAGGAAATCCTTTGTTCTGCCTTTCTGGGCTTGAGTTGCTCAAGCAACAGGAGGGCAGAAACCTGTCTGTGAGGTGGCAGCATCTGGGGCTGCTTGGAAATCCTCAGAAGGCTGCAATGGCAATACTGGGGGGTCCTCTAAGGATCCCCCAGAGTGCATAGAATCATACAACCAATGCTTGCAAAAGCATTGGGGTATGATTCTGTCATGTTTGATACCAAACATGCCTGTGTTCGGAGTTACCATCTGGACAAAGGTATTGACCTTGGTCCATAACACGCGTAAAATGGCGTCCCTACACTCACGATGTCCAGGAAAGTGGGCCTGGGGTTCGTGGGGGCACCTCTGCTAGTGCAGGCGTGTCCTCACACACAGGTACTTTGCACCCTGCCCTCTGGGCTAGAAGGCCTTTCAAAGGGTTGACTTATAAGTGACCTAGTGCAGTGAAAAGTGGCAGTGAAAGGGTGCTTGCACCTTTTCACGCACGCTGCAATGGCAGTCCTGCAGAACGCTTTGCTTAGGCTCCCTTTGGGTGGCAAAATATATGCTGTAGCCCATAGGGATCCCAGGAACCCCAATGCCCTGGGTACCTAGGTACCATATACTAGGGACTTACAGTGGGGCACCAATGTGCCAATTGTGGGATGGAATACAGAGTTTTTGAGAGAGAGCATAATCACTGGTGTCCTGGTTAGCAGGAGCCCAGTAAACACAGTCAAACACATTGACATCAGGCAGTAAAAGGGGGGAACCTTACCAAGAAAGGGGGTAGTTTCCCACATTTGGTAATTCAGCAGTTCTGACTGTGAAATGTGTAGCTCCAGTGTCAACCAAGAATGACACATCATGGCCCATAACGTTTGCATTTACATAGGGACCACGTTGATCTACCTGTAAGGATGCACCTAGCATGCACTTCTCATTATCAGAACTATGACTGTGAAATGTTTCCAAGAATTTCTCATCACTCAAATAAATTAAGGGAAATTTTGATGCTAACTGATTCACATTTGCATTTGCCTTTTGATTCAACAATGCCCCAAATTTCTGCACGCATGACACGGATTAGTCTTCTGCAAAGACTGGACATCAAGGACACTTCCTCTGATCTATCTGAACACAACATCCTCTAGACTGGACAAAAGTCATCACCTCACCTGCTTTGATACTCCTTGCATCGCAATAGTGTTTACCATCATCTGCGGATTCTGAGTGGCTTCCTGTGCAACTTCCAAATGCAAAACCATGACTTTTTCTATTAGCTTTTTCTGTTTCCACTCTCTCTCATCACTACAATACTTTGCATTTCGCAGAATCTCATCAATCGGTTTATTCTGCCAACAAATCAGGTGCTGCTGAATCATTTGACCTTTGTTTAACCTCAATCCTTGTACAAATTTGAAAACAAAATGACCCATATCTTTAACTTCTGTAGTCTCAGTACCACTAAGGTGCTTGAAAGCCTGCAACAATCTCTCATAATGAACATGAATCGATTCCCATTCTGTCAATGTTCTGCCAATCAATATTTTTTGGGAACACTTTATTTTTCAGGAATTCAATCACCTTGTAATACTTTTTCATCACCTCTTCACATAGTGCACCTTTTACTGGATCTCTAGGAGGTTCATGATCAAGCCAATCAACACTGGTCCACAAATCATTTGGAAACACAATGTCAAACAACATATTCAAATCTTCCCACAAGCATTTTGAGAGCTTCACACATCTCTCTGTATGCTTTTACCACTCCACAGGCTTTTTACTCAATCTCAGGTAATCATTGGTGAATGACAGTATATAACTCCTACTCCATAGTACGTGAACATAACCCCCACCTCCAATTTCTCTCATGGGCATCAATTTCACATAGTCCTCCGTTTGATTTGCTCCTGCCGATGGCACATTTGGCTTTGCTTTCTTCTGACCTCTTTTCTTGGCCCATCTGCCTTCCCACTTATCTAAGCTTTCCAATGCTAGCAGCGGGCCTGCAGTCCTTATTTTGCCACCACTTAAAGAGCACTCCAAAACATGTCCCAGGCCTGCCATTGCAGCCTAAATCTAGTGTCTGACTGCCATCTCAACTTGGCATTCAAAATCCCTTGCCAAGCCTTAAACTTCCCTTTTATTACATATTAATCACCCCTAAGGTAGGCCCTAAGTAGGCCATAAACCCTCTTTAATGGTAAAGCCGAAATTTATCATTATAGTCTGAAAATGCCACGTTTAGAACATTGGCATTTTTCTGCTCTGAGCCCTCTGTGCCTGCAGCCTGCCTCAGGTCACATGACTGGGTACAACTGACAGTTGGGACTTTGTGAATTCACCCCAGTCACACAATAGTGGGATTAGCAGAGCCTGAATGGCCTTTCCACTAGCAGGATGAGAGGGCGCAGCTGAGCATACCCCAACTTGCACCTTAATAAGCGGTGCTCTGCCACCACACCACAGGCTTAACGGCCCTGTATTGTCAGTGCAGCCAACTAGGAGGCAGGGGATGCAGGAAACTCCTTGAACTTCAAAGAACCTTTCTGGAAACTTCTCCCACCTTCTAGGAGCAGGGCACTAGGGTAAAAAAATCAGGCTCTCAGATCCACTCTTCATTTCACTACTGGACCTGCGGAAGGACGCGTGGAGAACTGCCTGCTGCTGTTACCTGCTGTGCACTCTGCCAGACTGTTGCTGTACTTGGAAGGACTGCTTTGCTGCCTGGAGCTTACCTTTAACCCTCAGAGGCCCACCCTGCTGTTGAGCCCTGCATCTTGACCTGCACCCAGGACTCCCAGAAGTGACTCTAAGGGCTAGTTTGCTAGCCGCCTGTTCAGAACCACATGGACATAACAGACTCCCACCATCTTCATCCCGCATCTGGACCAAGCCTGAGTGAGTCCTGAACCCCCAAGAGGTCTCCAACCACTCCCGGACCCTTGGTTTTGGTGCTAAATTTGCTCAGTTGGTCAATTTCCAAAACTAAGGACTTTGACAAAATTTGGCCAAAATGTGCTCTGAGAAACTGGAGGAGACCGGGACCAACCTTTTCGTATAACTGCCTGAGGTGCATCACCAGTAAGATTGAGTCTGTGCCTTTTCCCACTATGTTCTTCTCCGCAGCAGCAAATCTGTTTCAGCTGTCCTTCGCCAAAGGGGTATCTGACCTTGTGAAACTGTCTTCGGCTACCGCCTTCTGCTTTCCCCCGCTAGAGATTTTCAACTTCCAGTTTGGCGACTAAATACGATGGTAAAAATCTTCACCGCGGCTTCACTTCACATCTATCTGATGATGACACTCCCTCATCGGACACTCCTGCAACCTTGCCCAACTGAACTTCTACCTCCTCAGAGACTTTTTCTTCAAGAATTTGCACTGCCGGGCCCAATCCACTCCATGTAATTGAACCACTCTCCTTCGCAGTCTGCCTTTACTTTTGACTTTGTCCCGGTCTAGCATGATCAGATGTCCACAGTTAGCGCTTTTTGCTTTTAAACGCTATTTTGAACCTAAAATTTGAAAATTCAGAACTTCGGTGCTACTTATTCTATCTTTGCCGTTTTGGTGTCAAATAATTTATTAATCTTTACTCTAGTTTTCTAAATTACTTTGGGATTTTTATTGTGTAGTGGTTTCACTTTATTACTGTTTGTGTGCTCCATAAATACTTAAGTACTTTACACATTGCCTCTAAGTTAAGCCTGACTGCTTTTTGTGCCAAGCCACCCAGGGACAAGCACAGGTTGATTTAGTGACTTTTTGTAATTCACCCTGTAAGCATTGTAGCTGTTACTTGACCAGGGCTTACGTCCCAGTCAACCAACCAACAGCCCAATTTCCCACAGTTGCAATCATAGACATATTTCTGCTGTCAGCTGGTTTTTAAAGATTGCTTTAGGAAAAAGCATACACTTGTGCATATTTCCACACATTTTCGGAATGTGTGAGTTGTTGTTGTGCTAATCAGGGTCTAGTCTTGGGTTTGGAACATCAAATGCTGGGAAAGCACTATCTCCTTTTGGGTATCATCTCATAGGGTGACATACCTGCTGATGTTAGGTCTTAGCTACGCCAACAATTGAGATTGTTGTCTGCCTCTCCAACAAATTTCTTCATTATTGGTACTTGATAACTGTTGTAATAATCAGTTTTACTGCTGAAGGCAGGTAGTCATGGTTTATGCAACTTGTATTTAAAAGATTTACCCTATCTTCTGATTTTCTGTTGTCATGTAATTTAATACCAACACAAATAACTTTACAGTAATGATTAGAATACAATGCAGCTTTGCATTGTTAACTTTATAATATATGGCATGTACTTTACCTCCTCCACGGAATGATCCTGCTGCTATTTCTGACCTATTGCATAAAACCCTTTATCCTATTCTCTGAATGATCTCGATTCCACCTTGTAAAGTCTCTTTTACTATTTATAAAAGGCGCAGTTTAAACTTAACAAAAACAATCTAAACATTCTAGACATTTTTGCTTTCTGGCAAAATCTTTCCCTGCTTTGTTAGGGATCCTCTCCCTTTATACATGGCCTTTTCTATCCAGAAACGGAGGTCCTATCCTTGGCCCATGATGCAAAGATGTGGGACAATGCATTACCCCAGTTTAGTGCAATGTTGCCTTTGCCAAAAGTAGTCTTTGGACATAGAAAATGCTTGTTGGACCGTACTATCCCACATCGAGTTATAAAGGAACCCCACATCCTTTCCACATCTGACGCATGTAAGATCTGCAATCAGGCTTAATGTTGTAGGAAAGTACCCCCTTTCTTGGTATGGTTAACCCCATTTTCTGCCTGATGTCAGTGTGTTTTTGTTCACTGGGATCCTGCTAACCAGGACCCCAGTGATTATACTCTCTCTCCCAAAACTCTGTATTTCATCCCACAATGAGCACACAGAAGCCCCGCTGTAAGTCCCTGGTATATAGTACCTAGGTACCCAGGGCATTGAGGTTCCAGGGGATCCCTATGGGCTGCAGCATATATTTTGCTACCCACAGGGAGCCTAAGCAAAGAGTTTTGCAGGACTGCTATTGCAGCCTGTGTGAAAAGGAGCAACCACCCTTTCACTGCCACTTTTTACTGCACTAGGTCACTTATAAGTCACCCCTATGGTAGGCCTTCTAGCCCTGAGGGCAGGGTGCAAAGTTCCATGCGTGAGGGCACCCCTGTACTAGCAGAGGTGCCTGTACTAGCAGAGGTGCCTCCACAAATGCCAGGCCCATTTTCCCAGACTTCGTGAGTTCGGGGACGCCATTTTACGAATGTACTGGACATAGGTCAATCCCTATGTCCAACTACATAATGGTAACTCCGAACATAGGCATGTTTGGTATCAAACATGTTGGTTGTATGATTCCATGCACTCTGGTGGCTCCTTAGAGGACCTGCAGTATTGCCATCACAGCCTTCTGAGGTTTTTCAGTCATCCCCAGCTGTTGCCACCTCACAGACATATTTCTGCCCACCTGTTGCTTGAGCAGTCCAGGAAGGTAGAACAAAGGATTTTCTTTGGGAGAGGGGTGTTACACCCTTTCCCTTTGGAAATAGGTGTTAGAGGCTTGGGAGGGGTAACCTCCCCAAGCCCTAGATAATGCTTTGAATGGCACATTTGGTGCCCTCCTTGCATAAACCAGTCTACACCAGTTCAGGGACCCCCCCAGTCCCTGCTCTGGTGTGAAACTGGGCAAAGGAAAGGGGACTGACCACTCCCCTGTCCATCACCCTCCCAGGGGTGGTGCTCAGAGCTCCTCCAGAGGGTACCTAGGTTTCGCAATCTTGGATTCAAGGTTGGCAGGGAACTCCGGAAGCATCTTAGTGGCCAGTGCAGGCAGGTGACGTCACAGCCCCTGCCTGATAGGTGGTCACCCAGCTAGGTGACCAATCTCCCTTTCAGGGCTATTTAGGGTCTCTCTCTTGGGTGGTTCCTCAGATTCAAGATTTCAGCAGGATTCCTCTGCAACCTCCACTTTGACCTCTGACTGACAAAACTGTATCTCGACGCACCAGGACCCAACAAGCTGCAAGAAAGAAGCAAGACTCTGCCTGTAACATTGTATCCATGGCTCCTTCCAGCAGCTGCAACATTTCACCGGTCGTGCATCCTCTGAGGACAGCCTGTCACTGACACTGGCTGTATGGATCCCCTCTCCTGCTAAGCTGTGTGGATCCTGCAACATGGGTGGTGGACTGAAGTGGTCCCAGTGGCTCTCTCTTCCAGCTGTCCAACTTGGGTGAGGTAAGCCCTTGCCTTCCCACACAGGACAGTACACCCATGTACCTCACCATTTGCAGCTTTCAAGGCTTGTTGGCATTCCTTCCAAGGGATCTTGAGGCATCTTGAAGCTCCAGCCCCCAGAATTCCATCCTGTGACACACAGCTTCCTGAGTGGTTCTCCTACGGCGTGGGACTCCTTTTCGTAGTGCTGCATGGACTCCTTTGGGTACTGCCTGCGCTTCTGTGGGTTGTCTGGGTCGCCGAGGGCCCCCTCTGACTCCTCCTCCTGGGTAGAATCCACCTGGTCCTTCCTGGTCCCCAGCAGCACCACTTACCGCCAATTGCGAGTTTTGTGTGTGTCAAGGTTTGTTGGTGGAATCCAAAGATGCAAATCTGAGTCTGAGTGCAATATTTCTTCTCGTGTGGGACATTATCTGCATCCTCCAGGAACTCAATTCCGTCTTCTAGGGTGCAGTGCTGACTCTCCTTCATGACCGTTGACTCATCTCCTGCACCTTCAGTCTTGTGGTTAGGGGCTCCTGCCCTTCCTGGACTCTGCTGTGCTTCTTGGACTCCCCTTCTTCAACAGGTCCTCTTGTCCAGAAATCCACTGTTGGTGTCTTGCAGTCTCTTCTGGGTTTTACATTATTATTTTCTCCTAAGTGGGTTTTCAAGAAATTTACATTCATTAACTCACGCTTTGCTGGTCGCTGGAGGTGTTGTGGTACTGACCTTTGGGCTCTCCTAGTACTCATAGCTGCCCTCTGCCCTCTACACACCCCACTTACCTAGGTGGGGGATCAACTCTCGCAGTCCATTTTTTTAGTTTATGGTTTATGCTCCCCCTAGGGCCATTATTCTCTATTGTGATTTCACTATATTGCACTGATTTCTCACTGTTTGTGTGCCTATTTCTGCATACTAGTGTATATAATTTGTGTATTACTTACCTCATAAGGGAGTATAGCCTCTATGGTGTTTTTGGTATTTGTGTCACCAAAATAAAGTACCTTTATATTTGTAACAATTAGTGATTTATTTCATGTGTGTAAGTACTGTGTGACTACAGTGCTATTGCATAAGCTTTGCATGTCTCCTAGATAAGCCTTGGCTGCTCAGCCACAGCTGCCTCTAGAGAGCCTGGCTTCTAGCCTTTGCCTACACTACACTAATAAGGGATACCTGAACCTGTTATAAGGTGTAAGTACCATAGGTACCCATCACACACCAGGCCAGCCTCCTACAAATGTTGATAAACTCTGTGTGTTTGGTGACTTCATCCTGATGTGCAAGTGCCTCACCCCAGTCGAAGTCTTTAAACGTTCCAAGGTCCTACAACCCATGGTTCTGCAAAGTACCCACAATGTTTTTCACATTATCAATAATTCCTGCAATGAACCTTGAAATACCTTTTACAGTGATCATCATTGTAATTCTAATGACGAATTGTCTGGTTTATCACTTTAAACTAGTCCCTAACTTTGTAACATGCACGCCATGCATAAATATCAGACTCTTTAAAAGTCATAGTTACCTTATTCCCATTACTTCAATGCCAAGGTACGCAAGTCCCATTTGAGTTTCAAAGGTTTCATCTCACAGTTGCTACTTCCGGAGGATCCTTACAAGGAAACAAGACTGAGTCGTCCCAATTGATTTTAAATCTGGATTAAGAACCAAATGTTTCGAACATGCCCATCTACAGTGCTTATAAGCTAGATCCAGTGAGGAAGTGGTTCAACTGCAAGAGAGAAAAGATTCTGCTGTATGGAATTCAAAAGCTTGAATCAGTATCTTATTGATTCTGAATGCAACTGTTGGCTTCGTATAAAGTAGTTGTGGACCTTTGGACCAATAGCAAACACCTATAGTGCCTTTAAAGAGAAAGACCCATTTTAGGAATGTTGGTTAAAATCTTAATTTCAATGTTTAGTAATGAGATGGGTCAGTATAACTGGCAGTAAGTCACAACTTTCCCTAGTATATGAATTAACATTATTGTGACAAGAAAAAAGATCTCTCCTTGGAACTTGATCATGTAGTGTTTCACAATCACAAATATTTGCTTCAAACATATCTCCATCAATCCCCCAGGTCCATCAAACGCACTTGTCCATAATCAGACCTGAGTGATCAGTTCCAAACAGAAGACTCCGGATCTAACTCATGGTGTACTTGGCCCTTAGATGGTGCATACACTCACAATATAGTATCTGCATCTCTCCTTGACGAAGGTGAAAAGTGCCTTGGAGTCAAAACTTTTCTCCGACAAGTCAAAAATCTGAGCGTTTCACAAACACTCCATGCACCAACAGTGTGTATTTATTCCTGCCTATGAATCTAGATTCATTTCCCACCTGGTTGGTTTCCTGTAGCAGACTAATGTGGGTTTGGGTCTAAGCAGGTATTGGATGACAGGGCCATCTTTATTCTTGTATCTTAAAACCCTCACATTCCCAGATATCACTGATGTGTTTAGGGCTCTGTCCAATATCAATTCAATCCCCACCATTCCTCTATTCATTCACTGCACTTAGTACCAAGCAACAGCTACCCAGTGGGCCACAAATTAAAATGTCCCTATTAAATCTTGAGACTCCCATTCAAACAAAAAAACTTAAGCCCACAACCCCCTTACACAACGTCCTCTCCTCCTCACCTTCCGCCATCCCAGTGCACATTGTCTGTCGCCCTTATATCCTTAAATGATTCACTTGCACAAAGAGGCACTCACAGCCTTTTGTCTTCCCCAAACGTGCCAGATAGGTACAAAACTAGTCTTTTTCCCTTCCTTGACTAATTATATTCAGGGAGAGACTGTGTTTATCCGACAATCATAGAGGGGGTAAAGACTGTTTCCCTGTCTACCAAACAGTTGCTCTATCTTTTTCCTCTCCTTAAAGATAAGGTTAGGTGATTCAAATATACTCATTTAGAATCCCTCAAAATCTTTACAGAGGCCCTCCACATACTCATGAAAAAATACAAACCAGAACAAACACAATCTGAATATGACATGGACTCACGTGAGTGACTGTGGGACTGCCCACAACTGCTACATGTCTATATCTTAGTCCTTCTCAGACTTGGCAGAGAGAATCTGATCCACAAGAGGTATTGACTTTTTTTGTACCTTTGATTTCATAAGCCATACCAGTTGCTTCCAAATTTTCAGTTGTCATCTGCTGAAGAAAACGAGTACTTGGATACTGAGTGGCAAAAGGGCATGGGCATCATCATCTTCCTCACTCGGTCTCAGCTTGTAGCCCTTCTGTCCACTGAAAGATTGAGATTGTCACGGGGAACATTGGCGTTAGGTGTCTGTCTGCTTTGAGTACTAATCAGGTTGGGAAGGTACCAACCGCATTCTAGAAAAAGGAGGGCAATGTGCCATCTTCCTCATTTGCATGTGAATCTTCTAGTGCAACATCTCCAAACACGTAGACCTGTATGGGAAGCATATTTACAAAATACTCACCTTTATCTTCGCTGATCTACTTGGTGACCTGTGGAAAATGGTAAGGGGAAGGAGGACAACTGAGGAACAGACTTGAAGTCTTCCTGTGTCTATTCTGGTATTTTAGGGCCAGATGTATCAAGCCTTTTTGCATTCGCAAACGGTGCGAATGCCCGTTTGCAAATGCAAAAATGCCTTTCAGTATTTATGAAAGGCATTCACAACGCAAATTTAAGGAATCGCTAAAATAGTGCTCCTTAAATTTGCGAGCCTGTTTAGAGAATTGCAAACTGCGATTCTCTAAATAAGAAATCGCAAATAAGGAATCCTTCTTTGCGATTTCTAAACCACATGTAACAAGCAATTCCTTAATGCGAATTGGGCATTAAGGAATTGCTATTACCCCAAGTTGAACTTGGTGGTAACCATATGCAAATTTTAAAAATGCATTAAAATTTAAAATTGACATATAACACACATATGCCCCTTTGGCATGTGTGCGCCTTACATGTCCTTAAAAAACTTCTTGAGGTGCAGCAGAGGGGGCCTTAGGCCCCCAGCACCCTGGGTTTGCATTTCCCAAATTTGCAAATTCCAGTTAGGAATTTGCAATTTGGGAAATGAAAAATATTCACAAATATGGGCCTACAGGCCCACAGGTACAAATGGGGCCGGTATTGCAATTTGCAATTCGGTAATAGCATTTGCGATTTTTAAGAAATCGCTATTACCGCATCGCAAATATGATACATTGCATTTTGCAAATCAGAAATAGCGATTTCTTAAAAAATCACTATTTCCGAATCGCAAATGCCTTTTTTGTTACATCTGGCCTTCTTAACCTATAATTCTTGATGGAGCTTGATGTGTTTCTCATGTTAATTATGGAATGCTTTCATTGGCTGTTTGAAATAGAAGTTTTCTTCTAAAGGAAAGTGTTTGCTCCTCTTCTCCCCATTTCTTTAGATACCTGCATGCTCTCTTACCATGCAATTACCGTACTTGGGTACACATAAAGTGCCACATAAAAATTCTCTTATTCCCATTTCAAGTTACTCTCAATCTGACCAGGAAAAAAGAATTAGGTTGGCTCATTCCCACAGTCGGACAAAGCTGGGCTTTATGCATTCCCTCTAGATAGCCACACACAAAGGAAGCTTAGGTGTGGCTTGATGTGCCATCCACTTTCTGATGGACCATCCTCAGCAGGATGGGTGGGAGGAGCTGGGCACAGCCTCACAGTTACACCTGAAAAGACTGTGTCCTGTCCCAAACCATGGGCTGCATACCTCCCTGTTTTGTTTCTTCATTTACAAAGGCACTGTGCCTGGGGGTCCGTGCAACCTCTTGACAGACGCCTATGGCTTCGATTAGTGGGAATGACCATAATAGCCCCAGTTGAAGCTATTGTGTTTCTAAGCACTTTAGAGGGATTTAATCTTCAAAAATTCATAACTTTGCTTGTGTAGATTAGATTTCCATTGTTTTGACCTTATTTCATTCAGATAAATATCTATGTTTATACACCTGTGTGGTGTATTTTTGTGGTGTTTTCACTGTGCTACTGTATGAGTTATTGTGCAAATACTTTACATATTGCCTTTTAAGTTTAGCCTGCCTGATCTGTGCCAAGATACCAGAGGGTGAGCACAGGATAATTTCAGTTCTGTTCTGACTTACCCTGACTAGGATTGTGGCCCCTACTTGGAAAAGAGTGTACACCTCTGCCAACTAGAGACCCAATTTCTAAGAGACAGTAACTGTTGTTCTATGTTATGTTGTGCATGAGACCTAATAATGATTGTTGATTTTTGTGTCAGAGCATGTCTTGCTTGCAGCAGTCTTGTTTCTGCTGGTTAAGAAGGTTCCTCAATCAGGGCTATCCTGATGTTTATTGTGCTCCTCTATATAGGAAAAAAATATCTACAGGCAGAACAATGCTTTTGAAAGTATGGAGGAGGAGTTATGTGATGGTGTCAGTCAACATGATTTTGAGACTGTTCATTAGTACTTTGTGTTTAAGCTGAAAAGGGCAGGTTTTGATTGAGTTGTGTTGATGGAGTGAGGGATGGGCAGCATGATGTAGAAGAACTGTATTTTAAATTAACTGGAAAGAGGTGTTTTGCTGACTTGTAGAAAAGCTAGAACTGCAAAAACAGATGCCTTGCTGTGAGAGTTGTACTTTGAAAGCCTTTTGAAGTCAAGGCCCCCCAAAGGGGGGGGGTTCTTAAGTGGAGGGAACTGAATTGTCATCTAGTCAGAAGCTTGAGGCTCAAGAAAATAAGAAGTACTTTTAGGTGAGGACATGTATGAGCAGTGTAATAAGAAAGCTTTGGCATGGTTAAGAGAGGACCAACTCTTTGTGTATTACTATGAATTCTCTGCTACTTGAATTTGTAGCTCGGTGTCCTCCTACATGTAAATAAGAAAGATAAAAAAATTTAGATTCGAAAGGTTTTTATCAGTACTCTCTGGGAACCCCACCAAAGGATTCGAGTTTTTAGTAATTGGTCTCCAACTTTTTTGTAATAGGAGCTACTTATGTTATATGAAAATCATCCTGAGCTACTAATAATATTAGTGTGGTAATAATGACCATACCAGAGAAGATTACTTTAATGGCCACCATGTGCACGATTGTTCGGAAACAGCATTAACAATGCAATACCTTTATCACATAAATATTTACCACACATGCCTGTACAAGAAAATGTAAGTATTTCACAGGTATGTGTGTGTGTGTGTGTGTGTATGTATATTTTACCTACTGACAGCCTCAAGTAGGTAGTTTTTGTTACGACCACACTTTGATATAACAACTGTTTTTGACTTGTCTATAGCTTTGGGATCATTTGACGAATCTTTACAAAACTTTCCCATAAAAAAGTGTACTGGTGATTCTTTCTGTGCACAGAAAGTTTCGGGGTGATATGACAAGTGGGGGCCAAGGAAAAGGGGGTAAAAAAAACATGTGTTTCCCATGTTAATTCCCGTAGGAGTTTTGGACATGACTACAGCCTGAACCACTGGACAGAATTACACCAAATTTGGCAAAAAGCTAGCTGTCGGTACGCAGATTGTGCTTTTGGTTATTTGGTGTAAACCCGTTCAGTAGTTTTTAAGAAATGAAAGGGAAAATGCATTTGTATATCTGAGATCCTTATGTTTTCGTGGCAATCAAGACATATTTGCGAATGCACGTGCGAACAGGAATGCTGTCTTTGGCTGACTGCAACCTGACTAGAAAGTTGCAGCCACCATTTTAGGGAATGGGACATGGTCCCTGAGGCTGAAAATCGAAACAGAAAGTGTAATAAGGGGTGAGGGTGGAGTTACCCTGATCCCTGGGCTCTGATATGGGAGTCTTTGTAGGTCAAATTATGACCTACAATGTTTTTTTTTGATGGCTCACAATATTCAGAAATAGGTCACTATGCTCAGCGCAACCTCCCATGTAACATTGCGATAAGAGCCTCATGCAGCCACTCACAGACCCACTCACACACTGATGCACTCACTCACATACTCGCTCAGAACCTCAAGTACCCACTCACAGACCCAGTTAGATACTGATGCACCCGCTCATGGACCCTGTCAGATACACCGATTCACAGATGCACTCAGACCCTCATGCACACACTCACAGTCCTACTCTTACACTGAGTTACTCACTCACAGACCCACTCAGAACCTCATGCACTCACTCACAGACTCAGCCAGTTTCTGATGCATCTATTCACAGACCTACTCAGAACCTCATGTACCCACTCAGAGACCCACTGACACACTCAGAGTCTCATACCCCCTTTCACGGACCCACTCAGACCCTCATGAACTCACTCACAGACCTACTCAGAGCTTTATGCACCCACTCACACACCCAATCAGATCCTCGCGCACCTACTCACATACTGACTCATACTCCAATATACCCACTTGTAGACCCACTCACACAGTGATGCACTCACAGACCCATTGAGACACTGGATCACCCACGCATAGATAAACTGAGACGCTTATGTACTCACTTGGACAAACCTTATCACATTCACTGAAAGACTTTGTAAGAGAGTTGTGTAGTGAGTGAGAGACCCACTCAAAGTCTTTTACACGCAGTGACAGACACAGGGGTTCATAAATGAGTTTAAAGAGTCATTTTGTAAGCGATCTTCCAAGTCTGATGTAGAAATGTTTTTATATTTAGTTACAAGTTTTGAATTGACTGGTGTGTATTGAAAGCCTGTTTTGTTTTGGGTATTCGCTGCATAATTGTGAAGATCACAACATTGTCACAAATATTTTTTTAAATTAAAAAAATACTTATACAGAAAATGAACACTATATTTGGCCAATAGGGTGGTCCTGAGAAGAACCTTTGTGTTCATTGTCAGTATGTGATAGCTACATGCAGAGTTTCAGGATGGAAAGAAAAACTCTGTTGCCTTCATCTGTGAAGTGGACACCGTAACTTCTATATATATCATCCATGGCAAAGCGCAGGTTGTTGTGGTGGATACAGCCCATGTTCTGGTCCCTGAGGAATGCAGAAACAGTTTTACTAACATGTTATCTGGCTTTGCCACACTGTGAACAGAATTGATTAGACCACTTCTATTTCTGCCTTTTGCATATGTCAGAGTACACCAAGACAGTGTGAGGGAAAAGTGTCAACTATTGTGTAACGGTATCCTTCTATGTATTTCCAGTCCTACACCAGTCAGTGTGCCCAGGTAATTACCACTGCAGTGCACAATCATGAGGTCAGGGGGTTGGCAATCTCTAATGCTTTCAACCAAAGGGAGCAATTGATTCCACTTTAACCCTCTGTGGCCAATCTAATTAATGTCCACATTAGCCAAACCCAAGTCCCTATCAATACCACTCTTTCTAGCAGCCTTCTAGCCCAAAACACATAGCTGTGCCCAACAATGCACACTCTAACAATTTTGAAATGACGCAGTAGTAGTCAGGAGAAGGCTGGAGCTGAATGAGGCAGTTTTCAAAATGGATGCAGTTAAAATGGAGGTGTGGTCTTTGTTTAAAAAGCAACCTACGTTACATTGGATGATGTGAATATGCAGATGAATGAGAATATGCAGTGTCTAGAAAGGACTAGTAACTATATCTATGATTGGCTGTGGTAAAAATAAAAAATGTAATGCAGACTTGTATATGGTTTTTATTGTGTACAGTAAACCACACCTGCTGCAGCTAATTTTATAACTAGTATTCTCATTTTAGAATGTGCTTCAAACTTGTGACCTACTGGTTGTAGTGGGTTGCTATGGAGACTGTGCTAAGAGTGTATTGGGGGAAGGGTGTTAAAGAGCAGCTCCTGTCTTTCTAAAAATTAAGGGTTAGTGCTCATTATTGTTTATTTAGGGTTTATTTCCTGGAGAGGGTTTGCTAATAAAGTGTGCTATACTCTTGACGTCGTAAAACTACCACGCTAGATGTGTTTTTGGACACGTTTTTTTCTTAGTAAATTTGTCACGATGATTGCGAGTAACTCGCAATTATGGATAAAAAGCCTATCATATTGGGCTTCCTTACAAAAGTGCATGAAAGGGTTAAGACATACTAACCATTCAGAAGTGGACATATAAAAGTAAAATATGAAAGGTATGTTTTTATTTGCTCACATCCACAGTATCACACAGTGCAAAGTTAAAATGTTTGCCATTTATGATGGCTATGTGTAAGAGTGCTGGCCCATTCTTATGCTTAGTATTCACAATTCCTGTATAGGAGCAAAAAAGTATTTCACCAATAAACTCATTTGTCAGTTATGTGTATTACATTTATCATGAGGAAAAAATATTTAAAAGATATATTTTTATGTGAACTTGTTAAAACAGATTCTGAAATATATAGTACCACATTGAAAGTAGCTGAGATGATCTATGAGTGGTAATATGAGTGGTGTTATAGATTTATTATTAGGTAAGTAACACACACCTTTTTTTAAGGTGCAGAGTAGCTGTGTAAGAGGTTGGTTTACAATATGTCATGGAACTGCATATTTTAAATGTGCTGTTTTACTGCATGCTCTAATTGCTGGAAAAAAATGCACACTAAATCTTAAACTTAAACTTCACAATGTATTAGAAGATGTGACAGCTTTACATGTGTACACACAATTTGCTTATCACAAAGAATGTTTTTGTAAGAATTCTGGGATTTGTAGTCCTATTTCTTCCATTTTAAAAGAGGACTACAACTCTCAGGGTTGAAAGGGAAAGATTATTTGGTACAGGTGTAAGTGAAGCATTAATCTGTGTGTATTAGACATCTGTGAGGCTAGATGTTGAAAAATTATAGGATAGTTTTCTATGTGCTTCGATGATAAGATGTTCTTTAAAGTAATACTGAGTGAGATATGTAGTATAAGACTGCTAGGTGTAGGTAAACATGCAGTCTGTAAACATGGCTCAGGTCTGCTAGTGCAGACTGTGTATATGGTCTTACACTGCCAGCTTGTCATGCCATGTACAACGTATTTGTGTAGTATCAAATACATGTTTTAGTAGATATTACTCATTTCTGAGGTATACTATAGGTATGTTATAAAGTATGGTGCTTTGTGCTGAAAACATGAAAGATCTGCTTTTGAGATTAATAAGGTATTCATGTACATGCAGGCCCCTGTGCAAAGTACTATGTATAGAATGCCACCAAAAAAGTAAGTGAGATACATGTTGATAAAAATTATAGAGCCTTTATGAGAGGTAGTCTAACAGCTACAGAAAGAGTAATACATTCAGGCATGTACTCAAAAACGACTTATATATGCAGAACTATGAAAGGCAAATGCAGGCACACTGGCATACCACCTCTGTTATGTAACAGAGAGACTGAGGTTTTTGTTCACCCACTTACGTACAGATTTACAGAGCCATACAGGTACTAAAACAGGCAGTCTCATACTGGCCCATGTACTAAAACATCTCCCGAAACTACTAGGCAAGTACTCAATCTTGTCATGTACACATACAAATACTGCTTTAAGCATGGGTGAGGCCTACTAGTACAGAGCTTGTGTGTGTCCGGTAATTTGTCACTGATATTGGCCTGTAAAATCCCTTTGTCAAGTATCAAACTCATGTTTTAGTGCAAATATCTCACCTGCGTGTTATGCTGTAGGTATGCCATCAAGCATGCTGCAATGTGCTTAATTTATTAAGAAATGTACTTTTCAGTTCTAGAACGTTACAAATGCACCTTAAGCCAAGTACTACATAGAGTACACTACTAACCAAGGAACTGACATTCATATTTCTAAAGCATGGATCCTGTGTCTCAGACATTCACAAAGCGACAGCACTATCAAGCACAATTGCAGACTGTTAGACCTGACAGCCTCAGGGTGGTCATCCCCCAACTTTTTACCTACCTCCCTCTACTTTTCTGACACTGTTTTTTCTGGTTTTAGGACTCTGCGCACTTTACCACTGCTAACCAGTGCTAAAGTGCATATGCTCTCTCACTTAAACATGGTAACGTTAGTTCATACCCAATTGGAATATTTTGTTTACTTATCAGTCCCAAGTAAAGTGCACTACATGAGCCCAGGGCCTGTACATTAAATGCTACTAGCTGGCTTGCAGCACTGACTGTGCCACTCACATACGCAGTCCCTTAACCATGTCTCAGGTCTGCCATTGCAAGGCCTGTGTATGCAGTTTAACTGCCACTTTGACTTGGCATTTAAAAGTACTTGCCAAGCCTTAAACTCCCCTGTTTCTACACATGTCTCCCCCAAGGTAGACACTAAGTAACCCATAGGGTAAGGTGCGCTGTAGGTAAAAGGCAGGGCACGTACATATGTGTTTTACATGTCCTGGTTGTGAAAAACTTCTAAATTCGTTTTTCACTACTGTGAGGCCTGCTCCTTTCATGGACTAGCATTAGGATTGCCCTCATATACTTTCCCTGATTGGGAAGGGGTAACCAGGTCATATTTATTATGCCCAGAATGGTAATAGAAAATTCTGCTCATTGGTGAGGTTGGATTTAATATTACTACTTTAGAAATACCACTTTTAGAAAATGAACATTTCTGTGCACTTAAAACCATCTGTGCCATAGAGCCCGCAACGATCGCGGCCTGCAGCGCAAGTCTGAAGTTGCTACGACTCCACTAACGTCACACAAGGTCAGAGCAACACTGTGAAGCTGACACATCAGGTCCTGATGGACCGGAACCAGAGACCCCATCGGGCTCAAAGAATCAATGCATCTCTGACGACGACGCATCTAGACAGGATCAACGCTTCACCTCCACCTTCTTCACAGTGTGAAACCAACACCTCTTTCCTGGGGTGCTGTAAGGGACTGATACCTCACGACTCCAGCAATGCTTCTCTTTGACTCTGTGCAGTGGACTTGTTCTTCGTTTTCTTCAATTTCTCATGGTCTGTGTTACTCCATGACCGACACCAGTGGTGTCGGATTGTTGGGAACAACTCAGTTAGCGACACTGTGATAGCTCCATTTGGAGCTATTGTGTCTTCTCAGTACTGTAGTTGGATTTAAACCTCAAAGAACTCAGAATTTGATGACTGTACATTAATTTTGCATTATTTCATCAATAATTAAACTAGATAAATATCATATCAGTTTTCTAAACCTCTGTGGTGTCTTTTTGTGGTGTTTTCACTATGTTATCATATAAAGTTCTGCATAAACACTTTACACATTGCCTTCTAAGAAAAGCCTGGCTGCTTAGTGCCAAGCCACTCGAGGGTGGGCACAGGATAATTTGGATTGTGTTGTGACTTTCCCTGACTAAGATTGTGGCCCCTACTTGGACAAGGGTGTATACCTCTGCCAACTAGAGACCCCATTTATAACATAGACACATCCCATACCCCTGTATTCACTAACACAGGCACTGAGATATTTGTTCAGTCACTTACATACACATTTACAGAGTCATACAGGTACTAAAACAGGCAGTCACTTACCAGAAGATGAACTAAAACATCTCATGGTGCTACTACAGGTAGACATGTACATTCACTCACATATATTGGCAAGTACTGGCACAATCTTTTAATGCATACAGACAAATCCTAGTTTAATGTTGAGTGAGGCCTATTAGTATAGAGCCTGTGTGTGCTGTAAATGTCCATTCAACTTGTCCTGTAATACCCCTTTGTCAACTCTCAAACTCACATTTTAGTGCAAATATCTGACGTGTGTGATATGCTGTATCTATGGCGTCAAACATGGTCCAGGGTGCTTAAGTTAACAAATATAGTTTTCAGTTTTGGAAACATACTTGTGTACTTGAAGACCCCTAAGCCAAGCACTACATAGAGTATACCACTCACCAAGGAACTGACATTCATGTTTCCAAATACGAATGTCAGTTCCTGACATAGTGACAGAGACTTGTATATTTACTCATATACTCAGAAAGTATTTATATATGAAGGCAATTGCAGACACAGTCACATACCAGTGCATTCATAGCACAGGCACTGAGATATTTGTTCAGCCACATTTACAGAGCCCTACAATTGCTTGAAGAGGCAGTCACATACCGACAGATGAACTGAAATATCTCCTGGTACTACTATAGGTGGACACCTACATTCACACAGATGTAAAGGCAAGTAGTGACACAATCTAGTTATGTATGCAGACAAATACTGTTTTAATGATGGGTGTGGCCTACTATTGTAGAGCCTGTCTGTACTCTGTGAACAGCCGCTGAAACTAGCCTGTAAAACCTCTTCGTCAAGTCTCAAACTTACGTTTTAGTGCAAATAACTCATATGCTGTAGGTATGCCATCAAACATGGTGCAATGTGCTTAAGTGATTAAGAAATGTACTTTTTGATTTTAGAAACTTACTCAAGCAATTGGAGACCCCTCATCCAAGCACTAGATAGAGTATACCACTCACCACAGAATTGACATTAATGTTTTCAAAGCATGCATCCTGTGTCTCAGCCAGTGAAAGAGAGTCTTCTACATTCATTCACATACTGAGAAAGTACTTATATATGCAGAACAATCAAATGGAATTACAGACACACTCTCATACCCCTGCATTCACTAACACAGGCACTGAGGTATTTGTTCAGCCAGTTACGTACACGTTTACATAGCCATACAGGTACTGAAACAGGTAGTCACATACTGGCAGATGAACCAAAATATCTCCTGGCGCTACTACAGGTGGACACATACATTCACTCAGATATACAAGGAACTATTGACACACTTTAGTCATGTATCCAGACAAATACTGCTTTTATCATGGGCGAGGCCTACTAATAAGAGAATGTGTGTACTCTAAAACTGCCAAACTCTACTTTCCCTCTGAAAGCCCTCTTTCTAAAGAAACAGAGAGAAATATAAACTTCTCAATTAATACGTTATTGATATATAATAAAACAACTGTTTACATTGGTACTTACCTGATTAAAATGTTTAATCTGAAAGTATATATTTGAAACAAAAATCTACTTTTTTTGTTTGTTTTCAGATATTTCTTTCTTTTCTTCTTACCTACACCTACTTTCTGTTAAAAATTCAGAGAAGAAAGAAGTAGAGACAACAATACTATCTCTTCACAACTGAGAAACAAAAGGTGAAAACAGTATTGAAGGAAAAAAGAGCTGCTGGTAATAGAACAAAGCCATTTCTTAGAATATTATGTGGTCAACTTGAAACACAGCAAAATGAACTACATAAGAAACAAAGTTTGACATAAACTAAGAAAGGAGTAAAAGTAGATATCACAAGTAAAAAATCCTACAATGGTGCAAAGAGCTTAACAAGAAGGTAGCCCCAGTTTAAGGAAATAAGAGTTAGAATGTTCCATAGTAGAGTAATCCAGAATCTAATGAGAAGTATGAAGAAGTATAAAAGAAGGAGAGACGCTTCAGACAACAGGAACCTGTTGAGGGTATAGTTGATAAGGCATTTGCTCTGAACAGGAAGCTATTTATTTTGATTGTAAACTGAATGAAACACTACACAAAATAGTGTTGAGTATGAGGAGAAAAAGGCAAAAGAAAAGACTTATAAACAGAACTAACTTTTGCAACGTTTTTAGTGGTAAATAGAGACATGCTTCTAGTACTGAGCCTTTCTTAAATGAAGAAAGCCACTCGCAAGAGAACAAACTGGTGTATGCAGTTGGTGGGTAATGGTATGAGATGGAAGATGGTTCTCCTATTGAGAAAGAGGTAATGGTACCTAGAGATGTGGAGGAAGTTATAGCTGTAGAGGTACAGGGAAGGCGTAGACAGGCCCCTGTATACAAGTGCAATTGTAGCAGTATTTGTATTGTTCACTAGCAATCAATTGACATACTCAGAAATTTTGTACGTATGTTTCCATGCAAAGGTCTTAAACAGAAAATTGCCCTTTTGCAAGGATTAGATCCATACAACGAAAGAAAATATATAAACCAACAGGGTCATTCACTAGCATGTTTATCGAAGAAAGTGTGCCAAAACACCCTTCATCATTTTAGAATGTTAGCTGTACACCACTCCTGAATGCGAACTCTAGTTAGGAGGCTTTACCACGTGAAGTGTCCTGCACTGTTTAGGAGAAACGAATAGAGTTCTTTTGCATGGAATACTGGCAGAGGTAGAAAAAGTTTTTGATGATGTGCAATTGTGTTTATTTGGACCTGAACAGGACTGCAGAGAACATAAACACTTGGAATCCGCATGTGTAGCAGAACAGGAAATAGGTATTACAGTTGATAACTTTCATGAAGAGATTAGAAAGTTAAAAACAGTCTGTTCAGAGAAGCTGAACTGTGTTTGTATATGTTTCCGACGAACTTACTACAAAAGTCAAACATTTTATGTTATTGTACCTTCAAAAACTGAAGAAGACAACAGAGATAAGTGGTGGGAATTTGCAGCTTATTGGTAGAGGAAAACTTTGATTGTTGCACATAACACATTATATGTAAGTATTGTTATAATAAATTAGAGGACAACAAAATGCCAGCTACAGCAGTGTACAACAAATTAGAACTAATTCCTCTTCACAAGAACTTCAAGATTTGAATATTTGTTATTATATACTTATACAATATATACATCCATTGCAAGCTATAGTCCGTATGGATTCAAAGACAGTAAAGTTACCTCCGACTGAACTCCAGAAGAGTCTAAAAGGTAGAGTTGTGTATTTTCCATTAGATTTTAATTAGAATGTTGAAACTGTAGGTGTGCAAAGAGATTTGGAAGAAGGACTTGTAATTCTAGTCAATGGTGTGCCTACCAAAATTAAAAAGATATGACAAGAGTTAGTAAATGTTAGTAAACTAAAAAGAGCAGCATTATGGGCCTCATTATGAGTTTGGCGGTACCCAGACCACCATGTGGAGGTCGTACCACTGACAGCTCGGCAGTGCCAAATTATGACACATGGGGTCTTGCCAACAGTTTACAGCCAGTACATTGCCAGTATCACCAGTGCGGTCAGGCCATCGTGGATGGCAGTAGGCACCTTCAGACTGGCGGGGACTATGTTTCTGCCAGACATATTACGAGGCTGCACACCACCAGGGTTTCCGCCGCAGTCGTACCACCACCAGAACCCTGTAAATAGAAATACCTACCTTCTGGAACACAGAGCTGCCTGGAGCCACCATGGAACCTGAACTCGAAGCCCTCCCACGGCTCCTTCTCGTACAATGACTCGAGAACCAGCGACGAAGACAACAACCGTAAGTACACACACCTAGGACACACTGGAGGGAAAGGCATTAGTACACACCCACACACAATACACACAGGCAGGATACCTTGCCACAGATACACACACACATAACCACACACCCATACGAACACACACACCTACATACACACACGCACACACATACTACACACACACAAAAACTATACACACCACAGCCAACACACACGTGCCATACATACACCAACCTACACATACACAGCACCAACGCTGTTGAAAACAATCATACACAACACCACTGAATCACACAAGGACATCACAACCACAACTACACATACGCTCCCACTCTCACTGCACACCTCCACATGCAACACATACATACACCAACGTGTAACACCACCACACAACCAATCAACACTATCACACAGGCATACTACAATTCATTTGTCACACCACACCCACACCACACACAACGCATAGGACATAGCCAACACCACACACAAGCATGCACACACAACAACCACACAAAGGTACACAACACCAACATTACACATGCCAACACAAACTATGCACAATTTGGCTACACACATGCATGGAACAAACACAAACTCATCAAACTTCCTAAAAGCCAGCATGTAACTGAAAACATCCTGGGGGGCTTACTGGAGGCTTACTCCAAGCCTTCCCTAACCAGACTCAAAGGTACACTGACAGAGTGGCTATATAATAACTCAAAGGGGCTAAATCCAAGACCCTACTGAGGCACCTCCCTGTAGGCAAACAGAAGGCACGCAAGAGGATGTCCCACTTATGCCTCAAGGGCTCTGACAGGCCCATGGTTATGCCTTTCAAGGTGCAGTTGAATCCCCCAACCAGACCGTTACTTTGGGAGTGGTAAGGAATGGTGAACTAATGTCACCCCACACTCCTTCCACAGAGACTTCATATAGGTTGACATGAAGTTGGTACCCCTGTCAGATACCAGCTCCTTGGGGAACCCCATGTGGGTAAAAACCTCATCAAAGCACATCCCACTACAGGGGAGGTGATTGATCTTAGAGGAATGGCTTCTGGTACCGGGTGGCATGGTCCACCAAGACCACAATGTCAATGCCAACCCTTTCAAAGGGGGTGCTCCCCACATGAAAAGGTTGGAGGGGAGCCTTGTATTTTCCCCCACTCTTGCCACTTGCCTGACAAGTTTGGCAAGATCTAAAGTCTGATTGCCTGAGCATTTGGGATCAGTAGAAGTGGGTGAGAAGCCTTTCAAAGGACTTGTCCTGCTCCAAATCACCAGCTAAAGACACGTCATGAGCCAGACCCAGTAGGAAGGCTCTGAAGCACTGGGGTACCAACAGCACGTGGGCTGACCCAGGCTCAGCAACCTTGAGCTCACTATACAGGAGGCCATTCTCCCAGTAGATTAAGTGTGTTCTAGACTCTTTGCCAGACGCCTGGTCTGCAGCCTGCTGCCACAAAACCTCCAGAGTAGGGCATGTCTTCTGTGCCTCACAGAAAGCCTCCCTGGTGTGTCCCCCCTCCTGCTGCCACTACATCAGCTCAGGAACCTCCACCAGTTCAGCCACTTGTTCCCCTGAAGGCTCCATGGCTTCCCACTCAGGTTCAGCCTCCTTCTGGACCGTGGGAACTTTTGAAGCAAATTTCCCACACCCCTTACCCTTTCTCCTTCTGGTAGACACCTGGGCCACTCTTTCAGGCTCCAGGGTCTCCTGATCACCCTGACTGGCTGCCATCAACCAGGTGGAAACCCACACCCACCCAGGCAGACCCAATATCTCCAAGTGAGACCTTCGTTCCACCTCCTTCCAAGGGGAATCCTCCAGGTCATTGCCAAGCAGCCAATCTACAGGCATGGTTGGACTCACAGCTACTCTTAAGGCAACTGAGACCCCCCCCATTCAAAGGGAACCTGTGACACTCTGCACAGGCACTCTGAGTTGTCTACTGCAACTACTTGGTGAAGTAAATGGGGATCTATCTGCTCCTCAGACACCAGGTGACTTCTCACAGCAGTCACACTGGCTCCTGTCTCTCTCAGAGCCTCCACCCTCTGTCCATTGATGGTCACCCACTGCCTGTACTTCTTAGTGTTCTCAGGCAAAAAGGTTCTCTGGACCATCTCACTGTCCCCTAGTAAGACAAGGGTAATCTCAGCTGTCTCCCACTCACCTGGAACCAACTTCTCCACAAGCGCTACACTGGCCAAACCGTGTGACTGAGCTCCAGTGGGTGACTGTGTCCACCTGGGACATTTGGGGTCCCCCCTCACATGACCCACCTGGTCACATGCATAGACTGTACAAATACCAGCAACTGAATACAGATCAAGTAGACTATATTCAGAGGACCCTAGATTTCGCCAGTGTATTCCTTATACATTTTACCTACTATTTGTGAATGACTTATCTAGCTTATCTTATTCAGTAAGTCACATTCTCAAATCAGGAGCAAATCTGCAGAATTTGTCAGCAAGGGAATTTGTTGAGAAAGTTAATGGAAAAGATGAAAACCTGGAATACAACTAGATTCATTTGAAGGCGTGTTAACGTGGACCCAACAAGTATTGGTATTGTCATCATGGTGAGTTGAAACGCATGTTGAGAAACTTAGGATCACCTACTAGCTTTCTGAAACTCAGTTGTGCTGGGTATGTATGGGATGACCTGCTTGAATTCTTACAAGAGCAAACTCAAACATAAAAGATATCAATCTGAAGACACCACGAGAACTCTGTTAATTGGATCCTGCAAATGTTTGCAGATATTTTAACCACAGATTTCAAGCAATGATGACTTTCATTTGCAACAAAACAAATCCTCCTTTTGGCAAAGTGACTGATTACGTTTGGGGCAAAGAGTACCAAGCTAGAGGGGCTTTACATATTCACATGCTCTTATGGGTAATAGATGCCCCAAAGTTTGGAACAGACATTGATGAGTGTGTTTTGTCTTTCATAGAACAGTATATGACATGTGTCATCCCAAAATAAACTCCCGACAAGGTATTGAGACAAGTTCTACAATTTCAAAATCATAGGTGTGTTAAATACTTTAGTCAAAAATACAGATCAAAAGCAAAATTTTACGTGAGATGTCATTATGGATTCCTGTGACCTGTGATCTCAGAAGGAAGAGTGAACAGCTTTTTTGTCTGTAGTAAGGCACACCCTGACACAGAAATCACCAGAAAAACCACAGACAATCTCAGAAGGACAGAAGCTTTGAAATATGTAAATGACTACAACTGTGTTATTCTGAAGATGTGGAATGCAAATATGGATATACAGTTTAATATAAACAATTTTATCGCTGTAGCTCTAAACGTGACTTCTTATATAACAAAGTCGGTGAAGAAGGAGATGAAAGAAATATGAGGGGTGATTTTAACAGAAAAGAGTCTTACCAAGAAATTGCACAGTTTTAGTTTGAAAAGCTTTCACACAGGGAAATTAATCTTATGAATACACAGATAGGTTGAGGTCAGCAAGTTTGTTCTCAAAGTCTGGAGGAATTGTGTGGGTAAGCCCAAGCCTTGCAAGCAGTCGTAATAGAGTATGAAGTATTTCCAGGAATACAGTACCTTGCAAAATTTGAACCTGACATTCTAAAGAGTAACATATTGGATACATATTACCAAGCAGGAGTCAACATCTTGAAAATGTGTCTAATACTTCAGAATTATACATATAGAACAAATGTAGCTGAAAACATAGAAGAATGAAAATGTGAAGTCATTGGACGATGGTTGGTAAGACACAACAAAGGAAATCTAATTAATAATAGGAAGCTTAGCTGCCAAACTCCAAACTGAAGAGAGTTTTTCTACTTGGCACTTTTGCAACTGTTCAAACCAGGGCAAGCTGAAACAGATTTACTTGGACACTATGACTGTTATGAAGACTCATTCAATGGTCTGTAAAAAACAGTATTCGGTGTTCTGTCTTTCCAATGTACTTGCAGATGTTGAGAGATGAGATTGAACAGGAAGAAACTAACACTGCTGAGATTGCCAGGGAGAGATCACAAAGCAGCCAAAGTTCTGGACCAGCAAGTCAAGATCCTCTTGGAGAACCAGTAATTCAAAATGAAGCAGCTCTAGCTGAGAATGAGGTGCAGCTTGTCATGCAGAATGCAAGAAAGGAAACTGTGGGTTTTGAACAGTTAGTGGAACAACTGAACATTGAACAATGAGAAATTAACAGCAAAGTTAAAACTAAATAAAAAAACGGGGTTCTCCATGAGAAAACAATTATGTGAATGTTCTATTTCCAAACCAATATTACTGTACATTAATTAACAAGCTGGTACTTACAAATGCTTCCTAATTAAAGTTCTCACCAGTTATCTACAGAAGACTACAGATTCAAATTTGTCATATGTAGTAACAGCACCAACAGGATCAGCTGCACATAGCATTAAATTAATTACTCTGCATCAACTACTGCTACCTGTTGAACATGAGAATAAACTGGAATATCAACAGTTATCTGGTGATGCTTGCCATTAGATATTAAGTGTATTTAAAAAAATGAAGCTTCTAATCAGCAAACATAATATTTGCTTTTATACACTTAAGGATGCAGTAGATTTTAAGAACAGGCTATGATGTACTCTTTGGAGGAAAGTGTTTAATTGTCTTTGGTGACCTACTCCAACTTACCCCGTAAAAGGACAACCTGTTTTCAAAACACTTTTGCATAATGAAACAAGGAATTCCCTAGGAAGTTTTGGGATTGTAAATATCTGGTTAAGCTTTGAATACAAAGAATTAGTAAAAAACATGAGCCAAGCCTCTGATATGGATTATGGAGACATACTGAAATACATTAGAGTTGGAGTCCTGACATAACAGGGGAAATGTGTTTTGGAAACTTGCCTTATCAAAAGTTTATTCCCATCTGACATTACAGCACCAGAACTAATGTTCAATTTCATTAAAGAAGAAAAATATATAGCCAACACTTCAAGAGTACTCAAACTTTAATGAGAAATTACTACAACTGGAAAAAGAAGATATTTTGAAAATTGTAGATATTGATTAAATGGAACATCAGATAAACTAGAAGCAAAATTGGATTCTTTGACAAAATCAGTATCCAAAACAGCAAGATAAGAAAAGCGTTTACGTTTCTGCAAAAATTGTCAAGTTATTTTACAACATAATTTAAATGGTAAGGAAGGCTTAGTAAATGGTGCAATTGGTAAAGTTGTTGATTTCATTAATTTTAGGTAGAATATTTGGCTATAACATTTGATCAGATAGATGATGTAAAGAAAATTGGTTGGTGTGCTGTACAGTTTTTGCTTGTAAAAGACATATATCCGGTGTCAACAGTTTCCTCTATCTTTAGCATATGCTGAAACCATCCATAAATCACAAGGTTTACGTGTAGATTCAGCTTTTTTAAATTGTAATCGTTTTTATATAGCTCTTACTACCCCTGATGAGGCGTAAAAGTGCTTTTCGGTGAGTAGCACACTACTCCTGAATCCAAAAGGATTAATGGTGGATTAGTTTAGGAATATATGAATACAGTATTAGTATGAATTAATTTGAGCGGAGGATATGTGAGTTTGTTAGATGGATTGAATAGAGTGATGGAGGGATAGAGGAGGGAAGAATCCAGAAGTGTTAGTTGGGAGTTTACAGTAATAGGTAGAGGCTTGAGATGAGTAAAGGAGAGATGAAGGAGGAAGAGTCTGTAGAAAGGAGTTAGGGATCCCATAGTAGTGGAAGGGGTTTTGGATGAGTCAAAGATGAGACAAATGAGGGAGAAGTTAGTAGGGTTGTTTGGAAAATCATAATAGTAAACTGAGGTTTAGGGTGAGCCAGGAGCGTAGGTAGGGGTATTTTGAAGATTATAATAGTAGAATGAGTTTGGGATGAGTCAGAGAGTGGGAATGGAGGATAGATTAATCGAGATATAAGGTGATTGGGGAGACAGAGCAAAGCTTATGAGAGAGTAACTTTTTTTGTGACTTTAAGAATTGGGCCCCTAGTTAGGGCTTGAGTTAACCAAGACCTATTGTTTTTATTACAATTCTGTCTCTGTCTATAGACTGGCTTCACTGTGAGTGACAGCATTCTGTTCTTTCACAAGGAGCATATCAGCACACAAAGTAGTTTTGTTAGTGCTAGAGACTACTGTGGCAATGTGTGTTTTTTTTAAACCAAAACATTTTTCATTCCTTTCTGCCTTCTGCCAATGTTTGTTAGAATGGTCAGGGCCTGGTAGCTCCCACAACATTAATGTTTTTCAAAAACCGTGTCAAAACAAGACACACATTGACAAAACCAAAAGACTGATCACCAATGCCAATGATTGTTTATTTTTATGTTTCCTATAATCTTGTTGAAACTGGTTGCACGGATTTTCCACTATGAATATTTTATGGGACTGCTAGCATGCATCAATATATTTTAGTAGATGATGCCTCAAAGAAATGGTAACTACATTTTCAAAATAGACTAGCAAAACCTTTTTTCCTAGTTGCATTCCTTGTGAACATTTAATTTGGAGACTCAACCTTGCTTTCAAGCTTCTGAAAATATTTGAATCTAATCAGAGGGCATTCTGGAAGCATTATACACAGCCTCATATTGCTAAACTTTGCAAACAAGTTTTCAAATTTTTATACTGGGACCAGTCAGCAGTGCAGTCTGAGCTGGGAACATTTCCTTAAAGCCCTCACCTTACTAAAGGCTTTGCATTTGTTTGAGTAAGTTTGAACAGTATTATCATATGGACACAAATATTCCCTTAACTGCAGACAATGTCCTTTCTTGATCTGTATTGTAATACTATAAGCTGGCAGCCAAAGGGTTTGTGCTGCAGGGGGTTGGCCCTACGTGTCCCAAAGACAAAATAAATATGAAAACATACTTTCCTTAACCCCAAACAATATGCCCTGGGAGTTTGGCTATAGGAATTTCCCAACCCTGCCCTTGTGCCTGCTGTGCTATGAAGGCTTCAAGATTCCCCAGTGGATAGCAGTCATTCCCTAGGGCCCTGTGAAGCAGTATGTGGTCCCCCTACCCATCTGATCAGCCTTAAAAGAGGTAATGGGGACTTCCAAGGAGTTAGTTAATGACTGCTAGCTGCAACCTCCCCCTTCTGTCCCTCTTGGTCTTCACCACTATCTCCCCCACCCTTGACGCCTTAACTCCCTTCAATTTCTCCTTGCCCTTCAGTGCTCTTTGCACCATGAAAGCTTTTGTCCCATCTGCATACCCTAACATCTTTGCAAAGAAGAAAATTGTAGTGGAGTGCCACTTTGCATAGGATCCCGGTTGCCCTTCCCCTCTCAATGCCTCAAGTATGATTTCCTTGAGTAGTCTCAGGGTCATCTTACACTTGCCCGTTTGTGATTAATGCACTCCACTACAGTCAAGTCTGACCAGAATACCACTGATTGATTGTGGAACATCTCTGGCCATATTGTAAGAGCTACTAAGATGGGAAAGAGCTCCAAGATACCAGTGTTTCCACCAAGCCAGACTCAACTCAGTCTCATGGCCACTGCTGGCCATACCAAGATGTACCCAAAATGGTACCAAAGCCCACACTGCCTGCAGAATCTGTAAACAATCCCAACTCCACATTGGTCTACGGGTGTGGGGTGGCCATACCATGTTCCCATTGAAGTTCTTCAGAAACACCTCCCAGTTTCTCATACCCTGCCTGACAACCTAATGTAATCCTCAACTTCAGGCTTGAAATGGCCTGTGCAATTTACCTGGAAAATGGGCACCCATGGGCATGGTATGGAAAGCAAAATTCAACTGCCCCACCACCACAGGCAACTGATGTTATGTCACTTTTCTGACTACTAGACATTCATCTAATGCCCATGTGAATGCCTTGACTTTCACCTGGGAAAGCCTTAACATATCAGCCTTGGAGTCCAGTTCTATTCCAAGGAATTCAATTGTTGTAGCTGGCCCACAGGCCTTTGCCTGTGCTAGCAGTACTCCAAAATTGTCATAAATTCTTGGAAAGATTCCAAAGCCTTCCTACATTCTGCTGTGCCCATGGAACCTAGGAACAGGAAATCATCCAAATAATGCAGTGCCCATTAGCGCCCCGATCTCTGCCGGATCACTTACTATAAGTTCTAAACCTCTTGGAGTAAGCACAAGAGACTGAACAGCCCATGGGCATACATTTGTCAAAATAAAAGGCACCCTCAAATTGGAAACGCAGTAAATGAGAGTCATCAGGTACACTGGTAGCAGCCTTAAGGCGGGGCTAACAACGTTTCCTGGTACTAGCTCCAACAGCATTGTAATTGTCTGAACTAGAGAGGCGTACCTGACTGAGCTTAGTGTCCCATCAATAGCCTTGTTGACCGACTGACCCCTAGGCGCTTACAAGTTTTTAATTAAGCAGTACTCCCCTGGATCTTTCTTCAGGACAACCCCCTAACAAGGAACATACAAAATTCTCCTGGACCTGCCGCCCTCCTAAGATTCACCTCCTTTAAGATCTTCTTCCTGGCAATGTTAGGATTAGCCCTCAGTGACTGATGATTTTTGCAAAATGTTATGCCTACACAGACTTCAGCCAAGATTCTGAAACCATTCTTAAAACACTCATACAATGAGTGCACTGCTACTGTGTTGCTGTAAACATTCAACAATGTAACCATCACTCACCAGTTAACCGGAAAGGGGGCTTTGAACAGTAGTAGGCGATTATTGCTGTTTTTTTAGGACTCCTTTCCTTTCCCTTTTTAAAACATTTGGACTCTGGGTGTTAGAGTAGCCTGCAGAAAGAACATCAATGCCTGAATTTGCATGTCCGTGGCTTTGAAGCAGGATCCTTTATTGAAATCCCAGTATGACCCCATTTTTGCCTGTGTCCATGTGAAGTACTAGCCACTAGTGACCCCTGTGGTACATGAATGGCCAATCCCATCCCACCAGCTGGTCCTAAAGGCAGGGTACAACTCCCACCTGCCCTTGCACACCTTGCCCCCATCTATTATCCAGATTCACCACCAACTTCCTGGCCCTTTCGACATTGTCACTTTCTGGTACACCTGCCTTAGCATTCCACCAGGGATGCAGGCAACAGTCCTACCTCAGATAGCCAAGGCAAAACACTAGCTAAGTTTGTGACCAAGTCTGGCTGCCCTGTGCCACCTGCTGGTGTAACCCCAATTGCCAAGCAACTATTGCCATTAACAGTGAGTGATGTGCCCTGACCTTTAACACCATCGACGCCACCTGCAGGCAAAACCTCAGGGTAAATATGCTCTCTAACCCCTTTCACTGCTTACCCAATGACTCCTACCATGCTTCTTCACTGGTGGGAATGGCAGATGGGGAACAACTCCTGGCCCGCCCACCTGATGTGCTGGCTCCGCAGTCTGCTCCCCCTGTGGGCCTTGCAGGCACAAGAGTGCCAAAATCTCATCCATTGCATACATCCTGCGCATTAATGTCTCGATTTCCATTTCAGTACACCCGCGCTTGGAGCTCCTCTTAGCTCGACCTGGCATCCTTGCAGCGATCCTAGATGATATACCACACAATGCAATTAACCACTAGCTTTCCTGTGCAATTTAATATTTGAAAAGATGACCTAAAAATTTTTTGCCACCTGCGGGGGGACTTGAAACCTTATATTTGATGCACAGGGCCTTGCCTCTGCCCTACTGCTCCTGGCTACCAAAGTGGAAAATAACACCAACAAATCAGCTCCGGCAAGCACTTGCCCAGGAATCACTCCAATAATCCCCCTCAGACCGGAGCCCACACACCCCAATAGCCGAAAAGGAACCAAGGGTTCCATGCTAGGTCCAAAAACAGGCCCCACTACCCTCCCTTTTCACCTGCACATCCCCGAGCCCTCAGGAGCTGCCTCTGAGAGTGGTTCACCTAAGTCATTTTTGTAATGGTTACTGTTGGAGTTGGTTGTATAAATATTCTTTCTTGTGTTCTAATGTTGGAAGTTCTGTATTCGAGGAAGGAATCTCATATGTAGCATTGTTGCAAATTAGTGCCATGTCCAGTTTGTTTTTGATTGACTTTAATGAGACCAAAGTTAGTGCTGATGTATGCTGTGTAAGAGAGTACAATCGGTTAAGAACTCTATACGCTCCTCATTTAGGCCAGTACCCCGTTTTTGAGAAACAGATAATCTGCCCAAAGTGGAAGATCACAAAACAGTCTACAGACCCTCAAGAATAGAAAGGACAAAAAGACAACACAGAGAGTGCTAAGAAGAGAAAACTGGAAAAAGATGGTGAAATGGTAGGTTACCAGTTCGAAAGCAGTTCAGGTGTCAGCTGCTATGTGAATGTTGTTCCCAACATACTGTTTCATTTACCCCATGTAGTAAACCAAACTGAACAAAAATGTGATGAGAGAATGTGTTCTGCACTATATAAGTTACTGCAATTTTTTATAAGTGACAGAACTGTAATGCATTCTACTCCAGGGATCCGAGACCTTTTAGATATGAGTACGGGATCAACAATGTTTACCCTCAACACTCGGAAAGATGCACAAGAGTTTATTATGGTCATCCTTGGAGTCTTAGAACAAGAACAAGTAAATATGAACAATCTGTTTGGACTGACTTACAAATGGAACCATGATTGTGAAGACTGCTCTTTTACATCCAGCGCTCAAATCAATTCTGAACGATATCTTTACTTAACATTGCCAGATTCAAAAAATGTGCCTTTTGACAAATTGTACAGAAATGCCAGCCAAAATATGACCTGCTCAAATTGCAGATCAGGCCATATGTCTACGTTGTTTCTACAAAGAACAGAAAGATATCTTATACTAATGCTACAATGATGCAGACCAGATGGTTCCAAATTGGAAACTCAAATTACGAACTTCAAAGCTGGACAAATACCATTTTCAGGAAGAACTTTTACTACTTTGGCTATCATCTTCCATGTAAGTGTGAATACAACCTTCAGATATTACACTGTATATTTAAAAGGAAAAACTGGATGTACAGAATGCAACTGCATCAACCTAAAATACAAACCAAAACTTCCCTTCAAACTACCAAACTGATATCTTCTCTTTGTTCAAGCAAAGTTATAAGGAAAAATTATGGTTAAAAAAGTGTCACACAGTGTTTCATCTACGTGGTTAATGTGTTTTTTAGACATTATTGTGCCTATTAAGGGTAATGTCTGAAAACGATCGTCAAATGTCAAGAGCCCTTTTAATGTTTTAGAAAGGAGTTAATATATCAAGGCCCAGATTTATGCTCTGTTTGCGCTGAATTAGCATCATTTTTTTACGCTAATTCAGAGCAAACTTAACTCCATATTTATATTTTGGCGCTATACAAGTCTAGCGCCAAAATATTGGAGTTAAAGTCATTTTTTGGATGCGTGAATCTACCTTGCGTCAATGAGATGCAAGGTAGGTGTTCCCGTCCAAAAAATGACTCTAAGGCCCTAGTGCCTAAAATGGTGCACAGAAGGGAGGCGGGCCTAAATAATGGTGCTAAGCCTGCTTAGTGCCATTATTTAACGCCTAAGTCAAGGCAGACATTAGGGGACCTGTGGACCCATTTCCATGGTGAAACACCTCCCCATACCCCAGGGACACCCTCACCCACACCAGAGGGACACCACTGAATGGGGGACCCCATCACAGGTAAGTAGAGGAAGTATTTTACATTTTCATTTAAAGTGCCATTGGGGACCCTGAAATGCCCCCCTGTACATGGCACTGGGTGCAATGGCAATGCCCAGGGGACTCTTGTCCCCTGTGCTGGCCATTGGGGTGGTGGGCATGACTCCTGTCTTTTATAAGACAGGAGTCATGTGGTATGGATGGTTTTGCGTCAAGAAATGATGCTAGGCTGGTAAGAGTCATCTTCTTTTACTCTAGCCAGCCTAACGTCATTTTTTGGTGCAAAACACCCTTCTCCCATACCGCCAACCCCACCCAGCTAACGTCATTTTCCATGACGTTAGCCCACCCTTTGCGCCGAATTGCAACATTCCATAAATTTGGTGCCCTGCTGGCATCCTGAAATGGCACAAGCCGGCGCTATCCTTTTTGACGCAAAACTGCATTTGCGCAGTTTTGCATCAAAAAGTATAACTCTGGGCCCAAGTCGATACAACACTCTCTAATTAAAGTTTGAAACTGGAAGAACATACTCTAATTACAGATGCTGGAATTTGAAACATTCAAATCTATTTTGTTTCTCCTACCAAACGTCGACATTCTAATTGAGAAAAACTACTGTATGAGATTTTGTGTACATGGATTATCAGCAGTTTAAACATCATTTTAGGGGTGATTTTTTCAAAAGGCTCTCTAAAATTCAAGTGTGTGTTACGTTCATTTCCAATATTGTATCACATATAATCATATAAGATTTTTTTAAATATATGCTTGTTTAGATTACTATAGTAACTGTAGAGAAAGCCACTAATTAATGAATTGTAGTGAGTGAAATGCATAGTGTCACTTATTTTTTGTGATCTACTGTGCAGCCTGTTTTTTTTCACAGTCCATTGATTGTTTTTATGCACTGTTCAAAGGATGATTCTTTATACAAACCATTGTTTACAGTGAAGAAGTATAAAAGCTGAGTAAAGTAAAGCAATCAAAATGATATTTTTACTACAGTGTAATACAGTGTTACAGTATAAACAATCACTGTTGTTATATTTGTATAACTATGAAGACTAAATACAAACATATCTTTTTTTGTCCAAGAGCAGTTGCAGTTCAATGACATTAAATGACTCAAAACAGTTTTTGAAGCACAGACATATTGCTCAGTAATACCATGGAGCGCGTTATTTTTTTAACATAAACTGCTCTTGCAAACCTTTTTATTAGTTTCATTTACCTTTTTCGTACTTAACCTTTCACTCTAATACAACCAATTTTCTGGTACTCATACAACAATGTAATAAATTATTCAAACACTTGTTCGTACAGGCACTCAAACAACCATTCACTCACCCACACTCACACAAACATTCTGTCACCCATATAGCCATCACGCAACCATTCACTCACCCATATAGCCACTCGCTCATCCCAACAGCTACTCACAGAGACACTATCTCACCCAAACAGTCACTCACTCATACAAGCAATCACACACTCTCTCACTCACTCATACAGGTATTCAAACACCTGTTCACTCACAAATGCAGTTGCTCACGAAACTACTCACCCAGCTTTTGAGCCACTCACACTAGTGATCACTCTCCATAGACCCAGTGACATACACACTCACTCTCTCAGAGGTACTCATATTATTATTTACTCACCCATAGAGCAGCTCATGCACTCCATCAATCACCCATACAATATTGATACATTCATTCACTCAACCATACACCACTCATACACTCACTGTCTTACCCATACACACTCTTATGTGCTTACTAAATCACCCATACACCGCTTATCTACTCAATCACCCATACATTACTCATGTAATTAGTCAATCATCAATACACCACTTATGCAACTCATTACTCACATATACTCGCACTCATGCACTCTGTCAATCACTTATACACCACTCATGCACCCACTCATTCACCCAAACACCAGTCAAACACTCACCTGCTCATACATACACTAATACACTGAGTCAAAATCCCACACACCACTCATACATTCACTCACTTATCTATATACACAGTCATGCACTCAGTTAGTCACCCCAACACAAGTGATGCACTCACTCACCCATACATGCACTAATGCACTGAATCAGTCAACCCTACATCACACACACAGCCATTCACTCAGCCATGTACGCACACATGCACTCAGTAAGTCATTCATACACCACTCGTCCATTCACTCACTCACCCATACATGTACTCATACACTCAATCAATAACCCATACACCACTCATGCATTCCATGACTCACCCATACATGCACTCATGCACGCATTCAGTCACCCAGACTTGCATTCATGCTCTCACTTAGTCACCCATACATGCACTCATGCACTTAGTAAGTCACCTTTACACCACTCATACATTCACTAATTCACACATACATTCAGTCAATTACCCATACATGCAATCAAACACTCACCCATACATGGACTCATGCACTCAGTTACTCACCTATATATGTGCTAATGCACTTAGACAACCAACCATACAGCACTCATGGACTTACGCACTCACTCATAGATGCACTCTGCTCTCAGTCAATCACCCATACATCACTCATACTCTCACTCATTAATACATGCACTCTTACACTCACTCACTCACTCACCCACACAGCCCTCGTGAACTCACTCACTCACTCATAGATGCACTCATGCACTCAATCAATCACCCATGCACCACTCATACATTCAGTAACTCACACGTACATGCACTCATAAACTCAGTCAATTACCCATACATTTACTGATGCACTCAGTCAATCACCCATACAGCACTCATGCACTCAATCACCCATACATACACTCATGCATTTAATCAATCACCTATACACCACTTAGACACTGAGTCACTCAACTATACACCCACTCACTCACCCATTCAGACATTCATGCACTCAATTAATCCCCAATATACTACTCATACACTCAATCATGCATAGACCACTCATGCATTAACTCACTCATCCATACATGCACTCATACACTCAGTCAATCCCCAATACACTACTTATGCACTCCTCACCCATACATGCACTCCTGCACTCAATCAATCACACATTCAGCACTCATACACTCACTCACTTATCCATACATGCACTTATGCTACACTCATTCATACACATACTCATGCACTCAGTCAATCTCCCATACACCACACATGCACTTACTTATCCATAGATGCACTCTTATTCTCAGGCAATCACATATACACTACTCATGGACTCACTCACTTATCAATGCATGCACTCAGTCAATCACCCATACAACACTTATGCACTCAATTAATCACCCATTTACCACTCATGCACTCACTCACTTACTTACCCACACATGCACTTATGCAGTCAGTCACCCACTCATGCACTTACTCGCCCATACATTCAGTCATCCACTCACTCACTTACTCATTTATCCACTCATGCACTCAATCACCTATCCTCCGGTCATGCACTCACTCTCTCGCCGATACATGTGATCATACAATCACTCACTCACCCATATACCACTCATGCACTCACACACCCATACATCTATTCATGCACTTAGGCAGTCACCCACACAACACGCATGCACTCACTCACATGCCTATACAAGCACTCATGCACTCAATCAGTTATCCATACATGCACTCATGCACTTAGTCACTCATCTATACATGCACCAATGTAATCAGTCAGTCACCCATTCCTCAATTATACACTCACTCACCCATACATGCTCTCTTGTACTCAATTACTCACCCATACATGGACTCATGCACTCAGTCATTCACACATACATGCACTAATGCACTCAGTCAATCAATCACCCATACACCACTCTTTCACTCACTCACTCAGAGATGAATGTCTGAACTTAGTCGATCTTCCATACATGCATTTATGCAATTACTCACTTAGTCAGTGAGTTATATACTCAATGTACCCAACACCCAGTAATTGATGCCATTTTACAATCATAGATTTTTTTTTTCTTATACAAAAAAACATGTATCTTATCTTTTTTTTAACCAAGAAAGGTGATTCTAAAGAAAATCATTTTTTTCTGGAACTTTTAAAATTTATTTGTTATTTTCAGAAACGTTTGTACATTTGTTTGTTATTTGTTTCAAATGAAATGGCAACTAGACCGAAACAAGGTCCTTAAAACTTCCAAAAACTAGAAATCAAAACTAAGAAACTAAAAAAACAAAATAGCACCAGTGACTTTTTGGAGCATTCTTCATCAGAGTGACCGACTGCTCGCCTGCAGTTAGTATTTGTTTTTACAATCAAGGCAGAAGCTACTCACTCTATCAAATTCTGGAGCAATGTCTGCAGGCTGACTGTCTAACTCTGGTGGCACAACTTCCCCTACAGATGGTCTTGGTTCAATGGAAGCTAAGGCTTCTCCAGCTCTTCTCTCCCTCTAAGCTTTCTTTTGTATACTGCCTATTGTGGTATGCCTTCAAATGGTAGAGCATGCTTGTTGTTGGGCATGAGTATTTCTTATTGAGGCCCTTGAAAGGTTTTTCTCACATAGTGTACATTTCACCAGTTTGGTCCCTGTTTTCTTCTCTCCTAAAGGGATTACAAAAAAGTCCGAAGAATTTCACTGTTTCTTTTGGGGAGGTTCTTCATCTGAAGAAGAATCTTCTGTTCTCAGGCTGTTGAGAACTACTAGATGTCATTTTATTAACAAATAATCAAAAACAATGAACAAACATTACCTGGTACAGCAGTAGATTTAGCACAGCCAAAGTAGCTCCCCTTCTCACTGCTGATTCTAACCTAATGAGAAGACTGGGTTTGGTTTTCCTCAAAATATAACTGAATTGTTTCTTGCCCAAAGAAATCCCTTTATTTGGAGATCATATGACATTCGTGAAAGACGACGTCTTAGCGAATAATGAAGACGTCGCAAATACACGAAAAGGACTCAAAAAACAAATTTACCATTTAATTAGTCACAGAAATAATAGTTTTTACAGAAAAGCAATGAAATACTGATGTGAATGATTAGACAGAAATGTATATATATTCAAACTTTCTGAAAAACGAACCAAATTCGCAACTAATCACGACAACTGCAACACAAAAAAATGTAGATAAATTAAAAGAATTACACCCACTGACAAATATAACCCAGCAAACAATAAAGTATCAGCTGTAAAAGTAATGCAAATTAGTAATTTGCTGTAGTTTATGGAATCTTCACCTATTTCTCACACAGATCAGCACTCAAGACTTAGATGGCGGTGTCTCTGATTTATTAGTAATTCTGCTACTGTAATTTACATTAATCTAGACTATATTAAGCATGTACACATTTGTCCTGCTGTCCAGGGAAATAAACATTAATTCACACAATATATAATGTAGTGGAAAACTTACTCATTCGTGTTGATCCTTTGGCATACACTCACTCATTCACGTATACACCACTCACTCCCTCATCAACACAGAACCACTTACAGATCCATGCACACACTCATGCATCCACTCACTCACCCACTAAGACACTCTCCCATCCACTCACAAACCCTAAAAGACACTTATACTCCTATTAACACACCAACTCATTCACTCATACATCCATTCACAGACCCACTCACACAGTCATGCACCCACTAAGAATTCAGGTCGGACAATTACACACCTACTTACAGACTCACTTACACACTGATGCACCCACTCACAGTCCCATGCACACACTCATGGAGGCACTCACAAACCCACTCAAATAGTGATGCACCCACTCATACACTCACTCACCCACTCAGAGACTCACCCATCGACTCACACACTTTCTAAGTCACTCATGCACCTGTTCACACACCCAGGCAGAGACTGACACACCGACTCACAGACCCACTCACACACTCATACACCCAATCACACCCTCACTCAGAAACTCACTCACCCAGGCACACGCCAATTAAATACTTAGGCACCCAAATAACAGACCCTTTCAGCCCTGTCCTGTCTGCTGGGATCCCTGTTGGGGTTATCAATCCTTTGTGTGAGGCAGGTCACTGGCCTTTGAAGTGTAAGAGGGAGCCCCTCCACCCTCCATGCCCAGGGAGACCCATTCAGTGTGCAGATGAAGGCATATGTGACTGAGTGTTCTTTGTTTATGGTTCTCTGGGTGGAATGCACAAAAGGAGCTGTCAAACAGCACAGACCAGACGTGAATTGGAGAGAGGGTTGTAAGACAGAGATGGCAGTAAGTGCAGAGAAATGCCCACTTTCTAAAAGTGGCATTTCTAAAATAGTAATATTAAATCCAACTTCATCAGTAAGCAGGATTTTCTATTTCCTTACTGGCCATACTAAATATGACATGGCTACTCCTTCCAGAGCAGAATCTACCACTCAAAAGTATATGAGGGCAGTTCTAATGCTAGCCTATGAGAGGAGCAGGCCTCACAGTAGTGGAAACCATGATTGTGAGTTTTTCACCACCAGGACATGTAAAACCAATAACTACATGTCCTGCCTTTTACTTACATAGCACTCTGCCCTGTGGGTTAGGGCCTACCGTAGGAGTGACATATCTAGAAAAAGGGGAGTTTAAGGCTTGGCAAGTACTTCTAAATGTCAGTGAAACTGCACACACAGGCCATATAATGTCAGGCCTGAGACATGGTTAAGGGGCTACCTATGTGGGTGGCACAATCAGTGCTGCAGTCCCAGTAGTATCATTTCTTTTCCAGGGCCTGGGCACATGTAGTGCACTTTACCAGGGACTTTTAAGTAAATTAAATATGCCAATTCAGTAGGAACCAATGTTACCATGTTTAGGGGTCAAAGCACATGCACTTTAGCACTGGTTAGCAGTGGTAAAGTGTGCAGAGTCCTTAAACGACCAACAACAGAGTTGGGGGATGACCACCCTAAGGCTGTCAAGTCTAACATAGGGTAAGGTGTTTAAAGGGTTTTGGGGTGGAAGGGTATTTGGAATGGCAAGGTTAATTTTAGGGTTTAGGGTGGATAAGGGAATTTGAGTAGGAGAGATTGTATGGTTTAGTGTGGTTAAGGGTATTTGGGCGACAATGGTCATTTTAGGCTTTAGGGTGGGTAAGGGTATTTGGGTGGCAAGGGGATTTTAGGCTTTAGGCTGGGTAAGGGTATTTTGGTGGGAAGTGGATTTTTAAGGTTTAGGGTGGGTAAGGGGACTTGGGTGGCAGGTGTGTTTTTAGGATTTAGGGTCGGTAGGGGTATTTGGGTGGCAAGGTAGTTTTAGGGTTTAGGCTGGGTAGGGGTATTTGGGTGGCAATGGTGCTTTTAGGGTTTAGGGTGGGAAAGGGTATTTGGGCAGCAAGAGTATTTTTCGGGTTTAGGGTTGGTAAGAGTATTTGGGTGGCAAGGGTATTTTTAGGGTTTATGGTGGGTATGGGTATCCGGGTGGCAAGGGTGAAATTAGAGTGGGTAAGAGTATTTGGGTGGCAAGGGTGTTTTAGGATTTAGGGTGGGTAAGAGTATTTGGATGGCAAGGATGTTTTTAGGCTTCAGGGTAGGTGAGGATATTTGGGGGACAAGGGTAATTGTAGGGTTTACAGTTGCCAGGGGTATTGGGTTGTAAGGGTAATTTTATGGTTTAGAGTTGGTAAGGGTATTTGGTGACAAAGGCATTTTAAGGGTTTAGGCTGGGTAAGGGTATTTGGGTGGCAATGGCTATTCTAGGGTTTTGGGTGGGTAAGGATATTTGGGTGGCAAGGGTGTTTTTAGGGTTTAGGGTGGGTAGATGTATTGGGGTGGCAAGGGTATATTTAGGGTTTAGGGGTGGTTGAGTTTAGGGGTTAATAAAGTAATATACATATGCATATTTATATATATATATATATATATATATATATATATATATATATATATATATATATATATATATATATACACACACACACACATACCACTATGTATATATGTATGTGTGCGCATGTGTGTGTATATACATATATATATATATATAAGGTATTTGTGTAGACAAAATATGCATGGTAAAAACATGTGTGGTAAAGGAATATGCGTGCTAATGGTAGCGTAGTAAAGGCATGCGTAGTAATGGCACGTGTGGTTGCGTCATACCTCCAGATTGTTAGTTATGAACACTTCAGTGTTGTCAGTATAAACTAAATAAATGCTTTGCCAATTTTGAATGCCTCTACATGGTTAATAAGTAACAGGCATAGCTACAATGACCCTGGTTACAAACTAATAGTGTTAGTAATAAGTCTCCCTAACACTACATGATTTATCACTCAAATATCAGTTTTAAATATTTTTTGGAAATTCAGACGTTTATCTCCAAACATCACATTGCAACTTTTGAAAATACACAGATTTGCCTACACATACACATACACCTTCAATTTTAATATACATATACTAGTTCATCCTACAAGAGCTTCCAATTTAGCACGCTGGGTTGCACTCAAGAGAGGTACTTCCAGGAAGCAGGAGAGCTACTAATAGCTCATGAGCTACTTTTTGGAGAAGCCTCGTTTAAGTGAAGTACAAAATTGAGCTGCTAAGATATTCAGATATTAGACATTCCTACAGATGACTAAAAGTGCACACATGGATTGAGTACTCTCTTCTGACTGTGCTGAGTAAAAATATAATATAATAGAGTATAATAGAGTGGTTCTTACCTTTTTGACGTCTGTGGGACCCCCACTGAGTCATTACTTAAATCAGAAGACCTCATCCTAAGCATTTTCAATGATTTGAACTGCAAAACAATACACACAAAGTACAGACACAAGCATTTATTAAACAAATACACACAATATTTAATTACTTGTTTAATTCACAAACAAATATAAAAACAATAAAAATTTAAATGAGAGGTTGGAGCTTTTCTAAATTCAACTGAGACCACTAGTCATCCATATTACATTCTATTTGATGCACTTGCACTGCTTCCACAAATCAAAATGAGGACACCAGCTTAATTTTTATCCTCCAATTTCACATTTCCAGAGCATTTTAAAATGTTTAGATTTAGATTTGTTTTTTAAATATATGTACCATTTATTAATCTGTTAATATTATTTAATTTTCTAAGCAGTTGTTGACACCCTGAGTAGGCTTCATGGACATGCAGGGGTCCCCGGACCACAGGTTGGGAATCACTAATATAATATAATATAATATAATATCACACATGGTTGAAATTTGCACTAGGCATATGGTTTTGGTTTTGCACAATATTCTGGTGGTGGAATTCATGGCTGTATTCCCTTATCAGGACGTTTGTAGCAGCTGCCATTTTTGAAGCTGATAAAACCACCAAATGAGGTTCGAGTCCCCTGTGTATCTTTTCCTCATGTCAATAGCAATAAGAAGCTTCTCCTTCAAGTTGTACTGTGTTAGCCGCACATCTCGCAGTCATGCCTTCATTGTTGAGCTCTAATTGCTGGATGCCGGTTACTGGGTGTGGGTTTAAACCCTATCATTGTGAATCACTAACTCCATTTATTTTTATTTTTTTATTAATATAACTTTTATTCCTCTCGGAATTGGCATCAGTTTCTAATGCCAGTTTCCTTGTATTTAGCCTCCGAAAAAAAGAAATAGCTTTGGCACTTTCTCTTCTTAAATAATGACACTGTAATATGTTTATCTGCAGTGTATTTGCACCATTAATTTCTGCAGTACTTGAATGAATTAGGAAACCACCAGGAGTCGCTTTACTGAACACACAGTTCAGTCACCCTGACAGAGTTGTTTTTTAGGTCGAGCATGCAAGCGCACTGGCCTGTTGTAATCTATCTGTGCACTTTTAACTATGTCCACCGCACGCCCATCACTGTCACTTGTTCATGGGCCTGCCTTTCAAAAATCATTTGTTATCATTGGTAAATGCTTTACGTGTCCCTTCTTGGGGCGGTTTTAGTACCTCCTTGGCCATCGACCCTGTTACATGGATCATTGCACATTTGCCGATACATTTGACTGCAAGCGAACTTCTTTTTCCTTTTGAGTCCCTCCTTGGCGCTCATGCTCATGGCTTTGAATCGGCTTGCTTATGTCAGCTGTTTACTTTTAATTTTCAATTTATGTGGCAAGAAAAGTCCAGTTAGGAATTTACAACGCTAATAGGTCTAACTCGAGCAAACGTGAGACCCATTACAGTGCAAATGCTTGTTTTCAAATGACTCCTTAGGAAGATCTCGAGACCAGGAGCACAAGCTGTCCTCTGGTGACCACAGAGAAGCCGCAGATTGCTTAACTAAAGCACAGTATGCCACTTCTCCAAGCGCTGCGCCTGCTGGGATGGTATAATGCAAAGACAACGCGGGTTGAACCATGCAGGCTCCGACTCAGTGTAGAATACTTCATCAGGGAAACAGCTGGAGGTGCCGTGCGCTCCTCGCAAAGGAATCTATCCCTAAATTAGATTGTGTAATGAAACCAGCATCGTGGGTAGAGGTTCTGACAAAGCTAGCTTCCCTCAGCTGTCAGCTTTAATCGGAGCAGCGTGGGTCTGCCGGCCAATTTGTGTTACATTGATTACCAGTTCTTGCTGCTAATATATCGGATCCATTTTAACAGAAGCTTTTCCTTGTTGGAGATGCTCTATTTATTGAATAGTTGTCCTCTGCATTACTCAGCACTGTGCTGCAGCAGATCGAGTTCTTCTTGTCTGTTGGCTGGTAAAAAAAGCAATAAGAAATAGATTATTTTACTGCCAGACCGCCAGACTATTTAGCCAAGCCCCTTCCATCCATTTACCTCACTTGTAATGAAAGACTACAGTCAAACCACAAATATTTGTTCAGTCTGAATGATGATACTTTATATTAATAATTATTTGTGCATTTTTGGAGAAATAGCACGTTACCATTATAAATATGATGCTATGTAAAGTGATACGTTTTATGGAATATCCAATGATCACTGCAGTAACAAAAAAATATAGGGGGTCATTCTGACCCTGGCGGCCGGTGGCCGCCAGGGCCACCGACCACGGGAGCACCGCCAACAGGCTGGCGGTGCTCCCACGAGCATTCTGACCGCGGCGGTTCAGCCGCGGTCAGAAGCGGAAACTCGGCGGGCCCCGCTGCTCGGGGGAATCCTCCATGGCGGCGGAGCACGCTCCGCCGCCATGGGGATTCTGACACCCCCTACCGCCATCCTGTTCATGGCGGGAAACCCGCCATGAACAGGATGGCGGTAGGGGGTGCCGCGGGGCCCCTGCAGTGCCCATGCCAATGGCATGGGCACTGAGGGGCCCCCGTAAGAGGGCCCCGCAAAGTATTTCAGTGTCTGCTTTGCAGACATTGAAATACGCGACGGGTGCAACTGCACCCGTCGCACCCCTGCAACTACGCCGGCTCAATTCTGAGCCGGCGTCCTCGTTGCAGGGGCATTTCCTCTGGGCCGGCGGGCGCTCTTTTGGAGAGCGCCCGTCGGCCCAGAGGAAATGTCTGAATGGCCGCCACGGTCTTCTGACCGCGGTGCGGTCATTTGGCGGCGGTACCTTGGCGGACGGCCTCCGCCGTCCGCCAAGGTCAGAATCAGGGCCATAGTTACCCAATGCGCATAGCTGGCAGCTGCCAAGTTTCCCATGTCCGTGCGCGCTGAACTGCTCCGGGACATGTTTTTTCTTTGAATTCTGCGACTCCGTCATGGTTTTATAATGGAATAAACAAGACAACAAGCCCCAAGATTTAAAGTAAAAACATGGACTGGAACAATTAGTCACACAATAATCTGGGAAACTTGGCAGATCTGCAGTGCGCATATTTGTGTGAAATAACTTGCAGTGCAGTGCTCACAGCTGTGTGCACACAGTGGCAATGCATGTCTGAATCCGTATTCCGCTGCAAAGTCTTTGCAAATTCATTTGTGTTTGTTTATGTTTTTAATTTCTCAATATTGAAGTTTGAAATAGTGTGCCCTTATTGATATTTGGGAGTTCTTCAGAGACAACATATACCATATTACAGCCCTGGAGTACCTGTTTGCTCTAGAGAAGGGCCGGTACTATCCCATTAAATGTATTGGAGCAGTGCCGAGAAGTGCAGGTACTCCCCTTATCGAATTAAAGAAGTGCACAGTGAAGAACTGAAGTATTTGGTTATCACTAGTTGAATGAACATACGTGAAGAAAAAGATACAACAAAAAATGTTGAATACCTAAAATTATAAAAAATAGATAGGCTGGCACATAAATATAGTTTGTTACAAAATGTGAAGAACAAGTTAAAAGATATTAATTTGATAAGATATATTTTTCAAGAGATGCTTATGATGGTGATATTTAGGAAACCTTTTCCAAAAGAAGGAGAAGCACTGAGATAGTAAGAACATATATTTGGCGACTAATGTATGGCTGTTGTTGATCCTTAGTTTTAGACACTATGAAATTGTAAAGATTGTTTTTTTGAATTTTTACAGTCATAGTTTATGAAAAAACTGTTTGTAAACGAATTAACTTGTCCTGAAGAAGGTGGGATGAACCAACTGAAGGACCACCGAAACGCTGCGTCAACAGTTTTTTTTTAGAGTGTATAGGATTTTTTATTGGGGATATAAATGCTGTTTTTAATGTAAAAGATAATACTTTTTAACTATATGTTTATGCGGTATGAGGTACTATGTACGCTCAAGGTTGTATAGTGTATTTATTGAAATATACAAAAATAAAAAGGAAAGAACAAATTATGGTTTAAAAAGGTTGTCTATTTGGAATAAGGTTCAGATACGGTTATAAGTTAATTATTATTCACCTTAGTTAGAATATTTGTGTGCCAGCAATATCATTAAGGATTTTGGATTGAGAATATTCCAAAAGGGAATTTTTGTATGTGTATGCATATTGTAACAAGCCTGCCATATAGTATAGATGGAGATCCGGTAACCCCACTCCACCGTCTGCCAAACCCAGCTTTAGTACCTCGAGACGGACTCTGCACCTCTTACTAACCCATATCAGGGACAACAGCAGCTTATCTATCTGGTGAAACAATGCCAGTGGCAGCTCACAGAATGAGTTCTGCATGACGTAGAGACAGCGATGGAGCAGCACCATTTTATGGAGTACAACCCTGCCCATGACAGACAATGGGAGCGTGATCCAGAATCAGACAGACCAGGAGTCTATCCCTCACTCTGCCCATATTCAAGTCATATTGTACCCAGGGGGAATGAGTCACTTGCATTCCCAAATATTAAAAGGCCCCAGTCTCCCATGCGGCAGTTCCACAGGGCAGTTAGCCAGGGATGCCATGGGATAAAGAACTGTCTTATGCCGGTTGACATAGATGCCAGAGACTGCTCCAAAGTCATCCATAAGGCTCAATAGGAGAGGAACCGAGTTCTCTGGGTCAGTTACATACACCAGGGCATCATCCACGTACAAAGATACAGTATGTGCTCCATCACCCACCCTTATACTCCATGCTCGGAGTCCCACCCTAATCTGCACCGCCAATGGCTCCATGGCAAGCTTGAGTAGGAGCGGCGACAACGGGCAACCCTGCCTTGTGCCACGTTCGATATCGAAGGGGTCAGATACCACAGCCCCAGTGCAACCGTCGCTCTTGGCACCACATACTATAGGTGCACACACAACAAAAAGCTCGGTCCAATCCCCATTTGGCGCATCACTTCCCAGGGGTAATCCCAAGATAGGGTATCAAATTCCTTTTCGATGTCCAAGGAAACCAGCGCGGCCCACTTTGCAGAGTCTCGGTTTTCATGCACCACTTGAGAGAGCCTCCGCAGGTTCAAATGCATACCCCTCTCAGGAACAACCCCACACTGGTCTTCAAACACCAGGTGCAGAATCACTCGACCCAATCGCATTGCTAACACCTTAGCAAGTAATTTTACATCTGCATTAAGCATGGACAATGGCTGATAAGATATGGGGTCAGCAGGGTCCTTCCCAGGCTTCGGTATCATGAATATCAAAGCCTCCCTCATCTCTCTATGTGCCTCACAGAGTGTCTCCAATAGGCCAGGGAGGAGAGCTTGGGAGCTGGAGTCTAGCCAAGTATTTATCCACCAGTGAGCCATCTGAGTGCATCAGTATGGCATAAACGCTCCTTAAGTGGTCTTGTAACAGTAAGTTGACCCACGTCTGTCCCAAAATCATGTCCCCAGTCAGCCCACAAAATGACTGGATCATTGGCGGGGGTCTCTCGCGATTGAGCAGCCAAGTCAACAAGCGTCTCGAGCGTTTGCTCTCCCAGTGCAGCCTCTGCCTATAGTCCTTGCGGACATAGCTATCTAGTCCATCCCAAAGGACCTCTATGTGCTTATGCACCTCTAGGAGTCCCACTTCGTGAGCGGCACTATCCCCTCTTTGCTTCTGCAACAGAGTCGGGACCTCCTCCTGTTGCGTGGGCTCTTGCTCCAGTTACTTCCTAATACCATACACCTTGCCAAGACTCACTTCTTATATAACTACCTTTAGGGCCATCCATTCCGCTCCGCAATTCTGGTCCGTGTTCCAGTTCTCCCTAATATATCCATGAAGTGCTGCCAGCATATCTACCCTATATTCAGGATCTGTAAGTGTCTCAGGCTGGAGACGCCACAGGGAGATAGCTGGTCTAGGAGCACAGGTCTCACATTTCAGCACCAGAGGAGCATGTTCCAACAGGAATGTCACCTGATAGGCTGAACGCAGGACATCCAAGGTGCTATCATTTGCTAGTAGAATGCGGTCCATCCTGCTATATGCTCCATGGGCAGGTGTGTAACAGGAGTACGTTTTGGACACATGGTGTAGCTCCCTCCACACATCTACAAAGTGCAGCCTAGTCATAATCTCTCGAATTCTAGCAGTCATTCGGGGCTTGGTGTCCTGTTCAGGCAGACATCTGTTTATTGTGCCATCTAGGGCACAATTAAAGTCTCCAGCCCATATAATAGGCATACCAACCTAGGGCACTAATCCTTGCTCCAAGTCCTCAAAGAACACATCATCATCCGAGTTAGGGGCATATATGTTTAATGTACAGAGTTCACGCTCATCTAGATTCTCATGAAGGAGCACATATAACAGCCTGCCACGTCTGCCACTTGATCCCTTAGTTGGAGCGGTACCTCTGGGCCACCCATATTGAGACCCCTCTAGCATAAGACGTGGACGAATAGAGCTGTCACCTCTATTTTTTTTAAAGTTTTCGTACTTTAGCATCCATCAAGTGTATCCCCTGCAGAAGGGCAATGTCTACACCAACTCGCTTTAGATATGTGTGTACTCTATAGGATTTTACAAAGGAGCTCAGCCTACTCACATTCCATGCAAGAAAGCGTACTGAATCACCCATCTTGATCTATTCCGATCTGCAATAGCAGCAGTCCCCCATGCCATTCCTTCCCCCATCCCGACCCCCTCACAAGGTCTCTCAGCACCCACTTGTTGGTCAAAGAAGCATGCGTAAATATTGCTCTCTCGATGCTACGCTACAACATCTACAACTGCAATGCACACAACTCACTATTTCTGAAAGACATAACCCCACTGCAACAAAGAACAACACTCAATCTGCCCCATCCCTTCCCTGGTAAATACCGCAAAACAACTAGGGGGTCATTCTGACCCTGGCGGTCGGTGATAAAGCGGCGGCCAACCCGCCAACAGGCCGGCGGTCAAAAAAATGCAATTCTGACCCTGGCGGGAACCGCCAACACAGCCCGCCGCATTAACACTCCGACCGCCACGGCGGAACAAACAAACAGCGCGGCGGTCACCACCAACAGCCAGGCGGCAGACAATGTACCGCCCACCCTATCACGACCCACCAATCCGCCACCTTTTCCGGGGCGGGAGCCCCGCCGATAAAAACACGGCGGAAACAGACATTTTCAATGGAAAACGCTCACCTCGAGACACTCCACGCGGAATCCGGACAGCATGGAACCCGAATTGAACATCATACCTGCTCTCGTCTACCTGCTCATCTACCACGAGTACGAACTCCGGCGCAGACGTCAACGGTGAGTACTGCACCTACGACACACGGGAGGGGGGAGGAAGAAAGGTTATGGGCATACACATATGCGACCCCCCCACCCCCCCAATATGTACACACCAATGCAGAGCAGGAAGTCACAGTGACACCACACAAAGCCCCTTTAAAAATACAATGACACAACCAAATTTGGAATAAATTTTCATGTACAAAAAAAGCACCTGGAAATAATTGAGCAACCGTGAAAAATATTTACAAAAACCAAAAAGATATACACATCAGTGTATCACTGAAGTAACAAGTCCTGCACATCCTACGAATCTAACATGTCCGTGGGCCAAGGTTCTGCGAAACAAGGGCAAAGCCCACACACGAGACCTGAGTCCTTTGGAGAGAACACTGCAGGGGCATCCGATGTCAAAACTACAGGCACCTCAGGGGGAAGGGAAGGGGGGGCCACCACAGCCACATGAGTCCACGACGCCAGATCCACGAGGAGCCACCATGCCCACTGTACCATCCTGGGGAGTGCAAAGCCACAGTCTCTCAAGTCTCTACAGTGGGTGGGTTGCCCACTGGACCATCCTGGGGAGTGCAAAGCCACAGTCTCTCAAGTCTCTACAGTGGGTGGATTGCCCACTGTGCCATCCAGGGGAGTGCAAAGCCACAGTCTCTCAGGTGGATTACAGAGTCCACTGGTCAAGGAGGAGGCATGGTGGGCAGAGTGAACCATAAACAGTGCCTGAGACGGCGGGACCCAGCGCAGCGGTGCATGACATGGCGATGTCCAGCGGAGTGGTGCTTGACAGGAAGGGTCCAGCGGAGCGGTGCTTGACAGGAAGGGCCCAGCGGAGCGGTGCTTGACAGGAAGGGCCCAGCGGAGCGGTGCTTGAGACGGCGGGGCCCAGCGGAGCGGTGCTTGACAGGAAGGGCCCAGCGGAGCGGTGCTTGACAGGAAGGGCCCAGCGGAGCGGTGCTTGAGACGGCGGGGCCCTGTTCAGCGGTACCTGTCTTCACGGCGGGGCCCTGTTCAGCGGTGCTCTTCTGCACGGCGGGGCCCTGTTCAGCGGTGCTCTTCTGCACGGCGGGGCCCTGTTCAGCGGTACCTGTCTTCATGGCGGGGCCCTGTTCAGCGGTACCTGTCTTCACGGCGGGGTCCTGTTCAGCGGTACCTGTCTTCACGGTGGGGCCCTGTTCAGCGGTACCTGTCTTCACGGCGGGGCCCTGTTCAGCGGTGCTCTTCTGCACGGCGGGGCCCTGTTCAGCGGTGCTCTTCTGCACGGCGGGGCCCTGTTCAGCGGTACCTGTCTTCACGGCGGGGCCCTGTTCAGCGGTACCTGTCTTCACGGCGGGGCCCTGTTCAGCGGTACCTGTCTTCACGGCGGGGCCCTGTTCAGCGGTGCTCTTCTGCACGGCGGGGCCCTGTTCAGCGGTGCTCTTCTGCACGGCGGGGCCCTGTTCAGCGGTGCTCTTGCAGTATGTCAAGGGAGTCATACCTGGCCTGGACACCCTGCTCAGTCGCCCTCCGACCGTGCTGTGTCAGGCCCCTTCGGGGAGTGAGTCCTGGGCCCTTTGGTGTCGTCCCTTGCAGCCGGGATGGGGCTTGTGGGGCCCTCCTGCTCCGCGCTCCTGGTGGTTGTCCTCTCCGCCCTGCTGTCCTTCCGCTCCTTAGATGGGGCTCTCGGGCCCTTGCCTCCCCTGGCTGCTGTGGCCGGTGAAGTGGCCGGAGTCACCTCCTTGGGGGCAGCCATCTCTGTCCGCTCACGGCGGCCCTTCAATTTCCGGGTCCTCTTGCCTGGGGGGGGCTGGCTGTCCCCTTGCTGCTCACCGAAGTGTTACTGCCGCCAAAGGGTGGACTCCACATGCCATGCACCACTTGCACTGTAGTAGCTGGGCTGGTGGTGGCTGAGGTGCCCTTGGGACTTTTCCCAGTTGGAGGGAGTGGGTCGGGGGAGGGAAAGAGGTCAAAACTGGAGAGGTAATTTTTCTTGGGACCAAGGTAAGGGGTAGGAGTAGTGGTGAGAGAAGTGGAGGAAGAGGATGTGGTTGTATGAGAGCCAGGTGTGCTGTCCTTGGGTGCAGGTGACTGGGACGTAGGCTGTGGTGAGGTGGTTGGCTGTTGTTTGGGTGTCTGCCTGCGTTTATGTGTCTTGGAAGAGAGGGTGACAGACACAGTGGGAGAGGACACAGGGGACGTGTAAATGCTAGTGGGGGTGGTGACTGCAGGTGTGCGGACTGTAGTGGAGGGTTTGCTGGTGGTGGAAGAACTGGCTGATGTTGGGGTGCATGCAGGTGTGAGTGTAGACGTCACAGGGAGGGAGGAGGGAGACGAGGAGGACGGGGACACAGAGGTGGTAGTGACTGTTGATATGTCTGCATCTGTGTGTTGCTTGGGTGAATGCTTGTGTTTTCTGTGGTGCTTATGTTTGGATGAGCTGGCCTTGGGTGTTGAGGTGTGTGCAGGCTGGTCTGATGGTGTGGATGGGATAGGTTGAGGTACAGGAGACAGAGAAAGGGTGGAGGCAGATAGAAGAGGGAGACTGGAGACAGGGACAATGGCTGCCGTCAGTGCTGAGGCCAGAGCAGTGAACGCTCGTTGATGGGCAGCCTGACCCGAATGAATGCCCTCCAGGTAGGCATTGCTCCGATGCACCTCCCTTTCCACCCCCTGGATGGCATTCAGAAGGGTAGTCTGCCCAACAATGACCGTCCTCACCAGGTCAATGAGCTCCGCACTGAGGGCAGCAGGGGTAACAGAGGCAGGGGCTGAGGTGCCTGGGGCGAAGGAGACGCGCGCCTTCCTGGCCGAGCGGCCACGGAGCGAAGACTGAGGGGCTGCTGGGAGGGCGGTGCTGGTGCTCTGGGTGGCGGCTGTACCTGTTGTTGCGGGGGGCACAGATGGTGCCGCCCCCGCTAGGGAGCTCCCAAACGAGGACGTGTCCGTGTCGCTGGTGTCTCCACCGGCCCCCGTTGTGGTGCTCCCCTCGCCCTCCGGATCACTGGTGCCCTCGGTGTCTGTGTCAGTGCCCACCGGGGCCTGGTGACCTGCAGCTCCCTCCTGCTCCGACGCCAAATCTCCTCCGCCTGATGATGCTAAAACACAAGAAGACAAAGATTTAGGGTGGGGGGAGAAATTAAACAAAGTTGAGTGCATGCCTTAGCAATACCCTTTGCGGAGAGGACAGACACAGGTGCCTCGTGCACTAAGTCGCGAACTTGGGGTACACTACTCAGTACTTCTGACTAGGCAAACAGGTCTAGGGACAACACACGCGCACATGTGTGATGCTGGAGCATGGGTAGCTGCACTTGGCACCCTACAGAGGTGGGGGGCGGGGCACAGGGCCATGCCTAAGGGAGCGGACTACACTACAGAGAGCGCCCGGGCCTAATGTCACCCACAGCCCTCCTCCCCCACCCAGACGCCTCCAATGCGCATACAGATAGGAGAATGTGCGGATACTCACCCCCTTGTGTCTGCTGTGCTGTCCTCAAGCGCCCATCCAAATTAGGATAGGCCACCGCCAGGATCCGGGACATCAGGGGGGTCATGGTGCGACTGGCACCCCTCCTAGGTCAGGAGGCCATCCCCAGCAGTGTTTCTGCGGTCTTCCTCGTTCCGCGGCGGATGTCCTCCCACCTCTTGCGGCAGTGGGTGCCCCGTCTGTTGTGGACCCCCAAGTTCCGGACTTCCTCGGCGATGGCACGCCAAATATCGATTTTCTGGTGGGCGCTCACCTGTTTGACATGTACAGGGTGGGAAAGAGAAACCGTCACATATCTGCATGTTTGGAGTACATGCCCCCCCCTCCCCAACCTTGTCATGGTTCCCATTATCTCATCTGTCGTGCGTTGCACTCCCCATTCCCTCCACACCCCACCAACTTACATCCCCCCCCTCCACACAGGCATAACCCATTCAATGTGCACTGAGTGTACTCACCTGTTGGTCTGGAGGACCGTAGAGTTGCGCATACTGGGGGAGGACCCCATCCACAAGCTTCTCCAACTCTTCTGAACTGAAGGCGGGGGCCCTTTCACCAGTAGCAGCAGCCATTGTCACTTCCAGACCGAGTTCACAGCAGCACTTGCAGTATAGGTCCTCTCCTGTGGATGATCAGGTCTCGAATGATTGAGCAGATAGAAAATGGCGGTCACGCCCGCGGCGGTGCGTACCGCGGCGGTGCGTCCCGCGACCGCCGGCGCACATCGTCATTGGCTCCTGAAACCCATAGGCTTCAATGTTAACCAATGCGTCTTCGCACAGCGGTCTTCGACCGCCTACCGCCACGGTGTGCCCCACCAGCGCAGTGACCTCACATCCCATTGTCCCACTTCACAGGTCAGGCATCGGCCATTTCAAGGGCCCACATGGCTTAATTTCTAATGCGTCACACAGGCCTAGGCCTTGCAATGGCACACATACAAACATATCAAACCATACATTTACCTGTACTGTGCAAGCTGTGTTGTACGTACCTGTGAGTGGATTGACTCTGTACTCCATATTCTCCTTCCTAGGCACCGTCCGCTGGGACTAGCGATGAGAAGGAGGAATCCTCGCGTGTACCGGCCGCTGGTGGACCTGTCCACAATGGAAGAACGCAACATAATACTACGATACCGACTTGACCGAGCCTCCATCCATGAACTGTGTGCCCAGCTGGAGCCAGCCCTGATGTCCCCCATCCGCCAACCCACAGGAATTCCCCCTCTAGTGCAGGTTCTGTCTGTCCTCCATTTCTTTGCAACTGGCTCATTCCAGACAACAGTGGCCATGTCATCTGGGATGTCTCAGCCTATGTTTTCCAAGATCTTATCCAGAGTGTTGTCTGCCCTGATGAAACTCATGCGGAGCTACATCATTTTCCCAGAGGAGGGTGATTTGCCTACAGTGAAAGCTGATTTCTATGCCCTTGGACACATCCCCAACATCAGTGGTGCAATTGATGGGACCCATGTGGCTTTAGTCCCCCCAAATGACGATGAACAGGTGTACAGGAACAGGAAGAATTACCATTCAATGAATGTCCAGGTGGTCTGTTTGGCTGACCAGTACATCTCCCATGTAAATGCCAAGTTCCCAGGGTCAGTGCATGACGCGTATGTTATGCGAAATAGCAGCATTCCCTATGTGATGGAACAGCTACAGAGACAGCGTGTGTGGCTAATAGGTGACTCTGGTTACCCCAACCTGCCGTGGCTATTGACCCCAGTGAGGAATCCCAGGACCAGGGCAGAGGAACGGTACAATGAGGCCCATGGGCGTACTAGGAGGGTGATTGAGCGAAACTTTGGGCTCCTGAAGGCCAGGTTTAGGTGCCTGCATATGACAGGTGGATCCCTAATGTACTCACCAAAGAAGGTGTGCCATATCATCGTGGCGTGCTGTATGCTCCACAACCTGGCTTTGCGACACCAGGTGCCTTTCCTGCAGGAGGATGGTCCAGATGGTGGTGTTGTAGAAGCCGTGGAGCCTGTGGAGAGTGAAGAGTAGGAAGACTCTGAGGACGACACAGACAATAGGGACAGAGTGATACAACAGTATTTCCAGTAACACACAGGTAAGAATCACCCACGCCATTTCACAATTGCTTATAGCCTCCTGCATCTGTACTTTCTGTAGTTCCCCACAGATGTTTTTCATTAATTTTTGCCTTTCCCTTCCCTTCTCAGTGCTGTCTGACTCAGTACCTGACTTCTGCTTGGTTCGCCCATGAAATACAGTGTATTGACATTGGTATGTTGTCATGACTAATTGACAGAACAGAAATCGAACAGTAATATGTAATACATTTGTTAATAATACAGCATGACTCAAAACAGATTTGTGTGCAAAATGTGATTTATTTACAGTGCTAGATATCGGTACATGTGATTCTAAGGGTGATGGGTGGGGGTGGAGGAATATCCATGGCAGAGTCCAGTTCTCAGTCTCAAGGTGCATTGTCCTTTTGCCTGTGGAAGGATGGAGCATAGGCAGTTCATGGTTGGACAGGGTGGCAATGTGGGACAGTGGGAAGACTTGAGGGGGTATGTCCTGCTGGCGGGGGTCTTGACATCCTACTCTGTCTTTTTTTTTGGTCTCAGGCTCCTCTTACGGGGTGGTTGTTCTTCAGCAGGAGGTGGGGTTCCGGGGGGCTGTCGAGGTGTTGGGACCTCCTGTCCACTAGCGCCGGCGGAGGTGGTAGGCTGTTCCTGGTCCGGGCTAGTGACAGGGGCCCTGTGTGGTGCACCATGGTCCCGCAACGCGTCCTCTATCCTGTGGAGGGCCAGGACGATGGTCCCCATTGCGGTCCCGATGATTCTCAGCTCCTCCCTGAACCCCATGTAGCGTTCCTCCTGCTGTGCCTGGATCTCAGTGAACCTGGCCAGTACCGTCGCCATCGTTTCTTGGGAGTGGTGGTATGCTCCCATGATGGTGGTGAGGGCCTCTTGGAGAGTGGGTTCCCTGGGCCTCTCCTCCCCCCCCTGTCGCACAGCAGCCCTCCGAGCTGCCCGGTTTCCCCCGGCCTCTGTCCCCTGGACGGTGTGCCCGCTACCACTGCCCCCAGGTCCCTGTTGTTGTTGGGGTGCTGGGTTAGCCTGGGTGCCCTGTAGTGGCAGACACACCGCTGATTGAGCTGTCCTAGAGACAGAGGCATGGGCCCGCTGGGTGGGAGCTGTGCTGGTGTTGGCAGAGGGGGTCAGGTCTGGTGTGGCCTGTGGCAGCCTGAGGGGAACCGACTGCCCAGAGGTCCCCGATGGTCCGGGCTGGTCATCAGGTTCACTGTCGACAGAGCTGCTATCCTCAGTGTGGGCCTGTTCCGGTGGTGGGATGGACACTTCTGGACCCTCCTGGCTGGTGTGTTGTCGTTCGGGTCCTGCATGGGGTAAGAGAGTTTGGTTATTGTTTCTGTGTGTGCAATAGCGTGCGTGTTATGGGTGCCCTTGTCCCCCAGTGCAGGCATTCCCTTGAGGGAGGTGTTGTGAGGGTAGTTAGTGGGGGGGGGGGTTAGTGCAGTGGTCATGCTTAGGTGATGGGTGCCCATGATTTGTGTTGGCATGCAGGAGTTGGTGTTGGGATGGGTGGGTTGTGCTGGTGAGACATTGTCAGGGAGGATGTGTGCTGGGGGGTTGGGGGTGAGGGTGGGGGTGTGGGTTGGCATGCTGGTGGGGTGGGGGGGATATAGTAGTTGAGATTGGACTTACCAGAGTCCATTCCTCCGGCTACTCCTGCGAGGCCCTGAGGATGCAGGATGTTCAAGACGTCTTGCTCCCACAATGTGAATTCGGGAGGGGTGGGTGGGGGTCCGCCGCCAGTCTTCTGGACCGCGATGTTGTGCCTGGAGACCATCGATCGGACCTTCCCCCGTATGTCGTTCCATCTTTTGCGTATGTCCTCCCTATTCCTGGGATGCTGTCCCACCGCGTTGACCCTGTCCACGATCCGCTGCCATAGCTCCGCCTTCCTAGCTATACTGGTGTGCTGCACCTGCGAGCCGAAGAGCTGGGGTTCCACTCTTAGGATTTCCTCCACCATGACCCGGAGTTCTTGGTCCGAAAAGCGTGGGTGCCTTTGGGGTGCCATGGGGTGGTGTGGGTGAGGTGTGGGGTGGTGTATGTGATGATGAGTATGTTGGTGAGTGGTGCTTTGTGCTACTATGTGGTGTGTGTGATGGTGTAGTGTGCCTCAGTGTGTCTTGCTTTGGATTGTCTGCTGTGTCTCTCTCTCCTTCTCTCAGTAATTATGGTCGCAGGGGTTTGTGGGTGATGTGGGTGTGTGTTTTATAGTTGGTTGATTGTGTGGGAGTGGTGTGTGTATGTGTATCAGGTGTGTGTATTTCAAATTGTCCAATGTGGCTGTGTTTTGGTGCTGTGTGTGTATTCTGACCGCGGCGGTGTGTAGCGCCAATGGAATACCGCGTTTGAATGACCGCCGTGTGGATTCGTGGGTCGTAATGGCATGGGCGTATTTCTGTTGGCGTGACGGTGGAGGTTTGGTCATCTCCAGTTTCTCGCTGCCCGCTGATGTGGCGGGCTGCAGTGGAGGACGGAATTTTGGAGGTTTGGCCGTTGTGGGTCAGAATGACCGTGGCGGTTAACCGCGGCCGCGGCGGTGTTATGGCGGTCTTCTGACCGGCGGTAAGGGCCTTTTACCGCCGAGGTCAGAATGACCCCCCTAGTGTCTCCCCAAGCTATGTGTGTATCCTACTATCCCCCCAGGTGAATACCTAAAAGGGAAGTGTCGTAGTTGGACTCTTGCTCTAGGCAAGACTTCTGGTTTAAGGATGACAGTACTTATGTGTGTAGGTGACTATGTCTATCCTACAACAAGTCGCAACTGTAGTCCCAACCCTTCCGGCTCACTAGCAGTACCTCACCAAAAACCCCAAACAGTTACAGGTGATTTGTTGCAGCCTTTACGCACGGACTCGAGAGTCTGACATCTCAGGGAATGTCGTGGTTAAATGGAGATCACCCCTTTCTCACAGATACCTTATGTCTCAACCAAACACAGGCAATAATGAAGATGCAGTAACGTTTCAATAGTTTTTATTTAATACAATCTGCAATCTGCAGTAAATCGCATGGGCTGCAATGATTAGGATAATGAACAGTGCAAGAGACAGAATTGAAAAAACAAGAGTCATGATTATAAAGACCCCCACCATCTTGCAGTAGCATAGAAAGACATAGGGCCTCATTATGACCCTGGCGGGCGGCGGAGGCCGCCCGCCAGGATGCCGCCCTCCAAAATACCGCGCCGCGGTCAAAAGACCGCGGCGGGTATTACAAGTTTTCCCCTGGGCTGGCGGGCGGTTGCTGAAAAACCGCCCGCCAGCCCAGGGGAAAACGACCTTCCCACGAGGATGCCGGCTCGTAATCGAGCCGGCGGAGTGGGAAGGTGCGACGGGTGCAGTGGCACCCGTCGCGTATTTCAGTGTCTGCAAGGCAGACACTGAAATACTTTGCGGGGCCCTCTTACGGGGGCCCCTGCCGTGCCCATGCCATTGGCATGGGCACGGCAGGGGCCCCCAGGGGCCCCGCGACCCCCCCTACCGCCATCCTGTTCATGGCGGCTTTCCCGCCATGAACAGGATGGCGGTAGGGGGGGTCAGAATCCTCATGGCTGCGGAGCGCGCTCCGCAGCCATGGAGGATTCACACGAGCAGCGGAAAGTCAGCGGGAGACCGCTGACTTTCCGCTTCTGACCGCGGCTGAACCGCCGCGGTCAGAATGCTCGTTGGAGCACCGCCAGCCTGTTGGCGGTGCTCCCGTGGTCACCGGCCGCCAGGGTCAGAATGACCCTCATAGAGGCCCTCATTCTGACTTTGGCGGGCCGCCCGCCAAAGTACCGCCGTCAAAATACCGCTGCGCGGTCAAAAGACCGCCGCGGTTATTCTGAGTTTCCCGCTGGGCTGGCGGGCGAACGCCAGAAGGCCGCCCGCCAGCCCAGCGGGAAACCCCCTTCCATGAGGATGCCGGCTCCGAATGGAGCCGGCGGAGTGGAAGGGGTGCGACGGGTGCAGTTGCACCCGTCGCGATTTTCAGTGTCTGCTTGGCAGACACTGAAAATCATAGTGGGGCCTTGTTAGGGGGCCCCTGCAGTGCCCATGCCGATGGCATGGGCACTGCAGGGGCCCCCAGGGCCCCACGACACCCGTTACCGCCATCCGGTTCCTGGCGGCGAACACCGCCAGGAACAGGATGGCGGTAAGGGGGTCGGAATCCCCATGGCGGATTCCCCAGGGCAGCGGGAAACCGGCGGGACACCGCCGGTTTCCCGTTTCTGACCGCGGCTGTACCGCCGCGGTCAGAATGCCACGGAAGCACCGCCAGCCTGTTGGCGGTGCTTCCTCTGCCCTCTGCCCTGGCGGTGAGACACCGCCAAGGTCAGAATGAGGGCCAGAGTACCTAATATGTCCTGTTACCCAATTCTGATAGACCTAACCTTCTACCTAAAGGAGAGCTGGGTATGTTAAACCTAATCTGCCAATGCCATGTCCCTAAGAAGAGCCCCAACCCTTGTTCCCTTGGAACGAGGTCTCTAGCTCAGACTCCGTAAGAACACAAAGTCCGGGTCAGGTCAAGGCGACTTGCAGCATCGATAGCAGCTCTGATTATCTGTCACCTCACTTTATCTGTCTAAAATGAGGTGTATTTATACAGATCTACTTGGACCCCTGAAGTAGGTTGTTCCCAAACAATATATAGCACAGCATGCTTGGGACAGTAATTAATATAAACAATTCCTTCAAAAGTGTGAAGAGGGAAAGCATGCTAGTTAGTCCCACCCCACAGCAGAAGGCAACCCAAGGTATCGTAGGATAGCGTGCACTCGAGCATTCCATCACACTCCCACTGTCACCCACTTAGCACACAGACTGTCGCCAATTAGCGCAACAATATCAATACTGCAAAAAGAAAAGTATAGAGAAGAGAGGAAAAACTGAAGCACAGAGTGTCAAGAAGCAATAAGAAAACAAAAAAGAGAAGAGAAGATATTAGAGTAGGAGGGGAGAGTGAGCCACCTCACAGTGCCATATCCCCGTAATTTATTGCTGTCCCGAAACCCAACAACCCCCACAGCTAAAAAGAGAGGAACCAGGAGGAAACGGGGGTGGGGGAGTGAAGGAGGGGGAAAGTGTGGTCCCCAGGCTCAGTTGAGGGCCCAAGAGTGCAACAGTTTTCCTCCGAGGATGGAGTGTCAGAGCATAGAAAAAACAATGCATCATATATAATCCTTTTAAGCATAGTTCAAGCTCTGCCGACAATCGCCCATGTGCTCTAGTGGCATGTCCCAGCTATCTCAACAGAGTTCCGCAATTAAATCTCTCTTCATGCGTGGGTATCGTCCAAGTCTAAGGCTGGGCCCTCATCTCCCTGTAGTGACCCAGCGCGCGAGGATGCGCATAGGAGACAGGCACCACCAGCATCCTGGCCTCCTCCCGTTCCTGTCGCTGCTGCTCCAGACTCAGTGAGCCATCCGGGTTCACTATCACTCTGGCTTTCAAACTGGTACAACATTGTCTCCTGCTTTTCCTCTGTATAGTGGCCAGAGTGGTCCGACCCCCTGGGTGTCCCCGTGGCCTCCTCCCGAGGGGGTCACCGAGAGTCACTCAAACCCTCCGAGTTTCAGCCAATCCCATGCTGCTTCTGGCGTTTTTAAAAAGTGCAAGCGGCCAGCATGCAGAACTTTTAACTTGACAGGATATAGCAGCATATATATATACACCCAGTGCTTTCAACTTTTGTTTAACTCCACTGAACTATTGTTTTGGAGCTGAACAGACCTTGTGTAGTCAAGGAAATAATGTATAGTATGATTCTCATATGATGGGTCGCCATGTTTGCGTGCTTCTTGTAGCATAGTGTCTCGGTCTTTGTAATTGAGAATCTTAGCAATGATCATCTTCAAGGGGGAATCAGGTGGCGGCAGAGGGGCCAGGGCCCTGTGTGCCCTCTCTACCACAAACATGGACGACAAGTGGGCTGAGGGCAATGCCTTCTTGATCTAGTCTTCCAAGTCTTCCAAGAATACTTCCAGGGTGGTGCCCTCCACAGGAGGATTTATCCTTACCATTCTAAACATACCATACATGCTATGCACATTTTTTCTTCGTTAATTTGATGCTAATGCTTCATTCATATTTTTATGAATGTTAAAGAAGTTGTCATGAGTGCTGTAATATCTGATGAGGGTGTGAGTTACAGTTATCATAGGGCGCGAGTTATAGTTACTTGAAATAACTCTAACTTTAACTGCTGAATTTCTAAGGTTTTATAATGAGTAAATTCAGAACTTAAGTATAACGTCCCTGTATCCTTTGTGTTTTTCATTGATTTTCTAAGGTTTTTTAATTCTCTTTCCTAAATATAACGTCCCTGTACCCTTTGGTTTGTATGGTTGTGAGAGTGGGTGCGAGATTGTCTGTCTGGGAGTGACAGTGGGTGTGAGAGTGTGTACCTGGGTGCAAGGGTGGGTGTGAGAGTGTTTATCTGGGTATGAGAGTGGGTGTAAGAGTGTATATCTTGATGTGAGAGTGAGTGTGAGACAGTCTGCCTGGGTGTGAGAGTGTCTGTCTAGGTGTGAGATGCATGTCAGAGGGTCTGTCTGGGTGTGAAAGTAGGTGTGAGAAGGTCTGTCTGGGTGTGACAGTGGGTGTGAGAGTGTACACCTGGGTGTGACAGTGGGTGTGAGAGTGTCTGGGAGTGACAGTGGGTGTGAGAGTGTGTACCTGGGTGTGAGATCATGTGTACGAGTGTGTATCTGGGTGTGAAAGTGTCTATCTGGGTGTGGGAATGGGAGTGGGAGGGTCTGTCTGGGTATGAGAGTGTATGTCTGGGTGTGAGAATGTCTGTCTGGGTGTGAGAGTGGTGTGAGTGTCTGTCTGGGTGTAAGAGTGTCTGTCTGGACTTGAGAGTGGGTGTGAGAGTGTATACGTGGGTGTGAGAGTGGGGGTGAAAATATTTGTCTGTGTAATTATATATATATATATATTTTTTTTTTTTTGTGATATATACACCGGGGGCCCCGCTGAGCCCCATGGATCGATCCATGGATCTCAAAAACAGTCCAAAAATTATTTTCATGCTTTTTTGCAACTCAGTTTATGGCTGTTCCTTATATCCCCCTCCCCACCATTGGAAATCTCTATCCAGATTCCTTTGTCCGCATTGAAGCCAACAATTTAGCCCCGGGGACCATTTCCCTAATCAAATAAAATGGCAGCTGCAATGGCGGCGGCCAGTCAAAAGATTCTTGCATTGGCGCGCAGATCCGCTGAAAGACCTGTGGTGCATCCGCAGAGGATCCATGTCCCTAGATATCTATATTTATTTTACCTTAAATAACTCCAAAACTACAAAATGTACACCAAATCACAAAAAGCACAACCTGGGCACTACAATCTAGTTTCCTGCTAAATTTAGTGTAATTCTGTTCCGCGGTTTGGGCTGTAGGCATGTCTAAAGACTCTATGGAAAAATGATGGGGAAAACTAATTTTGGGACCCTTTTTTGTCTCTACCCCTGCTTGAAGGATCACCCTGAAACTTTCAGGACAGCAGCTGAACCAACAGTCATATTAGTTTTGAAAATTTCATGAAGATTCGTGAAGTGGCGCCAAATTTATTGGCAAAACAAAAACGCTCTTCCTATGGAAACTAGGTCCTAACTATAAACTATAAATAACTACCTACTGGTGTCCGCCAGTAGGTAGTTATTTATATATATATATATATATATATATATATATATATATATATATATATATAAAACCCATTTTAATGTTTCATAGGAGCATAACATCTTTCATAACATTATTATCACACCAGAACATATTTCTACATGTAAATTATAGCAGGCCTAACCCAAAACATTCCCACCATTTGCTTCATATTTTGGCATGTTTTTTCTGGCATCCTCTTGCCTCATAGACCAGTCATTCTTGATGGGCGCACCAGTCTATCCTTTTACACCACTGAGATAGTGAAGACAAAGTAGTGGATTTCCATTTACAGGCTATGTCTCTCTTCGCCACAGCGTTGGTCACTGCCAGTAGTGTTGGGTCAGCCTTGTGCCTTCCAACCCCTCAAAAATGCCCAGACGAAATGATTGTGGTGACAGGTCTGATGTTCAGCCCATCACCTCTGACAGCTCCCCAGTGATAGCCATCCAGTACCTCACAATACCTGAACATGTCCAGACCATATGGTAAAACTTGCAGGAGCACTCAAACATCTAAAGAAGGCAGGGGTGGGGAGTAAGCGCTCTCTGTGTAGGCAAGCGGGCAAGTGGGGATTTAGGTAGGTGTTGTGCAAGTAGTATGTCTGTACCAGCTGCAATTTAGAAAATATTGCAACGACATGTGGGCTTTCAGAGCATTATGCCAGCCTTTGTCATCTAATTGATCCCACCTACTCCTCCCATTGAGCCCCTAAGTGTATCAGTGCATCAGGGGTGTTGTGTACCAGCATCCAATAAATTTGAGAAATGCCACATTTTTGGAGGGCATCCATCAGGAGTTTAGCCTCCATGGGACTAATTCGGGGAGCATTGTATCAAGTGAGATGTGTCACCTTAATGCTTGCCTCAGTTGGATGTATTTATGAAACTGAGACCCATATTTATATATTTTTTGCGCTGCATTTGCATAATTTTTTGATTCAAAAGCAGAGCAAACTTACAAAATATAATTGTATTTTCTAAGTTTGTGCCCCTTTTGCATCAAAAAATGATGCAAATGTGGTGCAAAAAAAGTATAAATATGGGCCTGAGTGCGCAACAGGTTATATGCGGTCTTGAGTTCTTGAAAGGAGCACATTCAAGTGCCTGACCAGATGTCTCCCAGCAGGGAGATACCTATTGTATCCTATCATCGAAACCCCTCTAGGCCAGCTGTCGAGGCTAACCACTTCCCTGTACACAATGGTGTTTGTTGGGTAAGCTTAGATCCCTAACGGATGTGGTGAAGTGCAGCTCACCAATTCACAAAAACCACACAAATCCCTTCTGGGAGGGTATTCAGAAGTTGGGCATCGTACAGCATTCCCAAGACCTCTTTGAATCCCAAAGAAGACAGCTCTACTCTATTTGCCAGTTCTGACCATCCACCGTTATACCAATCATTTATTATCAGGGTCTGGGATGCTAAATATTATGGACCCCGACCTCAACATGAACTGTCAGATCAACTCAGTCACCTCCACCTGCTTCCGCACTCTCCGTCTCCTACGCAAGACCTCAAATGGATCCCCTTCAAGCATAGAAAGACTGTCACACACGCCCTCATCACCAGCAGTCTGGACACGGCAATGCACTCTATACCGGAATCAACAAAAAACTCACCTGCAAATTGCAAAACATTCAGAACGCCGCCGCCAGATTGCTCATCGACCTACCCCGACCTGCCTACCTTAACCAGTGACTCAACTTCCACGTACCCCACTGGACCCTATGCTCAGTCCAGCTCCCTGTCGCAGAAGTACCCGCATCTGGAAAACCAGAACAGGAGGACGCTCCTTCTCCTACCTCTCCTCCACCACCTGGAATGCCCTACCCATCCACATCCCTCCCCAGCTTCACGAAGGAACTGAAGACATGGCTTTTTTAATCCACCTCCGGTACTTGCTACACCCTCTCCCTCCCCATCGCCCTAAGACCCTAACAGGTGAGTAGCTACGCTCTAGAAACTCTGATTAATTGATTGAAGTACAGATTGGTCATATCTAGTTTACCGTTGTATGGCATTCGTTGACATTTAGGCCAATTGAGGTCGGGTATTATGCCAGAAAAAGGACGTTGCCAGTTGCCATCTCTCTAAACCAGTATTGAGATATAGATTGTGGGTAATTATGGAAGAGGTAGAAGAATTTAGATGATTTCATCATCTTATAGGGAGCGATGTGTCCAATCACATAAAGTTGGAGAGGTTGCCATCTTTTCAAGTATGCCTTCAGCTTATGAAGAAGCAGTGTGAAGTTGAGGTTCCAAGTCAGAGCAGGGAGGAGTACCACTTGAATACCCAGAATTCGAAAACCCAGTCTCCTTATTGGTATAGTATCCTGCCAGGCAACACAGTCACCAGTAGGATGGAGGGAAATCAAGAGCAACTTTGTATGGTTCATCTGTACACCTACAACTGTCTGTAACAAGAAAAAAAACATATAGGAATGCTGGCCTTGAGGACATATGCTCATGTCTTGCGTTAGCCAAGATGTTTTGTTTTTACTAAAATTAATATACAATATACTTATAGGGGATTTCAGCAATCTTTCTTCATCCGTTGGTCTTTTGCTGTGTCATTCACATTTTCTTCCACCAACTACAGCAAAGAACTGGGTCAGCTCACTTCAACCATTGGCTAACTTCACTTTGAGTGACAGGATCCTGCTATTTCACACAGAGACCATCCACAATAAGCAGGATCCTACACTAACAGGGACTGCAATGGCAAATTGTGATTTTTGAGGGGAAACAAATTGTTTGCTTTTGGCCAAAGTTTATCATATTGTATTTGTGGCGTGCAGCACTTCCTCAAAGCTACTGTTTTACAAAAAACATATGAAAACAAAAAAAGCTTTATCAAATGCAAAGCCTTTTGGCTCTGCCAATACTTATTGATAAACACTTTTATTATCTTGGCAGAGTACTTAACAGATGCCAATTTTACAATGTGCAGTAAGTTAAAATGAGGTAGACAACGTTAGGTTCCTTTTTTGCCCATTGTTCAGTAATATTCCTCATAATAAGTACAGATCCCATGATGTGTCATTTTGCGTTTCCTTAATAAAAAACAGTTACAGTTCAGAAAGTGTAAAAGAAATGTAGCAGCTTATTCTTTTCTAGCTACAGCATATTCTTTTCCTAATACATTAACTCTACACTCGGGATTGTTCCCAAGGAACCTATCCTGTGACATGGATACACTGTGACCTAGTAGGTAGGGCATTGGCTTCTGACCTCTTTCTTCATGTGCAGCAAGAGTACCTGGTGTGAGGGAGCAAATGGATATGGTAGGGTGCAGCAGGGCCCTATTCTACAATAGTGTTAGTTTTGTGATAGCAGTTTTGTGCTGAGCTCTTTCAAATACCGGGCTGGGAAGCTAGACAAGTCCCAAACTGCTTCAGAAGATAGCAGTTTATCACTACGTCTTTGGTTGCCTCAAAAGCCTATTGGAGGAAACTCCCTTGATTGTGAATGATTAAGTTGGATCCTTCAGAAGCCAAGAGGAAAATTTTGAATAACTTTCCTGCATCCCTATTGTTCTTTCAGTGGCTCTGTTCATTTCATCTGACTCTCGACCAGATTACTTTTGAGGCAATCCTATTTATCAGGCACTGCCCATTAAGATTCAATTTTAAATTGAATTCTGTCCATCCTACATCATTTACTGTTTTGTTAAGACCATTCTCCAGGTTTGGATGGCTGATCTGACATGCACAACCTGCTGAATCCATGTGATTCTTCTTGTTCTCAGGAAGTTCTAGTGCATTTGCCAACATTTGTACCTACTGCCAGGCAATACTTGCAGTTCAGTCCCTTAGATCACCTATAACCCTTCTGTGCCCAGTGATGTAAATATAGTATGATGGTTTGAAACACATCCTCGAATGACCCTCTTTCCTCGTATGTTCAAGGGTGTTGCAATGTGACCCCTTTTTGGGTGGTCACCCCCAGTTTTTCATTTTTGGGGGGGATTCATCTGCTGGCAGCCTTGAACTCTAACACTGGGTCACTGCTATCCAGTGCCCAGGGTATGAGCTTTTCCTCACAAAACATTTTGAAATCAGCTTAAAACCTCAATTGCACAGTTCACTTTACTATATGTCCATAGAATATGGTACACACATACATCGCTGGAATGGAAAATGTGAATGCCACTAGTGGAATGTTGCACCTATTCTGCCATAAACTAGAGTGGCATGGAAACTTGGCTTCAGGCCTACTCTATATAACCTTACAGCACCAACCTGAACCCTACTGCCCAGGTCTGTCAAAATCCCCCTTTTCCTAGGTAGGAAAACCTGATTTAAAATTTTAAATAGGTCACCCATAAGCACACCTTGCTGTCCACCAGGTAGAGTGCATACTATGTAAGAGAGGGAGATGTGTGGCATTAGAAATGACATGTTCATCCAGTGTTGAGGTCCAAAATGGCATTACCACTAATCAGGCTGTAACTGGTACATAGGAAATGTCAAATATTCTACACTTTAATCTATAACACTTGCCTTGTACCAGATACAGACTCCATTCATAGACTTGTTGTTAATATTTAATAGAAATCCAGTCTAATGGTAAAGTCAGATTTGTATTAACTAAATGACAAATGTAACAATTAGAAAGTAGTCTTTACCATGCTTCAAGCTGTTGGAAGCTAATTTGCCTTAGCTCTACAGCAACTGCCTCGCCCTTTCTTGTGTGTGAAAGAGGTGTGAAAGCTGCCCCCAGAGCAGAAACAATGACCTGAGAGGGGGGAGGTAAGACAACCAGTTGGGATAGCCCCAGGACTTAGGGGGTCATTCCAACCCTGGCGGTCATCGACCGCCAGGGTGGAGGACCACGGAAGCACCGCCAACAGGCTGGCGGTGCTTCCCTGCCCATTCTGACCGCAGCGGTAAAGCCGCGGTCAGAAAAGGGGATCCAGCGGTTTTCCGCCGGATTTCCCGCCGGTTTCCCGCCGGATTTCCCGCCGGATTTCCCCTGTCTGGGCTGAATCTCCATGGCGGCGCTGCAAGCAGCGCCGCCATGGAGATTCCGACCCCCTTCCCGCCACCCTGTTTCTGGCGGTTTTTACCGCCAGGAACAGGATGGCGGGAACAAGTGTCGTGGGGCCCCTGGGGGCCCCTGCACTGCCCATGCCACTGGCATGGGCAGTGCAGGGGCCCCCTAACAGGGCCCGAGCATGATTTTCACTGTCTGCATAGCAGACAGTGAAAATCGCGACGGGTGCAACTACACCCGTCGCACCCCTGCAACACCGCCGGCTCCATTCGGAGCCGGCTTCTATGTTGCAGGGCCTTTCCCGCTGGGCCGGCGGGCGCTCCTTTGGCGGGCGCCCGCCGGCCCAGCGGGAAAGCCAGAATGGCCTCCGCGGTCTTTTGACCGCGGAGCGGCCAAATGGCAGTGACCGCATGGCCAGAATGATCGCCTTTATTACTCCAAAGGGCCCCAAGACTTAATTTACTCCAAAGGGGCCTTTCTGTCACAAGTAAATAGTAGATACCACTTGGAAATCCCCAGTTTTTGTCCCCATAGTCCCTATAGTGAGGCTGCTACCAAACCCAGATGTAATAAAGCTACCCCCAGAATCAGTAGGGAGTGACCACAGAGCAGTAGACTGCTTATTACCCTAGCCACACCTCTGGATACAAACACAGGCTGTGCACAGGGGGAGAAAGGTTTCCCCATCTTGGATTTTGCAGTGAGGGGAGTGCGGGAATGTTTGTAGTAGGGCAAACAGGAACTGCTGATAAAGTGGGAACAGTTGCCCGGGGGAGGTATCCCATTACTTAGGGAGTGCCCAGGAGTCACCCCCACCTACTAGCTGGTGCATGGGCCTCTGTGTAGCACCTCAAAGCACTTCCTCAAAACACTTTCTGGACCTGTGGAAAGTCAGAAGAGGACTGAACCTGCTGTCTGTGACCTGAGAGGAGACATGGAAGGACCAGACTTACTACCTCTTGTACCCAGAACAAAGAAGTGGACCACTTATTGAGTCCTTTAGCACAGTGCGTGGGCAAATCCCATTGTATTTAGGGCACCTCTTTGAGATAAAGAAAAAGTGGAAGTCGAATGGTGTGCTTGAGGTGATCTCAGCCTCTGGTAATTACTGTTGGCCACTTTTCAGTCAGTAATATTTGTGTGCACTGTAGCACTACAGAGAGGAACTAACCATATACAAATCTGCCTTGTTCCTGCTCCACTAGGAACTGACCAGTTCAAGAAGCCAGATGACATCCCTTCTAAGTAGGAACATATGCAACCTCAGGCCGACTTCTACTACATCCACCACCTGGACAAACCTACTCAGCATGGACCTTAATGTTCTTCCTCTAATAATGTTTGGCATCTTGTACATTGTGACATGTAACGCCATTCCAGAACTCTTCGTGCCTCCTCCATGGTGAAGTCTTCCATCTGTAAAATTGGTGACTGGGCAGTAGGTGATGTTATTTGAAGGCATGTTTTAACACTGTGCATGTGATGTTAGAGAAAGTGACCTAATAAGAGTGTGCTTTCCTGTCCAATGTGAACTACTGGTTCTCCCCAAAACATGTACTTGGATTTCATTATATGCTCTTCCAACAGTGCATACCAACCTGTAATGTGGGTGCTGCTCAAATTAATCACTTTCTACCACCTATCCAGAAGTATTTGTAGGGCTGTGGAGTGAGATTCCTAGGGAACCTCTTGGTTTCTTACTAGGTAAAGACATTTGACAGAGCCCAGAACTATGTTATTAATGAGCATTCACAGAAGGTGTGCTGATTTTCAACCATGGCAATACCTTGGCCATTCAGGCCACAATCCAATACAAATGAGACAGGATGGCAGCCATGGAGTAATTAGAAACCAATGACCATAGGTAGGACAGTAACATGGTGGGAATTGCTAGTGCCAATGACTGAAGCGTGGCCCCTTTTCACCTAACAAACTCATTTATATGTTCCTCACCCATCCATCACAAAGAATCCCTCAACAACTGACATGATAAAGTCACAACATAGGAGAACAGTGCCATAAAACAACTAGTCCCTGATTAAGAGTGGGGTGATGTTTTCCAACCCCTGTGCAAACCCGTTAGCTCTAGGGTCAGAATTCTCAGTTGGGTGGGACTAAACACATCCATTATTTACCAGGTGTGTTAAATACCTCACCATATGTAAAATTTCAGCAGGCCAAATCTGCTACAGACCAGTACAATTGTTATTGTAAATTTTGTGAATGCAGCTACCTTCCTGGCTACCGGTAGTACCACTTAATTAGCTTTCTTCAGTAAAAAAACGGCTTATAGACTGGGTACCTACCTCTCCTTCCTTTGGCCCGGCCAGAGGTCATACTTCAGTTCAGGCCCCAAAGTGGCATATCACTGTACCTCGAGCTTTGATCTCTAAATAACAAAATCTTCTTAAGACAAGGCACACAATTTTACGGTACTTCATAAGTCTTGACCCATTTACAATCAGCATTTCTGGTAAACTGCACTTCCCTGTCTATGGACTTGAATTCCAGCCTTTTGATTAAAATATCCCTCCTGATTCCTCAGTCGATTGCCAGATAGCCATGGTCAGTGGTGTCTGAGACCCTGTAACTGCAGGTTTTTCTGACTTGCCTGAAAGTGTGCTGCCCTCAGCCTGACCCATCTGCTACCTGTGCTTAGTGTCACATTTGGACTGTCTATCACCAACAAAAATACTTCCTACTTGGTGTTTCCAATTTGCCCTAACTCTTCCACTCCCAAGGTCATCATTCAATGTAGAAAATCTGTCATATCACCCACACTGATTGTGACAATCAGGTACCAGGCTTTCAGTGGGGCCTCAGTAATCCTGACCAATTGTGTGACCTCATCTGTTGGTAGGTCTGGAAAGGTGCATGCTGTAGAAACTAATGCTCCAGTGTCACACAAAAATATGACTATTGCATCCCCTGAATGGCACTGCACCACTAGCCTTCTTCATTGGTCCATTCACAGGTCTGTCATCTTGGCCAATGCTCCCGGGGTGCCTTCCTTGTCTCCACATTCTCATTGTGGCAGATGTGAGGTGCTGCTGACTTACCTACTTCTTACTGCAACTATGGGCTAGGTCCCGATATGTGTGAGCACACTGCCAATCATCTTGAGTGTGTGTTTTGTAGACTTAACCATTCAGGATGAAGTGGGGGGCGTGGCCAACATGGCGACCGGGATGGCTGCATAACTTGCAACTCCGACCCCGGCCCGTGCTAAATATCCTAACTCAGACACCTACACCCTTCAAGGTGCGGGCGCCGCCTGCTCTGATTGGGGCACCAACAACGTCCGCACTAATTCTGGATACAGCATTCTCAAACAGGCTGCGACACCGAGTGAGGCCAAGCCGAACGGAGGAGGGTGCAGCCTGCCTGCCTGCGCTGCTGGACTGCGGCGCCTCCCTCTGCTGCCGGAGCCGGGACGGAGCCTGGAGCCGCGTTCCCCACGCGATCGGGGGACGGCCCATCTGCCGGAGGGAAGGTACTGACACTGGAGCGGTTGAGGCTGCGCTAGCGCCCCTGCTCCGAGACTCTGCTACTAAAGTGCCAGCTCTCGCTGGAGGGTGCGGCCGGCTTGGCGGCGCGCTCGGGGCGGGACCTCCTGGCTCTCTGAGCCTCAACCCGTGAGCTCACGGGGCTGAGGCTGAAGATACTCCGGGGCGGTAGCAGATCCTTGTAATACGGACTGCGCCCGGCTCAGGCACCTAATAAAAAAAAAAAGAAGAAGAAGAGGGAGGGAGGGAAAAAAAAGGAAAGAAAAAAAGAGAAAGAAGGAAAAATAAAAAGAAGGGTTAAAAAAAGGGAAAAGGAAAAAGGAAAACAGAGACGACGTGGGACATGGATACCAAAGGGCACAGGAACTGGGAGCGCACCAGACCCAGTTCCCAGGCAGATCCACAACAGTGAAACACGCTCTTCAAGCAACAAAATACACAAAAGGGCACAACTCTGTATCCTCCTTTTGCGCTCTATTGATGACACTAATCGAGTCGCAGTGCACTCAAAAGACTTCATCATAAAGAGTACATAAAAACATAAGATAAAAAGCTATCTAAAAACAGTTTTGATTAATTTAGTCTGTTAACTCTACTAAAACGGCCCGAGATTTTGGATACTTACCAAGTATCCTTGGCAGAGTATACACCGCACAAGCAAAATACCCCTACCCAAACCTCTCTACTCCAAATAGCACTAGCAGCTTCGAATCTATGGGCCCTGCGCCCCCGCCACGACGTGCGGTACTGCTGGATACCGCGCTCTAAAACCCGAATGCGGAGAAACTTCTTCACCCAACACGCAGCAAGCTTTCCACATTAAAGGGATAAACCTCTGCAGGCCGAACCAATCGAAGCCGCTTAAAATACAATTGCTAGCAACAAGACCGTTACAAAAACAATCAATGGGCAAACCGAACAGCCCACGCGCACCCCCAGGGAATATGGACTCTGGAGCACCACCCCCACCTGCAGAAACCTCGGCCACACAACAAGCACTACAAAAGATGGAAATAACACTCCAAACACACACAACGCAATTTGAAAAGATTCTTCAAGCTATACTAGACACTAAAATCACCCGGGAAGCGAAAATAGGCTCAGTAATTGAAGATGTTGGCTGAAAAGGTAGCAGGTTTGGAAAAAGATACGGCACACCTCTCACCAGCGGTAATCAAACGCCAGTCACAAATGGGGGCTATAACGGCAGAGGTAGAGGCACTGAAGCGTAGAGCTGAGGACGCGGAAGGCCGATCCCAACGCAACAATATCTGCTTCGTGGGATTCCCCGAACGTGTTGAGGGCCCGTCCGAAGAACTGTTTATGAGCAATGGTTAACAGAAACGGTATTGAAAGACAATGTCCCGAAGTTCTTCTCTGTAGAACGTGCCCATAGGGTTCCCGGAAGACCCATGCCACCTGGCGCTCAGCCTCGTCCACTAATAACAAGACTCCTCAATTACCACGATAGGGACCTCATATTGCAATTGTTTCGTAAAGCAGGACCAATGCGCTTCGAAGGTGCGGAAATATCAGCCTACCCAGACTTTACAGCGGAGGTACAGAAAAAGCGCAACTCATTTTTCCGGATCAAAGAGCGATTAAGAAATCCCAACATCAAATACGCTCTGCTGTTCCCTGCCAAACTCCGAATTCAGGATGACACCCGCACCCTCTTTTTTGCCTCACCGGAAGACGCATAGACCTGGCTACACGCAAAGGGACACGCCGATCCGATAAACGTAAGAAGACCCACTGACAAAAATCACCCCCTCAGAGACAAACGCAGATCCCGTAGGCAACAAGATGCTAAACCTACCCCTGAGCAGTCTCGTGAGGAACGTTCTCTACTACTGCAAACTACATCCCTCTTCGTTAATACATCTCTAGCGTCCATGTCAACACAATCGGGAATGGAGCCTGATTTAGGGGTAAATTCTGACTCCACGGACTCCGCCTGCGGCCCCAATCTTACTCCACGGACATCAGATGATATCTGATAGTGATTATTAGACTCGGATACAACGGCACATGGCTCCACATCCCATAGAAGAAGCCAGTAATCGCCCGCTAGAACTATTTACAGCCCACCGGCTTTGCCCTTGCTTCATCGATACCCCTGTCCACAGCAGTGGGTCCACGGTTGCCCGCAGATAGTAGCAATATCAACAAGAGAACATCGGGCCGGGATCAGCATTGACTTGAAACACCCCCCGCACCATATGGACCGTTCCACCGGGTTGGCAAGTATTATATCAACACTGCCCTTGCCACAACCACAGTTATTGTTAGATATAGTTAATGTTATTGTTTTAACTAAAAGAGTCACAATCCTGAGGCATATCTTAGCTTATAATGTTCAAAGTAAATGTCATTATTATGTGAACAATAGGTACATACTAGGTAATTGCAACACAAACTGGCTAGGCGCAATGGGCAGGAAGTATATTATTGGCACAAAAAGAGACGGGCCCGTAAATCCACAAAGTGCATACACAAAATCACAAATACTCCATGGCTTCCCAAAGACAACAGTATAACCCACAATATAAAATACTCACATGGAACATAAGAGGCATGGCAACCCAGTGTAAACGACAACAGATCTACGCATACCTTAGGAGACACCAAATACGCTTCGCCATGCTGCAGGAGACACATTTGGCTAAATCCTCTCTGGAGTATACAAAAGCAAAATGGAAGGGGCAATTATACAGTACCACCTTTTCTACATACGCACAGGGAGTTGCGATCTGGATAGCCCCTGGGGTCCCTTACATTATGTCCCGCGTACAATGCGACCCAAATGGTTGATATGTCCTCCTGGAGGGTGCCCTAGATGGTAATCCCATAGCATTGGCAGCAATATATACCCCCTATTCAAATCAATGGGAATTCTTATGGACACTTACCAGTAGTAAACTCAGCGATCCGGAGACAGATACCATATGGAGTGGCGACTTTAATTGCGTACTAGACACTCAGAAAGACCGCTCAATCCCCCCGTTAGACAACACTCCAGCTAAACGCGCCTCACTCGAACTCGCAGAATGGGTCTCCAATAACAGACAGAGAAATTTGGAGAACTGGCCACCCCACACTCCGCGAATACTCTTTCTGCTCTCCAGTGCACAAACTATATACTAGAATAGATATGATGTTCGCATCAACTGACATAATCCCCAAAATAACCACATCAGGCTACCTGGCTCGTACCATATCAGATCACAATCCGCTCCAAGCCACCTTGAGGAGGGGCCGCATACACACGTGTATTCCAACATGGCGCCTACAACCAGATGCCCTCATAGACCCCCCTTTTCATGCTGAACTAACTAAATGCTTATCAGATTATTTTGCCTTGAACAAAAACACAACAATAGCACGCGCCATGGAGTGGGACGCTCACAAAGTAGTAATACGAGGCCACTGTTTGGCAGCCTCGGTAGGGGGTCAAAAGAATGCTTAATAAGGAACTACTGGAGTTAGAATCTAAAATGCGTAAGGCAGAGACCAAGGTCACTACAAACGTGACCCCGCTTAAAACATTAAATTCGCTGAAGTCTGAATTTAAGGAGGCTGACGCCAGACTCAGCAGACATGACTACAGACACTTTAGAGCCCGACAACATGCGGAAGGAGACAGGTTGGGCAAATTACTAGCATGGCTGGTGCGTCAACCGTCACAATCCTCACCTATAGGTGCGATTACAACACATTCAGGAGAAGTGGTTAACTCTCAAACTGAAATCAATAAGTCCTTTCACATGTATTATCGTTCCCTATATCAGTCCACTAGTTCCCCAAATGAGCAACAACTGACTGAACTACTATCGTTGATTCCCCAAAACATAAATATTATCGATAGCGCAGACACACTAGACGGTCTCATTAACATTAAAGAGCTACGCTTAGCTCTTTCTCAAATGGCACGCAGCAAAACTCCTGGATCAGATGGACTACCAATGGAATATTATAACTCACTATCCACCCATCTCCTACAGCCTCTGATTGAGGTATCCAATGAAGCACGAAATAGAAAACAGTTGCCAGACTCCATGCGGGAAGCACTGATGGTGGTACTGCCAAAACCAGGACGCAACCCACTTGATGTTAAATCCTACAGGCCACTCTCTCTGTTAAACACTGACTGTAAACTTTGAGGGAAAATCCTAGCAAACAGATTACTCCTGTATCTACCAAACTTAATTCACCATGACCAATCCGGATTTATACCAGAGAGGAACACTTTTCTAAATATAAGACGTTTAATCCGCATAATGCATAGTACCACAGAAGCAGAGGCAGTTGCTGTATCATTAGACATAGAGAAGGCATGTGATACGCTCGGATGGGATTATCTCTTCCACACTCTTAAAGCGTTCGGTTTTCAAAACGGCTTAATCAGCTGAATTACCACGCTACACTCCAAACCAACAGCCCGCGTTAAAACGGGTCAAGTGATATCGGAGGCGTTTCCCATCGGTAGAGACACCAGACAAGGATGCCCTCTATCTCCTTTATTATTTGCAATAGCTATGGAGCCGCTGGCAATTAAGCTCCACAGCTGCGCCTATAAATGGGGCATCCAAGAATTCAACGCACACCATATTATATCCTTATATGCGGATGATGCCTTAATATACTTGCGTAATTATACCTCCTCCCTTACAGGGGTTATGCAAATCCTGGATACCTTCGCCCTCTCCTCTGGTTTAGGCGTTAATGGGGCAAAATCATGTATTTTTCCTCTTACACGTATACCTCCTGAGCGGCAAATGGCACTACCAGGCACCAAGTGACATGGAAATATCAGATTTTTAATTATCTAGGGGTTCATGTATACCATTCCATTCCAGGATGCGCATTGGGAGGAGTCGGAGGCGGCTGCAAACGGGAAGGGCAGGAGCCCTTTAAACTTCATCACAGCGCTCCCGCCTCGCGGGATGCACATTGGGAGGAGGCGGAGGCGGCTGCAAACAGGAAGGGCAGGAGCCCTTTAAACTTCATCACAGCGCTCCCGCCTCGCGGGACGCGCATTGGGAGGAGGTGGAGGCGGCTGCAAACAGGAAGGGCAGGAGCCCTTTAAACTTCATCACAGCGCTCCCGCCTCGCGGGACGCGCATTGGGAGGAAGCGGAGGCGGCTACAAACAGGAAGGGCAGGAGCCCTTTAAATTTCATCACAGCGCTCCCGCCTTGCGGGACGCGTGCAGGCGGCGCCTGGGCGAAGCCCAATCCAACGGTGGGCCCGTCCTTCACCCGTCATCGACCGGAAGAGGCCGGGCAGGGCCCCCCCTCTCCCCTCTAACGTTTCTTCCTCCCGTTTTTGTGGTAATTTTTTCTGAAAGCTGCTAAAGGTGCTGTGGGAGATTGTCATCTATAATGGGGAAGAGAAAGATTACCCTGAAAAAGGGGGAAGGCGGGTCCAGCTCTCTCCAGTCCTCCATTACTAGCTATCTATCCTCTGTGATGGGGGCCATTGAATCTGAAATAGAGCAAGTAGAAGAAAGGATTGGGGCTGTTCAAAGCACTGTTCAGCAGCCCCCTTTGGAACCTATTTTTCATATAAACACTAATTCAAGAACCGGGCCCTTATTACCGGCCCTGCCTTCGAGTATTATACAGTTGGGCCACAACATACTTCCTCCCATAGTTTTAAACAATTCTCCTACTGCATTTGTTAATCCACCTCTGGAAAGCTCTTGTTCTCAGGTTGATTCTCCTCCTCTGAAGAAGAGGAGAGCCGGGAAAAAGACTAAAAATACAAAAAAGGCCTTGGGCCCTAAGAAGAGAACATCTACCCTTCCGGTTTTAAGTGCTAAAGATCCAGTTTCCCTGGTGTCCACTCCTGAATGTTTTCTGAGAAAGGATGCCCCTGAAGATTTTACAAGTGTTATAGATTCTATACTCAAATCTTTTTGTGCAACCTTAGAGGCAAAACTTATCACAATGATTACTAGGAAGCCTAATTACTTTTGTAATGATGTGACTAGTACTTTATCTCATTTACTTAAGTCAGGATTAGCAAGCACGGGAAAATCTCACAGCCAAGATCCGGTTCATCAAATCAATCCCCTATCTACTTTGTTACCTCAAGGAGCAAGTAATCCCTCACCTAATCTACAGGCCGTTTCTGGCCAAGGAAACATAGTTGATGATTCCGCACAGAGGATGACCAGGGAAGTTTGTTCCTCTAGGTTGCATGTTACGGGTCAAAATAAAACTACAAATCATGCAGATTCTTTACATCTACCTCCAGATTGCAATCCGTATGTATTGGTTCTATCAAATGTTCCCCCTTTGGTGAGTTCTAAAACAGAAGATACCCAATCCCTAATCAGGAAAGCTGGTCACTGGTTGAAATCTAATATTAAACCAAATTTTCATCATAATGATAAGATTCTTATTGCCCGCAGAGTGAGGAGGGTTGGATATTCAAAGAAAATGGAGGAGGGAGATTATGTTGTTCTAAATTTTGCAAATTCTTGTTCAGTGGACTATTTTTTGACCAACTCCAAACAATACAATAGGTCATGTAATAGGATCCAAATGCATCCCCTGTGCCAATTTTATGACCCCGCGCTCCTACTACACACCTCCGCTACTAACCTTAGAACCCACACACCTGACCCAGTCAGGTCCCAATCGCAGGCAAACGTACCCCCTAGCAATCCTTTTTTGGTTCTCAATTATCTTGACGAGAACGATTGACTGACGGCCATGGTTTACCCCTGCCCTATTAATATGGCGAGACCAATAGTTGGAAATGTTTACCATGAATGTACTCGGGACGCAGGAAAGTCTGCATTGGATTTGTCAACCTCTATAATTAGTAGAGTTTTAACACCATGTCCTGGGTTCAGACCACTAACTCTGCTTAGTTGGAATATAGCGGGGTTGCGGTCTAAAACTGACAACTCGTATTGGAGGAGCTTTATTTCTTCCTATGACATAATTTGTCTAAAGGAGACTTGGTCTAAGGATACGTTCCTTCTGAATGGTTTTACTTCCTTCTGTCAGCCGGCTATAACCTCCCCCATGGGGAGAGCACGCAGCAGCCTTTTAGTTCTTGTATTCTTACATCTCCCTCTATTAAACGCGTCCTTAATCTGGTCTTCCCCTCATTTTATGGTTGTTTTAGTATCTATTAGCGGACAAAAAGATATTCTGATTTTACATTTTTATAATAATATCCCCCGGGGTCTCCTTATGGGATGCCTTGAGGAGGTAGCAGACTTCATTGATTCATCAAATGTTTTACAGGACAGTGATCTAATTATACTATGGGTGGGCGATTTTAACACTCCTCTGTGTAGCAAGGAACTCACGGAACTGTGTGCCTTCCCTGATGAGGGCAGAGAGTCATCAATCCATTTCACTCACACTGTTGAAGGAGATGCCCTAAACTATTTTATATGTAAGTTTGATTCGGTACACGTTACTGAGAAACTGGCTGCTGATGCCTGTAATATACCAACCTACACAGGGAAGCCGAAGGGGAGCATCATTGATTATATACTTATTGGATCCTCTGATTATCATCTAATTCAAGAATTTAAGATCACACCTCACTGCGCCAGTGACCATAATCCCCTCAGCATTAATCTGGATTTAAACATTAACAAGGTCCCTAAGAACAAAAGTTTGAGAGCTAGTACTGTTTATAATCCAAATTGCGGTTTACGCTTAAAATGGGACAAAATAAATCCTAAATTATTTAATCAGGAAATTGTAAGAACTAGGTTTGACTCTATTAACATGTGTCTGTCTCAGCAGTTAGATCCTGGATGTATAGTCCATGAATTTGAATCTTTAAGTACTGATATCTCACGAGCCTTGGTGGTGGACAGGCCCTTAAAGGGGCCAGTGGTCCATAGATGGTTTGATTCTGTGTGCTCTTCCGCTCATAAAAAACTTAAAGACGCCCTTAAAGCAGTTCCCACCTCCCGCCAACTAGTTAAACTAGCTAGAGCCGATTATAAGGCTGCTCTTGAAAAAAGGAAAGCAGAAATTAGGTCTAAGGCTTGGGATGAACTTCTGGCTGCCTCTGAGCTGAGGGACACTTCTAAATTCTGGAAGGTGATAAATCATCCTTACTTTTCAGATAACAACACTAAGGCTGATGACTGTCTCATTGTAGAGGACGTATGGGTGACCCATTTTAGGAAAGTTTTTTGCCCAGGAAACGATGATAATGAGAACCTGTATATAGAAGATAACTTTACTGCATATTCCACTTCAGATTCTACTATCAAGGCCCTAGATATTACCTTTGATCTCCATGAGGTCCTAAGCGCCATTAATCGACTAAGGCAGGGAAAGGCTCCTGGCCCTGATGGGGTCCCCGCTGATCTTTTTAAATCTGGAATTGATCTTTGGGGTCCTTTAGTTACAAATGTGTTGAATAGTGCGGTAAATAGTAACGTATCTATTTCATGGAAATCGGCTATTATTGTTCCAATCTTCAAAAAAGGAAACAGACAAGTTCCTTTCTGCTATTGACCAATTTCTCTTATTGATTCTACGGCAAAGATTTTAGAAAGTGTGATCTTATCCCGTTTAGAAGATTGGGGGACTGAGGCCCAGATTCTATCGCCAATTCAATTTGGTTTTAGACCCGGTGTAGGCACAGTTGAGCAAGTTTTAAATCTGCATCTGATATTTAGTAAATATGTGACAGACAAAAAAGAGTCTATTCATATGGCATTTATTGATTTAACTAGTGCTTTTGATATTGTTAATAGGTCGAAGCTATGGCAAATTTTGAGAGCCGTAGGCTGTGATACGTCCCTTTTGGAGCTTATTAAACGACTACATACAGATTTAACGGTTTCAGTACAGACTGGTCTATATGGTCAGAGAACTTCTCCTATTCCGTCAACAAGGGGCGTAAGACAGGGATGTATCCTAGCGCCTTTTCTCTTCTTGATATATATAAATGGGCTTTATGATTCATTGGTAAAATATGGAAAGGATGTACCAAAGATGGGCCAGAGACCACTTCCAGTTTTATTATATGCTGAGGATGCAGTTTTAATTGCCCGTACCGCAAATGGTTTACAGGGACTTTTGGACCTATTTTACAATTTTATGTTGGACCTTGATTTGAAAGTAAACTACCCTAAGACTTTTGTTATGACATGTGGCCCACGTAATACAAAGTCTAAACAATTTATTATGGGAGGTCATATTTTAAATAAGGTTAAAAAAAAATGTTACTTAGGTATGTATCTGAGTTCCTCTTTGTCCTGGAAGACTCACATTAATTTCAAGCTCCAACAGTTGATAAGGAATAATGAAGCGATTTTTCGCTTTACTAGTAAATTAGGTCACAGACCCCTTGCACAGATGAAAACACTTTATAATTCCAAGTGTGCTGCAGCAGTCCTATACAGGGCAGGAGTTTGGGGTTACAACAAAATACCCTCCCTTCAAAGTGCTGAAAATCAATTTCTGTGTAGACTACTGACGCTTCCAAAATGTATAGCAAACATCATCCGTCATGAGGAAACTGGCCAACGTTTTTTGGAGGACAGGGTCTCTATCGCTCCTTTACTGCTCTGGATCAGATGCTGGTTGAACCCTGCGGCAAAACTTGTTCAAGACTGCATTTCTGATTGCTTACAATTGGACGACTCAAATAGGATTCCCTGGCTTGTGTTCTTGTGAAACTCCTTTGAGAAGCTAGGGCTTAGGTACATGTTTGAAGAACCCCAATTGTTACCATAAACTCCAGGTTTGTCTTGAAGTCAACTTATTTTGAGCACCTATCACAGTTGAGATTTTACAGCTCCCTGAAATTGAAATCTTTCGATCCTTATATCCGGATTGTAACTGTCCCATGTCTTGAACCTTATTTGATCTGGTTTTCAAGTTCTAAAATAACCTCTCTTTTAACATTTTTTAGATTTAATTTGATTCATTTTAAGGTAGCCTTTCCCAAACCATGTTTTTGGAAAAAGGATTTACCACCCTGCCCCTGTCATTCCAAATCAAAGCAGAGTACCTCACATTTTTTTCTCTTTTGCTCTCTATATGCTGCTCCTAGAAAGGCTTTTATTTTACCCATTTTATGTCATCTCAGACCTATCCATTATAAGGAAGCCTTATTATATTTTCAGAAACTGCCAGATATTCAAACCTGTCATCACGTACTAAGTTTTGTTACAGCTTCTTTAAGTATAGGAAAAGGTCCACTCCATTTTAGTCTCTATATGTTCGTGAGAGATTTCTACTCTGAGATAATATCTGTAAATTTTGTGTTTTTGCGATTCTTAATTGTGTTTTAGTATACTTATTTGTTACATGTCAAGGGGTTTTAGATTGGATGTTTACATGGTGTTTTTAGAAATTGTTTCTACAGTTTTTATTTGTGTTTTATACTATTTATCTGAATATGTGTCTTTGTATGTACTTTTATGGCAATTGCCGAATAAAGTTCTTTGACTGACTGACTGACATTCCATGACAGACCTACGGGAGGGCAACCTTGATCAGCTGCTGCGCTCAACTCGCGGGTCCATGACATTTTGGAGCTCACTTCCACTATCACCCATGGGCCGTACGGCCATAGCCAAAATGCTATTACCGAGATTTTTATACTACTTCACAGCGCTCCCGATATCCCTGCCACGCTCGTTTTTTCATAAACTGTACTCCCTGCTAACTGATCTGTTATGGGGCAAGGACAGACGTAGGGTAGCGCTAGCTATCTCACAATACCCACAAGAAGAGGGCGGGCTCGGCATGCCAAACTTTGAATTATACTACGCAGCAGCCCAGCTTCAATGGGTAACCACGTGGCTTAACGAACCGTCTACACCAGAGTGTGCAGCAATAACGGCTTATACGACACCACAAACAATACTAACTTCTCTTATGTCCGGACCTCCCTACCCGCCTAATAAAACACCCCATTTGGATACAGCCAGATACTGCTGGCGGAGATATGTCCAGGGCAGAACCCCAATTCCCCCTTACTCACCTTTAATACCATTGGCTCAGGTACCAGGTGTCCATGCTCTCTCCTATCATCATGATATACGCGTAACCAAAACATTGAACACGGGGACCTGTTTTCGAGCTCTAAAGCAAGCACATTTGCACAACTTGTGTCTACCGGAATCATGCAACCTATGGCCTTCTTGACATTCAGCGCCATTATCAAACTTCTACAAAACCTCTGGGGTGCATCCCCAAAGAACCTGATGAATCCCCTCTACTTACCTCATTACTCACTATAGGAAACACAAAGGGCACCATTTCTAAATTATATAAAATACTCCTAACAGATACCTGCACTGCTCTGACACAAGTCAAAAGCTGTTGGGATGCCGTCCTTCCCACACCAATCGCCCAGAAATCCTGGGAAGCTGCCCTCACCATGATTAAATCTGTATCCCGCAACGTGAGACTGTGATACACACAATTTAATTACATCCACCAAGCATACTTGTCGCCGGCCCGTATCAATAAAATATACCCAAACTCTAAACCAGAATGCCCTAGATGCGCTACCCCTGCCGCTAATTTCTACCATATGGTCTGGGACTGCCATACAAGAAATACTGGCTGGTGACGCATCACCGAGACGGTAGCAGACATAATAGATAACAAGCTTGCACCCACACCGGGATCCTGTTTGCTGGGTATACGACACAGGACCAAGAATGAAAAACACACTCACAAGTTTATAGATCTTGCGTTTGTAACAAACAAGCGCTTGATCGCTACACACGGGAAGGCCCCTAATGCCCTCCCTTTTTCTGCCTAGCTTAAAGCCCTGCACATCTGCACACTAGCAGAGGCTTACACACTAAGGCAGCTGCAACATAAGGGCCATATACAAGAAGGTGCTGAACACTGGGATCACTTTGCAGTAAAAATAGAGTCTAGAGACGATGTGTACCCCCCTTGAAACACGAGGTACAAGCAAAAAGTCCTCCTGTTAAATACTTAGCAATCATGACAAGGGTCATATCATACTTGCCGTAATACCTCTGTTGATTCCATCATATTAGACTAAAATATAAAGGTAGGCAACAAGCGAAGATCCACCCAGGTGTGAACATGGGAGTCAGTAGTGGCTGCTACTAAGCCGTCAGCTCTGCCCCCGCCTCACCACTAATCACATAATACGCAAGCAAAGCATAAACATCTTTCACGCCTACACAGCCGAATGTTACCGTTATCACTTAGAATACCATGAAATATACTTAAGCAAAATTAAAGATATGCCTATTGTAATAAACTGCACCAATTTAACTTGTATGTCAGTACACTAAAATGTAACTGTATTGTATAGTAATTACAAGTAGGTGAAGTTGTACATGAAAAGAGAAAATGTTTACTCTCTTACTAATCTAAGGGAAATGTACTGCTGTTTGTGAGTTACGTTTAATAAACAGATTTAAAAAAAAAAAAAACATTCAGGATGAGGTTCAATTTTCCTCTTCTGAGAAGCAGAGGGTGTTGCAGGCAGAGGAGGCTTGTTCTGTTCCCAGGTAATGTTCAAAGGGGGCTGCTGTGTATCCTGCCCATACAATCCCTGGAGAAGAGAGAGAATACATTGAGAATGGTATAAATGTTGATTCCTACGACAGCATCCATCTTCTATCATAGATTCATATTTTATGCAAAGTGTTGTTTGTGATTTCATTATTACTTATCTTCAGTCACTTCATTATTCACGATTACCATTCTGGTCATATAACTCTAATGTTTTGTTGGACCTAGCCCTTTTTGCAGCGTTATCCCCAAACTTTTTTCCTCCTTCCTCCTATTTTTCTGACCAGTTGTTGTTGGCTTTAGGACTCTAGGCACTTTACCACTTCTAACCATCGCCAAAGTGCATATGCTGTACATTTTATTGGTGTTTGACTTTTCCATTAATGGCATATATGGTGTACTAACAAGTTCTTAGGAAAGTGGGCTAGAGGTGCCCAGGGCCTGTAAATCAAATGCTACTAGTGGGCCCGCAGGCCTGATTGTGCCCCTCAGATGAGTAGCCCTGTAAACATGGCTCAGACCTTCCGCTGCAGTGCCTGTCTGTGCAGATTTAAACTGCCAATTCGACCTGGCGAGTGTATCCACTTGCTAGGCCCAAACTGTCCCTTTTTGTACATCGAGGCACCTATAAGGGTGGCCCTAGGTAGCCCCATGGGCAAGGTGTAGTGTATTTAAAAGGTAGGACAGTGTGTTTAACATGTCCTGATGGTGAACTACTGCCAAATTCGTTTTTCACTATTGCAAGGCCTATCTCTCCCATAGGTTAACATGGGGACTGCCTTTAAATATCTTTTAAGTGCAGTCTCCCATTGGGAGCAGGTAGAGATCTGGAGTTTGGGGGTCTCTGAACTCACAATTTAAAAATACATCTTTTGGTAAAGTTGGTTTTTAGATTGTTAGTTTGAAAATGTCACTTTTAGAAAGTGGGCATTTTCTTGCTTAACCATTCTGTGCCTCTACCTGCCTGTGCAATCCATGTCTGGGTCACACTGGCAGTTGGGCTGTTTGTGAATTCACCTTAGACAGTGAGACAAAGGGAGCTGAGGAGTGTCCTGCATTTCCTGATGAGTCTCCTGGGCTAGAAGTGGGAAGGGAGGAGTTGATACCTCCACCTGAAAGGGCTGTGCCTGTCCTCACACAATGCGTACTCCAACCCCCTGGTGTGTGTCTGGGGTTAGACCTGGACAAGGCAGGATCTTGTTAACAGAGACTTTCATTTGAAGTTTACCTACTTAAAAGGCAGAATGGGTATAAGTAGTGGACCCAAAACCCCAGTCTTTTAGAGCACTTCTGGATCAAGAGGAACCTCTGCCACAGAGAAGAGTTGAAGAGCTGGAGGAGGAGTACTGCCCCTTTGCTGTATGTGCTTTGCTGGGTTGGCCTGCAGTTGCTGCTTCTGCCTTAGTGAGGGAAATGACTGGACTTTGCTGTGGATCCTGCTTGTGATGTTCCTCCAAGGGCATGGACTGAGCTTGCCTCCTGTTAAGAAGTCTCGGGGACAAGAAAGACTTCACTTACCAGCCTCTGGATTCACTTGTTGTGGACCCTAACTCGCCAGGTGTTGCTTATTCCAGTTTCTGGGCCCTTGGGAGTGAAAGCTAATTAAAAACCAAGAAAAACCAAGTGCACTGACGCCACATGACGCCCAGATTGATGCCGCTGTCTGACCTTCCGATGCCGCCTGCAACCAAAGCGGTGGTCCCCACTGGAGTGCGACGACCCCAACTGACACTGCAAGCCAGATGCCGCTGCAGCCCTGCTGACGTCCCTTGACTTTGTGAGTCCTCAGTGCCGTGTCACTGACGTCTGTGACACGCTACTCTGCTGCAGCGCCTGCAGCCCCATGGCATGACCGCAACTCCGTGAGGTCACCCCACCACGTCTTGACCTGATGAACATCGAACCCACCAGAAGTGTAAGGAACCGGCATTTTGCACCAATGCCACCTCATCTCCACTGCTCTGCAGCAAGGACCCGATGCTTTGCACCGATGCCTCCACTCCACTGCTCTGCAACACCGAAACCGATGCCACACTGGATCCAGTGATGCCTCACTTCCCTGACTTCGTGTACCGGCTTGTTTCCTCACTTTCAAAGGCTACAGCCTTTTAAGTTAACAGGCGTGTGACTCCGTGACTGCCACTATTGACGTCAGATTGTTGGGAACAACTCTGTCATGATGCCATCATAACACCAAATTGAAGCATTTGTGTTTCTAAGCACTATATTAAAGTTTGATCTTTGAAAATTCATAACTGTATTTTTGTATGTTGGATTTTTGTTGTTTTGGTCTTCTTTCACTCAAATAAATATTGGCTATCTTTCTAAACTGGTGTTGAGTGCTTTTGTGGTGTATTCACTGTGTTACTGTGTGTGTTGGCACAAATACTTTACGCATTGGCTCTGAGATAAGCCTGACGGCTTGTGCCAAGCTACCAAGGGGGTGAGCAGGGGTTATCCTAGATGTGTGTCTCCATTACCCTGACTAGCGTGGGGGTCCCTACTTGGACAGAGTGCAAACTGACTGCCAACCAAAGACCCCATTTCTAACATGTTTGTTGTCACTTTCTTATAAAAAGAAGGCTCTGGTTTCAGGAACTAAGGTGGATTCACACATGCCCAGCAGATGTGCACCACCAAAGCTATTAGTAGTCTGCCACCATCTTGTACATGTAATAATGTGATTGCATAGGTCCCCTAAATATAAGGGGTAGGAAGATCAGTTTACGATATCCTTGTCCCAATAGTGCATGGGTACTCATAAACATTTTTTCAGGGGCCGCACTGTTT